>NC_132812.1:4051886-4796886 GCF_048594095.1 Paramormyrops kingsleyae
GGACGAGAAGAAGGACAAGACATGACAAAGAACAGGAAACGCGGACAGGCAGACAGAGAAAGGAGACACAGAGGGGACAGAAAACGGAGGAACAACAAGGCGAGGAGTGAACACAGGAGACACCGAGGGACGAGGAGCAAAGACAGGAGGGACAAAGGGACCAGAAGGGAATGGAGGAGACACAGAGGGACGAGGAGCAGAAACAGGCGGGACGAAGGGAAAGGGAGGAGGAACCAGGGGAGCCCGAAGGAACCCAGGCAGGCGACGGGCAGCGGCCTGAGGGGCCGCAGGCGAGAGGGAGGAGGGAGCAGGACTGGACCACCCAGGGGCCAAGGGAACGGGACGAGGGAGTGACGGAGGGGACACGGAGGGAGCAGGAGGGAACACCGGTGCAGGCAGGCAGGAGGGGGAAGCCGCAGCAGGCGGAGGCGCAGCCGGAGCTGGGGAAGGCGCCGTCCGACGCCAAGCCGGAGCAGGGGGGCCCGGAGGCGGCCGACACGGAGCCGGAGGCGGGACCGAGGACCGGCACCGAGGAACCAGGGGGGGACCCGGAGGGGACCGCCGACCCCGAGCCGGAGGACTCGCAGGCAGCCACCGAGCCACAGCCAGGGGCCGAACGGGCGAGCCAGGGGGCAGGGCGGGCGGGACCCAGGCCCGACGCCTGTGTCCCCTTCCCTTACGGGACACCGAAAGGCGGGGTCCTGTGGGGCGTCGGCATTGTTGGAGCAAGGGCAAAGGAGTCAGGGCCTCTGATGAGGCAACAGGCGTGGCCGCAGGCGGGGCAGCCAGAGCTGCGGGCGCGGCCGCAGGTGGGGCCGCGGGCAGGACGGGAGAGACGGCCTCAGGCAGGGCCGCGGGCAGGACGGGAGAGACGGCCTCAGGCAGGGCCGCCATTACTTGGCCAGTAGGGGGCGCCGCAGCGGGCGCCGCCATCACACGGCCAGCAGGGGGCGCAACCTCGGGCAGTTCAGGCGCCGGCAGGACAGGCGAGACAGGCAGTTCAGGCGCCGGCAGGACAGGCGAGACAGGCAGCTCAGGAGGGAGCGCCTCGGCGGGTGCCTCTGGCGTACGGCCAGCAGGGGGTGCCTCGGCGTGCACCTCAGGCGTGTGGCCAGCAGGAGGCGCCACGGCGTGCACCTCAGGCGTGCGGCCAGCAGGGGGCGCCTCAGAGGGCGCTTCAGGCGTGCAGTCAGCAGGGGGTACCACGGGCAGAGCGGCTTCCTCTGCTGCGGGCGGAGGCGAAGTCAGGCCCTCGGGCGGTGCTGTAGCGGGCACTCTCAATTCCTGGCCAGCAGGGGGCGCCCCGGCCGCAGGCATTGCCGCTGGCAGAGCGGCAGCAGCAGCAGCAGGCGGTGCTGCGGGCAGGGCGGCGGCAGCAGCAGCAGGCGGTGCCGCGGGCAGTGCGGCGGCAGCAGCAGCAGGCGGTGCCGCGGGCAGTGCGGCGGCAGCAGCAGGTGGTGCCGCAGGCAGGTCCGGAGCTTGCAGGTCCGGCACCAGTGGTAGGAGAGGCGCCGAGCGATGAGGCGCTGCTCCTTTAAGGGCTCTCGGCACCCGAGGGATAGCGTCCCTAATTGCGCGTATCCTGCCTTGACCCAGGCGCGCCGGCCGGTAGTTGTAGAGACATCCACGGACAATACAATGACAGATCTGGGGAAGACGGACTGAGACTCGGACTAAATACAAAAGACTAGGCAAACGGAACAGGCAACAGGTGAGAATAATCAGGGAATCACACGAGGTAACGAGGTGGGCATGGCACACATCGGGATCGAATGGAGCGGATCGTGACAAAGTGCATATATATTCCCTTTTTTCTTGAGTCTGTTTGCTCATGCAAAATGAAATGCGATTAATATAGATTAAAAATGAAAGATATTTAATCGTGATTAATCGAAATTAATCCACAGGAACCCTGTGATTAATCTGATTAAAACTTTTAATCGTTTGACAGCACTAATATAAACACATTCTTTTGCATAGTTTAGGTCCTATTAGAAATAAATTCAGATTATTTCTTTAATCATAATTAATATATAGTACAACAGTCCCTCGCTTCATGGTATTTCGCTTCAGATTTTTTCGCCATAAGGGGTGTTAGGTTTTTATGCTAGAATTTTGATTAATGTATGTTCTCCTTGATATTCTTGGCCTTTTCTCTGAGTAATAAAATGACGAACAGCAGTACAAGCAAAGATATAGTGCTGAAAAACATATGTGATGTACTTATGTGTAGCGTGTAGGATGGTTGATTACATTCATTCTTTGTGCCTTCTTATTGATGTATTTAACGTTGTCATTGACTCTGAATGATCATTGAATGATTGGCACAAGATTCCTAAAGGCACAAATGTCATGTAATTATAATTGTAGCGGTTCCCAATATTATATCAATATATATACCAATATAACAGAAAAAGTATATATGAAATATCTGAAAGAATAACATTAAAACATGAAAATTATCTTGTTATAGCGAGGTACATTTTTGTTATAATAATGATGTATTAAATCATCCGATTAAAACAACAAATGTCTTGCATTATAATAGGCCTACTAATTTGATCTCATTAAAAGAGAATCAAGATGATTTCTTTAAAACGACGAATGTTTCTCATCAAAACATAATGGGTATGTTATGTTGCTAGATGGAGAGCCAAAGAGGAGATCGAGCCAAACTGATACTGACTTGTTTATATGATCTGAAGTTTCACTTTATACTGAGGATGAGACATGGAGAAATTCTTCTCTGAATTGTGAAGGATGACCCACAAAACATTTTTTTTTTCTTGTTATACAGAGATAATTTTCAGTTTTTAACATTATAAGCCTACTTACACGTTAAAATGTGAAAAGAATCTGTCAGCCTGGCAGTAATGACTTATGCAGTAAGTAATTACTGCATAAAATAGTCCTGGACCTCACTATTTTTCAAACCTTGCCTACAGCCCTGTATGCAAGACATGTTTTTATGAATCCTAGGACTTGCCTTTAGAGGATGATTCATTAAAATAATCTCAAATATTAAAATAGGCATTACATGATTGTAGTGAGAAACCAATTTATTAACTTCCAGAGCACCAGTCTGCATGGTGGGGTGTGACTATATGGGTTAGGCCTCTGCGTTGGTAATTGGAAGCTTGTGGCTGGTGGAGTGATTTCACTGTTAGCCCTTAAGCCCAGTTGCTCCAGGGACTGAACAATCCTGTGCTCTAATCCTCATTTGTATGATACTTTGGACAAAAGCTTCTGCTTGATAAATCAATGTATTTCTTCCATACCCACGAAAAGAGGGAAACACAGTAACCGGATCATAAATTAATGTATAGAAATGAATATATTTTTCCCTGATGAACTGAATTTTTAAGTCCCAGGGAACATATTTTACCATCACCAAAAAAATCCTGAATTCATGCATAAATGTTTCTTTGGAAAAGCCCCCCATAAATATTCCATGCTGACTTGTCTTATGCAGGGTCATGGGGTCTAGAGCCTGTCCCAGAAGCTACAGGCACAAGGCAGGGAACAACCCAGGATGGAGCGCCAACCCATCACAGGGCACAAGGCAGGGAACAACCCAGGATGGAGCGCCAACCAATCACAGGGCACAAGGCAGGGAATAACCCAGGATGGAGCGCCAACCAATCACAGGGCACAAGGCAGGGAACAACCCAGGATGGAGCGCCAACCCATCACAGGGCACAAGGCAGGGAACAACCCAGGATGGAGCGCCAACCCATCACAGGGCACAAGGCAGGGAACAACCCAGGATGGAGCGCCAACCCATCACAGGGCACAAGGCAGGGAACAACCCAGGATGGAGCGCCAACCAATCACAGGGCACAAGGCAGGGAACAACCCAGGATGGAGCGCCAACCAATCACAGGGCACAAGGCAGGGAACAACCCAGGATGGAGCGCCAACCCATCACAGGGCACAAGGCAGGGAACAACCCAGGATGGAGCGCCAACCAATCACAGGGCACAAGGCAGGGAACAACCCAGGATGGAGCGCCAACCAATCACAGGGCACAAGGCAGGGAACAACCCAGGATGGAGCGCCAACCCATCACAGGGCACAAGGCAGGGAACAACCCAGGATGGAGCGCCAACCCATCACAGGGCACAAGGCATGGAACAACCCAGGATGGAGCGCCAACCCATCACAGGGCACAAGGCAGGGAACAACCCAGGATGGAGCGCCAACCAATCACAGGGCACAAGGCAGGGAACAACCCAGGATGGAGCGCCAACCAATCACAGGGCACAAGGCAGGGAACAACCCAGGATGGAGCGCCAACCAATCACAGGGCACAAGGCAGGGAACAACCCAGGATGGAGCGCCAACCAATCACAGGGCACAAGGCAGGGAACAACCCAGGATGGAGCGCCAACCAATCACAGGGCACAAGGCAGGGAACAACCCAGGATGGAGCGCCAACCCATCACAGGGCACAAGGCAGGGAACAACCCAGGATGGAGCGCCAACCAATCACAGGGCACAAGGCAGGGAACAACCCAGGATGGAGCGCCAACCAATCACAGGGCACAAGGCAGGGAACAACCCAGGATGGAGCGCCAACCCATCACAGGGCACAAGGCAGGGAACAACCCAGGATGGAGCGCCAACCAATCACAGGGCACAAGGCAGGGAACAACCCAGGATGGAGCGCCAACCAATCACAGGGCACAAGGCAGGGAACAACCCAGGATGGAGCGCCAACCCATCACAGGGCACAAGGCAGGGAACAACCCAGGATGGAGCGCCAACCCATCACAGGGCATAAGGCATGGAACAACCCAGGATGGAGCGCCAACCCATCACAGGGCACAAGGCAGGGAACAACCCAGGATGGAGCGCCAACCAATCACAGGGCACAAGGCAGGGAACAACCCAGGATGGAGCGCCAACCAATCACAGGGCACAAGGCAGGGAACAACCCAGGATGGAGCGCCAACCAATCACAGGGCACAAGGCAGGGAACAACCCAGGATGGAGCGCCAACCAATCACAGGGCACAAGGCAGGGAACAACCCAGGATGGAGCGCCAACCCATCACAGGGCACAAGGCAGGGAACAAACCAGGATGTAGCGCCAACCCATCACAGGGCACAAGGCAGGGAACAACCCAGGATGGAGCGCCAACCCATCACAGGGCACAAGGCAGGGAACAACCCAGGATGGAGCGCCAACCCATCACAGGGCACAAGGCAGGGAACAACCCAGGATGGAGCGCCAACCCATCACAGGGCACAAGGCAGGGAACAACCCAGGATGGAGCGCCAACCCATCACAGGGCACAAGGCAGGGAACAACCCAGGATGGAGCGCCAACCAATCACAGGGCACACTCACACACCACTCATGCAAACATGCATACCTATGGGCAATTTGGTAACTTAAGTCAGCCTCAGTGTGTTTTTGCACTGTGGGGGGAAACTGGAGAAAACCCCACAACAGTGGTGTTGTGCCCGTCAATTTAGCTAGGCATGTGGCTACCCAGTATTTTGTAAAAATGTAACTTATAAATTAAATATTCAGTCAATAGAGGTTATAGAGAGTTTTATTGTCATATGCACAAAAAACAAGCAGTTTCGCTGTATAATGAAATTCTGACTTTGGACATCCTCTTTTCAGCACAGAAAATAGAATAAGAATATAAATGAACATAAATGCGTAACAAATAAACTGGTAAGGTGTCTCTGTGCATTTTCAAATGTAGAAGTGGTTGGTGTTGTTTATAGTGCAAGGTTGTTCTTGCACTAATGAATAACTTGGCTACATTGACTGAATAATACATTGTTAAATGTGCAGTAAACTTGCAGTCAGGGTAATCTGGCCAATGAGCGAGCTTCCTCCTTCAGATCACATCTCTTAATCCCCTCCTCCACTACTCATCATTCCCAGGGTAATCTAGCCCAATGTTTCCCAACCCAGTCCTTGGGGAACCCTGGACAGTCCACATTTTTGCTCCCTCCCAGCTCCCAGCCAATCAGGAACACCGAATACCTGGTACAGGTGCGTTGGGAGCTGAATAAGTCACATTTAGATACCATTGACATAAAGTACAGAATTCAGTAATGTTAACTAGTCCTGCTCAGCTATTCATGATAGGACAGTTGGAGGGAAGGTACTCTTGAATCTTGGTTCCTTTTGAATCTGGTTGTCATGCTAGTGTGATGGTGTTGAAGGCTGAGCTGAAATCAGTCAATAAAGCCCTTGTTTCTAGGCTGGTGTGGAGGGCCAGGGGGAGTGTTGATTGGTAGCTTCGTCTTCTGGTACCCAACCCGTAGAAAGGTAATGCTATCGCTGTGTCCTGTGACTACGCACTTACATAAGAACATAAGAACTATACAAACGAGAGGAGGCCATTCGGCCCATCGAGCTCGCTCGGGGAGAACTTAACTAATAGCTCAGAGTTGTTAAAATCTTATCTAGGTCCTTTTATATCAACTGAAGGTATGGAATAAACAGGAACATCACCCAATTGCAGAGACAGCTTGGACATTGGTTATTGAAAGCTACGCGTTGAGAACACTTGGCCATCCATTCATGAACACTGAGGTTAGGGCCACTGACCAGTTATCACAAGACCAGCTGAGCTCCACGTGTGTTTAAAATACAGCAGTGATTCCAAATCCAGTCCACAGGGACCCACAGACAGTCCACACTTTTGCTGGGAGCTGAGAGGGAGCAAAAATGTGGACCGTCTGTGGGTCCCCAAGGACCGAATTGGGAAACGCTGGTTTAAAATACAGGAAGGGATGCCATCAAGGTCAGGGGACATTAATCAGAAGCCTTTCAGCTACTGCTCACTGTATTTTTGGTGTGGTGAGACAGAACCTTGGTCTGAGCTGCCGAAATCCAGGTGCAGCACAGTGTGGTAGATCCCTGTAATGGTGGTGATCCAGCGCATTAATGGCTGTGCTACATGTGGTAGATCCCTGTAATGGTGGTGATCCAGCACATTAATGGCTGTGCTACATGTGGTAGATCCCTGTAATGGTGGTGATCCAGCGCATTAATGGCTGTGCTACATGTGGTAGATCCCTGTAATGGTGGTGATCTAGCGCATTAATGGCTGTGCTACATGTGGTAGATCCCTGTAATGGTGGTGATCCAGTGCATTAATGGCTGTGCTACATGTGGTAGATCCCTGTAATGGTGGTGATCCAGTGCATTAATGGCTGTGCTACATGTGGTAGATCCCTGTAATGGTGGTGTGGGAGCCATTTATAGCTTTGGGGTGTATTACGGGTTTTGGCCACTGGGGACTGTATTGCATGGAGTGGTCTGATCTGCATGAAGTGGTCTGATCATGTGAGGACATATGGGTATGTGAACACGTGAGGACAGGTGGATATGAATAGGTGTTTTCCAACTGGACGGTGTGGATGGTGGAGGGAACACAGTTCCTACCGTAGCACCTGTAAGGGAGCATGGCACAGACAGCACGCCGCCAGCACATTAAACAGCACAAGTGTTGTATGTAAAAGCAAAGGGTCCTTTTATATCAACTGAAGGTATGGAATAAACAGGAACATCACCCAATTGCAGAGACAGCTTGGACATTGGTTATTGAAAGCTACGCGTTGAGAACACTTCATCATCCATTTTGAGGCTTACAGGAAAGCCTCTACAGCAGGTGATCCAGCTCATTAATGGCTGTGCTACATGGCTGTAACATGCTGGGGAAAGTTTAGCAGAACAAATATTCAAATTAAGAAAAAGTCCCAGTTGATGATCAAAGCAGGTTCAGCATTTAGACTTTCCTGCCAGTTTATCAGGCTGCACAGCGCACTGAGCGCCACTCCACATTCCCAGGAGACTGGATTTAAACAGCAGTAGGAGTAACAGAGCTGAATTCCTGTGACGGGAAGATCCGCTGGCGTTTAACCATGAGGTGCTGCATGTTAGCTGAACAAGACTCAGTATCTGAGTGTCCATACAGCAGGAGTTGCTGATAATTAGAAAGCAAGCGCTGCCTCCTTTTCAGCAGTGCTGGGAATCCAGGGAGCTGCATGGGATCCATGAAGGTGAAAAAGCAACAGTCTGTCGTCTCCAGCAGAACATGACTCTCATAGTGCTGCTCCTCTGCCTTATTATCTAGCAGAACATGACTCTCGTAGTGCTGCTCCTCTGCCTTATTATCTAGCAGAACATGACTCTCGTAGTGCTGCTCCTCTGCCTTATTATCCAGCAGAACATGACTCTCGTAGTGCTGCTCCTCTGCGTTATTATCCAGCAGAACATGACTCTCGTAGTGCTGCTCCTCTACCTTATTATCCAGCAGAACATGACTCTCGTAGTGCTGCTCCTCTGCCTTATTATCCAGCAGAACATGACTCTCGTAGTGCTGCTCCTCTGCCTTATTATCCAGCAGAACATGACTCTCGTAGTGCTGCTCCTCTGCCTTATTATCCAGCAGAACATGACTCTCGTAGTGCTGCTCCTCTGCCTTATTATCCAGCAGAACATGACTCTCGTAGTGCTGCTCCTCTGCCTTATTATCCAGCAGAACATGACTCTCGTAGTACTGCTCCTCTGCCTTATTATCCAGCAGAACATGACTCTCGTAGTGCTGCTCCTCTGCCTTATTATCCAGCAGCTGTTGGTTCAGCAGTAACGCAGACGGGAGCGCAGGCTTCAGTGGGCACCCGCACTGCCTCACCAGGTGTCCACCCTCCCAGCTGCTCAGCTGCAGGGCCATTTTTAATTTTAATTCCTGTAATCTCAAAGTTTTGAATGTATGTTGTAATTACATGTAATAATGTATGTGACTGGCTTAATGTTTAATATAGAAGAAATCACTAAAGAATTATTAATATGTTTCTCTAAATAATGTCTGAAATCGTCAAAATGTTATGTATCACATGATTTGGGGGTGGTGTGGTGGTTAGCGCTGTTGCCTCACACCTTTCGCGACCAGGCTTTGAGTCTCCACCATGGTTCTGTGTCTGTGGGGTTTGCATGATCTCCCACGTTGTTGTGGTATTTCCTCCAGGTCCCACAGATTCCCCCCACAGACCAAAATCATGCTGAGGCTAATTGGAATTACCAAATCTCCTGTAGGTCTGTAGGTGTGCATGTGTGAGTGAATGGGGTGTGAATGTGCCCTGTGATGGGTTGGCGCTCCATCCTGGGTTGTTCCCTGCCTTGTGCCCTGTGATTGGTTGGCGCTCTATCCTGGGTTGTTCCCTGTCTTGTGCCCTGTGATTGGTTGGCGCTCCATCCTGGGTTGTTCCCTGCCTTGTGCCCTGTGATGGGTTGGTGCCCCATCCTGGGTTGTTCCCTGCCTTGTGCCCTGTGATGGGTTGGTACCCCATCCTGGGTTGTTCCCTGCTTTGTGCCCATAGCCTCTAGGGTAGGCTCTGGACCCTGAATAGGTTACAGAAAATGGATGGATGGAATACATAAATTGATTTTCATGAAAACCTTCAATAGATCATTAAAAGTGCAGTACTGTATTAATCTATTACCCAGAGATATTTACAGTGCCTGTGCGGTTTAACTGGATTATGTCACAAACTGATAAACAGGCCTTAAGCACAGATTCAACATTAATGAAAGTGGAAAAACTGCAATGGAGAGAGGGAACAGTCGTAGGAAATAGCATTTGTTTTCAGCAAGGAGGCCCATACATTAATATGAATAAATAGCAAATGAATTATTGATAATAAGTTTCACTGGTCATTGTATTAGTGCCAGAGCACAGGAACGTGAAGCCACACATTACAAGTAGTTAGCAGCATCATTATGATTCTGTGGAAGAAAATGGCATTTTAAATGAGGCTGTTTCATGCAGGACAATCCCTCTAGCAGACGGTAGCAATACTCCTTCCATGAACCCACTGCTCAACTTGTTTTCAGTTTAACCAATTAACTGTAATGTACAAGGAATAATCATCTATATTTCAATATGTCATTGGAATAATTGTAATATGTTGAGTCCAGTGTAAACTCAAGTATATATATTAAGCATTTAGAAGTTTATTTAGTGTATGTATGAGTGAAAGGTGTCTTGGTGGGTGCCCAGTGATGGGTCGCGCCCCATTCTGGGTGATTCCCTGTCTAGTACCTGTAGCCTCCGGGATAGGCTCCAGACCCCTCGCAACCTTGCACAGGGCAAAAAAGTACAAAAAATGGATGGATGGAATTTTATTTAAGTAGATCTGATTAATTAGTATATTCCTAGGAGTGAATACCAGCACCCACATATTGGACCTCCAGGAAACATCTGGGTAGCCTGGAGTAAACGGTAACAGCAATGTGAAAAAAGAGAAACATTTAGCTTTAGTGCAGCAAGCCTGTTTAGGATAAGAGTTTAGAAGATGGATGGATGGATTTGGCTTTAGTGAAATGATTCGTGATCAACAGAATCCAAAGATTCCACAGGTCAGTGCCCATGACAGAGCTTCTGCTGTGCCTGTGAATGCTTAACCTAAACAGCATAAAAATATATACATTAAAATAAGATTAAACTGCATAAATGTGTTGTAGATTAAAGGGTCTATGGGGAATCACTGCAGTGAACCCTGCTTCATCAAAGGCAGGCTTCTGAGTTATCACTTGATTGGCCGAGACCCTAGGTGAGGGTGTGTAAATAATGGCTTTAATTAAACAATAAAGACGTCAGGCTGAATGACGCCAGTGCTCCCTGCGGCCTTCAATGGAGAGCTCACCCTCTTGTAACCTTGTGTTTCCTCTTCAAGCCAATTAAAGGTGCCACGGGGCCTCAGCCACAGGCAGACTGGGAAAGGACAGCATTTCCATATTTTCCTTCCTTTAAGTTGCATTTGATAATTAAATGCGAGAGCAGGTGGTCTCTGCAAGGTGCCTGCGCCATGGATCTTTTATAAACTCCTCTTAGAATTCTGCCCACTGGATCCAACCCAATGCAAAGACTCAGCAAGTCCCAGGCGAGCAGCTGTTACCAGCCAGTGCCATTCCTGTCACTCAGCTGCCAGCTGCACCCATTTCATAACAATAGCTCATGTACACGTCATTGGCACGTGGCAAAGTTTGCTGGTTCGAGTCTGAAAAGGACCCCTTAACTTGAATTGTACAGTCATTTTTCTATGGATATAATTATAAAGAATCATTCTTAATAAATGTTATTTAACCATTTTTTGAACAGAGCAGCATATTTATTATTCATTTTTAAGTCCTGTGATATAATTATTTGATACTGGATCAACAAAATTCCACAATTCCCAAGGCCTTATGAGCTAGACATCCAGAGAGCAGCACACAACCATCACACGGAACCCTTGGAAAACACAGCCAAATCTATTACTTCTTCAGTCTCATACCATCTTTTTTCACCCTGTCATATTTACTTATGAATCTTTCATGGTATTTTCATAATGAACACAGGTGTGAATGTGGACACTGCAGTGAGACACAAGCATGAGCTTATGACTGAAACAGCATAAAGATTATGTTAGACACCAGCTGTTTGGTCATGTGGCAATGAGAAAGGTGCAGAGCAAATAGTGTTGTGTGCTTCCTTGTTCCACAGAAGTACGTCGTCTGAAGCTTGAGATCCTGGTAGGGATGAGGCCAGACAAGATCCAACAATGAAAGGTATCAAGAAAAACCTGAGCACCGAACCCAGAATGGGGTACCAGGACCCAGCCCTTGAGCCAAGCCTGAAGGTGATGAAATGGATCTAATCCTGAGTGGTGAATTGTTATTCAACTTTCATCCATAAGTTATTCAACATTTCATCAACAACAAACACCACATTGGACAACAAGGATGTTGATAAGTGAGCCTACCATCGTACATTGAGCTATAGGTTAATGAACTTTGTACTTGTGTCTTCTGATTAGAATTGAGAAGCAGAGCTATCAAGTGATCATCACTTGACTTGACCTGGATTTAGGAATAGGAAGAGCTAGAGGAGCTTTTGTTGGGAATGGCTGGCTATAGCTTCCTTGCAGGTGTGTGCTACATGAGGCTGGCAGTCTGAATGGACCATGTTCACGATGTCAGTCACTGCACTGGCCCCAAAGAGCTGGGCTAGAAGGTATCTGGTATGATGGAAGTCTGAGGGTGGACATGAGTGGGGAGGGAAGCTGTCAAGGGGATACTTTCAGCAGAGTCCTTCCGTGAGGGTCTCCCCAGACAACTGAAAGTACCATCAGGCTAAAAGAGGAGTTGCAACAAGTACATAGGGGAAATGTGGTGTCTCCACTCCTGTTTGTATTTTTTGTGGATGTGCTGTCACAGTAGCTGGCACAGTGGTTAGCTTGTTGCTTCACACCTCTGGGATCAGGGTTTGAGTTTATGATATGCCTCCAGGTGTATGTGGAGTTTACGTGTTCTCTCCGTGTCTTTGTGGGATTTCTGCTGGGTAATCCAGATTCCCCCACAGTCCAAAAACATGCTGAGGTTAATTGGAGTTACCAAACTGCCTGTAGGTTTGAATGGTGTGTGAGTGTGCCCTGTGAAGGGGTGGTGCCCCATCCTGGGTTGTTCCCTGTTTTGTGCTCATAGGCTCTGGACCTGCTGTGACCCTGAATAGGACATAGATGGATGATATCATGGTCTAATTGTAGCTAGAATGAGGTCTGGAATGGAAGGTGCCATCCCTGCTATTTGCAGATGATGCTGCTCTTTTGATCTCATCTGACCAGGAAGTACAGCAGATACTTGAATGGTTTAATTTAAGAGTAAAGTAGCAGGGATGACAGTAAGCACCTCTAATTTCAATGTGATGGTGCTCTTTCAAAATAAATGGATTGCTCATTTTAGTTGAGGGGGCGAGGCTTTTGTCAGTGAAGGGGTTTAACCAACTTGGGATCTCGTTCTTAAGAGGACCCATGAGATTGATGGGTTAGATCGATATCTGCAGTTTTGTGAGCACTGAGGTGGTTTGTGGCAGTGAATAGGGAGCTAAGCCATTTAACAGTCAATCTATGTCACTATTCTCACCTGTGGTAATGAGCTGTGGTTGATGATTAATAATGAGGTTGTCAGGAAAAGTGGGCAAAATTAGGATTTTCAAGAGCTGATAGGCTCACCCTCTGTGACAAGGTGAGGAGTTCAGAGATCCAGAGAGACCTTGAAAAAGAGCCCCTGCTTCTTTAGATTGAGAGGACTCAGGCAAAATGGTTCGGCAGCTAATATGACTGTAACTTGGTTGACTCCCAGGAGAGCTGTTCTCGGACATTCCTCTGGCGGTGGCCCCGGGGCAGACCTCTGTTATGCTGGCTAGGGAATGTCTGGGGATCCCCTAGGTGAGCTGCAGTCTGCAGCCTCAGAAAGAGGTCTGCTATGAGTGTCTGTGCTATGCAAGGTTCCTCTGGGCTCTTCCCACTGTCTAAAGATACACTGTTAGGTCTGGAACCCAGATGGGCTGCTGGTCCTTCATATGGTTCACACACTCAGCGACGCACAATAGGAAATGTTAAAGGTGCCATTTTGCCAAGCTTAAATTCTCTTCACCCTTAAAGGTGAATTTTCACGACAGTAATGTGCTAACTGAAGGAGTGTAAATTTATCTGTTTTACAGGGGCCCAAAGAATCCAACTCATAGATTCTTATTATAGAAAGCATCCTTTATTGCTATTTTGGAATATATCAAGATCAATGAGTATATTATAATTTTTAATCGTATGTTGGTAGTGAGAATCTAAGAAAGCACTTTAGAAATGTAGAATGATTGGAGGACTGCAGAGTCACAAGGTGTTATTCTGGATGTGTTTTTATAGCCAATTAGCTTTGTAGTCTACATGTAGGTCAGTGTTTCTCAACCCGGACCTTTGGGACCCCCAAATGGTCTATGTAGACTGTGTGGCATGGAGCTGGGAGGGTGCAAAAACCTGGTCCGACTGGGGTTTCACATACAGACATAAAGATAGATAAATACCTTTCACAGTTGTTTTTAATGTGCAGCTTGTTAAGCCCAAGTTCCGATTAGCTGAAATGAATGACGGTTTTGTGACAAATGAAGCTTCAAATCCTGATGCAGATGGAGAATCATATTTCACTGCCCATTATCATGCCTGGTTTATCTGTGTCGTTGGTTCCTTTTACTGGCTGTTCATCCACCATTCAACCAATTATCTGGCTCTGGGTTGTTGTTGGGGGGTGAGGGAGGGCATTGCAGCCTATTTACTGGTCGCCAGTGCAGAATAATCCTGAACTCAAAGCCTCATCTGCCCCATGGCCTAACTCTGTGCAATGTGTGTAATGGAGAATTTCTTTGTAATAGCTCAGTGTGGCATAGCAGCAACATTGTCAATAAAAGCACAAACATACAAATATTGCCCTGTGTGTAAGAGTAGCCACAGTCTGTTATTGAAGACAGCATGGCAACCAGACGGTATTAAAATGGTGAAAACTGTGTATTTTCCTACTATAGTAAAATGTCAGAAATTCATCTACAAATATGAACTTCTCACACTGGTGTACACTTTCTGTTCCTGCTGGTTCTACGAAAAACACTTATCTTAGGAACCATGTAGTCTGACAATCATTCAGTTTTCTCAGCGCTACACTTGAGGCAAGCGTTTGCCAGTTGCTGGTTTCCATGGATACAAGCTGATCATAATTAGTCTAAGATGCAAGGAGTAAAAAAAAAAAAAAAAACAGAAAAGTCTGCAGATGCTTTGATCTGACTGAATAGCAAATGACACAACAATGTTATTGAAAGGGATTGATCAGAACCCAATTGCTTAGCCTAAGGGGTGTTGCAGGGTGGGTTTTGGATTTAATATAACATAAGTGTTTGTGAATCAATAATGCGGGGCAATCCCATGTTATGTGCACAGTGGCATTGAAACTTGCTGACTGGGGGGGTGTGAAGGGTCTGAAAATCTGACACCCAAAAAGCTGTAGAATTTACGTTTTCGAGATGTATTTATAAACTTAGTTAAAAAAATTAAGATTTCAAGATAAAAGATGATGCAATGACCGTGGGTCCTTGTTAGGGGGCGTTTGGAGGGACGTGACCCGCAGATTCATGACAGCAAGCCTGCCTCATGGTCATTGTGATGCTCCTCTGGACTTAGATCTGAATTTGGACAGTCTGTGTTCTTTATTCTGCAGATGCATATAACAGGTATATTTGTATAAAAATGCTGCTGATACATCACCGGCAGGGCTGTGTGTATAGAATGTAGCTATCAGCATCACATTAAGATACGTGCGCCTAACTGTGATTTAAGTTATCTGTGAAAACCCTTATATTATTTGCACTCTCCTAACAGGCCAGGCAAGGTGTCTTCATATTTTTGGAAGCAATTTCTTTGATTACTTCTCAGACTGTTAGGAAGTGTGGTGAGATGCTATTTGTGGAATGCAAAGGATTCTGTTTAAAACTTCCAGAACATGCATCTCAATGCACCTTTTGTGACTGGATGTCAGTAGGATAAACAGATCAGATCCTTTTGCAATATAATTGGGGAATTAAATAAACAATGTCACCAAAAATCTCTGCTCCAGCTACTGCGTATTACGGAGCCCCCAAAGGGACATAGGTGATTTAAAAAAATGTACAGTACAGTATCTGGTGCGCACCAGATACTAACTGGTGCATACAAGATACGGTAGGAAAATATATAAATCACCTACTGTATGTCCCTTTGGGGGCTCCGTAGCATATATCCCTATATTAGGGATAAAGTAATACCTCAAACTAGTAAGGTGCATAATATATCATTAACATCCGAAATGCATATTGAATTATTCTTCATTGGTAAAGATGAGACCCTCCGAAATTAATATTGCTGGTCCTCCAGCCTCCCAGCATGAATCATCACTACATGAATAGGATGACATTTTGTTTATAAAGGTCAGGACCCATGCGGGGCAAACCTCAGACTGTAATCTCTTTTTAAAGGGAGCCCTCTATGTGGTGCTGGAAAGCAAGGTGCTAATTTAATATAATGAAGGAATCCAGGTCGCATACAGGAGCAGCCTCATTATGGGGTAATATGGCTCATCTCACTCTGGGGGCTGCTTGCAGATCCCCAGGCTTTACATTAGTTACAGTGCTGCTTTAGTCACAACAGCTTCAGGAGGACCAGCACCAGCTGGAAGGGAGTGACAAGGCTGTCTCAGAGGAATTCACTTTTATTTCATATTTGGTAATGGCCAGTATCTATACTCAAATGATTATGGTGCAAAATTATAGAATGGATGCAATGTCAGAGCAGGGAAGAACCCAAGGAGCAGCGCCAAACCACCACATTCACACCTATGGGGATTTTTGGAACTCAGTATGTTTCTGCACTGTGGGGGGACTGAGAACCTGGAGGAAACCCCATGAGAACTCAAGGAGAACGTGCATACTCCACAGAGAGAGCCATGGTGGAGACTTGAACGCTGGTCCCAGAGGTGTGAAGCAACAGTGCCAACCACTGCACCACCACAACAGGCCACCAATCCACCATGCAGTTCTTAATTACTCTAAGCCACTGTGCTTTTGATGGTTTCCTTGATCCATCACAGTTCTTGGTGGATATGTGGGCTCATTGCGCAGTTTTTTCAAGCTGCTGAAAACAGAGCAGTGATGAATCTTCTTGAAGGACACAAGGCAAGGGGCAGCCCTAGGGGGGCTATTATTGTACTTATTACTCATCTAAAACTGAACACCTGAAATCTGCGCTTGCAGGTGGAGCCCCTATTCAGAGACAGTATCTGAAAAATGCCAGGAAGGGTCAGTATTCAAAAGAACCACATTTCATTCCATGGCATCATAGCAAAATGAAAATAAGACAAATAACATTAAAAATCGTTCTGTCAGCAACCGCAAGCCCAAGCTGGGAAAAAACAGTAAGTTTCAGAGAACCTAGCATTTTAAAACTGCTTTCAGCAATAACCTCATTTTGGAAATTAACTGCTATTATGTGGTATATGTATGTCTATTCAGTGTAATGCATTGATCTTTCTTGAGTAATTGTTTGACCAGCGCAGTGTCAGATTTGCCAGTACAGAACACAGATAGTAAGGGCAATAGGTTTCAGATCCTTGCAGCAAATCATGACATGGTGCAGGAGATCTGAGATCCAGTCAAAGGAGTGACAAACCCCATTATATACATTTGCATAGTGAAGTACATAATGGAAATGCCCTTGTCAGGTAGAAGCTGTCCTCCCTGGGCACAGCACACAATGACACAATGATCATTAAACTCAAAGCACTGCCACTAAGTTTTCTGGGAGTATTATGCCCATCATCATCATGGTGATGTGACCTCCTGTCAGTCAGACAAATTCACTTATCATAAACTACAGTTAGCTTAAAAAAATAAACTCAGAAGTGTTTCTGAGTCTGGCAGGTGATGTCTTTTACCCAAAAAGATGCATATAGACATCGTGTCGTGTATATTTGACTATCTACAGAGCTGAATGTTTTAGTAATTCAGTAATTCAGATTAATTACCCTACTAAAGAGAACAGCAGCAGTTCCTCAGAAGAGAAATATTTTCGAGCCTTAACCCAAACATAGAACGGTGCCTAATAGATTTTCTGCCAGTGGTACAGCTTTGGCTACAGACTTTTGCGACGGCTAATATTCATTTGCTTTTACAATAAGGATGGTCCTTCATAAGACTTATCAGAAACAGGAATAAAAGTCAGCATTGACAATGCTGAGTTGCTGCTAGTCTCTGCTCAGGCGGTGAACAGATCCAGTTATTTATACATTTATTTGGGGGTTAAGTAACCATGAGAGTTAACAAACATAGAACAGCCAGAGGGAATAGATAGGAAATGGTGCAGGACAAAGCGGGTATCACATGGATGCAGGGGGTCTGTCACCTACTTTTGTCCCCTCACAGCATGTTCACATCTTCTATTTATAAATCTGTAAAATGCATTATGGGTAACTTTTTCCTCTTGGCAAGAAAATAGGAGTCTACACCCTAGCTGCATGTGCGTGGAGTTTGCATGCCCTCCTTGCATCATCGCGGGGTTTCCATTATGTTCTCTGCTTTCCCCCATCGTCTGAAAGCATGCTAAGGTAAACTGGAGTAGCTAAATCGTCTTTAGGTATGAATAGTGGGTGAATGTGCCTTGTAATGCATTGGCACGCTGTCCTGGGAGATTCCCTAGCTACCTTGCAACCGGAATAGGCTTAGGACAACTGGGTATGGAAAATGATGGATCCACTCGAAGGTTTTTGCTTAAAAGGTGCTGAACAAATGAGTGATTGTTTTGAAAACAGAAAAGAGGCTTGTTTGGCTTAGGCTGAGCTTTTGGTCGCTTTAGACAAATGAGTCCATTGCTGTTCCCCAGGGAAACAAGATTGACATGACTGAGACACAGAAGAGCGGCTCCTCCCTGATCTGTGGCTGTTTGTGACTTTCATCTTTAGGTTAATCCCTTTGGCATTTCCTGGGAAATACAAATAAATATTATCACCTGAAAAAAGCTGGTACATTGGCCTTATATTTTGGACCATTTTTAATTTGACTGTAAAAGCTTGTCCACTGTGACGCTAAGGCCCCACTCAGGCAGGAAATCCACAAATGCCATGAATATAGCGCCCTGATTTTGAGGGGACTGAAAAGCCTGGAAATTGTTGTAACACAAAAGCTATAAGGTACTTCTGATGTTTTGGCAAAAAGCAGTTGACAAAAAAGCTATTTAATTCCATTGATTGTTTTTATATACAGTGGTACCTCGAACTCAAACTTAATCCGTTCAAAACTCAGGTTAGAATCCTAAAAAGTTTGAGTTGTGATGGAATTTTCCCCATAATAAATAATGGAAAACCAATTAATTGGTTCCCGGCCCCCAAAAATTACACCTAAATATGATTTTTTTAGCATTCACAAAATGAACCGGACAAAACAAGAGCAGCTTATACTGTACTAAATACATCTAAGCACATTTATCAAAACAGTAATTTGTAAAGTAAGAAAATAAATGTATCCAAACAATGTATAAAGTTTAAAAAGTGTCTGCTCCTTCCGTGTGCCACGCCCCCTCGTTAACCCCGTGTGGAATCCCTGTATGATCAGCTGTTTCTGCTTGTTGTCATTAGTCCTCTGTATTTAGTCCGTGTTTCAGTTTGTTTCCCCAGTCCGGTCATTGTATTGTCCGTCTGCGTTTCCCTGCCTTACCTGTAATTAAACCCCGTATTCCCCGATACCCTGACGTCTGCGGCTTTGTCTCCGTTTTGTCCCTGCTCGGCACAACAATATTATTATAATTAAACGTATTAATGGTTTCTTATTAATATTAAATTAATTAATAAGAAATCTTTATTTTTTTATGTATTTTATTATACACTCACCTAAAGGATTATTAGCAACACCTGTTCAATTTCTCATTAATGCAATTATCTAATCAACCAATCACATGGCAGTTGCTTCAATGTATTTAGGGGTGTGGTCCTGGTCAAGACAATCTCCTGAACTCCAAACTGAATGTCAGAATGGGAAAGAAAGGTGATTTAAGCAATTTTGAGCGTGGCATGGTTGATGGTGCCAGACGGGCCGGTCTGAGTATGCACCATGTCACAAAGCTCGAATCATTTCAAATTGGTTTCTTGAACATGACAATGAGTTCACTGTACTACAATGGCCCCCACAGTCACCAGATCTCAACCCAATAGAGCATCTTTGGGATGTGGTGGAACGGGAGCTTTATGCCCTGGATGTGCATCCCACAAATCTCCATCAACTGCAAGATGCTATCCTATCAATATGGGCCAACATTTCTAAAGAATGCTTTCAGAACCTTGTTGATTCAATGCCACGTAGAATTAAGGCAGTTCTGAAGGCAAAAGGGGGTCAAACACCGTATTAGTATGGTGTTCCTAATAATCCTTTAGGTGAGTGTATAATAATAATTACTGTCAATGTCTATCAATGTCTAAATGTATTTTTACTGTCTAAATATATGTATTCAGCTAGTGTAAACATGAACGATGCTGTCACAGCGAATGCGAGGCTGAGATTGAAGAGTTACCCTTTGTTTCCGCTGAGAGATGTGCCGCGTGACTCATGTCCCCGCGTGTACAAGTTATCTTAGGTAGGCATTCACGGTTCGACTTCTGTGATTCAGATCGAGTTCTAGGCCATTGTTTTTTCCAACTGGTTCATTCGACTTCGAAATTCAAGTTCTAATGAGTTTGAGTACTGAGGTACCACTGTACGTATTTCATGAATAAATATTGCTATAAATGTATTTTGCAAGGGTTACCACAGTAAGTACCAGATTTAGGTAAGGCATTTATAACTAAGTTTAATGATCCGTGACCCAGAAGAATGTTTTGTGGCCGAACTGCCAACATAATCTTCCTTCGCTAATATTCCTGTTGACTGTGATGTCAGCAAGTAGCAGAAACGACGAAGACCAGACTGTCATATGTGTATCTGAATGTGAAGATGCTCTAAATATTAACTGTCACGGTTTTCCAAGGAGGGTGACTGTCGACTATAAGACGACAGCATGTATCTTATTTACTTGAACGTGCAAGTTTCTGGAGATCTGGATGCGTTTTCAGCTCAGAATGCATGCAGATCGAGTTGTGCTAAGTTTCTGCAGCATTTGGTTTAGTGGTTGACAATGTAAGTTTTATAAACTGTTATGCAGTGATTTGCTTCAGTAAAGAAGCAGTCAATCTGCAAAATTTAAGTTGAATTGCCAGTTTCAGAGACTCAAACTTAATCCATTCAGAACTCGGGTTAGAATCCTAAAAAGATACAGATTATTTGTGCAAAATTAATTAATTCTGTATAATATCTATAATTTATATTTTTCATTTCACCAGTCAATATCCACCATCCCCCCTAAAGCATGATGCCATGCCCACCAAAGGGGTTTTTTTTTATATAAAATTTTTTTTAAAAAAAAAACAAACACAAATATACACTCACCTAAAGGATTATTAGGAACACCATACTAATACGGTGTTTGACCCCCTTTCGCCTTCAGAACTGCCTTAATTCTACGTGGCATTGATTCAACAAGGTGCTGAAAGCATTCTTTAGAAATGTTGGCCCATATTGATATTGCAGTTGATGGAGATTTGCGGGATGCACATCCAGGACACGAAGCTCCAGTTCCACCAAATCCCAAAGATGCTGTGGGGGCCATTTTAGTACAGTGAACTCATTGTCATGTTCAAGAAACCAATTTGAAATGATTCGAGCTTTGTGACATGGTGCATTATCCTGCTGGAAGTAGCCATCAGAGGATGGGTATATGGTGGTCATAAAGGGATGGACATGGTCAGAAACAATGCTCAGGTAGGCCGTGGCATTTAAACGATGCCCAATTGGCACTAAGGGGCCTAAAGTGTGCCAAGAAAACATCCCCCACACCATTACACCACCACCACCACCAGCCTGCACAGTGGTAACAAGGCATGATGGATCCATGTTCTCATTCTGTTTACGCCAAATTCTGACTCTACCATTTGAATGTCTCAACAGAAATCGAGACTCATCAGACCAGGCAACATTTTTCCAGTCTTCAACTGTCCAATTTTGGTGAGCTCGTGCAAATTGTAGCCTCTTTTTCCTATTTGTAGTGGAGATGAGTGGTACCCGGTGGGGTCTTCTGCTGTTGTAGCCCATCCGCCTCAAGGTTGTGCGTGTTGTGGCTTCACAAATGCTTTGCTGCATACCTCGGTTGTAACGAGTGGTTATTTCAGTCAAAGTTGCTCTTCTATCAGCTTGAATCAGTCGGCCCATTTTCCTCTGACCTCTAGCATCAACAAGGCATTTTCGCCCACAGGACTGCCGCATACTGGATGTTTTTCCCTTTGCACACCATTCTTTGTAAACCCTAGAAATGGTTGTGCGTGAAAATCCCAGTAACTGAGCAGATTGTGAAATACTCAGACCGGCCCGTCTGGCACCAACAACCATGCCACGCTCAAAATTACTTAAATCACATTTCTTTCCCATTCTGACATTCAGTTTGGAGTTCAGGAGATTGTCTTGACCAGGACCACACCCCTAAATGCATTGAAGCAACTGCCATGTGATTGGTTGATTAGATAATTGCATTAATGAGAAATTGAACAGGTGTTCCTTTAGGTGAGTGTATGCCTTTTTATGTGCAGTCACTACTATTCATTCTACGGAGAGTGGACTTCATTATTGTTAACTCCTCCCCCAGCCCTGCAGGCAGAATAATGAGGGAGATGGTCAACTACTCTATCCCGTGGAAAGAATAATAATTTTCATTCACCACATATGGCTAAATATTCATGATTGCTAATCATTCCTAGTAACTACACCCCCCCTCTGTCTAAGAGCAGATATTCGTTGGGTGCCAGACCTTATACAAAAGGGAATAAAAACTAACAGCCCTTGTAGCCTTCTCCCTGTAATTCCTGGATTGATCAGCCGAGTCTGTCAGTATAAAAGAAACACTGTAATTTTCAGCATGTGAGAGAAGATGTTTGTGCATCTGAAAATCATTTTTGACTTTTGCAGCGAGTATATTCCCAACAGCGGATTCCTGGGCTCACCACAGCCCTGTACTGAATAAGCACTTACGGTACATGGAGGATGTTTTTACAGGAATCCTGATGGCCCTTTAGAACATTAATCAGCAGCTTCCAAAGTTTCAGTGGTGGCCACGGTTGACAGAAAACAGATGGGTTGGTGGTTCTAATTCATTCACTGATGACTAAAAGGCTGGGATTCTGATTACTTTGAAACAGTTGGTAGTGCAACCAAAGTCATAGATGATTTACAGTCTATGACATAACAGGAAGTCTGAAAACGTACAGATGAGGACAGCAAAGGTCTCACTGGTCATGAACAAATGGAAGAGCGTCTCCACATTAGGCACCCTATTCACATGCATCATTTTGTTATTTACTTTTGTGCAGATGATATTTTCACTTGCTGGAAGGGAAGACATCTTTTTCTCATTTGAGATTCCAAATGTTCTTTCAAGAGACGTCAATTCCCGAAGCCTTCATTTAATTTCTGCGGATTTCAGAATGGGTTCAACTCCAATATGCACATTTCCTTGGCTCACAGACATTCCACGGTTGTTGTTTTTGCTGAGCTTTTAGCTAATCTGTTTTAATCAAGTGGCTAATTGAATTCTGGCTCTAATTTCAGCACATCTTGAGAGGTTGGTTCACATTTGATAAAGATTCAGTTAGCGTGTTAGCATTGATCATTTGAATCATTTGTTGTTATCCTTGAGTGTTTGAAAGAATAAGAAGGAACTGGGAAATATACATCTGGTTGAAGTGAGGATGGTTATCATTGCAGGAGAACCAAATTACTCAAAACTTTGGAAGTACACAAATTACAAGAAATCAGCCAAAATCGTTACCTTCACTAGGAGAAATCACCCACTTGGATAACGAGTAGCTTCAACTGTGTGATTAGGCCACTTGATTCTTGGAAGGAGGTGAAAGCGTCTGTCTTCTGCCTCCGAGGAGACCCGTGGCATGACCACACTCACCCTGCAGATCACTTCAATAATCAGATACCAGGATGGCAGGCTCATCAGCGGGCGTCATCTCTCACGGTGAACACGCAACTCAAATGCCCAAACTGTCAATGACCCAATTAGCTTCCATTTTTACATTAATTAGCTGTGTACCTTCCTATTAACCATGAATATGACTGTAATTGAAATTCTTAGACACCTACCAGCTAAAGCATATGCAAATCAAATTGCAGATACTGGCCATTTTATAACAGGAATTGACTCTGAAAAAAGTTTGCATATATTGGAAAACAAAGGTCCACTGAAAATGAAACTGACTTTCTTTTTCATTTTGACCAACACTATAAGTCTGTTACAATGTTGTTTGATTCTAACTTTAATGTATAAGTACTTTCTTTACATTTCTGTGTATAAGCATTTACCCAAACACAATGAAGCATTTTTGGTGTTCCAAACGTTTAATAATCAGTCTTTGTCCTATGCCCTCGATGCCCTTAATAGCAAAGTTCAAATATTCAACAAAGAGGAGTTGGTCTTATTTACAAAAACGCGTTACAATTCTGGGTCATGTGCACAATGAAACGGAGAAGCAGTATTTCAACACAGGCTTTCTGAATCCTTGATGGACCCTCTACATCCGCAGTAACAACAGAAATACCAGGGCTACATTACAAGGTGATGAGGACAATTCAGCATGTGGGGCATGGCGGCTGTGATTCTGCGAGCGACTAAACCGTAATGAAGTAGATCCATTTATGTACACAAAACGGGCAGGTGAGAAAAGTGAGAATTCTATTCTTAAGCTTCGGAATATAAACTGCAGTTCCAATAAATTTGGTAGTAAAGACACTTCAAAAGAATTTGTTCATGCAGTTGTTCATCAGCCACCCTAATACTGGCAACAGTAGCTCCTTTCCTCACCTCAGCAAAACTCCATAGCCATATATACACAGTTCTGCTCAGGAAACCACAGATACATCCGGGTGGGCAGCAGTTTATCAAAGAGAGCGACACCTTGGGGTAGTAAGTCATTAATCTGCATTCTAAAAGGGGCTTTGCTGTCATACAAGCGTACTTGACCTGGACAGCTCTGGACAGTAACAGATGGATCTTACACTAATTAGGCTGCTTTAAATACTGCTACATAACCAAATGACGTTACTGAAACAGTAGCTACTACCGTTTTGGCATGTTCATGTTCATAAGCCAGTACCATCATCTGGGGCTCAGCTGTCTATCTACTTTCCTTCCCTCAAAAACATCTCTCACCTGTGTGAGAGACCTATCAAAGGCACACAGAACGGGAACGAAACCACCACTGTTATTTATCATCATCATACCGTGGAGTATCAAGCAGGACAGTAACCCGTTTCTATCTGAAATTAAACAGATTCATTTAGAACCAACATTTTTTAAACATACATGGGGTGGGGGGTGGGAGATTTATAGGCTTGTAGGTCAATATTCATTCCTAGAAGCCATATGGGAAGAGGATGAGATTTGTTGTGCGTATTAAATAGCATTATGCTACGTAAGAGCAGATGAGAGAGTGCCAATTTCGCCTTTTTGGGGGCTGGTCAAACAATCATACTATCATAGCGACATCCCTGCTCTGCATCATATGGACAGCCAGTGTTAGCAGTGTCAGGCCATGGGGGGGCAGGAAGAAGAGCTGCCATATATTCTCATCCAGGACAAAGGCAGGGAAAGCAGGGGGGTGGGGTTTAAATAAAAAAGCAGCTGGGTGTGGAAGCATAAAGTGGAGCACGGGGAGCTTCAGGGAGAGGCAGACAGGGGGCGCTGGCAGACAGGGGGCGCTGGCAGACAGGGGGCGCTGGCAGACAGGGGGCGCTGGCAGACAGGGGGCGCTGGTACACAGGGGGCGCTGGTACACAGGGGGCGCTGGCACACAGGGGGCACACAGTTACACTGCTTTGACACAGGGCACAAGGTGTCATGCCAGGGCCTAAGGTAACATGCCAAGAAGGAAAACAAAAACTAAAGAATGGAAGAAAGAATGACTGAAATACAGTTGTAGCGCTGAACCCAACCCTATATCAACACTTTGGAGGATCCAGCTCAGACAGACTCTCCTGTTGCTCCAGAAGGGTGGGGGCAGGTTAAATAGGAAGCTGGAACTTCACATCCACTTGGGCCTCTTTTGCCAGGGAGACGATTTCAGAGAGTTTTACCACCTGGGGCGCGGGGGGGGGGGGGGTGCAAGAGGGACAGGAAGCAGACCAGAGGCCTTAGTGTGGTATTCCACACAGTCAGTCATACAAATTCAACCAGGAATTCCTATAGGCACTCAAGAGAATATAACTATTCATGATTCAGGTATGTTCCGGATGTAGTTCAGTTCTGAATTTCTCAACCAGTCCACGTTTTTGCTCCCTCTTAGCTGCCTGCCAGATAACCTACTGGGAGGGAGCAAAAACGTGGACTGTCTGGGGCTTCCTGAGGTTTAGGCTGACAAACACTGGTCATATTATAGACTGTGCTTCAACATGCTCAGTGCTTATCACACAATTTCTGTGAATAAATGAAGACCGCCCAAGACCATGACATCTAGATTCTCCCTCCCCAGTTAAGAGGCGTCTCCCCACATACCATCTTAGCTGCCTCGTCCAAGTCGTCACATGCCAGGATCTTCAGCGGGCTGGCGGCGATCAGGGCTTTTGCATCATCAACCCGCGTCCCTGATGGACAGAAATTAGAAAAACATAAAGCCTGTCAATTATGAGTGTGTAGGTGCTGGGGGGGGAGAGGGGGGGGGGGGGGGGGGACGTGGCCATGAGCTGGCCTATGCTGTTCTTCCTCCATCATCCAAAAAGTAAATCCAGGACAACCACGTAACAACCTGCAGTAAAAAGCCTGCCTTAATGTACACACCAAATTGCTGAGGCAATGACCTATGACCAGCAGACCAGGAGGCTGCCCGCCCCCCCCCACAGAGAGACAGCTCACTGGGTAATCAGAGCAATCACCCGAGGCCTGGGGAACCCCGCTGTGAGAGCCAGGGAGACGGGCCAACGGTGAGGTCGCCACGGAGACGGGCAGGGAGGCAGTTACCACGACTACGCTCATCATAGCCCTCTTCACAAACAGTGCAGAGCTGGGCAGCTGGGGTAGCAAAGGAGAAGCCCTGTCTCTTCCCACATCACAGGCAGACTGAGAGGGCAACTGCAGCAGGGCTCAGGGATTTAGACAGCAGCCCCCAAACTATCTCCATGGCAGCAGAGAGAGAAAAGGAGGAGGGGGAGTAAGGAAGAGAACTTTTGAGTGGGGCGTGAAGTCACATGATGTGAAGAGCCTCCCTCCCTGGCTGCTCACGTAATCATTTACACGACCAGTCAAAAGTTCTTGCACACCACAGGTTTTTACCACTTTTAGATTTATTTCATAAACTACAGATTTTATTATTATTGTTAAGCATTGGAAAGTTGAGTGAACAACTATAAATGAAAATATAAGTCAAATAAAATGAGTTTCCTTTATAACGTAGAAGGAGTAACAGTGCATGTCTGACATCCTATTAGCTGGTTGTGTGGTGACGGCAGAGTCAAATTCTCAGCTGCCCTTTAACTTTAAATGGACTAGTTAACCGTTTCATCCCATGAGACAGAGCAGTATTTAATGTCCCTTGCAGAAAGAACGCCTTGATTTTGCTCTGCAGTTAACTAACTGCTAGAGGAGGTTACTTTGATGAATCAAAGATATGTTTTTTTTGTAATAACCCAAAATAAAAATGTTAATTCATTTGTTAGCAAAGAATATTGTGTATTGAGTGTATTCTTCATAAATGTTAAGTGAAGAAATGTTAAGTAAGCAAATGTAGAAAATCTCAGTGTGTGCAAAAACCTCTGACTGGAAGCGTATGTCCAGCTCTCTACTTTCTGCCCCTGGCCACAGTTGCGTGTTGGAGTGCTTATCCTCACCCTGCCACAGGGGGCGCTGTCCTCCTGCAGCCCATCACTGCAAAGGCTGGGCAGCCGATCCAGATCGCAAAGTGACCAGTGGCAGAGAGGATGCCGAGGTGGCGGGGGGCGGGGGGGTAGTGTGGGGGGGCACGGGGGCAAGGAAAGGGGGGCGCCTCTGACCTTGTAGCCGAACCACAATGGGGATTTTCAGGTCCAGATCCGTCACAGCCATGATAATCCCTTGTGCGATGATGTCACACCTCATGATGCCACCGAAGATGTTTACCAAGATGGCCAGAACCTGTTTCCATAGAAACACAATGCAGCAATCAGAGCCACTGAAAGTCACCCATTATTCGGTCAGAGAACCACAGACTTCATTTCTCAGATTAGCAGCAGCCACTTGAATACGTCCAAACACTATAGCCCACCGTTGGGGGTGAGAATATGGCTAGCAGGTCCAATACAAACACAGTAAACAGCAGGGGGGGCACAAGGCCTGCTCTGCACCCACTGAGCTCCCCACAGCGACTGGCAGCTCGCCCACCTTTTTGTCAGAGGTGATAAGCTTGAAGGCCTCTGTGACCTGGCTTGTCGTGGCTCCGCCCCCCACGTCTAGGAAGTTGGCTGGAGTTCCCCCGTGGAGCTTGATGATGTCCATGGTGGCCATGGCCAGGCCAGCCCCGTTCACTGTGCAAAAGCGGCCGTCAGACGACAGAATGGAAACATACACAGAGTGCAGCTACAAAAATATCTTAATTTAGCCATTCCCGCCCAAGCCTGGGAGAAACGCCGGCCCGTAACGGATGTCGGTCTGCCCGCCACATGCACGGTATTCCTGGAACATTCCAGCAAACCACATGGCCATGAGGACACCACAATGCATTGCAGTGACTCAACCCAGTAGTTGACCCTGATAGGCTATGCTCACCCAGACATCCGATGGTGCCGTCCAATCCAATGTAGTTCAGGTCGGCCTTGGCGGCCTGCTGGTCGCGCGGGTCCTCCTGGGACCAGTCTCGCAGATCGAACACCTTCTTCTGGCGGTACGCGGCGTTGGAGTCAAAGTTGATCTTGGCATCCATGCACATCACTGCCGAGAACAAGCAGACGCGCCGTTATTTGTCGTTACTGCCAGGGAGGTGTGTCGCTATGCTCGTAAATACTATACCACGCTCCAGTGGCGCGAAAATCACTGCGCAGGGAGAAAGCTGTCAAAATACGAAACATATTCATGCTGGAAAAAATATGAAATTATTGCTGACTTACTGCATAAAACAGAAGGATGTGCAAAGGCCGAAGCCCCTTCCTACACACTAACATTCTAGCTCTCCGTCACACAAAAACACACAAAACAACTGCCAACTGCCAATTTAAGTATCTAGAAATTTTACTACAGCAGGACAGCTTACATTCTAGTTGATTATTCTGTAGCCACTGTATTACATACATACAATTTTAGAGGGTCCACGATATATCACAAGACACAACTAATTTTAGCATTATTTACAACTCATAGTGGGCAATATGGCTATATTTCATCATAACCGGTAACAACTGTATCCACGATACACAATTCAGAAGTATCGCAAGGAACGTGATACAGCACTATATTTACTGTACATTTACCTTTTAGACACTTTTGTCCAAAGTGATGTATAAGTAAGGTAAGTAGTACATTATAAACATACATGCTGTCAAAGAGTTTACTAAATGTTGCTGAAGGTAAGCTGAGCTTCCTGTGCATGGCAGGTTGCCCGTGTACTGAAGCGTTCTTGGAACGACAGAACAGACCAGCAAGTGCCCAGCACGTGATGGCATAGTGTTCCAAGGCTGCTACAACAAAAACAGAGCAATATGAAGCCAAGCAATTTCAGTCTGTGGAAGATCTCAGCGCTGTCTGTATATCTCACATCCTTGTCAATTATCTGGCTTAGTGCCTCTCAGTCAGATCTCTACTTGTGTCACACAGTAAACAATAAAATGTTTATAGATGTGTTGGCTACACTATTGAATGAGTCTGCAGCATGACTGATGAGGAAAAATTGGCTCCAGAAAAGGTTCTACTTTTATTGTGTGTAAATTGTTTGCATTTGCGAAATATGACGTGGACCAATTTAGTGTTATTTGCAAACTTTGCAAAGATATCATTCATAAAACAGGTAGCAATGCAGCCAATCATTCTAAAGCATGTGGCTCAGTGGGCTGAGCCTCTGTACCGATGATCAGAAGGTCACCGGTTTGAGCCTGGTCTCAGCACACATGCAGGTCCTTGAGTAAGGCCCTTAACCCCCAGCTCCCTGAACGCTGCGACAGGTGGCTGCCCTTCATGACAAGCTTGCTCTCCCCTAAAGAGAGCTAGTTGGGGGAGGCGTAAAGAGAATTTCCCCATTGAGATCAATAAAAGTATAAAAAAAAAAAGGTTAACATTACTACACACATTCCAAAAATATCGTGATCTATATTATGAATTGTTATTATAACCAAAAATATTGTGATATGACATTTCGGCCATATCGGCAACCCGTACCACTTTAATATTAGACACCTATGACTGTAAAGCTGCAAAGCATTCAAGACTTCAACTGTGGCTCGCTGCAGGGAACTAGGATAAACTGACTCCAGTATCAAGACCTACATAGCAGCACAGCAAAGCTACATTAAGACACCAAGAAAGAACCTTAAAAGCTTAATATATATATCAAAGGCGAATTCAACAAGAGTATAAAGTAGCGTTCCCCAATTCCGGTCCTGGAGGGCCAGCCTGCCACAGAGTTTGCAGATTTCCCAGCTCAAATACACCTACTAGACCTGGTAATTGGCTGGTGATCTTAATAAGGCAACTGGCCCTCCAGGACCGGAATTGGGGAACCCTGGAATAAAGGGGGCAGACAACAAGCATTCACTAATATCCTGAGCTGAAGCTGAGTTTTCCCACTTCAGCACAGCCTCAGGCTGAGACGAGCTTCTCCTTACAGCAGTACGGAAAATCAGAATCAGTTAATGTATGTGGAGAAGGCCTGGCCTCTTCAGATCCAGAATTATACCATAAAAAAACCTTTTTTTAACTGCTTAATTGGAACTTTATCCCAATCGATATTGTGAGGAAATTTCATACCACTCTTGCCAGTTTCTATAGAGCCAGATAATATTATCAGAATTCAGTGGAAGAAGCTTTATTTTTTCCATTTATCTATTTAGAAGATGCTTTTATCCAAAGCAGCCAGTGTCCCTGGAGTAATCTCGGTTAAGGGCCTCGCTTAAGGGCCCAACAGTAAAATCACTCGCCTAGCCAGGGGATTTGAACCGGTGACCTTCCGACTGTCGACACAAAGTCCCAACCCGCTTTTCAACATTTTATTTTTGTTGTACCTCATCCCAGGAGTATAAAACAGGTCCCAAGGGAATAGCAAAAACACAGAGGCAAAATAGGTAAATATATCAAAAGAGGGGAAAAAAATATAAGCAAATGCTGGTGGGGAAAACAGGCCTTGGCGGAGAGTACAGGTAGCCGGCATGAACTCCAAACCTGGTTTACGATGAAACTGCACATGATTTGTGTGGCGTGAGAAGCCAGGGATCTACTGTAGGAGGCCATTTATTTAACCGGAAAGTGCCGGAACGTAATTCATTTTTAAAAAGATGGAGATGAGAAGAAATGATACATTTTGGAAAGAAATAATAGAAAAATCTGGGATGAGATACCATCTTAATGGCACCAGTGCAGCCTGCCATAAATTAGTTAAGTTCAAATATAACGATGCGTCTCCTGATGAATTTGAGACTAAGGGGCATCCATGTTATCTGTAAGGGGCATGAACTCCCCCTTCTGTCAAATGACTCAAATGAAGACGACATAGATGCTGCTGCTGATGCCCTTGACCGTAACCCTTCTGGGTGTGAGAGCATCATAAATACTGTAGCCATTTCTCTGGCCACAGCACCACGCCGTCGCTCTGTTTCTACATCGCTTCATCTACTTCCTTCACTCTCACCAGAAGCCACATCTGCTGCTCTTAGACAAGCCCCCCCCGTCGAAGCCGAAACCGATTTTAATCGGAGAGTTCAACATCTGAAATGTCATGGCAACGCAGATGCAGCGCACGTAATCCACCACAGCCGCAGGGGAACCCCTCATGTTTGCGACGACGTCGCCCCCCCCCCCCTCTCTGCTAATCCATCACAAACGGCCACCCACGCAGCACAGAGGAACAGAGGAGGTCCCCAGGAGCTGGAGCACCGTGTCACTGCGCCAGCGCATGTCACACGCGCTGCCCCATGCTGAAATGGCAGGACGTGTGAGGGGCAGCGACCCCACATACCTATGCCAGACGAGTCCTCCACCATGGGGTTGATCTCCACCATCGACGCGTCATACTTGATGAAGACGTCGTAGAGCTTGATCATGTTCTCCGCAGCCTCGTTCACCAAGGCAGGAGGGAAGCCCATCTTCTGTGCCACCTGGGAGGGGGTACGGACCATATCGTTAGGCTTCAGACAACGCACTACGTCAATATTCAAGAATACAGGCACTTCTCACTTAATGAGCTCTGTTCCCACGACTAGACCATTAAGCTAATTGGTCGATAAGTGAGGAACCGCCCCTTGACCAATATTTCAAGCATAATGTACTGGTGGTGGGTTTGTGTCAAAGATCTTTAGATATTGTTTTAATGTCATCGTTGCACAATTTATAACATTTTTTATATATTTATAAACAGACTGACTGGTACACAAGTACGCATTCACCTTTAAAGCGATATGTGCAGCAATTGATTGCACGTATATTATGTACATTTGCACTGATATGACAAGGAATTATTGTGCATTTTAACCTTAATATGGTATTCGTACTTCATGTGCGGAATAAAGGTTCAAATGTCCGGTAACTTCTTGTCATAGCGGCGCAAAGGCACATGAAATACGTGTACAACAATCGATCGCTTTAAGGGTGAATGAGTACCAGTTATGTGCACCCCTGTTTATTAATGTTTATACAGTATTGTACTGTATAGTGTAATATACAGAATAGAGGAAATCAGCCCTAATATACATTACTTAGGTTTGCATACCATACAGACAGGTAATCGTTTTTATTTATTCTGAATAAAGAAAAAGTCAAAAGGAAACTCCGACTTGATAATGTTGTTTTAATATGCATAACTGCTTAGCGCTAAGATGCCACACTGGCGTTAACATTGCCAAAGTTCTTGTACAGCATGCAATACTGATTGGTCAGAGAGCTTGTCGTAAGTCCGGGTGATCGGTAAGCAGATATGTTGTTAGTGAGGAGCACCTGTATCAATATTCATGACGGTATCTCAATAACCCTGCACACATTGTCAGTTAGGAGCCCATGTACAGGCTTCTTCCAAGTCCGCCTGCCAATCAGAACTTGCGTGACACAGGTGAGGGACACCCCTCCCATGATTAATGTGCTACCTTGACAGCCTGGTCCATCTTGATACCCTCCTCAATGTCAATGGGCTCCTTCACAATGGCATCGGGATTCTCTGCTGCCACGTCCTCGATATTCACGCCTCCCTGAGAGCTGCCTATCAACACTGGGCCCTGCAGCAAGAGACCAATTGATATGAGACAAGGACAGATGGTCCAATTCGCACCCAATACTGTCAAGGGGGTGGGACGTGCATCATTGACGAATCAGAATTATGAGAGCAGACCAGAGCAGCAGAGCAGATTTCACCAACAATACTTTTGGTGAAATCATAACCAAAAGTATTAATTCAAGGTGGATAATCACATTCACTTTAACTTTTGGGTTCCCTCTGCAAAAAGGGATATATTTATTACATTTGTTTGAATTGACTAATTATTCAAAATTTTATCTTAAAAACAATAAAAAGGTTTTTCCAACCCAGAATATAAAATTAGGTACCAGCAGGTATACAAGCATATTTAATGGAAAATGTAAAATTGGCACAAACGCTTCAGATTGAACTTATCATTGCTCTGTCCAGAAATGTCACAATTAAAAAAAATTTTCATGACAAAAAGGACACTTATTACTCTTATTGCCAACCTATGCCTTTCATTATTTAATGTCTTCTTTCAAAAATCTCACTGATCCTTCAGCTAGACTTTCACTCTTAATTACTATGTATCCCAATAAAGCTCAAAAAACATTTTTTCCCCAGGAGATCCCATAATCAATGCCGTGGAAATGAGAGCAAGGTCTCATCAGGGGGCACCCCAATACCTATATCTATATAAGATAAGGTTAAAGACAATGACTTGAAATATTCTGTCTTTTTTTTATATCAAAATAAAATACTCTGTCCTGGGCAAGCTGTTTTTTTTCCAGTTTCACTTTTTACCTGCTAGTTCCTAATGGTTCTCAAATTCTATTCTAATTTGGAATACAGAAATGCTAATTAGCACAATTAAGCTACAAAAACAGACAAGAATACAGAGAGGTTGCAGGAGAGCATAGAAGGATGAATACGTCCCTCCCAGTGAATCAGTTTGTTGTACCACATTTCCATCTAGTGGCCAAGACCTGCAATGACTGCTAGGGACAGCTAACAAACACCCCTGATAAATTCAGGAGAACGATGACCTGATGAACAGGAGACAGATGTGAATCCCACAGCCAGCAGCCAATGGGATGCGGCGGTTGCATAGTAACACAGCTCACCTGGTAGGACCTCTCCATGGTGATGGCGAAGTAGTACTCCCGGCGCGGGTACCGGCGCTCGCAGATGAACACCTGGTTACAGATGCGGCCCTGTTCTCCCGTCTGCTTGGTGTACAGCTTCTTGCCCAGCATCTTTGAGGAGATGTCCCTGGCCTCCTCGGGGCTGCCAGCACACACACACACACAAACACATGGACGCACGCGCACACACACACACACACACACACACACAATAATCAGTTCGGGAAAGGCTGGTATATTAAAAATGCTTCATGCACATACCAATAAAAGCATAAGCATATAATGTTTCACACACAGAATAAACCATGTCATTAAAATTTAAATATTCCCATAATGTATAAATGAGACTGTATGCATATGAAACACACTGCCTGGGCAAAAAAAGTCACACACCTTAATATATCATTGGCCACCATTAGCTTTGATTATTTGTTAATACATTGTTTCCACGTGCTTGTACGATATTTAAAAAAATAATAAAAAATAAAAAAATCCATCATTTGCATTCATTTCTCGTCAAGATCTTGTACTGATGATTGGCGAGTTGAACTCGGTAAAGTCTTCTTCAGCACATCTGAACCACTCTTTGACAATTACAGCCCGGTGAGTCTTGGCATTATCATCCTGGAATACGCCCATGCCATTAGGAAAGAAAAAATCCATTGATGGGATAACCTGGCCATTCAGGAGATTCAGGTACTCAGCTGACTTCATTTTATTGCTGCATAACATTGCTGAGCTGTAATAAGGATCAAGTCATTGGCTCTTAGGTACTTGCTGATTTATAGTCAAACAGTGACTTTTTTTGGCCAGGTAGTATATGAGTATTTAAAGTGACATGTTCATAAGTGACATGTTCATATATGTCTGGAACCCAGTGAACCATGGATTAGGGTAAGGCAGTGTGTGTGTGTGTGTGTGTGTCTGTGTGCGTGTGCATGTGTGTCAAAATACTCACGAGTATACGATCCTCACGCCGCCCTTGAGCCCCCCCTCGAAGGTGCCCTTCCCTCTGCCTCCAGCCAGTATCTGTGCTTTCACCACCAAGTCCTTGGAGCCTGAGAGAGATGTGGGGGCACAGGAGGGGGGGGGGGGTCATCGCAAACAATGCTGGCACCTCTGTTTTCAAGCTGAAACGTAGCTCTCGTCCACCGCCCTCCCACCCAGCCCACACTGGGTACCATGGTTACACTTCAGGTTAATCAGCAGTAACTTAGTTGACATTTATTCACATCTCTGTGGAGGTTATTGGTCTTAGATATTCATCTGAATGAGCAAACATCCCCCCACTTACAATAAACAGTACTGTTTACTGTCAAGTTTGTCCTACAGTAAAAGCTGTCAAATCCAACATTTAAGTAACTGTTGTGCTCAAGTTACTAACACTATCCTAAAACATTATTATAAAAATAAAAATTGATAATAAGTAGTAACACTACTCTATTAAAAAATGTACATCTCAAAATGACAAAAAAAAATACAGAATAGCATTACTCAATACATGTCAATTCCTGCGCATGCCTACGCAGCAGCATTCTTTAATAGTCTTTCTGCTTATTCCACTATTGTATCCCTCGTAATCTCGTGTGTTGTATGGAATATCAGACATACATAATAACACAATAAATAAAGTGTCTGTATAGAAGGATTAGAGTGCAAGAAATGCCTTACATAATTAATTCAGTGTTTTTCAAAAGTAATATTCAACTATCAAGACATTGCATGATACCAACAATATCAAATAACAGAACTTTTATTGAGACTTGGTTTGAATGACATTTTAAGACAACGTTCAAAACAAGGGCTGAATCCATTCATTCCAGCTACTTCAGCTAGATGCAAGAGTTTGGACAGTGGTGGCCTAATGGTTAGGGAAGTGTGCCTGTGATCGAAAGTTACTGGTTTGAATCCAGAACGGTACCACTGAGTGCTCTGAGCAATTAATCACTTTTTCATTAATCAATTTTTTCAAAGGATTTTCTGCTGGCCTTATGAAGGCATGCCTAGGCCCAGCCGTCCACAAGCACTGCGGTCAGTTAAGCTTTCCTATGTTTCCCATGTCCTGAAGCTAATGTGGTGTCTTGCTTATATTAATCACTGGAGTTTTGATACACTCATCTCCACTCTGATACCTGAGAAAAGTTCCCCTTCAGTCATCCTATTATTATTTTTTACCATTGAGGTTTTCTGCCATGAAAACCAGTACACAGGGGGACCAGGAAAAAAGCAGTGACAGCAGCATGGGAGAGCCAATGGGGTTTGGGTACCAACACAGAAAATCACATCAACCAATCAAACACACTCTCAGTGTTGATATTCCATTTCAGTTTCGTCATCTTCTAGCCAGTGTGCTGGAAATATTAAATGTCCTTTAAGGAGGCGTTACATACCACTCAAACATCTGGGAGACAACACAACAGTTTCTGAATCCAGCACCTCGACATGTTAAAACCTACTCACTATGCTTGAGGACAATTTTCTGTGTATTTAATGTTGGTGCTCAGTTTCAATCTGTGACCAGATTGGGTATACTTCATAGAGAAGGAGTCTGATTGGCTGCTGGCCCGGAGGAACTGTGACATACTGTATCTGACACCAGTGAACTATATTTAGGCTGCAAGGCGTCCACACCAGCAGTCAAGCTTCCATAAAGAACCACGGCAGCAGAATGCTGAGTGTTCACTGGCTATTTCAGCCACCACCTTTAACTTCTTGTCACAAGATGACGAGAACACAACAGGTCCCCACAATACTTTTTGATTGGAGCGGCAGTGTTTGTTTTTCGCTGGAATACAGGCAGCGTGAACAAAGAACAAGCCAGAACAGACAACAGATGGGGCAACGGCCAGGGGACTATGCAGAAACACGTTACCATAATAGTACATCATGGGTGGTGGTCTGTTACGAGTTATTAGCATTACCTATGAAGTCAGCAATTCCCAGAATACCAGGGAGCTTTCAGAATAGCAGAGACTCAGAGACAACAGAGATCAGTCTAATAAAGTTTTCATGTTACGCATTTGAAAACACGATTACCAAAATCCCTGTGTCAGAACGTCCCCAAACCTGACAAAGCCTGTGGACATTATGGGAGCACATCCTCTCTCTGAAAGCTTAAGCACAACCTTCAGAAAGCAGTTCCTGAGAATGCTACCCTTCATCTGAATAACTACCCATTGCATCCTGATAATGTCACAACAGGCCTTACTTGTACGAATGCAGCATGATTAGCTGTTGGCTCACAGTACGGACGTTACACCTTCATAGGAACTTAAGCGCCTGACGCCCACCCAGAGGAGCGTACCGATCTCTTTGGCCACAGTGTAAGCCTCCTCCGGCGTGCTGGCCACCATGCCTGCGGGTACGGAGATGCCCGAGTCCTTAAGCAGGCCGATGCTCAGGTACTCATGCAGGGAGAGATTTCGTCGTGGCTGCTGTTGCAGAGTGCCCTGGCCCCCAAACAGGCTGGGGGTCACACACAGGACCTGGGGAAAAACTCAGCTCAGTACACTGTATGTATGGGGGGCTGCAAATAATAAATTCTGAACACCAACTGAGTAAAGCTAAAAATGAGCATGGATAGGTAAATCATTTGGGTACAGCTGTCTGCAAAGGAAGGCAGAGACTCAGAATGTTAACATACAGAATCAGAAAAAGCTCTTTCTGTTAAGTCTGAGTCTGGACAAAACCGGTGTGGACAAACTTTAATTGATTTTATTTGTTTTTCACTGAGTCATCTTTTGTCTAATTTATCTAAATGAATTTGAATTGATATTAATTTTTAAATTTACCACACATCCCCCCCACCAGTACATGTAGAAGCCAAAGCCATGGACATCAGGTACATAGGCCGTGGGGGGGGGAACGTTGCACCACCCCGTACTGTAATTTCATTTACTTTAATATTTTTGTCATGAGATATTAGGATATCACCTATCCACCATAACTAACCTTCTCATTATGCACGCTTTCCCTCTGGTTATGAAAGATGGGGTGTAAAATGACATATAATAATAATAATTTACAATTAAAAGATATAGTTATGTTTGCAAATAATTACAGAATAATTTGTACCACTTTACTAGTTTTGACTGCCGAACGTGTGGTTCAACCTCAAATTACATTTTGTCCAACTAACAGGACTCCATAATTGCTATAGTATAAAGTAACTACTACGCCCATTAGTTTTATGATCACTGTGAAAGTTCAATCTTCGGACGCCCAAGAGTTGGGACATAAGATTAGGTGAAAGTTCACGATACCAAAACCGAGGGACCGCTAAAGGAAGTAACTGACAACAGTTTCCTTCCCTGTGTTCTGTCGATATATGCTGCCTTGTCGAATAATGTTACCGTAGTGCTAATCGATAGCCCTAACCCTAACCCCCCAAAACCCTTACCTTAACCCTAACCCTAACCCCTAAAACCTAACCCTAATCCCAAAACGGTGGAACTGCACATGCGCAGAAAGGCTCGATAGCACGTCTCGATAGGTAGTATTTTATGACAGAACACCGGCTTTCCTACTTGCCATCTGGGCTGGAAGGATTAATGTAAAACCGTAAATCAAACTGATTCTGAAACCATATACTAAAGTTACATTTTCCAATGAGATCTACGCAATATTCGGCCGAAACCAATGTAACATGTAAATTATATAATCGCGGAAAATGATCCATATCCACAAAGTGACAACTGTACTATTCCTACCGCAGAGAGCATTCTATCTGGCCTATAATGTTACATCGGCTTTACAGCTACCAGAAAAAGAGGAAAAGAAAAAAGTGAGGTGCACACTGATCGGTTTCTCGCTGTCCGCACGAACTGCAGTGGAGGTCAAACCCGAACGAGAAGGACTGAAGAATTAATCGGTACCACCTACCATACAAGTTAGCTAGTACTACTTTGGCACTTAACAATACGGTTGATCTGCAAAGGTGAGGTATTTGATTAATCCCTACACAGAGACAAAACATAAACACCTTACCAGAAGGCAAGCCCTGTAGCGGTATTCATAACGTAATGTCAAATGTGACCCTGTCACTTTCGAGACATATTCTGACAATCTGGTTGACGGAGAGGCATTCAGGTAAGTCCGATCGACAGCTGGATCTGTTTAATTTGACATTCTGATACACTAACCTTGGATGCATTGCTTAGTGTCTTTCCGGACCCAGAATTCCTCAATCTAGCAGCTAGCCGGCCACAAATCAGGGTCGCCGCCATGTTTCCGTATACAGTCCACTGTAGAATAACAAATCCTAGGGCTGCGCCTGCGCATTGGCGCACGATGCTCAAGTGGCGGTTGCGCACTGAGCGGTTATTAGTCACGTGGTCCGACGGAAGATGTCAAAAGTTCTCTTGCCGTGGGGTCCTTGTTTGACTTTTGAGATGGTGAAAAGTATCACACTGTTGATTACTTTAAAGCCTTTCATACGGTTATATTTGTTGAATTCCTGCAACGTATAACACAATAGAAGTACAAACAAGTTGCACACCTGTGCCAAGGGCTGATATGACTCTTTTTCCAGATTGAATTTCCCAGCATCATGACTCTTTCAAGTCTGTTAGCCCCCTTACTCAGGAAAGAAGTGCATGACTACTAAGGCTATTTGTGACTAGTGTCCACAAAGGCTAGGTCTGCAAACCTGCATGTAGAAGCATTTTTAGTTTTTTGATTGCATCCACTGATCTTTGTGGGGACCTGAAAAATGGTCCCCACAACGTCAAAATAACAGGTTTTTATCACATTGTGGAGGACATTTGGAACCAGACACACACAAATGTATATATTCAATCTTACATATGCTAAGTAGGATCTCTTATAGGCATTGATATATATTGCACGCACACACACCAATGTATATGAGATCCTACGTAGCATATTTAAGATTTAATTTTTATTATAAGATTTATTCCACCCCCACCACAAAAGTGGCTCTATGAGAAATTCCAGAATCAAGTCCGTTCATATTCAAAGTCCATGCCTTCCATCTCTTAGTGCATTCTAAGGGATATTTTAAGTTTTAATTTTATTTTATACCAATCTTGCGGTCAATTTACACAATTTTACTCAAGAAAGTATTTCAAAATTAATTTCAGCATTGATTGAGATACACCTTGAGCTCCTGGCATAATCCAGAAGTCCAAATGGTTATTCCTGGGCTTGTTCACAATGGTAAGGATTGAGGTGTCCACACTGGTCTAAGCACAGTCTTTTACTTTAAGTGTTTATGGAATAGAATAGAATAGAATAGACTTTATTCTATTTATTGTGGAAATTGTCTATATATCTATACTCTCCATGAGACACAGACAGGTGACACCAAGTTTTGTGTCACAGCACAAGGTTGGCCAGTGTCTGGCACATCTGGAATAGTTGCTGTTAGGGACCTTGTTCAAGGGCTTCTGATCAAAGACGCTGAGCCGTAACCCATTGAGTCACACACTCCCCCCATTTTTAAAGCATTTCACAGCAGCTGTCACATATATGTTGGTAAAATATTGCTAAAACAATGCAATGTCATGTAAAGTTTGACTATAAATGCAATCAAAGTTATGTAGTGTAATACATTTTAAAATGTGTAAACTTTCTATTTGCCTGCACAAGTTAGTGGTTTCTCAATTTAATTACACTTAATCAAAACATAAAAATCCTTAAAAACAAAGTCCAAAATTAACAAGTTTACTAAAGATTGTTCTTTATTTACAACATAGGAAGACTTATGTACAGTATTATTTACAGTTTAAGCAAAACATGACAGTCTGCCACTTCAATCACACCTTCTCTCCAGTTTACATGAACCCAGCTACAACATCCATAAATGACTCCTTTTTTATATTTTTATACATTTCCAATTACAAGCCAACCCAGCTGCAAGTGTAGTGAGCAGGAGGCCACCCGTTTAACCAAGAGGTTGAATGTCTAAAGTCCTGCTGTTATGAATATTCAGACAAATAATCCAATATAAAAGGAGCACAATTTAAAAATCTGCAAGGCCACTAAATACATAATCAATTTAATGTATTTCAAAATTCCACAGAATGCACCTGGTATGAGGACCACGCTCAGCAAAGATACTTCAAGGAGCCTGAGAAATGTACAAATGCCTGTTGAGTTTAGGCTACAGCACAACACTGCACCCATATTCCAGTCACATGGAACAGGACCAAACAGAGATGGACTGTATGGCGTAGTAAGTGGCTCTCTTCCTCAGCACTGACTATGAATGCAGGACCTCGGACCCTCAGGCAGTATCTGACGGATCTTTATTCTTTAAAATTCTTTGTAAGTTTAGAAGGTGCCGAGTGTACAGATCACCTGAAAAAATTGTGGCGGATGACAGTTTCCCCTGCTGGTAATATAATGAATATCTGTACTGCGAAGTACAGAACGATTTACAGCAGAGATTATTATGAAATTACCAGATGGCTATTTTATGGGGGATCATTTGTTTACCAATAGCAACACCCATACTTGTGATTACAATAATTAATATTCTAGGCTTTAATACTTTTTCCATGAATCGTGGAGTTGGGTTTGGCAGTCACAGACAGATTGGGTCATATTCTACTCAGGTAGCGCGCTGTGTGTCCCTCTCAGTCCGAGTCGCTGCTGCTGCTGGATGAATCTGTAGACATGGCCTCCACATCATCTTCGTTCTCCTTGTTGTGGCCTGGGGGCTCCAGAGCGAAGTCGTTGCCATGGTGCGGTGGTAGAATGCCCATGGACACGTCACTGGACTGCCAGGGGTACTGTGGCGTGAGCACATCTGGGAAAAGGGGTCAGAAGAGAAGCAGTCAGGGGGGAACGCAGCTGTGACGCATAGGACAGAGTAGGCCTGACAGACACTGCACTACTGCATGACGTAACTGTGCTGCAGTGAAGTCTCAATGACATCATGCAAGTTCTCACAAATATAAGGAAAAATTTAATGGACCTTATTCCCAGAGGAGACTTGAAAGCTTAGCTTGTAGAAGCAGTGTTTGTTTTGTTCTGTGGTCCGTGTTACTGGTTGAAAGTTAATTATACAAATGGTAATTTCCGAAGGCGAGAATAATGAGTCATCAACAAATATTACGAATCGCCTTGGAAAACAACTAACTGTTTTGAAAATCTGCTTCAATTCAAATTCAAAGCAATCTGCAAACAAACCAAAGCAGACAGGTGGCATACCTGGCAGTCTGCCCGCAGCCAGAGCGTCACCAGGAAGGTGCCCGTTCACACCATTGGAGGCCAGGTTGCTCATGTGACCCAGCATCCCACTGCGCATCTCGAGATCGGTGGGGTACGGCCTGCGTGGGTCACCTGTGGCCATCAACCAGAGAGCTTTAATCAGCAAATTAATACATGCTTGCTTGGAAGGGGAAAAAGCATCTAATTTTCTCATAATTTTTTATTTTTTACATAAAAAGTCCCAGGCCAACGCCCTTAACCACAGGGCCATCTTTTCTCCCTTCATACACACCTGGTACCCAGTTGAGAGGAGCACACACTGCATTGCTGGCACTGATTCTGTGGGCATACTTGATGATCTCCTCTGAAGAGATGCTTCCTTAAAAAAAAAAAATAAATAAATTTACAAACAAGAAGTCCCTTTCAAACACATATCAACAATTCCATTCTGTTGTCAGTCACAACTAACCAACCTTTTCTGGCCTTTTCGATGGATTTTAATTTTTCCTTTGCTTGGTATACAGCCGTTGCCTTGGAGAGAAAATATCATAATTAGAACCAGATCCAGACCAACTGACTGGAGCCGCACAGGGTACAAACCCCAGGTATATCTATGACAGGATGCCAGTTCACTGCAGGGCAGATACAAACAAATCCTAGAGGCAATTTACAGACACCAACTAAATAGACTGTGTGTATTTGGATTGCAGGAGGAATCTGGAGTATGCAGGGACTTAAGTTAAATGACTGCATCTTGAAACAGGCGGCAAGAAATTGTCTTTGTTTTGGTCAGAGAATGTAGCTTCCCTTTACTGCAGTTGTTTAGTATTAACATAACAAGAGAACATGCAGCAGAACATCTAAACTCCAATGGACTAAAATTGTTCAAAAAGCTCAGTGCATCCCAGCTCACCAGTGTGTGCTCTGCTTCCTTCAGCTGCTTCTGCAGTTGCTGGATGTCGCTGTCCCGTTTCTCCACCTCTTTCTCCAGGAGCTGCATTTCCTGGTGAACTTTTCCCTGCTTCTGTGCTACCTTCATTAGCTCCTGGAACTCCCCGTCCCTCTGCACAAGTAGCTCAAGGATCTGCGGAGGGATCAGGAGAAATCACACGGCGGCAGGGCGACAGGGGCTCGGACGTGACACATCAAACGACACATCCCCTTACCTGGGTGTCCTCGCCAGGCTGGGGCAGTTTCTGGCTCCTCGACAAGGCAAGGATTTCAATCAGCTCTCTGTGATGATCAGAGTTTGCTAATTACCAGTAATACAGCAACAGTAATAAAATAAACACAGGAAAACATATTTTGTGGAAAATGCATATTTGCTTCATTTCTAATCTTATGGACAGTCTCTACAACCAGACACACGACATCAAACATATGTACATTAGACAGCTGCTGAAATTTCATTTGATAAAAAAGAGGTACAAGAAAGTTAAACCATCTGGTCCCTAGTAAGTGTAAGAGGAAGTTTCAGCACAGCTCGTAAATCCCGCTATAGTATTTCCTAAATTAATTTCAGTAATAATCTGAGACTCTGTGCCGTGACGCAGCTTCACCAAATACGCACCTGGATAACACTTCCAGATCGTCTAAAACGGATAACAGCCGCTCCTTCGTGGACCTGCTGGGAACCGCCATTATTCCAGGTTATTGTTTGTACTGCGCATGTCAGGAAAGAGAGGAAAACGAAAGCTTTGTGCGTTTGCGTCCGCGGATAAAGCAGTTCGAAAAGCCTCTAGCGACGCCTACTGGACGGAGAGTGGAAACGTCTTCACCACGAAGGTGTCATTTCTGTTTCAATCGCTCAAACATAAAAATATTTTACCACAAAGCCGGGAACATCTGCAAGGAGCCCACCCACAACCACAGCATCTTCATTTCTCTGCCATTAGGCAGGCGCTACAGAGCCCTGTATGCCCACAAGACCAGGCTGAACAGCTTCTGCCTCAGAGCAATGATATTTACAAACACCACTGTATAACCACTGTGACGGGTTTTTATTATGGATTCTAAAGTCTTCAAGTGCATATCAATCCCCATGATTTCTTCTTTATTTGCCCACCTCCCTACTCCTCAAGTGCAATAATTTATTTATTCAACCCCCCCAGAGTGAAAAATTCTTTATCGTAATATCCCTCTAACCATGATATTTTTGCATCCAGTACTACATTTTATTCCGCACCAGAGCCACCAACAAAAGAGCGGGGGACACTGGGGCGTCCCCACTAAGCAGGGCAGAAAGAAGCTGCTCTGTGCTCTGGCTGTCGCTGGAGAAGGGGGGCTGGTTATAGGAGTCATTGGGAGTGATGTTCCCTGGCCAGGAGGAGCCCCCCTGGAAGGGCTACCAGATCCACCTAAGCCATGTAAAAAGAAGGGTTAGCGGCCCCCGTCAGCAGCAACGCCCTGCCAACACTCACGAGCATCGGGATCTGACAACCATCCGTCATTGGAGGTGACGCACCAGTAGCTGCCATTGGAGCCCTGGGACATGCTTCAGATCTGAGGTGGTGGGGGGGGCAGTGTAGCGCCGGTGGGATTAGCGTATCCCGGCATGCCATGCGAGCGCGTGTATATTGCCCCATGTACGTCATTGTAAATAGCCCTTGTTGTACTGTTGTTGTTGATGGTTGTATTTTCCTATTGTCCTACATGTGTTTGTCCATGTCTTGCACGAACCCTGTACGATCCTCGCGTGTCTTTAGTGTTGTATAACTTACCCACCATGTGTGAGCTTGACTGTCCGGTGTCTGACCTCCTTGCGTTTCCCCTTTATATTTGGGTTCAATGCTCATTGAGTGCCTGCTATAGTCCTGTTAAGGACTGCAATAAAAGACCATGTTCTTCCCGGCAAGCAAGTCTCCTCCTCCGCTGCTTTTGTGATGCTTCAGTCTGCCCTGCACTACAGTATCTTACCTGTACTTAGTCTATAGCAGTGTTTCCAACACGTTCCTCAGGGAATCACAGACGATCCATGTTTGGTGCCTGCACCAAATGACATCTTATTGTATTTGTACAGTGACCATAAATGTGTCTTACACTGAAGGTGCAGCTATGAAACTGCAGCTGGCAACTGGGGAAAGACAAGGGGGAAATTCCACAACAGGGCTGTTATGAGCTAACTACCCATTACAGTGGCTCCTTCACCTGCTAGTGAAGAGAAGTCGCCCATAATGGCTATGAAAAGTCAGAAAAGGCAAATGGCCCTTGAGACAGCAAGAGAAGAAGGTGACTTATCAGTTGACATAATGGTAACAGACACAGGAACAGAAATGACAATGAATTATATAATTAGGACAGGAACAACAACTGGTGTACACAAGCTCTGAACATGTAGTTGTGGCTAAGAACAGACCACAGCCAGATGAAATGCCTGAGCCATGTAAGATTGAGATCTCACATTGATCGGTATTTCCAGAGAGAAAGCTCAAGTCAGCCGAGTGAAGCTGAGCAGCAGGACACCAGCCACAGTCCATCAAGCATCAATGTCCCAGTTGAAGTGGAAGGTAATTCATCCATGACATCAGAGAACCTGGAACCAATCCAGACATAATGTGATGGAGAAGAAGATTCAACGATACAGGTCACATGTAAAAGTTGCCAAAGTCCCACAACTAAAAAAAGAGTAGTAAATTGTCAATGCAGTTCTAAGCAGGATCCTAGAAGATCTTAGAGGAACAGCAGAAAAGAAGCTGAAAGGATGACTAACCTGATTTATGAATATGGGGTAGTATGGTTTGGAGCAATAGGCCTAAGAAAGTTTAGAAGGCAACAAGAAATCAGGCACCTTTGTGAAAGGGCTGTTCAAAGACAAAGAGTGGAGCACTCCGGGTGTTAAAGTGGGAATATGAAGATATTTTGAAAACAACATACAAAGACAACCAGAGAAATTAATAGAGGTAAATACTTTCACTCGACTGACATGTCACCCATTCCTAAACCAGAACACCAGTGTGACGTCAGCTCTCCTGAATGGAGTGAAGTCAATAAAGCTGTGAGGAAGGTGAGGACAGTATCAACTCCAGGACCAAATGGAGATCCATACTGGCTGTATAAAATGCTCCAGATGTCCTGAGGTTTCCATGGAGAGTAATAAAAATGGTGTGGAAGAAGAAAAACTTTCCAAAAGCATCAAGAGCATTAAGAATACTAATCCCCAAAGATAAGAAGATAAGAATCCCTCAGAAACCAGCAAATAAATCTTCTGGATGTCGAAGGGAATATTTTCTTCCACATTGTTGCACAAAAGACAATTTGATTGACTACTTAGTGCAGTAAGATAGTATAACTGGTATTTCAGGATGCTTTGAATTAAACCATGGTTTGATTAAACCATGATATGGCACCAGATCCAGGCTGCAAAAAAGGAAGAAAGAGATCTTCATGTTGCATTCCTCGACCTGGCCAATGCTTTTAGATCCATCCCGCCTACTATCCTCAGGGCAGCCTTTAAATACATTTGTGTTCCAGTGACCATCACAAAAATATTTCCAAGATCTGAAGTTTTGCCTCACGACATCAGAATACACCACATCTGGGCAACTCCTGGAATTAGGAGAATGTCTGATGTAGTGCTGTCACAAACAATTTTTCTTTGAAAGATTAATCTAGCAATTATTTATTCTGATTATTCGACTAATCTAACAACTAATTTTTCAATTGATCTGATGATAAATTTATTGATAAGCAATTATTTTCAAGTTAGTCATTTATACAACAATTCACCCTCTCCCCCCCACACACAATTCTGAAATTCTCATTAACATTTCAATTTATTAAAATATTTCTTAAACATTATTAGCATTATTAACAAAAAAGGCAAATCTTAAGAGATCCAATAGGATTTCTATATCACACTGAAGTTAATAATCACTGCAATAGTTTTTACTTAATTATTTCAGTACACCAATTTGACTTTAATGTTGAAATACATGCTAAAATGATAACTAGACAAACATGTTTTAACAAACACTAGCAACGGTAGCTTATAGTTAAGCTTACTTCAGTGAGCAAGGAACGATTTAGGCTACAGTGTGTAAGAGTAGTCTTAAACGATAATGTCTCACTCTTACAAGACAGAATAAATAAACAGGAAATATAAAACGGTTGAAACAGCATCATTAACGTCAGCTACAGTAGAGGTTGCGAAAAGGTGTCATGACTAAAGTTTTCCCAAACACTGGAAGACCACGTGCCAGCCTTTTTTGCTGCGTGTTTACCCAGAGGCTCCCGAGCTTTGCTGGTAGACACAGCTTTGTTGCATCATGCGCAGAGGGGGGGGGAGCGAGGCAGGTATGGCAAGCCGTTTTAACATTTAATCACACTCCTATCCGTAATTACATTTTAGATATACACAATATCATTTCTCCTAGTCAAAATTATATTCCTACTAGTCAGAATGGCAATTACGGATATCCACAATTGTATTCTTACTAGTAGAAAATGTATTTCAAGATATCTTAAACTTTATTTCTCCTAGTCACAATTCTATTTAAGATATCTTTAAATCTTTACAAAGTATAAGTGGCTATTTTGACATTCAATTGCTAGACTGGATATGTATTGCAGATATCCGTAATTCAATTCTTCCTAGTCAAAAAGAGCATTTCAGATATCCACAATGACATTCTTCCTATCCACAATTGTCATTTCAGATATCCACATCGTCATTCTTCCTAGGAGAAATTACGTCACTTTTGCCATTCATGTCTATTGGGCTTTCAATTTCAGATATCCACAATTATATTTCAGATATCCAGAATGTTCATTCTGGATATCTGCAATTCAATTCTTACTAGGAAAAACTCCCATTTCAGATATCTACAATCCAATTGTTACTAGTCATAATTTTAATTTCAGATATCCGACAGGAAAAAGAACATTCCATATATATGTATACACTGCTCAAAAAAAATTAAAGGAACACTTTGAAAACACATCAGATCTCAATGGGAAAAAAATCATGCTGGATATCTATACTGATATGGACTAGATAATGTGTTAGGAATGAAAGGATGCCACGTTGTTTGATGGAAATGAAAATTATCAACCTACAAAGGGCTGAATTCAAAGACACCCCGAAAATCTAAGTGAAAAAATGATGCGGCAGGCTAGTCCATTTTGCCGAAATTTCATTGCAGCAACTCAAAATTGTACTCTGTAGTTTGTATGGCCCCCATGTGCTTGTATGCATGCCTAACAATGTCGGGGCATCCTCCTAATGAGATGATGGATGGTGTCCTGGGGGATCTCCTCCCAGATCTGGACCAGGGCATCACTGAGCTCCTGGATGGTCTAAGGTGCAACCTGGTGGCGTCGGATGGACCGAAACATAATGTCCCAGAGGTGTTCTATTGGATTTAGGTCAGGCGAGCGTGGGGGGCAGTCAATGGTATCAATTCCTTCATCCTACAGGAACTGCCTGCATACTCTCGCCACATGAGGCCGGGCATTGTCATGCACCAGGAGGAGCCCAGGACCCACTGCACCAGCGTAGGGTCTGACATTGGGTCCATGGATTTCATCCCGATACCCAATGGCAGTCAAGGTGCTGTTGTCTAGCCTGTAGGGGTCTGTGTGTTCCTCCATGGATATGCCTCCCCAGACCATCACTGACCCACCACCAAACCAGTCATGCTGAACAATGTTACATGCAGCATAACGTTCTCCACAACTTTTCAAACCCTTTCACATCTGTCACATGTTCTCAGTGTGAACCTGCTCACATCTGTAAAAAGCACAGGGTGCCGGTGGCAGATCAGCCAATTCTGGCATTCTACGGCAAATGCTAATCGAGGTCCACAGTGCCGGGCAGTGAGCACAGGGTTCACTAGAGGACGTCGGGCCCTCTAGCCACCCTCATGAAGTCTGTTTCTGATTGTTTGGTCAGAGACATTTGCACCAGTGGCCTGCTGGAGGTCATTTTGTAGGGCTCTGGCAGTGCTCCTCCTGTTCCTCCTTGCACAAAGGAGCAGATACTGGTCCTGCTGATGGGTTAAGGACCTTCTATGGCCCTGTCCAGCTCTCCTAGAGTAACTGCCTGTCTCCTGGAATCACCTCCATGCCCTTGAGACTGTTCTGGGAGACACAGCAAACCTTCTGGCAATTGGCATGTATTGATGCACCATCCTGGAGGAGTTGGACTGTGCTGTGCAACCTCTGTAGGGTGCAGGTATCACCTCATGCTACCAGTAGTGACACTGACTGTAGCCAAATGCAAAACTAGTGGAAAAAACAGTCAGAAACCTGTTACACCTGTTGTTAATTTCATTAACACCAAAGCAGCTGAAACCGATTAACAACCCCCTCTGCTACTTAACTGACCACATCAATATCCCAGAAGTTTAATTGACTTGATGCTATACTCTGATTAAAAAGTGTTCCTTTAATTTTTTTTGAGCAGTGTATATATATAATGTAATTTTGAATATCCAAAAATACATTGTGGATAGTAAAAATGTCATTACAGATATCCACAATTCATATTATGACTAGTAAAAATGCAATTGCAGATATCTACAATTAGAATTACGCCTAGGAACAATGCAATTGCAGATATCTACAATTGTATTGTGGTTATCTGTTGACGAGTAGATAGGACGCCGTTTTATCATAAAATGGGTCCATTGACTATCCACAATTAGCGTCACCTTACCGGAGCTGTACCAGACCAGCTCACACCCTGTGTCTGAAGCTTAACTGACCCAGAAATAAACCATTTCTACTTGAATGTGGATTTGACTGCTCATTTATTTTGATGCCGGGCTAAAGTTAAGGCTAAAACTTTCGTTCTTGGAGACAGCGGTGAGCGGATTCCTTGGAGCGAGATTAAAATTGACCCGAGAGGGGGGCGATAATGAGCGAAGCGGCTGTGAGTGGGGGGAGCTGGAGGAGCGTACAGGTCCGTGAGCAATGAGCTCCACTTACATGCTCAGATCAAAATTATGCATTTTGTGAATGAATGACCGTCCCATGCACTGACTGCGAACAGCTGACAGCCCCTCAACACGCCACTTGCGCTAGCTGTCTGTCAGCAGACCCTCTGGGTGACCAAATCAAAAATGAAACTGGAGCAAAACTAGTAAACCCGGCTAATACTGATTTAATTGCACTGGAGTCTGTATTTGTGCTGAACAGTGCAGATGAGTTAAACGTATCATGCTGATCACTTTCTTTTTTTTTTGTAATTCAGTATTTTTATTCGTTTTCAAAGTAGCATATAACATACATCGAACAAGAAAAAGTGTTAGACAATTGCTACCCCCCAACCCTCTCCCCACCCACCGCACTTCAGGAATTGTTACAGGTATATAAATAGAAAAACTACAATATTACAAAAGATAGTTTAAATGACCAAAATCTCTCTAACTGAATAGGTACAGTGCTTCCACATAGATAAAATGGCGGGCTTAGCCTGATTAGACCGTGTTGAAGACAGTTCCAAATATAATATCTCAAGTAAGGAATGTAACCAGTGCTTAACAGAAATGTCATGTGGAGGCTTCCATCGCTGAACTAAAAGTTTTTTTGCAGCAGTCAAGGCTGCTAACCAAAATTTCCAGTCCTTCTCCTTTAGATGAAATTGAGAATTGTCGTTCAACATGCTGATCACTTTCTGTTCTGCTGCATTAACAGCAAAAACTATATATTCACCAATGTGAGGCGAACGAAACAAAGAACGTTTTATATTTTACCGTGCAAGTTATTAGCTTTCTATTAAAACGTATGTAGTTATTAATTTATTTGTAATAAGGAGTTTATAGAGAACTGTCATAGCAACAGTATGGAAGGCATCAATAATTTAGCTGGCTTATATATTTTTATATATTTTTACCGGATGTACGTCGCACCGCCATTCTAGATATCTGAAATGACAATTGTGGATAGGAAGAATGTCAATGTGGATATCTGAAATGCTCTTTTTGACTAGGAAGAATTGAATTACGGATATCTGCAATACATATCCAGTCTAGCGATTAAATGTTAAAACGGCTTGCCATATATATATACACTCACCTAAAGGATTATTAGGAACACCATACTAATACGGTGTTTGACCCCCTTTCGCCTTCAGAACTGCCTTAATTCTACGTGGCATTGATTCAACAAGGTGCTGAAAGCATTCTTTAGAAATGTTGGCCCATATTGATAGGATAGCATCTTGCAGTTGATGGAGATTTGTGGGATGCACATCCAGGGCACGAAGCTCCCGTTCCACCACATCCCAAAGATACTCTATTGGGTTGAGATCTGGTGACTGTGGGGGCCATTTTAGTACAGTGAACTCATTGTCATGTTCAAGAAACCAATTTGAAATGATTCGAGCTTTGTGACATGGTGCATTATCCTGCTGGAAGTAGCCATCAGAGGATGGGTACATGGTGGTCATAAAGGGATGGACATGGTCAGAAACAATGCTCAGGTAGGCCGTGGCATTTAAACGATGCCCAATTGGCACTAAGCTGACACACGACTGCACACCAACCTACAGCTCCAATCACCTTGTGAAGTTTGCGGACGACACAACTCTGGTGGGGCTCATCACCAAGGGCAATGAGACTTGCTACAGGGAAGAGGTCGATCTTCTGACCACATGGTGCAAGAACAACAACCTCCTGCTGAATGTAAGCAAGACCAAGGAGATTGTTGTCAACTTCCAGAGAGACCACACCCAACATCTGCCACTGACCATCGACGGTGCTGCTGTGGAGAGAGTAAGGAGCACCAAATTCCTGGGGGTGCACATCAGTGAAGACCTCTCCTGGACCACCAACACTGCAACACTGGCAAAGAAAACCCAGCAGCGCCTCTACTTCCTGCGCAAACTCAAGAAGGCAAGAGCTCCACCACCCATCATGACCATCTTTTACAGAGGAACCATTGAGAGCGTCCTTTCCAGCTGCATCACTGTGTGGGGTGGGAGCTGCACTGAATACAACAGGAAAGCCCTACAGCGCATTGTGAGCACAGCTGAGAGGATCATTGGTGCACCACTCCCCTCCCTGAAAGATATATACACCACCCGCCTCACCCGAAAAGCCATCACAATTGTGAGCGATGCAAGCCACCCTGCACACGAACTGTTCAGCCCCCTGCCCTCTGGAAGGAGGTATAGGAGCCTCCGCTCCCGCACTACCAGACTCAGCAACAGCTTCATCCACCAGGCTGTGAGACTACTAAACTCTCTCCCCCGACTGAAACTACCTCTGAACTACCTCTGAAGTATACAAATTGCACAATCGGCTACTACTACTATTATTATTATTATTATTATTATTATTGTTGTATCATTATTATTACTATTACTATTACAGCTGCTATTACTATTACCAGCACTACTATTATTGAATTTCTCTGCACAGAAACACTTTTACAAAACTGGAAACACTTTATATATCTCTCTCAGTACCAACGGTAAATGCCTTAAGCTGCCTGCACTTTATACTTTATACACTTTATATACTGTTACTCAGTACTTAGGATGTGTTTTTTGTTGTGCTTGTGCACTTCACTGTTTGTCCTATCCTGTCATGTCTTTTGTCTTGTCTGCGCATGGGACAGTGAGAAACGCAATTTCGATTCCTTTGCATGTCCAGTGCATGAGAAGGAATTGACAATAAAGCTGACTTTGACTTTGACTAAAGTGTGCCAAGAAAACATCCCCCACACCATTACACCACCACCACCAGCCTGCACAGTGGTAACAAGGCATGATGGATCCATGTTCTCATTCTGTTTACGCCAAATTCTGACTCTACCATTTGAATGTCTCAACAGAAATCGAGACTCATCAGACCAGGCAACATTTTTCCAGTCTTCAACGGTCCAATTTTGGTGAGCTCGTGCAAATTGTAGCCTCTTTTTCCTATTTGTAGTGGAGATGAGTGGTACCCGGTGGGGTCTTCTGCTGTTGTAGCCCATCCGCCTCAAGGTTGTGCGTGTTGTGGCTTCACAAATGGTTTGCTGCATACCTCGGTTGTAACGAGTGGTTATTTACTGGATGTTTTTCCCTTTGCACACCATTCTTTGTAAACCCTAGAAATGGTTGTGCGTGAAAATCCCAGTAATTGAGCAGATTGTGAAATACTCAGACCAGCCCGTCTGGCACCAACAACCATGCCACGCTCAAAATTGCTTAAATCACCTTTCTTTCCCATTCTGACATTCAGTTTGGAGTTCAGGAGATTGTCCTGACCAGGACCACACCCCTAAATGCATTGAAGCAACAGCCATGTGATTGGTTGATTAGATAATTGCATTAATGAGAAATTGAACAGGTGTTCCTAATAATCGTTTAGGTGAGTGTATATATATAGTCAGGGCGGCAAATTTCCTTTTTTGCAGGGTGGTAGGAGATGTCTCATTAATATTTATGAGAGAAGTTTATGAGATCGGCCAGTGCATGCCTTACAAAATAGTGCGGCACTGCTGGAACCGGTGTTCTGTCGAGTTGAGCTACTTTGTCGAGTTAGGCTACCGTAGTGCTAATCGATAGCCCTAACCTTACTCTTACCCTAACCCCCCAAAACCCTTACTCTAACCCCTAAAACCTAACCCTAATCCCAAAACGGTGGAGCAGAAAGGCCCGATAGCCCGTCTCGATAGGTAGCTCAACTCGTCAGAACATCTGCAGATCACGCTCCACGTCACGTCAGCTGCAGACAGGCCTAAGCCCAAGTCGAACGCACCCATTGCTTCTATAAGGGAGGATGGGCAAAATTACACCGTCGTCGGTGATTGGCTGTTGTGCTGGCGTTCAGTAAACCCCTGCTCAATAGGTCATTGAGTTGTCTGTCTCAGCGCCTTCTCTAAAACAGTGCGAACTTGGTAGATCAAGCTTTATAGTCTGTATCATCGTGATCGTCCTCATTTTTTATCGATAAAAAAATCGAGATCGTTTTATCGCCCAGCACTAAGTGTAAGTAATATTCTAGCAGTCAAGAGCTTGGAAGAAATTATAGCAATATAACTTCCTGTGTATATGGGAGGGGCTTCTTATGGCCGGAGGGAGGGCCCTCTACGATCCAGGGTAGGGCGTAGAGCAGGGGTGGCCAATCTTATCCGCAAAGGACCGCTGTGTATGTGGGTTTTCGCTAGCAACTCCCTAATTAGATTACTAATTAGAGGACTGATTGGCTGAAGAGTCCTCACACCTGGGTTTGAACAGCTGACCTACCGGTTATGGCAAAAACCTGCATACACACCGGCCCTTTGCGGATACGATTGGTCACCCCTGGCGTAGCGGCTCCTATGATGACGTTTTGTTCATCCAGTTGAAAGTCGAAAACCGACGTGTTAAATAGCGAACTATAATTGAGTGTATAATTAATACGGCCAAATACCGTGATCATGCAGACACTGTCGCAATTTCAGCGGTGGTAATAATTGATCCAGATTGGAAACACTGTAGTCTTACAGCCAAATTTTCATGAAGACTCATTTTATCGTCTCCATAATCTATGTTAATTTCGGCAACGTAATGAGCACGAGTCGCAGGTTAGGATTCAAGAAAAATCCGTAAACGGACATGAATCTCATAATTTCGTTTAAAATTTGCAAGCCTGCATTTTTAACTGTCCACCCATATCTGACATTAGATGTAAATTCCTTTTCTGGGGCGCACTTGAAATCACTATGGGAATTGTATGAAAAGCACTACTCACAAAAGCAGTTCTTATAAGCATAACGACGTGTATCCACTCTGGATAAGAAGCGTGTGGCGTGTGTCTGCCTTCGGAAGGAAGAAGTGAGTAACACCGGTAGCAACCCAAGCATGATTGGTGCTGGAGAAGCAGCGTCTCCATCATACCTGATGGTTACACCCGATGCTCCAACACGAGCGGAACAAGAAAAAGCCAAGCCCTAGTCGTTGACTCCCAACTGATTCAGTTCATACATTGCTGTTTAAGTCGACATCGTAAGACATTTATTAAATATTAAATAAAAAATGTTTCAGTGAATTATGCTGAATACGGTGTTTATTAGACTAGTCACGCGATCGGTAATTCGTGGCAGACCACTTATACCGTTAATCCAGCACACCTACAGTTCCAAAGTGAGATGATGAAACCTTATATTCAAACAGACTGCTCCACGCCAGAAAGTTTGTTATATTATATCACCAGTCTATTATGCTCAGTGCTATTAAAATTTGCATGGAGTTTTAAGATTTAGACATTGATACATAAGAACATAAGAACTATACAAACGAGAGGAGGCCATTCGGCCCATCGAGCTCGCTTGGGGAGAACTTAACTAATAGCTCAGAGTTGTTAAAATCTTATCTAGCTCTGATTTAAAGGAACCCAAGGATTCAGCTTGCACTACGTTATCAGGAAGACTATTCCATACTCTGACTACACGCTGTGTAAAGAAGTGCTTCCTTAAATCCAGTTTGAAATGTTCTCCCGCTAATTTCCACCTATGGCCACGAGTTCTTGTATTTGAACTAATGCTGAAGTAACTATTCGGTTGAACAGCATCCAAACCTGTTAGAATCTTATAGACCTGGATCATGTCCCCCCTCAGTCTCCTTTGCTTGAGGCTGAACAGATTTAGCTCAAATAACCTTTCCTCGTATGACATTCCTCTAAGACCAGGAATCATTCTTGTGGCCCTACGCTGCACCTTTTCTAAGGCCGCTATGTCCTTTTTAAGATATGGTGACCAAACCTGTACACAATATTCTAGGTGAGGTCTCACCAAGGAATTGTATAATCTTAGCATTACCTCCCTTGACTTAAACTCCACACACCTGGAGATATACCCCAACATCCTATTGGCCTACACAAGCACAAAAATCGTGTGAGAGCTAAATCGCATCTTTTACCTCTAAAAACACACAAATCATAAGGTTAATTTTGAAGATTTATTCTTATATTGTCTCTTTTACATAGAGGTTATATACAAATTAGTACAAGTCTATCAGAAAGATCTGCAGTAAGTTAAGAGAAAATACAACAAAATAATATTTCTTTAAATGAATACATATAAATGTAAATCTTATACATTAATGGAAAACTCTCTTCCAGTCTTTCCAAATATTCTTGTTTCAAGATTTTTTCTTAAATTTAAATTAAAAAAAAAGATCTCGTACGAAAGTAAATGGAAAAAAATAACATCCTTATAATTACACCCCACATCTTTTACATTCTCATTTTAATATGAATAATCACATGGAAAAGCAAACTGCATGATATTTATATTGCAGTGTATTACGTAATACAGCAGATTATTAAAACAGGAAAATAAAAATGCACATATTCTAGGCATCCTAGCGTCATAGTGGTACAGAATTGTGTGGTCCTACAAAAAACTGAACATACTTTTTAAAGTTTAAGGTACATTTATTCCAATCTACAAATGAAACAAACTCTCTCTCATTAAACAGTGTGTATATCTATCCTAAAATCTACATTTGACCTGGATTTCATTTTCTATTAGTTCTCTGGTCTAAAAGACCAGCCTAAATGTAGGGGTAATCACATACAGAGCTTCCTACACAATCTAGAGCCCCATCACTTTATGTAAAAAGGATTCAGATTCACCAGATATCTTAGGAGAATGCTGATGCATCATATTGCTGGGAAACGTAGGAGAAAGCTGTTATTCAAGGGATAATCAGGGTGAGCACATTAAATGGAAACACAAACACCGCAAAAAGGAAAGATCAAAATGAATAAAAACTTCCACTGCACTAGAGTGATGCAAGAGAGGTGCAGAGAGGCCTGGCTGCTGGCCACAGGGAGACCTACTGCTCACAGATCTCAGTCTCCACCACAAACCTGTTCTCAAAATGGAAGATCTTGTGGCATGTGAGGGCTTCCCGTTTCTGCATACCTGCAAAGGGAAGCAACACAGTTATCTGCTATAACATGACTGCTCTAGAGGTGGAAGATGACCTATCTGTAGCGTGCCACCACTGGGCATACCCTGAACAGAGGCCACATTTACTTTACATTCGCTGTATGCTCACTTGCATATTCTTTCACAGGCTTTTGCATATCTGCTACACATCTACTCATGGCTACTGTATCATGTATTCAAGTGGCATGCAGCACAAGAGTGCATTTTGGAGGAAGTAGCATGTGGAAAACCAACTAACCAATAATGGTGTCCCTGCGCTCGAGTCTGTAGGTCTCCTTGCCACGGCAGAGACCGTAGATGAAGTACCCCAGCTGATCCACATTGTCCAATCGCTCAGTCACCATCATCTGCTCATGGATCAGGTATGACTGGGGCAGGTATGTCCCTGCCTGAGGGGAACACAAGAAGCACACATGGTTACACACATGGTTACCCACATGGTTACCACGTCCGCACACATGGTTACACACATGGTTACCATGCCCGCACACATGGTTACCACGCTCGCACACACCCTGACATGCACCAGGTCAGACATGCAGTAAGAAAGCTGCTTCCTATTACAGTAGAATAATAGCTCTTGGTATTTTCCATGTTTGTCATAAATAAAGGAGGAAAACCCTTTAGAGACCTGAGAGAAGAAAAAAACCTTGTTTATTTCAAAGATAAAATGCATACCTTGATTTTTACCAGCAGATCCACAAAGTTTCTGGGCGGCAGCACAATGGAGGTGTTGAGGGGAATGACATAGCACTTGTTAAGACTGAGATCCAGATATGCGGTCAGGTTCTACAAGGGGCAGAGGGGTGGCACACGTGACTGACTGAACTCCGGACACGGCTGCTCCGATACTAACGCCATTTAATGAAAAACACAGAGGCTTTGCACAAAAAAGAAATGAGGACAGGCCTATTTTTAAACCCCCTGCAGTCAGGAGAAAAGCTGCCTGCTTACCCTTCTGAAGTCATGGACGATGTCAGCGGGATCACTGTCGGTGAACTCAGGCACGGGAACATTAATGAACTCGACCTCGTCGTCCTCCAGCACGCGGATGCTCTCCTGGATCCAGCGCTGTGGGGGGATGGGCTCCTCGTCCTCGATCATGAAGTCCTTCTCGACGTAGCCTACCCCACACACGAAGACCTGTGGCTCCTGCAGGGCAGATAAAGCGTGTTACCACGCACCCCCACCCCATCCTGGTGTGTTCACATCCCCGAGAAAAACCCCAAAGAAGCCAATGGGACAGCTGACCATAGTGCTGTCTGTGCCACATGCCTGCATCAGGAACTCTCTGTACAGGTAGGCTCCTCCCACGACGACGCCGGCCAGCATGAGGGCCAGGCCCAGGCACAGGCACCAGCACCAGGCTTTGGACTGCTGTCGAACCCGCACGCCATTCTCCAAATCCTAGACACATATAAAAGGAACAAAAAGAGCAGACCAGTCAGCCCAGCTAACTATTACCGATGCTGTGACCTGAAATAAACAGGCATGACACAAACACAAGCGCAATGATCAGATTATATAAGCCGGTCCCACTCAATATCTGATCGTGTAAACACATGGAGTTCTTGTGAATAGAGGGACTGGACCTGTGACTGGGCGGAGACACAGCTGGGTTCAGCACTACAGTAGGGCTGCCCGGGTAGCAAGCCGGGCCTGGGGGAGGGTGATACCGCCTGCGCTAATGTTCCCTGGCAGCTCTCCTGCTACCATCATCCCGCCATGGCTTGTTTACTGCTCCTCAAAAATGGTGGCTTTGTCCGGAGCGGCCGAGGGGCCTCAACGCCACCCACCAGCCAAACATCTGCAGTGAGGATGAGTAGACGGTGAGCAGCACAAACATGGGGGCAGGGGGGTAGAATAAACCCAGTCCACCCTGACACATTGACATCAGCATTCCAGGCAGGGGGAACAGATTCCAAAATAACCTTTTCCCCTAAACAGCACAACACAACCATTTCAGGAAACAAGCAGAGAAGGGGGGGGGGCATTCTGCTTAGCCCATCTTTAGCTATTTATTACAAACTCAGGAGCCCAGTGCACATTGTTTGAAAGTCCATCACTTTTTTAATGGCCGCGTTTCCCGGTTAGCTCCCCCAGGGAGCAGCGCACCTCCATGAGGGCTTGGAAAGCATCTGGCTCCCATTTCTAAGAAGTAAAACTGCATTTATTTGTGTCCCTTGAGAAGGGTGGGGACCTCATTCAGCCGCACCTTTTAAATGGGCTGGCACACGTTACCCTGGAGACGGTGTGTCACCTGAACTCCGCTCAGGACTTTCAGAATCCCTGGAGGTCGCCCACGACTCGATCACCAGTGACACAGCGCGCTGGCTGGCTTAGCTCGCGTTTTAAAAACAGCAGGAGGAATTATTTGCAACTTCCTGTCTTTGCTCCAAATTAAAAAGCAACTATAGGATACTTTCCAGCTCCTGTATATTTTTTTTACAGCCACACAAAGAGCAAAACTGAAGGAGGATAAATGATATTCAGGACAAGTGGGATAAAGTATGCAAAGCAAGGACAGTTACAGAAAGGCATGCAAAATTGTACGTGCAGCTTTCACAGTAGAAACAGACAGACCAAAAGACCAGTGATCACTTCTACATTTAGCTTTTTACATCAACCAAGTTTAAACATCCTCTTTCAAGCTGACTTTCGGAATGAGAAAAAGTAGGAACTTATTACAGCACTTAAGCAGCAAATTTTGGACAAGCATGTCCTTATATTCAAAGCAATACCCATCCAGCCTGGAAAGAACATGGGACCGAAGGAAAGTTAACAGGCAACTAAATGGGCTTTAAAAAAAACTTTATTAAATGCCCAATTAGCTTGGAGACTAACTATTGAAGGAATATTCAAATATGCTTTTCAGGCAACGAGGCTCATCCAGATCTAGGTGCCCTTGATGGTCTGTCATCTTATTCGAGGCTACAAGGGGCTTCACCTCGATTCAACTCACAGGTGTCCTGGAGGACAGAACCGCTGAGGCTGCCGTGCAGAGAGCGTGAGGTGAGAGAAAACAGAGAGTGAGCGAGAAAGTGAAAATATAGGGAGAGAGAAATATGTTTTGACACACCCTTATTTTACCATTGAAGGGAAAGAGGGACCGAGACAGTGAAAGACTGAAAGGAGGGCTTGCTGGAGTCAGAACAAAAAAGGCATTGCATTTTTTACTGCCTGACAGAGCAGCTGGGAAATGACCAGCAACCGACATTACGGGTGGGAATAGGTAGCAACCTCATTATTAGATATTACATCAATATTTGTTTGCTGATTCAATATGTAGTGGGATTTTTTTAAGTGACATTGTGATTAATGTTTTTTTACTGCGGAGAAGTTATTCTTGCTTTAAAATGTTTGATGTATTTAACTTGACGCTGTTTGAACATTTTGGGTATATATTTAAAGTAAATACTGCATCATACACTGAAGAGCCTTCAATGAGCTATACTCAACAAGCAAACCTTCAAACAAAAAGATCATCAATAAACTTCAATACAAACGAGAACTTACAGCAGTAGCAGCTTATTGGCAATTAAGGGTTCAGAAGTAAAGATGACATGCACACCAAAATGACCACCTTTACAGTATACAGTATGTATGGCACTGAGAACAAGCAGGGTATATGAATTAAATACAAACTGACAATTTGGAAATGTGACCTGAAACACATCTTTCAGAATGTCTTTATTTTAAAAAAGCTAAAATAATGTGGAATTCCCTACAGAACATCAATGGCAATGGACTTCATCATCTGTTTAGCTTCATCTCTCCTGCTTCAGAGGATGTTAAAAGTTATGTCGAGGGTTCGTTGCCTTGGGCATGTAGCTGCAGAGATGCATGCAAATGTAGCGGTATTACCACATCATTTAACTCTAACATGGTAAACTTTGCAGACAGCTGTACTCATGCTTAGCTGTCCGTTTACTTCAGTTAGCCTGAGCTTTTGAGACAGTGCTTGAATTTAATATGAGATGGTGCTGGGAGTCTCAGTACACACTTACTTATTCATGATAGCACCATGCCAGACTCGCACACATCAGTCCCTTAACAAAATCGGCCTATGTGCAACTGGGCAAACACTAGAAGTAATAAATATGAACAGCATAATTACAGTAACCTACATTTCAATTAATATTTTTAAATATTTTTTCACTCTTATTGCCATCTAAATATTTCCGAACCAAAGAATTGCGCTTTGTAACTGAATCCAACTCCCACCTTGGAGTTGGACGCATTCAGTCACATCTTCACTGGACTTTGCACCTCAGCCGTATGAACCTGCTTCACCATAATGGTAAATGGATTGCATTTATATAGCGCTTTTCTACTCCTACGAATACTCAAAGCGCCACCATCTTCCCCACCGAGTGTCCATTCATCCCCATGGCCATTTGTTTCATGTCCACTTGACATAATTATTTTGTGGTTTCATGTGCACCTTTCCGAATGTTGCTCAGAAAACACACAAACGTTCCGCATTTGCCACATTCGTCTGTTACATATATGTACTAAACCAAAACACCCAAACCGAAAAATTTGGGTATGAATACGTGTACCGCTACACTCCTACTGATGGGTATGAGTGCATGGGTGAAAGGGGGGCCCATATCATTAAGTTGCTTTTGGATCTTTGTGGTTGTACTGTTATCTGACGACTGATGACAAACGAGGCTTTGTACTTCATAGCCCTGGCTGTCATAGTCACCAGACTTGTAGAGTAACCCAGGAAGAGAGAGAGCTCAGACCCACTGCTATGCCACACTAAGCACTACAAACAGAGACATTGCATTCCCGTCAATTGCTGCAGGTATTCATAACTTCATTCCCCCATTGTGTACGACGTAGCTGGCTCACACAGACAGCTAGACAGACCAACAGACACACACACACACACACACACACACACACTCCTGCCTTGATGCACTTGCCAAATGCTGTCTTTCTGCTCTGTATCACCACCCAGGTCTGCAAGCTCACACATGCATCCCTGGGCTGGCCCAAGGTGTGGTTCATGCCTAAACACAAATACATATTTCTGTGAATACATCATTTTTTGTACTCTTTTCCGCTAGGCGCTGAAAATAACTGTACAACCTGCGAGAGAGAAAATGTGATGTAGGTATGCAGTTAAAATATGATGCAGTATGATGCTGAACGAGTCTCCATAGCCCCAGAAAGGTGAGGTCAGTGGAACACACTGAGGCTGTGCGTTTTATTACTCCGGAGGCCCCTGAAGTAAATGATGCCAGAAAGAAGCAGCTGAGCAGCCGATAGCCCAGGCAGCACATCAATGTCCGCAACAGGCCACGGGGCAACCATTAGCAAGCCGATAATAATCGAGATAAAACTATTGTGCTGCATTTGGTTTCACAATGATGCTTCCGTTTTTGCCTGGTGTTATAAACCCAGAGCAGCCCATTCAGCACCATATTTGCTTCACAGTTGAATTACATTTATAGCTCAGGGAAGACCAGTGTTAAAAAGGTACATTTTAAAAGTTCAATAAAGCCATCATATATCCAAAGTCAACGAGTGATCATGTTAAATAATAGTGATTTCAGTATTGACCAAAATAATCTTGATTTTGATTTTTGCGATATTCGAGCTGCTCTATCCTGAAACTGACATTTGTAAAATTTACTTTTACAAAGATTCACACTTTATAGAACAGAAAACAATGCCTTTATTGTCATTGCACACAGTAGGTACAACTAAATAAATGTTGCTTGATGTAGTTTTAAAAACAAAATCTATTCTGCACATCTCAAAATAAGCATTACAAGCTCCCCCGATGAATGTGGGGAAACAAGCAAAAAAAACCACCCAACCAACCATCCCAACTTTATCCTAATATATTAAAGAGCACGGGTTCTCATTATTAATATTCAAAATAGTTTATAAATAAATCATTATATGGTACAACTAATACACACACACACACACACACAAATAAAATGAAAGTGAAGCTAATCATAATAGAATCAGTGATTTGTGAAACAAGTTCTCTAAGAGTGACATTATCCTAACCTGTGTCTTACAGTTTTTTTCCTACTGATAAAAAATGGAATATATTGCCATTTAGTTTCTGGTAGCTCGGAACTTTCTTTAGGTAACACAAACAAACTAAAACCTTCTGCATCCTGCACGCATTCAATAAAGTAAAAGTATCTCACCTCAGTTAGGACAAAACTATAGGCACTTGATACTTGTTTGATACTTATGTCCACTGCTACACTATTTATGAATTTTAAGAAAAAAATATCACATTATAACAATAGGGAGAGGTGTCAATAAATAAAAATTATACTAATGATGGTTAAGTTTAATAATTTGTATTGTGTTTTCTCTTAGCCCCAAAGGCTTTAGCAGAAGCCAACACTACAGAAGCTACAATTACACAGCCACAGTTCCTTGAATATCAAAACCCCACATTCAAAACCTTTATGCACCCCATTCCCCATTTATTTTAAAGTAAAATTCTTTAGTCCTTAAAGCTCCTTTTCAAAATGATATCCATTCCACTGCAAAATTAATTAATGGAAAAGAGCCAGTTGCCAGCAAAATATATTGGAAGTGCATGATTTTATCTAATGTATTTCATTCTCATCAGTGGACTAACATTATTACAGTACTAAAAATATACTTTGTAATGACAATGGGCTCTTGATTAATTTCAGAAACAGAATCTGACTTTTGACAAGTTTCTTGTTTAGTCATACTTACACACGACCAAAGTGCTAAGAGAGTCTAACAATGCAATTTCACAACCCAGGTTTTGGGGAAAGTTCACAGCCGTGCAATGAAACCTACTTAGTTTAAAAATACATATACAAAAAATAAGTGCCGTCGAGACATCCACAATTCAGTCTCCTAATCCAATTAAGAACTGCATTAATAACTTCACTGATTACGAGGTCGGCCGGAGCAGAGAGCAGCACAGGCGCACAGATGCATATAGAGTAGATCCTTCATGCGCAGTTGTTCAGATTAAAAGCTGCCATTTTATCGGCCGAGCCAGAGTGTGACTCAAAGCGAAAGCGAAGCGTCCCGTCTCGGATGTTGCTCTCACACTAGAAAGAATTGCCAACAACAAACCACAACATGAATCCCACGCATACCGTGATCAGTCTGTCTCCTAGAAAAAAAACTCCCCATTGAACTGATATGTTACCAGAAGACAACTGTAACAGTGCCCTTTTACTGATTATTTCTGAGTCACATACCTTAAACAGTACCTTTACCAAAATAACATGATCGTAGGAACTAATCTGCGGGGAAATGTCGTCTCGTTTTCTTGTCTTAGCTTTGTAGGTTAGCGGTGTAACGTGATCCAAGTGCTTTAATCGATTCAGTTTGTTTAATTGGCCGGATCTCCGCTGTGCTTCCCCTAATGTGTGTTTAAACATACGCTAGTTTTGGCAAACGTCAGATTCGATCAAAATGGAGGCGCACCTCAATCAGTGGTTAATAATTTGAAGCTCTCCAAGATGGTACTGCATAGCCAAAAGCAATAAAATGAAACAAAAAAAAGTTTGATTAAAAACATCGATCCTACTTCCACAGGGTAACGCGTTAAGTAGACAAACTGGAGCAAAGGCAGATTTATCTGTTGCATCGTCTTGTACTTTATCTAGAACAAGCAGTAAATGTTTTACAATATCGATGATAATCTATTTCCTTCATTCCAGGGGTATTTTTTTTGGTGTTAACCCCAATCATGCCGTAAATGCTCACATGTTACAGACAGTGCCATGTTTCCTCCCGGCGCCCGTCACCCGTCACAGGTGCTGGACAGACCCCGGCGCCACAGAGACAGACACAGGGAGCACAGCACAGTGTGCCCTTGTCACATACATGCGCATTATATTACATAACCACTGCCTGCGACACCTAATTCACCTATTACTGCGACAGACTACACAAGTTACTACCCAAAAGCACATTACGCGACAAAAAAAAAAAACTTAGTGCATCTTGTCAAGATGGCACTGCAGACGGCGTTTCCGGAAAATGCACGTCTGCTGAAAAACTTGGATGCGTCGCGCTATAAATAAAAGTAAAAAAAAGCAGAGCCTCCTAAACAAGGTTAGACGGTACTCTGTATGCGGCCGGTCAGCCATTTTTAAACCTATCCGATATCAAGCTGCAGGTTCAATGTCCACAAAGAGCCAAACCAAACATACACGTATACATACGCTACGCTCCAACATTTCCGTATTTTATTAACCATCTGCATCCTATACACACTATTCCAACTTCTTTTTAAAAACTTCAGGTCCAAAGAGGTTTTAAAAGAGCTCGTTTTACTTTACTGATAAATGTATTTACAGTTTATTACATAGCTTGCTACTTATAAAACAAAAATACGCATCTATAAATAGATTAAAGCTAATATAGTACAACTCCAAGTTGTTATTAAAACCAGTAAACAACCTTTACGAAATCAGGTCAACTCACCGTCTCGTCGGGAATTAAGGCTTCATTCTTGTCCTCCTCTTTTTTCGGATCTTTTTGACCCAAGGCTGAGTTGAAAGAAACCTTAACCATTGTTATTTCGTTTTATTCGTACGAGGTCGAACTTCTGCGTCGAAAGTAGGTAGGAAGCCCGGCGCTCTTCTGGAAGCCGCTCTTGGTTTTTCTTGTTCTACAGCTTCTCCTCCCCACTGACAACATCTATCAGTGACGCAGATACGCACCCAGCGCGAGCACAGCTACATTTCATCTAGCTGCAGAACTATACAGCGCATTGGCCCGGCTGCGCCGCAAGGGGGCGCGCTTTTTCATGTGAAACTAACAAGATAATAAATTATACTACAGACGCTCCTCTAATTACGACTGAGATACGAACGAACGTTCGTAACTTGAAATGTTCGTAAGTCGTTATTCAACACCATTTTAAGGGTTTACGCAAGTACTAAGAACAAGGATGCTGGGAGTACGCACGCTACGCTGCTGCGCGGCGGGAGTATCGGCCAGAAGTCGTGCTACCCGGAATTGGCGCTCAGAAAAAAAGGATGTTGTGGACAGGAAACGGGAGCCCAAGGAACACAATTTGGACTTACAGTCGTCTTCGTTAGTATGTCTGAATGTTCGTAAGTAGAGGAGCGTCTGTAAATTGCGCTGCTAAAATTAATAATCAGGGACGAGATGGATGTTCACCAAGCCTTAATTGACCTGCTTTCTGCGAGACGCGGTTAAATACACACTTTTGTTGTAGAAATTTAAGCCAGAGACTTGGTTCGTATTAAGAAAATGTTTTATTTTCTACTTTGGACTACGGTAATTCAGCGCTGCATGAAATCTCCCTGTAAGCCTAGCGATAAACGTTCTTAAAAACGTTTAAGTATTTTACTTAAGTATCTTAAGTATTTTAAATACACAGTCTCTCAATCTATTTTGTTTCAAATTAACCTACATCTGTTTTTTTCCGTCCAGCAAAATACAAATTACAAAATGCTCAAAAGGAAATGAATACGCATTTTTAATGCATTTAACAGAACGTGCCACTTCTTGACAGTATCGTCGTTCAAATTCATTCGATCGATGGACCTTAAACAAGTTTTCTGTAGCCTTCCGGCAGCTCTTCGGTCTCTTTGCCTTGATTTGTACGATCCGAAGGTATACAGAAGAAACTTAGATTCGGGATTTTCTTGCTGTTGTTGTCACTCGCACCCCGGTAAAATGGCCGTTTCTAACAGTACCTGAACATGGTCTCATCCATGACCTCTACAGCAGAGTTGAGAGATCAAGATGAGGCCCACATTGCATAGGATGCCCAGTGAGGATTTCATAAGGGGACAGCCCTGTGCTAGAATTGGGCCAAGGTCTGAGGTGCAGCAGGACCAGCGGAAGAGTTATCATCTTGTCCATGTCCATTTCAGCATTGCACTTTAGCTAATTTGTTCTTAATGGTGCCATTTACTCTCCCCATTGCTCCACCGCTCTGACAGGAGCAGTGACATCTCAGATCTACACATGGATTTTCACCCAGTTCACTTATTACAACAATTACGAAATGGATTCCATTGTCTGAAGATAATTTTTGTGGAATGCCCCATCGGGGTATCAGTTCCTAAATCAGACCCTTAGTTATAGATAGAATTGTGGTATGACAACAGGAGTAGGCCTCAACCCACCTGGAAGTGAGATCAGCAGTAGCGGGCAGAGCTAACCAAGAAGTTGACTTTGATAGCCACAAATCCGCTAACTCTAAAATTTAATTTGATAACACTAAACTGATGAACCACTAAAAATTTGTGGAAGTTAATAACTACTGACCTGTTATACTTTCTTTTTTACTGTCTTTTTCATTGTTGCTGCTGTTTCTAAAGAATTTCCCCATTGTGGGATTAATAAAGTCAATCTAATCTATATGACTTTAGCTTTGGTTTGGTATTTTGCTCTGAAACCCTTAAAACCTAACTAGAGAGCTACAATTTTAAGCTGTTTAACACTGAAGTCCCATCTGTCGGATGAGAGTGATTACCAGGGGATACTTAGGACTTCAGGACCCAACTTGATCACTGGATTCTGTAGAGCAGGGGTGTGCAGGTTTTATCCAGAAAGTACTGCAGTGTATGCAGGTTTTAGCTGCGACTCTTTAATTAGATTGCTAATTAGAGGGCTGATTGGCTGAAGAGTTCTCACACCTGGGTTTCAACAACTGACTTAAAGGTTATCCCAAAAACCTGCAAACACACTGGCCCTTTTGCAGATAAGATTGGCAACTCCTGCTGTAAAGTATCTGGAATAAATCTGCATTGAAATTTTCTTTCTATGGTATTCCATTTAAGAAATAGGGTTTCTCTGACAAAAATCCTTATTTTGCAGCTGGCTCATACTGACATTTTGCCCTCAGTGAAGCTGCTTGGGGACTAGAAACATGGCACTATTTACCCTGAACTTGGCTGGGGAGACTCAGCTCTTTATTGGTCTATAGCTCTGTCAATCAGAATCCAGAAATACGACCAGGGCCAATTTTCATTTTACAGGGTGGTTTGAGATAACTCATTTATATTCATGAGAGAAGTGCTACCTGATATGCCAGTGAATGCTGTAGACAGAATGCCAATAACCATGCTGGTCACTAACTACCTAGGAAACCATGTTAATCGCTAACTACCAGAACCCATAAGTCAAAATACTATTAGCCTATGATAAGGAAAACATTGTACTGTGATTGAGTTCAAATACTTAAAAATTACAGTCATACTTTGGATGAGCATCTTACACCAGATGGATTCCTTTTTTTATGATGACATCTTCACACTTTAATTCATGGAATAAGTTTTTTTTAGAAGATGAGTGAAAATGCACCAAATTTAATGTAGACTAAGCTATCATTGCAAACAATGACTTAAGAAAATTAATTTAAGGACTTTGGGTTGATAAAATGTCATGTTGTTTATGAATGGTTACATAAAGGTATTAAAGACTTATCTGTTTGGAGTCTGTAAGGAGTGTTAGGCGTCGAAACAGGTAGCACATGTTGATGAAAGCGTGTTCACTGGCCAATCAGGTAGCACATGTTGATTGGTGCATGTTTACCAACCAATCCGGTCGCAGTTCCCTGAATATAAATGAGTTTTCCCAAGCTACCCTATGAAATGAACATTCTCCAACTGGGGCCTGTATCACAAAGCAGAATTTCTTGCTTAGCTGGATAACTTGTCTGATTTAAGGTAGTCTGGGTTAAATGTAACTGAACAAAGATAAAGTCACTTTAAACTAGGGTACCATAAATCCGACACGTTATCCTGCTGAGCAAGAAATCCAGCTTTGTGATACATGCTCCTGTTCTCTGCTTAGTTCAAGGTGCCCCAGTTTAAATGGACTTCATCTTTGTTCACTTACATTTTGCCCAGACTACCTTAAATCTAATAAGTTATCAACCAGATAGACTGTTGCAGACACGCTCACAGCAGACAGGAACAAATGTGGATGATTGGACCCTCTGACACTGGAGATTTTCTCTGTGGAACATCCAAGCCTTTAGCTACATTGTTCCGTGAACACACCATGCATCTCTTACAATATTCTGCCACCTGAGTGCTTATCCTGAGTGTAAACCAAAACTTATCGTTTATCTTCAACATTTAGAGATTGCCTGCATGATCCATATGCTCTTATACAATTCCAGGGTTCGCCACTCTGGCAAAACGGGTTGTCAATCACTGGACTTCCGCACACAATCCTGCGCCCAACCACAGGCATTTAATTACCATCAGTTTTACTTCTCCTGTGGATCAGTTTCCTGCTGGAACAGAAGGACATCATTGATGGAGAGAGGTGAAGGAGCTTTATCCATCAGCAGGGGGCAGGTTGAAATGAGGGAGACTGGAGAAAGAGAATCGCTTCTTCTGGTACAGCGTCAGCCTGGGCGTTTCCTTGTGATCCTTTATCCAATTGCGCATACAGCTGGAGAGAGGCAGCTATCAGTTTTCTAGCATGTATGAGGAAACCTCAGCATTTACATAGAGCTCCGTGATCATGGCACATGTGTTTATGGCAGTTCTATAGTACGCTCAGGTTAGAGTCAACAGCTCATTGATCGTTTCCATTCCCACTACAGCATCTGATACAGATGGGCTTCCATCAGCCAGGCAGAGAGCATCCATGTACAGACAGAGTGAGATCATAGTCTTCCAGTGGGGTTTCTTTCAAATCAGCTCTAGGTTTCATCGCCGTCTTGATCACTCCGCAGCACTCATGAGGCTCCCCATCCTCTTCAGTAGGGAACCATGTCGCTGTATTAAGAGCAGAACACTATAGAAAAACATTCCCCGTAGTCATTCATACATTCTGGTCATGAATTAATCAAGCTATGGTTAAATGTGAGCTGTGGTTCAATGCAAGCTATGTTTAAATGAGAGGTCCTAGTCTTTGTAAGCATATACCGCAGTAGGTTCATGCATTGCTACACATGCCAAGTCCACACATGCCAAGACTGCTTCATTTGCTGCTAAAACTGCTTTCAGACAAGTTGGAAACACTGCTGCCACTGACTTGAAGTATTTCCAGTAATAATCTATAGGTCTATATTTATCCCCATGCTTCTGTGCCAGTACTGCTGACATAAATCCATTTTTCTCTCCCACAAAAAGCACAAAAGGCAAATTATGATTTGGAATGCCCAGTGAGGAAGCTCCCAAAAGTGCACATTTCAAGTCTGAAAACCTTGTCAGAGTCCTCAGTCCAGTCATCCGTCACATTTAGCCCCTTCCAATGCATCACTAGAAGGGGTTGAGCACTTGTTGCCAAATCTACGGGGTCTACAATTACCCACAGTTCCCATAAATGATAGCAATTGCTGTTTTTTTAAGTTTTAGGAATTTGTTTAATAGCTTCAATTTGTTTTTGATTTCTGCTTCTTCCCTCTGGAGTTTAAATGTGTCCTAAAGAGGTACTTCCTGTTTTACCAATTATAATTTTCCTTTTGTGGCCTTCTGGCTATTATTAGCTAAATAGATTAATAAATCTTCAGTATCTTGGACATAGGCTTCCTTCAGAGCAAAGTTTCTTTTTGGAATTAGGAACTCCAAATCCTTTAGCAGCTCTTGAGAAAAAACAGAGTGACACCCAGTTTATCCCTGGAGCATGCCCACCCAGGTCCATCGCTTACCCTAAAATGTAAACACAAACCAATGCTGCAAATCAGGATGAATGGGTATGCAGAAAAGTATACCAAGTTTGGAAGGTCATTGTCAGGAACCCATTTTGGGGCAGGTGAGATAGAAGAAAGGATAGTAGTAGAGTTAGGAACAATGGAAGTACGTGGGTATATTGCATCATTAACTTAACCTCTGGCTCTGCCTAAATGCAATGGCCCATTCACCTTCCTAACTGGTGAAATAGGAGGTTTTCAGGGAGAATATGTTATCACCTTAACAGACCCTCGCTGGACTCTCTCCCGACGCACAGATGAAATAAAATACTCTCTCTTATTAGGTCTGTAGGCACTTTTTTGGCAGAAAGGCTGTGCTGTAATAATAGTCCTAACAAAGTCAGTCTTCAATGCGGCCCACAAACAGTCCTGCACATCTGCCAGGAGGGCATCCACATCTGTGGTGGGGTAGGCCGTCTGTGTCGTGGGGCCTGAGAGAGGATTGGACAGAAAGGCAGATGAACACAGGAATCTCAATGATCCCTGTTGTAGGTGAGAAACAGTCATCCAGTCAGATACATTCTGAAAGATCAGCAGTCAAGGACCCATCATTTTCTAAACTGTAGAATTACACAAACCAGTAGAGTCTGTAGAATCACGGATCCATACAGCATTAGATTGCGGTAGTATCAGCCACTGGGTACCAGGCTGGATCTCCTGCTGTAGCCCCACGGAGTTCTGATGAGGTCAGCATCTTGTCCGGCATCCTCTCTGGCCACAAAGATTGCAGACACCAGATCCCACGGCCGGCCCTGACCACTCCCACTGCCATGTCCTCCGCTCTGTCTTCCCCAGTCACACTCAGCCTGCTAAATCTGGATGTTCATCCGATCCTCCTGTGGATGGTGAAACTTGCCCTCCTGCAGTCTTTAGAAAAGCGCGGGTCTGTGTGTGTGTGTGGGGTCTGTGTGTGTGTGTGTGTATGCCTTGGATTGTGCTTTCCCATGTCTTTACTCTCAGCTTAATGCTATACAGCTTTCCTTGTTTTTGCCCATAACTAAGCAATGCAAAGTGTGCATTTCTCCACATGCACATCCAATCTTGCTCACTTTCTAAATGATCTCACACTCTTTGCAACGGCTTTATATTCCATATGTCCCCCAGAGGGAACATCTCCCCTGTTCTCTTATTCCATAACTTGTTAGTTTTTCATCCCTTTCATCACCATATAGCTGTCTCACACATCCCATGGAACCTCCTAGCTGTTATGATTAGCAGGTTGCATTACCCATTGTAAATTTAACAAGCAAGTACTTCTTTATAATGCACAAGCAGGCTTTTCTACCTTTGAAGTCATACAGCAGTAATTCAACACATCCGCCTGAATCCCTTTTAATAACTACAAGAGGATGTGAACAAAATAAACACTTATCATTATTATAAAAACTCACAATCATTATAGTATATCATAAAAAGGAGTATGTTCTCAAGGGGATTTCTATGGAAAGTGCAGAAAGGACATGCATCATCATCATTTTTTTCGTATTGTTATCTTGAGATCATAACTTATTTTTACTCATGATGCTACAACATGTTTAGCAGCTTAGCTGACTATATACAGTGGTACCTCAGTTCTCGAACTCATTAGAACTCAAATTTCTTAAGTCGAACCAACCAGTTCGAAAAAAAATTACCTAGAGCTCGATCTGAATCTCAGAAGTCAAACCGTGAACGCCGACCTAAGATAAAACTTGTATGCGAGGGGAAATGAGTCACGCGGCACATTTAGACAATGATACAATAATTATTATATAATAAAAATATATGATTTCTTATTATTTTAAAGAAACCATTAATACGTTTAATTATAATAATATTGTTGTGCCGAGCAAGGACAGAACGGAGACAAAGGCGCAGACGTCAGGTTATCGGGGAATACGGGGTTTAATTACAGGTAAAGCAGGCAAAATGCAGACGGACAATACAATGACCAGACTGGGGAAACAAACCGAAACGCGGACGAAATACAGAGGGCTAATGAAAACAACCAGAAACAGCTGATCACACGGGGATTCCACACGGAGTTAACGAGGGGGCGTGGCACACGGAAGGAGCGGATGATCGGGGCAGGACACATTGTTTGGACACATTTATTTTCTTACTTTACAAATTACTGTTTTGATAAATGTGCTTAGATGTGTTTAGTACAATATATGCTCTTCTTGTTTTATCCGGTTCATTTTGTGTTTAAATGCTAAAAAAAAAAACACATTTAGGTGTAATTTTTTTAATTAATTGGTTTTCCATTATTTCTTATGGGGAAAATTCGATCACAACTCGAACTTTTTAGGATTCGATCCGGAGTTCTGAACGGATTAAATTCGAGTTCTGAGGTACCACTGTATATACATCATCATGAACCAACGCATTCAGTTTTACTTTGATCATGGACTGTCACAAGCAAAAAGAAATTTACAAACGAGAGGAGGCCATTCAGCCCGTCAAGCTTAGAGAACTTAACTAATAGTTCAGAGTTGTTAAAATCTGATCTAGCTCTGATTTAAAGGAACCCAGGGTTTGATCTTGCATTACACTAACAGGGAGACTATTCCATACTCTAACTATATGTGTAAAGAAGTGCTTAAACACTACAATAATCATATTAGTGTTCATCACTTTAAAAAGAAGACAACAGAATCACAGCTTTTAATTAATTTTCCAGTAAAAGTGAGCAGCACAATGAGATAATGTTGAGCTGTTAAAGAATTGTAACTTTTCATCCATAATCCAGAGGGTATAATTACAGATTGCGAGCTGATGATTAATACACACTAGATCTCTTCTATATAATTAATGGAAGTAAAGGACAATAACAATACATTTTGAGTGAGAGTGAGTAGCAACCTTCATTATAGGGTTCAAACAGGAGTTAGCAAAGTCACAGAATTCATATGCAGGTGCATTTATCAAAAGATATCACATTACCGCAATTTTCTATGAACTCAGCAACATGCCACTTACGTGAAGCACACTCTAGCATACAAGACGAGGAGAATATTCATTCACATGTTTAAGACAGATATTTAAATCACTCTTCTTCAAACATGTCAGGATTAGGGCCTACAACCCTTCCAGCTGGCTCAGTATTTTTGCAGGTCACTGCAGTGTCCGTTCCTTTGCTTTTAAATTAACTCATTTTGCCCAGTTATAAAAGATTCCAAAACTGCACAAAAAGACTGCAAAGCTGCAGAACTCGATACTATAACTATTTATGCATTCATTCATTTTATTTTACAGTACAACCAGGATCCCCTGCTTTCTTAGTAAGGGAAGGGACTCTAACCCAGTGTTGTTCTCTGAGACTCAAACCTAACATTTTTAATGTTAGGATCGGTCCCTGTCTTGTCCTGTTCTGCCCAATGTTTCCCTGTTTGGCCAGAGGGTGTCGCTGGTCATCCCGTTCTGTTCCCTGTGCTCCCCAAAGGTTTACCCCAGTTATACTCCTTTCCATTTTCCTTGGTCCCTGTGCCGCCACATGGCTGAATGGCCTGAGCATGCAGCTTTTAACCAAGCTTCCCATAGTCATAGTTTGACCCACTTTGGACATTTAGAGTTTTGTGTGTTTGGTTAACCCCATTTTTAATCATGTTCCTTGTGTTTATGTACCCTAGTTTAGTTCTTGCCTTTAGTATCTTGGTTCTTGGGTACCCTGCCTGTGCTTAGCTTTGTACCTTGGCCCTGTGTTCCTGGTATTTCCTGGTGTTTGAGGCCTAACGTTTGGTTGAGTGTTAATGGCCCACACATGTCCCTCCTTATCCATGTATATATGTGCCTGTCGCTGTTCCTCTGTCGATTACTGTATGCGTTGGATTGTGTTTTCCCATGTTGTTTATTAGTGCCCCTCACTGATAACACCCATTTTCTGGTATGTTACATGTCTTTGTATTCTCCAGCCTTTCAGTTCAGCCCTATAGCAATGTTTTGTTTACCTGCTTTTGTTTTGAAGTCTCAGGGTCCCTTTTAATTTGATGTCCTTTTTAAGTTAACTGTATAATAAAGTTCCTCTGTCTAAGCCAGCAAGTGCATCATCATTCCCTCATTCCCATCGTGACAGAATAACTGACAAAACAAGATGGTCTCACGCTGGTGCCTCCCACCTCCCTCTTCACCTCCCTCTCACCAGCTCCAGGACTTCTCAGTGTGTCTGAGCCTCCTGCCCACCCTCACGGGTGGCTCCTGGGTAAGCACTTCCCTGATCAGTGGAGGGATGATGACCTGAGGTGATCGGACGAAGCCCTAGCCTCTTGGTGTGGTCCCTCATGGTCCATGAGGCCAGAAATGACCTTAAATTGCCAGTGCCAATTAGGCAGGTGTATATATAAACATGCATAAACTGATCAGCCATAACATTAAAACCATTGACAGGTGAAGTGAATAACATTGATTATCTTGTTGTCAATGGTGCCATTAAAGATTAGGCCAGTGAACAGTCAGTTCTTGAACTTGATGTGTTGGAAGCAGGAAACTGCAGCAAACAGCAACTTTGACTGGTGGAAACAGGAAGAAAAAAGAAATTTCTCAGAATGTGAAGTTTCCAAAGTAGAGGAACGCCAAACCATTTTATTTGCTAGTATAGTACATCTGCCAGTGTGGCAAACAAAAAAATTGTCAAATGGCAGCATGTGACTGCCGCTGTTAATGTGGTCAGCTCAACAAGCCAGACAACTTAACATTCCCTTGAACTGGCGTTCCTCTTCTTTATGTGGTTTGTGGAATGGGGCTAATAACCAGCACTTAAGTGGGTAACCGCTGTCTCCTGCGAGCAGTGCATGTAAACATTAGTCAAAGGAAAACTTAAACAAAACAATGCTTTGGCATAGGCAAAGACACACCAGTATTTCATAGTGGATCCCTGGGGAAAAAATCCTGCTTGCTGATGAATCCAAGTTTGAGATTTATGGCAGTGAAGAAGGATTTATGTAAGAACGTGAACAGAAGAGAGACTGATACTACAGTGTATCAGTCATAATACATGGGAGTGGGATTGTACAAGCCTGCCGGTGTTTTGCCTGCTCTGGAGTTAGGATTGTTGCTGGTAATTAAGCCTGTAATTTATGGCTTTTCTGAGGTCCATTAGGGCTGGTACATGTGAGAAACATGATGGTATAATGTCATATAGTAACTAAACGTAAGTTGAGTTGAGCTCATAGGACTTGATTTTACAATCCAATGTTGTGATTGGCGATCCTTCCTTAAGTGGGGGTAGGGGGTAAATGCTTCACTAGGACCGTCAGGCACTCTCCTTCCTTGGTGTTTCGTTGATGAGCATTGTGTAGATGTTATGTGCCTAAGGGTGACATCTGCTGTCCCAGGTGCACCCAGGTGCTTTTACTCCACCTTCTGGCTGACGGTCATCTTGCAGTCCAGTTCTGCTCCTTTCTTTCCAGCCAGAGCCAGTTGTTGGTTCGCTCAGTAGCCGACCACCACGGGCACCATCGGTGTTTCCCAGGCCTTTTTGTTTTACTTCAGGTGCCAGGTTGGAGTACTTATGTTTATGCCTCCAGAAGTGGCGACCTTGGGTGAAGCTGGTCTTTGGTCTCTGGTGAGTATGTTCTGTTGGGTTATTGGTGTTTGGCAACAGAGACATAATGGGTCTTCCCCAAGCCATTGGTTCAGGTTCTTGGAATTGGGTAGAACAGCAATTCCCAACTTCCCATAGAGCCCGATATCACTGAGGCATCATGGGAATCTGAACCCTTTCTTGATGTATATACTGACTGTTCTCTCCAGCTTTGGTCATGGGGACCTCATACTGTAGATCATCTGAGGCCACATCAGACAGGGAAGCAGTCCAAACTGCGGGCACCAAGGTTTCAGTTTCCCTGGAAGCAGGTTCATGTCTATATTAACAAGGTCTTTGATGGTTTCTTCCTTCAGCTGCTTGCTCTGGCCTGATTTTTTTAAGGATTGAATTGTACCACCACCTTAAACTCTTGACTGGCATCTCAAATACCATTGGTATTGGTGTTCTGTCAATGAGCTGACCATTGATACTGGAGTAAGTCCTGGACTTGCAGGGTTAAAACTTCATCCATGCTCATGTTATGTTGGAATGAAGTTTTTCCAGGAGTCACTTTGTACATGCAATTGGTTGTGGTCAGAGTGGTCATATCATCCATACAGGCACGGATGGGAGGTACTTCTTTCCCAGACATCAGACTAGGGCTGGGATGATGGCGATTATATAAATGAGTCGACATGGAATTGTGTGTAAAACTACGTAAATGTTTTGTAACTGCAATGTACTAAGTGATAAGCTAAATGTATTGTATGGGAAAGTACTTTATCCCCTCGGGATCACGTTAACGCAGTCTGCTAATAACTGAACTTTACTGTCCACCTGATGATCTCTTCACCACTCGAGAGCTACAATATTTTATTTATTGCACCTGCGGCATGGTTTTCATTTACAATAAAAAGTTATTCCACTAATAAACTGGCTAGTTGTTTCACTGCTGGCACCGTTAAAACTATGTCAATTATAGAATGAATTCCGATATAGTTTTGTCTAATATTGCCGGTGTTCTGTCGATATATGCTGCCTTGTCGAAAAAGGCTACCGTAGTGCTAATCGATAGCCCTAACCCTAACCCCCCAAACCTCCCAAAACCCTTACCTTAACCCTAACCCCTAAAACCTAACCCTAATCCCAAGACGATGGAACTGCACATGCGCAGAAAGGCTCGATAGCACGTCTCCATAGGTAGTATTTTATGACAGAACACCGGTGTGTATGCGGGTTTTCGCTGCAATTCCCTAATTAGATTACTAATTAGAGGACTGATTGGCTGAAGAGTCCTCACACCTGGGTTTGAACAGCTGACTTACAGGTTATGCCAAAAACCTGAATACACACAAGTGTTCTGACCAGTTGAGCTACCTATCGAGACGTGCTATCGAGCCTTTTTTGCGCATGTGCAGTTCCACCATCTTGGGATTAGGGTTAGGTTTAGGGTTCAGGTAGGGGTTTTAGGGATTTTGGGGGGTTAGGGTAAGAGTTAGGGTTAGGGCTATCGATTAGTATAGCCTAGCTATCGATTAGGTAGCCTAACTCGACAAAGTAGCTCAACTCGACAGAACACCTGTCCCAAGCCCGGATTAATGGGGAGGATTGGCGTCAAGAAATAAAGAGGCTGTATCTTCACTGCATCACTGATGTCAAAATGTGGGAAATATGTGGTTGTATAAATAAATGCTTTAAAGTAGGTTAATGATTCTGTGCTGTCTAAATTGTATAAAAAGCTACATGACATTTGAATGGGCTATAACCCAGTTGCATGGACGCATTATGAGAATGAGAAAGACGGTGCGTGCACACTAATTAACCTATACCCTATTCACGTACACAATACACTGTAATTTTTGCAACAAAAAGGTATGAGATGGGCAGGCAGCTGGAGGTGGAATTTTTGTCCTTGGTAAAACTCTGACGGTCTCCACACTGGTAACAACGTTGTTTTCTAGGCATAGCCAAACAAATATCCTCCTGTCTGAAAAGGCGTAGAAAACGCCTTGTTACTGTGAGGGACAGTCGAATTCGCTCGTTAAGTTTTTTGTGTTCTTGCACACACACTTTAAAACTCGTTTCTGCGCCGCCACATATACGTGTGTGTGTGCGTGGGGGGGCGATCGATGTTGTCCCCCGAGGCCTTGTGTGCAGTTGTTCCGCCACTGCGTCATCATGAGCACTTATTGAGGAAAAAAATAAATGCTTTAAAATGTGCCTTTCGTAAAGTCAACACTTTTTTGTTCAGGTAAATGTAAATTTATCTTTCCATTACTTTTACATTGATCCCACAAACAGGATTATTGGAAATACGGTTCCCAGAATTCTCTGCTCACGCTTGTCCGCTTCACACTGACATTATGGTGATCTGCTGCGTATTAGTTAGGGAATAATTAGGGAAATTATTTTACATGTTTTAAAGTTTAATCTTCGCATTATACTGAACAACAGAAAATTGTATCTTACTGGTGACAAACTTTAAGGGACTTTTTGTTTTAAATCGAAACTAAGTACAGAACGATATTTGTTTACTTGTTGCCTTGGTAACGGAGGTGCAGTAAGTGACATTTTATTAACTTCATACTACAGTGTTACTGTTATATATTATGTATCCGATTATATTTAACAAAATACATGAAACTGTCTTCTTAGTGCGTTTGTAACTATGTCGGATCCAGACTTAAAGCCGTTCGATGTACGGTGTAAATATATGATAATCTCAATAACAATAGCGACTTTCTAAATGATACTTTGCTAATGTGAATTGCCCGTACAGGATAATGAATTTTTGAGAGCACGAAAATCTTCTGGCCCTATGCGCTTTTTCTAGACTGTCACTGACATGAACAACTATGAAGTTGTACGGAAAATTGGAGAAGGAGCGTTTGGAAAAGCTTTCTTAGTGAAAGCCAAAGACGGAGGCAGCGAAACGGAATGCGTGGTGAAGGAAATCAACCTGAGGAAGGTATACTAACTTTGTATACTTAATGTGCGTCCCATATTTGCTGAGTAACTAATCACTAATCATAAGTATAACCACTGGTGTTTTTCCCAATTTAAAAATGCTACCTTTTATGTTGCTATGTTACCTTTTAATATAACAGACTAAAATAACCAACGAAGGTGCGCTTAGGATTCACTGGTTTGTGGCAAAGAACCAGCTTATTGTCCTTCATCTAGCATGCTGTGCTATGATTAGCATAAAGACACAGATAGATTTGGATACAGAAGTATAACATCTCCTGCACCATGTCTCAGAATTTCCAACAATGGGCTTCGATTCCCAGATGCTTTAAAACAGCATGAACTCCAGGAATCTCAGTAACGTCATGCATAAGAAGCAAGTCAAGCTTTTTTTTTATTATATAAAAAATTTTAAAAGAGCAAGTCAAGCTGGGCTATTCAGTCACTAAGCACTCTCAACATCTTATCTTAGTGGCATGTCCCCCGAAAACTATAATACACACACACACACACACACACACACACAGAGAGACATCTTATGCCTTATCTTACTGAATGGTATTCTAGAAGGTACGCCTATTGTGGGTACTTGACCATGGTTGCTCGACTGCCTTGTCAGGTAAGTTGGAAGCTGCAATGAAGCACCCCAAGTGTAAAGAGAATATTACTGAATATTATATATTTCATGATGATTTCTGAAACATTGTTCTTTTCAGATGCCTGTCAAGGAAAAAGAAGCTTCCAGAAAGGAAGTGATCTTGCTCTCGAAGATGAAGCATCCAAATATTGTCATGTTTATAACATCATTTGAGGGTCTGTGCATGGCACATATACAATGTCATTATTACTACTAGCACTTTCGCAACATTTTAAACGTAACTATGGATTCTCTTATGTAAAGGAAACTTAGGCAAAGCTCTTCAGAAAGCATAGTTTTCTGGAACATCTCTGGTGGCTTTTCATGGAGAAAATGATTAACCTAAATCTTCATTAAAAACTGTTTGAAATATACTGGCAGTAGGAATAGGCGATGGAGTGAATCTGTTATCTTGACTTGGTCTTGCTTGTGATTTAGAGAAGACCAATCTATATATTGTAATGGAATACTGTGATGGAGGAGATTTGATGAAGAGGATCAATATGCAGAGAGGCGTCCTCTTTAGTGAAGACCAGGTACAGTACATGTATAGGGATGTATGCATGTCTGTTTTTGATTTGTTTAGCATATGGTTTTGTCCACAGCCTCCAAAGAATCTTAATGAGCTAAGATACTTCTGTTGAGTACAGGCTCTACTCTCAGCTCTTCAAGTAGATTAAGGTTGACATCTGAGTTGTGTTATTCAGTGATTATGACTGGAAAAATGAAAACTTCATGTCACTGTCCGGTCAATTAAAACAATAAATAATTGGGCAGGTTTCATGTCTGCCTTCTACAAATTGACTTCACTAACCTGTGAGATGCTGGATCCATAGGTAAGAATATCTGAGTTACAGTCCTGGATGCAACATAGTTTGGGGTCAATGGAATAAGACAGTTGAATAAGGCAAGAATATTAAACTTAAATGGTGCTTGCAGAACATAGTGCTTAAATGAACAATTTGCTACCCAAAGGAAAATTGCCATTTTATAGTAAAGGTGACCTGAGCAGATATGAACAGGACCTTTGCTAAACCTCAAACTGAGCTGCATTTCTGGACTCCGCATCTCCATATGCATTGTGTCACTGCAGTGAAAGTCAGTTCCACTGAACGATGTTGAACAAACATTGTCTTGCGGACATTGTGCCGGCCCACAGCTTCCTCTGAGGACACAGGCCAGGTGCACGCTGTGCTCACACACAGAGGGGGGCCCATGTCCCCTTGTCTGGTTAAGCAAACGTCAAATTTTTATTTCTAATTCAGCCTGTTTGAAGGAACATAATGCGATCAGGCATGGAGGATAGTACGTGTAGAATCTGTGTATTTTGGGAGCCTGTCCTGATGTTTTCCTGTCCTCCTCAGATAGTGGACTGGTTTGTACAGATCTGCCTAGGACTGAAGCACATTCACGACAGGAAGGTCCTACACCGGGATATCAAGGCTCAGGTACAGCGACTGCATGTTGTGGCAAAGGCTCATGCATACTTTGCCTGCCTCCAGCCTGCCTCTCTCAGTAATCAGCCGTGGCTCGGTGGCTGTGAAAGAGTGAGGAAGGCCTTAGATCAGTGGTTCTCAATCCTGTTCCTGGCGACCCACCTGGCAGAATGTTTTCATTCCAACCCTACCTTAATCAGGCTTATATGGTCCTTAATAGGCTAAAGCTGGTTACAGACCGAACGCGGCATGCGCTGTGCTCGCCGCAGAGTAGGCGTGGTTTTCAAAACTCTCTCCTGTCATTTTGGCTCGCGGTCAGTAGCGATGATGTATATTTCGCATTCAAAAAGATTCTACGCTTGTGTGATATAGCTCTGGGAACTCAGACATGGACACACAAGTTTTTCCTCCATTTCGTTTTCTGTGCCCGGTTCGGTGCCTTGTTTCTATTGATCGCGAGACAATGTGTCACAGCGCGCAGAGGTCAAAGTTCAACGAAGTTCATCTTTGACCACAGTGCTCGCACAAGCTCCGTGAGTGGCGCAGCATAGTGTATGCCACGTTCGGTCTGAAACTGGCTTTAGCCTATTAAGGACAATATAAGCCTGTGTTGTGTATTCGGAACAATGAATCTCTGTACTCGGGTAGTAGTTTTACAACTGTTTTTCTTTTCTTTAATCAACCCCTCTCTCCCCATACCTCTACATTATCTTGTAACAGCGACACCTGCTGACACGTATGTATTTCAAAACACCACATATCCCCTTTTTGTGAAAGAACGGAAACTTGCCTTACAAGCAAAATTAAACAAAGCACAGAACACCAGAAAACCACAATTCTGAATATTGCAACGTGTAATATTATGCCACTAAATATTCCACAATACATTGTTTTGTAAATCACATTATTATTTTTTTTAACTATTTCTCAAAAGTACTTGTATCGCCCTCCCTCGTTAAATTAAAGAGCATGTCTTTTTAAGTAACATAGTCCTTAGACCACACTGGAGAACGATGCACTCTATGAGTACGTCAGGCTTGAGGAAGAGAAATTATCATTTGAGGTGTTTGCGATGCTACAGGAGACATGAAGGAGTCTTCTGCTACAGAAGTTGTAGCAGGTGCGTTGACACAGGATGCAGCTGGAGCCAGATGCATAGCATTCCAAACTTTCCCGTCACAGAGGAGGTATGTTGCTGAGCCTCTCTGAGCGACAACCTTAAGAGGCTGTGTAAACTTGTACTGTCCTGTCTTGATGATCCCAGGCTTTCTAACACGCACAAATGTCCCAACTTCTATCTTCGGAGGTGTTGCACTGCGTCGCAGATCTGTATAGTCTTTCATTTTGTTTTGTGACCGTTGGATGATTTGTTTTAAATCCTTTTTATTCTTCGGTGGGGTCACGCATGGAAGACCACTCACATGTAATTTTGTCCTAATTTGTCGGCCATTCAAAAGTTCGGCAGGTGACAGTTTTGTCACAGCATGTGGAGTTGCCCTGTATGTATGCAAAAACTCTGTCACAAAAGCTTTCCACTCTTTACCTTCAATGCTAGCAGTCTGTAAACAGTCTTTGAACACTCTGTTAAAACGTTCAATCTTACCATTCGCTTGGGGGTAATAGACAGAGCTACGATAGTGTTTAATATCTCTGTCTGTAAGGAATGCCTCAAACTCAGCTGAAACGAATTGTGAACCATTGTCGGTCACAAGTTCAAGCGAATTTCCTTCACGACTGAATGTAGCAGATAGGAACTTTATACTAGCTGCAGAAGTAACATCAGGCGCGAACGCAATCTCTGGCCATTTGCTGTAGTAATCAATAAGTGTTATCGCAAAGCGACATCCTTGAGGGGCATTATTCAAGGGCCCAACTACATCAATAGCCAGTTTTTCCCAAGCGGTCGTTGGAGTAGGCACAGGACAGAGTGGAGCTACATGTGTAGTAGCAGTTTTATTCTGCTGGAGACAGGTAGCACAAGATTTGATGGCATTTTCCACTTGACAGTCCATGCCAGGCCACCAATACAATTCTCTCAGCCTCTGCTTTGTGCGCACCATTCCTTGATGTGTGGCATGAGCCAGTTGTATGAACTTTGGTTGTAATGTTTCTGGAATGATCACTCGATGTGTGCCCCGAATTATGTACCCATCGTATGCAGACAGCTCATTTCGAAGCCGATGATAAGGAGCAATAGCGGCGCATTTAGCTTTACAAGGCCATCCTTTTTCGATGCAACCCTTTACCTGCTGGAGAATAGGACAAGCGTCACATGCAGAATTAAGTTCCTCCACAGTAACAGCTGCAAACTCAGGAGACAGCACTGCAACCATCTCAAGTTCTTGCTCCTGACTATAATCGGTGACTGGGAGTGGAAGTCTGGACAAACAATCAGCTGTCACATTGTCTTGTCCAGGTTTGTACTTCATGCTGTAGTTAAAACACAGCAGACGTGCAGACCATCGGGCGATTCTCATGCCCGCGCGTCCAAGGCCCTTAGTCGAAAGCAGAGTGGACAAGGGACTGTGATCAGTGCAAAGAGTAAAGTGTCGGCCCCACTTTTCTGTTGCCCACACACATGCCAAGGCCTCTTTTTCTATTGTGGAGTACTTCCTCTCACAATCTGACAATGTTCTAGATGCAAAAGCAACAGTCCTTTCCGCAATGCCATGATGCTGGGTAAGCACTGCACCAATGCCATAATCTGAAGCATCTGTAGTAACTGTTGTTGGTAAAGAAGGATCGAACAATGCAAGGGCTGGGCTAGCAGTGATAAGATGTTTCAAACGGTCAAAATAATCCTGTGCTCCCTTTGTCCAGGAAAAGCTAGTAGACTTTCTGAGCACTGCACGGAGAGGTTCCACCAATGTCGCATAATTGGGAATGAATTTGGAATACCATCCAACAAGTCTAAGAAATAACATGGCCCAAAAATAGCAGCTCTGTTTTCCTGAAGTGGCACTTTTCTACATTAAGCTTTAAACCACTGTCTTGCAAACGCTGTAGTTCGGATTTAAGTCGTTTCTCATACACCTCTGGATTATCACCATAGACAATGATACCGTCTAAATAACACTGCACACCATCCTGACCTGCCAAAATCTGAGACGTCATCCTTTGAAATGCACTAGGTGCTGAGGCCAGCCCATAAGGGACCCTTGTAAAACGGCACAGTCCGTCATGTGTGATAAAAGCTGTCAGATCTCCACTATCCTGATGCAAAGTCACTTGGTGATATGCATGCTGGAGATCTATTGTAGAAAACGTAGAAGCACCACGCAATTCTGTAAAAACTTCTTCAATGTGTGGCAATGGGTGACTGTCGATGATTACAGCTTTGTTTGGCTCTCTTAAATCAACACAAAGTCGAATTCCCCCAGATTTCTTTTGAATGACAACTACTGGAGACACCCAGGGAGAGGAGTCTACTTTTTCTATGATCCCCTCAGATTCCAGCCTCTTTAACTCTTGCGAGACTGCATCTCTCACTGCAAATGGCAGCCTACGCAGTTTCTGCTGGGCCGGCGGCACATCTGAACGCACTTTTATTTTATGTACAAAGCCAGCAGCCAAACCCAAAGGCTTAGTGAAATTTACAGCAGCTTGGCTGTTTTCTGTAGAAGATGCAACAGATCCATTCCTTATGTCAAGATGCAAAGCAGTGAAGAGATCCATACTAAGTAATGGTGTTCCGCCAGATACGATGTAGAATGAAGCCTGCACACAGTGACACTTAAAGGTAACATCAAGGGACAAGCACCCTAAAACTGGAATAGTCTTTTTCAAATATGTCACTAAATTAACATTAGGTGCATTAAGGGAAATATCTGAAAAGTGCTGGCGGTACAGGTTCTCTGGGATAATGGAAACAGCTGATCCAGTATCTACAAGTAGTTCAGTGTCAACTGATTTGCCACTCTCCGTGTGCAAGGAAACAGTGCATGTCAGATATTGTTTCTGTTTCATTTGCAAAGGCGTATCAATGCTTAAGACCGTTAACTCAGGCACAGTAACTTCTTGTACATTGCAGGTGGGAGCTGAACTACGACAGACTCTTGCAAAATGTCCAAATTTACCACACTGTCTGCATTTTGACTGTCTAGCTGGACATTTAGGGTAATTTGCTAAGTGAGATGTAGTGCCACAACGGAAGCATGTTTTTGCATCCATTTTTCCTTGCGAGTCACGAAATGGCATCTGATGAGAAGCTGTGGACTTACGCGGTACAGATTTCTGACGCCACCACTGTTTTGTATCTTCACGTGGACCAGTATGCACCACTTTAACTAAAGTTTCAGTCCGCTCCATAGCTTTAGCCTCTGCTACTGCAGACTCAATTTGTCCCGCGATAGTAATCGCTTTTTGCAGTGAGGTCCGTTTCCAACAGCAGACGTTCCCGTATACGTGAAGTGCATGTCTTCTCTACAATCTGATCTCTAATCATATCGTCCGCGCCAAAGTCACAGTTCACAAGCAGCTCACGCAGAGCAGCCACATACTGCACGATAGGTTCACCGAGTCTCTGAGCACGTTGGCGAAATTTATTTCTCAGCAACCACGTTTACTTTCTGCACAAAAGATGCTCGTAAAGCAGTCAGCGCAGCCTCATATTTGTCATCAGACACTGTAAGTGTGTAAAAAATCCTCTGTCCCTCTGTACCTAAGCAATGAATTAGCAAAGCACGCTTTCTCTTCTCTGGAATTTCCACTTCACACAACGCCGTCACGCAGTTATCAAACATACGAATCCATGAATTAAACTGTATGTTCGGCTCACCGGGAGTTTCCAAAAAAGCAGGAGGGGGTGAGAGGGCAAGAAGAACCATCCTCGTCGCCAATATGTTGTGTATTCGGAACAATGAATCTCTGTACGTACTCGGGTAGTAGTTTTACAACTGTTTTTCTTTTCTTTAATCAACCCCTCTCTCCCCATACCTCTACATTATCTTGTAACAGCGACACCTGCTGACACGTATGTATTTCAAAACACCACAGCCTGATTAAGGTAGGGTTGGAACGAAAACATTCTGGCAGGTGGGTTGCCAGGAACAGGATTGAGAACCACTGCCCTAGATAGTCTCACTCTGGCATTGTGACAGATATGCAATCGTATAAATCAGGGTTTCCCAATCCGGTCCTCAGGGGCCCAGAGACAGTCCACATCAGTGGGTCCCTGTGGACTGTCTGGCAGGGAGCATGGAGGAAGCAAAAACATGAACCGACTGTGGGTCCCTGAAGACCAGAATGAGGAACTCTGCAATAAATGAACTGGATATCCTAATGGTGGGGGACTAGGAGCAGGGGCAGAATTTGGGGGGGCTGCTGATCCTCACGGATGATGTCCTCACGGGACCTGAATACAGTAACATCTATAAACAGGATAATGTTCAGGAGCAGAGTATAAGTTACTGTATGCGCGTCCTTCATCCAAGACCAAAGCAGCCTGGTTCTCATAAATCTGTTATCCTCCTGGAGCAGGGTGGGGTAGCTGCATAGTGTGTCATATAATCCCTTATACTCTGCTGCAACACGTGTCGTTCTCCCCCACAGAATATATTTCTCACTAACAATGGGATGAAAGCAAAGCTCGGCGACTTTGGAATTGCAAGAATGTTAAACAAGTGAGTTGCTGTAATCGCTATCTGTGTGAAGTGCAGGGATACACTGTGCCTAATCTGATGTTTTCTCAGCCATAAACACTGTTTATTGGGAGTATGTTTGGGGGGGCGGAGGCAAAATTGATGTTAATGTTTTTTTCTGTTATAAATAGCTGCATGAGTGAAGCAAACATTTCCAGCAGTTTTGTAAACAAAGCTGAAAAACCTGGCAAAGATGATCCTGTCTTTTATTTCTGTTTTCTGAGAAGCATAAAAGTTATTGTTCAAATCTACACTGAAAGCAGGAAAGTTTCCTGAAATCAAAGCATTTAATTACTGAATCTGCCTGTGCACCAGCAAGCTTTTCATTGTCATTCTAAAGTCCCATGCAGCATCACAGAAAAAGTCCCCAGGAAGCAACAGTGACTTGACCATTTGTTTTTGTCCACCTCAATCTATATATTCTCAGCAAATACATGGTTTGAAAACAGAATCCTCTGTAAGATGGACGCAAATGCATATCAGTTGTTAGCTGATAGTTAAAATACCGTATATAAGTCCCCCATCCATTGTATCCTTGTGTTATACTTAACAGCTTTGCTTATTCTATAATGATATATATCTTTGTAAATTATTTGTCAAATTACAATATGATGATTATTTGTATACATTTTAGTTGATTGTTTTATTTCAGCACCATGGAACTTGCCAGAACGTGTGTGGGGACGCCTTACTATCTCTCGCCAGAGATTTGTGAGAACAGACCCTACAATAATAAGACGTACGCATCCCCTGTCCCTTTCTGCAACACACTTCCTGTTTTTAGTCTCTTCAGAAAAGGGACATTGACTTCTCCCCCCTCATTTGTTTGGCACCACAGTCAAGTTACCCAGAATTCAGTTGGGGGAGGTAGGAAGCATAACAGCCATAGTGGAAAAAAAAGCACTTCCTAGCTTTAATGCTTTTCAGCATGTTGTGTAGGAAACAAGATTCCATCTCCTTTGTTACACACTCTGAAAGATGCTACAGTATGGGGGCCAGGAAAAGGCAGAACAGCCAGGTCATGAGGGCGATTGTTCTTTGAGCACCATATGCGTCCACATCCAGGCATATTAAACCAGGTGCATGTGAGTATTGAGATAGTGTGTGACGGCCAGCAAAGGCACCTGCTCCTCTAACTGATGGACCTCATCCAAGTATTTCTCTCAGGAACGAAAAAAAGAATGATTTTTATCCAGATCAGTAATAACTAGGGGCCACACCTAACCTCTGTGTTATGCCTAGATGAATGAATGCGCTGCAGTTCCTCAGTTAATGCTGTGCTCTGAATCCCCAGGGATATCTGGTCTTTGGGATGTGTTCTCTATGAGCTGTGTTCACTCAAACATGCCGTAAGTACTGATTCCAATGATATGTAAAAAAAGAATTGCTGTAAGTTCCATTAAAAAACAAACAGTCAAATTTATTTATTTGAAGGAGAAAAAAGCTGCATTTAAAATGGAATTTAATGTGTGTGATGCTCTCCAGTGTTCAGAATAACAGTGAAATAATAACACAGTATTAAACAGGTTGCAGTCTCTGTGCTAAGTGATTGTGTTGCTGATTGCAGTTTGAGGGCAGCAGCCTAAAACAGCTGGTGCTCAGGATCTGTAGGGGGAGCTTTAAACCCATCGCCTCCCGTTACTCATGCAACCTGCGCCTGCTGGTGACACAGCTGTTCAAGGTGAGCTCGCGGGACCGGCCCTCAGTCAACTCCGTCCTGAAGAGGCCCTTTCTGGAGAAACTCATCAGGAAACACCTGGATGCACAGGTGGGGCCCGACTTCACCTGCCAGTTTATACATCTGTGACTCTTGTCGTCTCTCGTCGCAGGTTCTGGGGCAGTTGTACTGGAAAATTGTTTTACTCATTATGCGCAGTGTCTCTTTCCATATACACACGTCAGTCAGTGCCTGTGATAAGAAGGTTTCCAGTTCAAATCCCACGGTTGGCAGAGTGATTTCACCATCGGGCACTTGAGCAAGACTCTTAACCCCGATATCTCTAGGGACTATCTAACCCTGCTTTTGCAATAAAAAATACATGTAGTTTTGGATAAAAGCAATTGCTAAATATGTGTAACCCTTCCCTGTTATATTAGCATTATCTCCAAACACCACCTATTTTCAGAAAAGGTTTATTTCTTTTTCTCATTTTTTAAATCTACAGTCCATGTTCTCACACCAGCATTATCAGCCATCTGTTTACCATTCCCTGGATGCGTATTTTTAGAGATTTGTTTATCAGACAGTTTTTGCATAATAGCCTAACCTCAATGTTCTCACATGAAAATATGAGCAGAATGCCCTCACTTTGCAGAACATATCTGACATATGTTTATATTCAGACCATAGGGACTGTAAAACTTTAGTGGTATCCAAATTAATGATATACTGACTTATCGTCATATAAAGTCTAAACGATAAGTAAATGACAAACTTCGATAAACTTTCGGTAAGGAACATTGCTTGATAGCACACGTCTGCCTATCACATCGCAGAAATTAACACTATTCCAACCAATCATATGGTAATAGGCAATTTTACCAGGGGTGAAATTGCACTCCCTACTGAGCAGGTGAAAATTCAGTTTCACCATAATAAGTTCAATAAACAGACAAATTAAGTACAAACTATATTATGAAATTATTTTTGAAAATGTGGCTTGTGATAGTCATATCAATGTGTAATAATAATGTTTAATGATTATGTTATTGAGCCCTGTGGGGAAATTCCCTTTTCACCCATCCCATAATGCTCTCCATGACACACACAGGCACATGCAGGTGAGAGCAGGCTTGGGGATCACAGTGCAGGATCAGCTGCCTTTTGAGACTCGAGCAGCTGGAGGTTAAGGACCTTGCTCAAGGGCCCACAGGCATGTGACTATTCTGCTCAGGCCAGGCATGAATCAGCAGCCTCCTCATCACATGCAAAGAGTGTTAATCAGCTGAGCCACGCACTGCCCCCCCCCCCCCGTTTGCTGTCAATGTATTCACCGTTTTTTTTTCTTTACAAATTTATATATCTAGATGAATGACTTTTTTGGCTCTCTCACCTCGCACCCGCTGGGAGAAAAACCTAGTGTCGCCTATGCATATGCATATGGTTGTCTTTTAAAAGCAGACCGCTTACACCCAGCAAACGCATTACAAGGTTGGTTGAGTTATCAGGACACATGGAAGAGATAAGCGCTCCCTCAGAAGAAGCTTCAAGTGTCGATTACGAAAGCAACAGCTCAGCAGCCACAGCATCTAAAAAAGGAGATATTGTGGATTAACAAGATCAAAAGATGTCAGTGGGAGTACTTTTTGCATTTTGATCTCTGACACATTTTAGACTGGCTCTGCATACTGTAAAATCTGCTGAAACTAAGTTGGAAATATTGTGAATTGAATTCACCACTTGAAGCATTGCCATCCAGCAGACCATACAGAATGCAAGCGCTTACAGTCAAAAACACCAGCAATTAGGGTTTCCATGCTCAGTGTGAAGAAATATGGTACAAATTGCATGCTGTATTGGTTAGATACAGGCCGTAGCATTATACTTCCTATTGGGTAATGGGTGACAACTGTACCAGCAATGTCAAACCAGTGTTGTGGAAAGAGCAGCAAGGCAGCCAATGAAAAAACCCAGAGACGAATCAGACCATCTGCATCTTCTAAAAAAAAACTTAAAAAAGGTTTTTTTTTTGTATGGTTTGTTTAATTTAGATTTCAATTTGCAGTCCATTATTTTTTTGCATTTTCCTGTTCTGAAATTGTTTAAGAGCAATTCTAAGAGAATTTTAAGCAAAAACGGAATCATGAAGTAAAGAAATTATGTGAATTACACCGTAATAATCATCAATATCGACGCATGTGAGAAACATAATCATGATAAAACATTTTGCCATAATGCCCAGCTCCAGTGGTGAGATTTAATTTTGCGTGAGTGTTAAGGTGGGTTGGTCAGGCATGGTATTCCAGTCTGCAGCATTTAAGCAAGGAAACTCTGAAACTCTGTTGGAAATGTTTAGTAGTACCTGGATAGTTGGGATAAAAGCAGACTGGAATAGGTCAGGTGACTACTCTTAAATATTCGTGGACAAATAAAAGAGAGTCCAAGGAGTGCAGCTATGACACAGTCACAACAGTACAGCTGAGTGTTAAATTAGGGAGGACGCTTTGAGCTAGAACAGGATTTTCAATTAAAAGGACCTGGATTTCACTTAAGCACTTGCTGTGTGCTGATTGGTCAGGCTCCTATAATCATGCATGTGTCCCTAATGTTGAAGTGAAACAGTTGGATGAGTCTATCAGTCAAGGAAACAAACCAGCAAAAGTAGAGCTGAATTATTTAGCCAAGCACCAGAGTCTTTCAGTAGTTTGTAGAACTTGAAGTAGCTTAAAGTGTCCTCCCTGACATAGATTATCTGGTTAAGTTAGCTGTTCATTTAGGTGATCGGTGGTCATTGTTGACACACCACAATGAAATGGGTCCTCTGCATTTAACCCATATGTGACATAGCAGGTGGCAGCTAATTCAGCACCCAGGGAGCAGTGCTTGGGTGCAGTATCTCACTTAGGGTACCTCAGTGGTGCCTTGCTGGTCAGGGATTCGAACCTGCAATCTTTCAATTACAAGTGTACTTCCCTAACCATTAAACCACCACTGCCCATAGTCACTGTGTCACCACACCAGTTAAGCAGGTATGTTCATGACATGTGATTTTCTGTGATTTCTTATGTATGTGTAGTGCTGGACATTGAATAAATAAAACATTAAGATACCATTAAACGTTTAAAGATTTTAAAAGAATTTTAAGAAGGCCATGGACTGCAAGGAGAACAAACAAGTGAATTCAAGCAGAATAGCAGCATGATTGAGGTCTGTCCCTGTCTTTCTGATGCTCCCCCATCCCAGATGATGGCAGAGGAGTTCAGCCACACTGTGCTGCACAGAAGGAGCCCCCCACGCCCCCACCCCCAGACACGGCCCAAGCCGAAACAGGCTGCAGGTACCAAGGGTGTGGAAGGGAGTGTCAGCTGAAGCATCTGGTTACTTAAGCAACTGCGAAAATGCCATAACATTTCAGTACCTGTCTGCATCCCCAGTGTATCCCCCCCCCCCCCCCATTCATCTGGACACAGAGCCAGACATATACATTCTGTCATGTCATCAGGGCGGCTACTCAGCAGCTGTAGTAGACTGTCGCTAAGCCCACAGTCATGCCAGTTATAGCAAATAAGAAAATGTACCACTTCCAATCACCCTAATGATGCCACATTAGATGATAAATCTGCTCCTGGGAAATATCATGAACTTACAGTTTCAATGAACAGAAGCAGAAATATTTTTCCCTGGATTAACCTTACCACTGCTCTGGAATTGAGTTGCAACATAACTGCAATCCAGTGAACTGGGTTTCTCTGCCCTGCCTGATTGACAGAGCTTGTCGCTAAGCCTAGAGCTGCAGAGAGGCCTGCTCCCTCTGCCAAGCCTGGGGGCTTGGCGAAAAAAACACCCCTCAGACGAGTGTGGAATCCCCCAGCCAATGTCTACACTCCAGAGTATCAAGTATTTCTCTCCGTTCTCCTGATTCATTTTTCCAGTTTTCCTGTATACTGCACAACATAATGCCTTGCAGGTCCTTGCAGGCAACATAAAGCAGCTGTACCTGAAGGCAACATGTTTTTTCAGAAGCATCTTCCCATGTATCTATGTAATTGCCATGATTTAGTGAAACATTTTTTTTTGTTGAACTACTTGATTTTTATCCACTTGAGGTGGATCTTAGTCAGATGAGTGTAGGTTAAGTGCCTTTTGTAGTTGGATGTATATTATAATAGGCTAGTTCTTCTTCCCCTCACTGGGAATACTAACTGTATTTAGTGCTTCTCTCTGCCCCTCAGCACCCGGTTAACCACAAAGCGGCACTGAAGGAGAAGATTCCGAACCAGGACCATTGGACCAATCACATGGTGAATCTGTATGACCAACCGCAGGGGCTCTATGTCCACTACCACGCCCAGTTAGATGCCATCCAGCAGAGACGCCAGGAGGAGACCCCTCCTCATCTTTATCCTCCTCCTCCTCCTCCTCCTCCGCCAGCAGCCATTCAGGAGAAAGGCAGAGATCCACAGAGTGACTGGGCACATTGTCCATATCAGCCATATCAGCTGTGAGTTTCTGGCACAGCACCAGCATGTGAACCGAGCATCAGTAATTCACTGAAATGCTGCTATCAGTATGAACTAACCAATGGGAACTGTAAAGTAGCTTTCGTGCTTATTGAATGTTTATGCGCATCTATGACTTATATATTGATAGATAATGGTGCCAACAATTGAGTCCAAAAGATCACATCATCCAATTAATTGCCGTTTGCTTTCTAGACTGAGTGAGTCTGCTAGTGTTAGTGTACAGATGTGCTGTTCCTCTAGGGTGGTGGCTGCGCGGGAAGAATATCTGCAGAGGAGACAAGAGGCCAATCAGAACAAGCTGAGGGCTGAGAAGCAGCTGGTGAGTTTCATACTGTACCCCAGTGAGACACAGCTGGTGAGTTTCATACTGTACCCCAGTGAGACACAGCTGGTGAGTTTCTCTCATACTGTACCCCAGTGAGACACAGCTGGTGAGTTTCATACTGTACCCCAGTGAGACACAGCTGGTGAGTTTCTCTCATACTGTACCCCAGTGAGACACAGCTGGTGAGTTTCATACTGTACCCCAGTGAGACACAGCTGGTGAGTTTCTCTCATACTGTACCCCAGTGAGACACAGCTGGTGAGTTTCTCTCATACTGTACCCCAGTGAGACACAGCTGGTGAGTTTCATACTGTACCCCAGTGAGACACAGCTGGTGAGTTTCTCTCATACTGTACCCCAGTGAGACACAGCTGGTGAGTGTCTATCATACGGTACCCCAGTGAGACACAGCTGGTGAGTTTCTCTCATACTGTACCCCAGTGAGACACAGCTGGTGAGTTTCTCTCATACTGTACCCCAGTGAGACACAGCTGGTGAGTGTCTCTCATACTGTACCCCAGTGAGACACAGCTGGTGAGTTTCTCTCATACTGTACCCCAGTGAGACACAGCTGGTGAGTTTCTCTCATACTGTACCCCAGTGAGACATAGCTGGTGAGTTTCTCTCATACTGTACCCCAGTGAGACACAGCTGGTGAGTTTCTCTCATACTGTACCCCAGTGAGATACAGCTGGTGAGTGTCTATCATACGGTACCCCAGTGAGACACAGCTGGTGAGTTTCTCTCATACTGTACCCCAGTGAGACACAGCTGGTGAGTGTCTCTCATACTGTACCCCAGTGAGACACAGCTGGTGAGTGTCTCTCATACTGTACTGGTGAGTGTCTATCATACGGTACCCCAGTGAGACACAGCTGGTGAGTTTCTCTCATACTGTACCCCAGTGAGACACAGCTGGTGAGTTTCTCTCATACTGTACCCCAGTGTGACACAGCTGGTGAGTTTCTCTCATACTGTACCCCAGTGTGACACAGCTGGTGAGTTTCTCTCATACTGTACCCCAGTGAGGCACAGCTGGTGAGTTTCTCTCATACTGTACCCCAGTGTGACACAGCTGGTGAGTTTCTCTCATACTGTACCCCAGTGAGGCACAGCTGGTGAGTTTCTCTCATACTGTACCCCAGTGAGACACAGCTGGTGAGTTTCTATTTGTCTGTAATTTCCATGAAAATTTCATGTATTGAGCCTATTTCTTTATGAAGGAAGCATTTATGTTATTATTATTGTTATTATTATTATCATTATTATTATTGTCATTAAGCTACAGGGTTCTGGGAGTTTCTGACAATGTAAAGTCACGTATCATTATCAGTTTATTGTTTTTCCGCATTGCAGTGTAAGTCTGTCCTCTACGATGACATGAGGACTATTATAACTTGGTGAGGCCTTACCATCGGTGCACTGACCCCAGGGTCAGTGTGGTTTCAGAGTGACTCTGTTGTCTCTGCCCTGTCCCCTTTCATACCCTCAGTCATCCCTGGACCCATATTCCATGTCTTCATTCCTCTCTTACTGCTCACTGTCTCTGTTCCTTGTCTCCTGTTCCTTATTCAATATACCTCCATCAGGGTCTCCGGCCCTCCACTGCAGACTCAAATCAGCCCAGGGGGCAAGAGGCCAAGCATAGAGGGGAACCCCCACCGGACCAGCACCAGGAGGTAGGAGGGGAGGAGGAGAGATGTGGGACATTAGAGAGGAGTGTGGAGGCACAGAGTGAAGGAGAGAAGGAAGCTGACATTTATCACATTCAGGGAGGGGCCATATCTTCAGTCTGCCAGCTTTGCTTGATTTTTTATTAGGCCTTTCATTTACCAGCACATTATTACAAGAACAGATTTAACATTACAATCAGAATAAATACATTTACAGATAATTTATCATTTATACTTTTCAAACATGATTAAATTGAAATTTCTTTTGCTCCTTCCCAGTTAGTACAGCATGTCACTGCAGATGATGAATCAGTCAGGCCCGAATTGCATCACATTGTTTAGATTAGTTAACCTTGCTGGCAGCTGGACTCTGAGGGTGTGGGATTTGCAGTGTCTGGGTGCGGTGCACATTGCATAAACATGACATGCACCTCAGGCAAGCTGCACTGTTTATTGACTTAATGCAGAATTACTGTGTCTCAGTTATATGCATTACATTGGCAGCCCAAAAATACATAAACTAACATAACATCATACCTTTCTTTCTAGGCCATATGATTTGTTCAAGCATTGCTCCAAAGGTGGAGATGTACTGTGTAGGAAAACATAATCACTGCTGTAACTCTCTAAATGAGAAAGTTTGACAAACAACAATGTAGAAACAATATAAGCCAATGAACTGTGGGTTTACTAGGGTTTACTGCTTGAGAATGGAAAGTTATTGATGGTAAAATTTAACATAAAGTCTGGTTCATTTTGGGGGAGGTGTGAATATTGGGAGAGTGTGAATGCTGAATTAATAGCATGTGTGAAATATAGGTGTGAGAACACAGAGCGTGCATCAATACTGTGAAAAATTCAAGTCAACAGCTTGAATTCTAGATGAACATCTTGAATACCAAGTGAATGTAATTCATTCTGATCCAGTATGAATTCTGTCTATGAATATTTCAGCAATACTGGGAGTAACAGTAAATGTTACTACTGTATACTACTGAGTGAGTGTTCATGGAGTATGAATATTGATTGTAAGAGTGATGGCAATACTGTAAATGATGAGTGAATACTGAATATAAACAATGATAGATTATGGCAGGTGGTCAACTAGTGAGGCATGATGTATAACCATGCTGTCTGTCTGCAGGAGTATCTGAAACAGCTGCAGGTGATCAGACAGCAGTATCACGAAGACGTAAGGGGGATCAGGATGAAGGCGGGAGTGCATGTATGAGTGTAACACGGAGTGCTGTAAAGCCATGACCAGTGGCAGACTGTAGAAATCAACAGGGTGCAATTGGGCTCCCAGCTCAAAGTCTGAACGGGACCATTGTTGCTTTCCAGAACAAAGAAGGAGATTTTGTAAAGCGGCCATTCTTAAGAGAAGTCGCCTGCTAGATACATCATAGCATCTGACTACATACATGGAGTTTTGAAAACACTGCAGGACACACAGTATTTCAGCATATTTTTTAAAGTGTTTCTGATCTTTAGCACTGTGGTTTAGTTTGAGTCTCAGAACACTTGTGTGCTAATTAATAGATGATAAATGGAATCTATTTAAAGTGTTTTTAACTGTCCAGTGTCACAATGATGCCACCTAGTGCAAACAAAAAGTAATTTAAATTATATTCAGTTACTTTTCAATTTTTTTTCTAAGAATGTCAATTGATCATAATAAAGCTCAATGTGATGGTAATATTGTAATCAATTGGATAATTTGTCATGTTGCTCTAACAGAAGTGCTGTAATCAACCTAAGGATAAGGCAGGGTGGTTCTCTCCTAAACCTGTAAGCAGATCAGGGACCAGAAGCAGGGCATTACCTTCTCAGTGACACTCACACACTGTGTCACACGCGTACCGGATTGTGTTCTCACACAATGATTATTCTGAAAACCAGATATCAGGCAGGGAGATAGGCAAGCTGCCCCCTGGGACGTTTTAAATGCATATGGGGGACAGGAGCTGAATTATATGCCCTCCCAATGTGATCCTCTCCCAAAGGACTCAGAGAGAGAAACTGAGAAGCTGGACAAGATGCAGCAAAATAAAGCGGCACTGCAGAGGAAGGACAAGTGGAAGGTGAAACACCAAGGCAAACAGACTTTTTAAGGATGAGTGAAGTTTTAAAAGTGACACGTGTTTTTTTTTTTATTGATTCCAGAAAGGAATCATGTTTGAGGTTCGCCTGAATGATGAAGCAATACAGACTGGGAGAAAAAGAGAAGGGAAAGAAGAGAAAGATCGGGGATATGATGAGGACAACGAAGAGGACGAGGAGGAGGTAGAGCTGAAAGGGAACATCATCACTGAGACACATAAAGCCAAACTCATCCTGTTTCAGGACAGATCTGACCTCATCACCCAGTCTGCACTAAACTGCAATAAAAACAAAACACTTTTCAACAAGGAGAGTGTGGTAAAGTGGAATGATATTGATCTGGCCTTCTGTATGTAAGAGTGTGATTAGAATAGGCAAAGGACTTAATGGAGTAACTAATGTTTGTCAGATTTAACCACAAGTTCTATATGACATCTATGGTTTATAACAATATGTACAATACTTATCTACTAAATATTAGTAAATATGCTTTGGGTGAAGACATCTGCAATATAACATGACAATACAGTATTTCTTCACCTTAGACGTTCCCTGCGTATCTAATTCCAGGAAATGGACCCATTAAACCAGACCCTAACATTCCAGGCTGGAGAGGAACTCAAGCACAGGGAGTGGATTGGTGTGGGGGCAAAACCAGTGGCAGAGGAGGACCCAGAGGCAGTCCGGAGGAAGGGCTGGGGTAAGGAGGCCCCCGGGACACTGCTCGGTGCCCTCGCCAACATGGAGGTGTCCTCCATCTGCACCACGTCTGCTCCTGCCCTGGGTGAGTCTAACTGCAGTGCCTCCATGACTGTACCTTCACACTGTCATCTCCCACAAACTCACAGTCTGCCTTTTTCTTAAGCCCCATCTCCAGTCTGGCTGCTGTCTGTTTGCTAAGAAAACTGCTGGAACACCAGGGCCACACTGTTCCCTAACCTGTGTCTAACATAAAAACAGCATTTTGCTGTTTATCAGCACGATCCTGTCATGACTGACATTCAGTTGAATCCGTTGTGTGTGGTGTCTCTCCACGACTTGCCAAGCAGAAGATGGGGGACCCTGGGAACAGAGGAGACTGTGGGCCGGGGGGGCACCAAACACTCTACTACAGGCCTTCGGGCAAGCAGCACTTACCTCTACTGTCACCTTCAAGCCCTCAGGTAAAAACTTGCTCCTCAGATGGGTTCAGAACCCTACAATGTTTCTCAATCCCCCCCTCAGTTAATGCTTACATTTTTCTCTAGATGCATATTTATATAAAGCCATTCTTTCATTGCAGATTCTTAGGTATTTTATCTCTCCTTCTGTTTATCAATCAATACCTTTCCTCTTTTTTAAATTGCCTTTCACACGGACACCCCTGACCCCATAGGAGAGGGAGAAGATGAGGATGATGAAGGCTCAGGCACAGACGTGGATGAAGAGCGACTGGAGCCCCGGTCAGACGACGACGACACGTACGCAGCTTCCCCGTCTCTGTTGCTCTGGAGCCGAACAGCACAGCACTGGTTTCAACGGCATTTCCCTTTTTTTTTTTACCCTGCTATCCAGAAACTTTGAGGAATCAGAAGATGAGCTGATGGGAGAGGTGATTGAATCCATGAAGAACTGTATCCCTCAGGAGGAGATGGAGGAGGAGAATGGAGAAGATGAAGCAAACAGAAAGCAGACAGAGGGCCAAAGGCTGGAGACCGGTGATGGGGAGACAGAACATGCCATGGCCACCACACAGAACACTCAAGCCAGGCGTCACAGCCAGACTCCAGAATGCACAAATTTGCAGATGCAGTCAGGAAATCCAGGTGTCGTAGACGGGGACCAGGCCGATGGTGGGGAAATCACCGCTGCCGAGCAGGGGCTAAGCTAGCAGAGACTCAGCATGACCAGCACCGTGAGGAAGCTCCCCAAGACAGCAGCACACAGTGACAGTCCATCTCAGGGATATGACAGGTCTCCGATCAGCTCGAACATCTCATTTGCAGGCCCATCATGCAGCTGCACTTTCTGGTCTCATTACTAGTTAAATGTTAAGGGGTCTCTCCCCAGTGTCCGTACAGGGGAGGTGGGTGATGAAGAGGGATATACTTCTGGTGCGTACATGGCACCTACTTACTGTACTGGGCTCCTGGTTACATCTCTAATAGAATGCAGCAAAATAGGCAATGGAATCAAATTAAGTCAAAAGAATTCAAAACAGAACACTGGAATGCAAAGCGATTTGGTGTGACGATATTTTGTTTCAAACTTTAAGTGTGGAAAAACTAACCAGGCCAGAAGCATTAGCAACAATTCCTGAACAATGTCAAAAACCCCAAACGATTTTCTAACAGAAACATTAAAATTTCAACTGAGAAAAAAAAATCATATGCCTCTTTTTCTCTGCACCAACCTCACCAGCAAAGTCTTAACATGGCATTGGATCTTTAGAATCTGATGTATAATTTATTAGCACGTAAAATGAAACTCCAAAAAATAAACCAACAAGTTCTTTCATCATATTGATCATTCTGAAGACGATAGCGTATTTACAGCAACTGGGGATGGGGGAGGGGCTGAGCTTGGTCCCACATGGGGCTACATCTCCTGCAACATGTCGCTTCGTCCGCCCCTGGTCTCAGTAACACGTACGGGAATTACGTGGAGAACACTGAGGAAAACGGGTGACTGACTGAGGGCATCCGTCCACTAGAGGCACCCTAACAGAAAGCTGTACGACACACCGAAGGGGAGAGAAAAAGGCTACAGTGTCTAAATCCAGTTACAGAGGGCTGAGTCACAATCATGGGTTAATAACTGAGGCCTCTGGCAAGCACAGGTGGCCCTGCAGACGGGTGGCAGAGGCCGGCTGGGGTAAAGCCACTGAGGGAAGCTGGGGGGAATGCCGAGCTCTGCGAGGCCCCCGTTCCTCACTGCGCCACCATTCCCATGACGGACTCGATGGCAGACAGAAAGGAGGCCTCAAACTCCTGGTCGGAAAAGCGGGCGACAGAGCGGCGGGCATTGCGACGAATCTCCAGGCGAGTGGCCGGGGTCATGGCCAGGATTCTCTCCATGGCATCTGTGTAAGTGGCCACGTCGTCTGCCAGGAAGCCTGTGGGGCTCCCCTCGTACGGTACCACAATGTCCAGCAAGGGGCCCCCCGACCTGTGGGCTAGGACTACTGCCCCAGCTGCCATACACTCTACCACACCTATTGAAGGAGAAAGAGGGTGAGGGCAAGGGAGGACAGATAAAGCATGAAAAGAGGAATAAGGTCAAAGACATTCATTTGTAAACTGAAGGTTTCCCCCCAAAAAAAGATCTAGAAAAAAAATGCTGGCATAAAATTACAACAGTAATAATAAATATATAATACAGGTGATTTGAAATATCACAAAAAAAAAAAACTAGGAGGAGTGTGTTTACCTATCCCGAAATGCTCATTCCACATGGTGTGCAGACCCACAGTAGCACCAGTGAGCTCCTTCTTCAGCTCCTCAAACTGAACATTTAGCTTGAACTCCACCCTGTCGGCCACATTCAGCTCCTGGCAAAGCCCCCGTAGCATCAGCACCCGGTCCTCGTCCTCCTGGTTTCGGCAGCCTCCAATCAGCACCAGCCTCAATGACTCGCGGCCCAGGCCAGCCGGCCGCCTGTCCAGCAGGGCCCGGAAGGCTCGGATCTGCAGACGGTGATCCTTCTCTGGGCGGAACTGGGCCACCGAGACCAGGGAGTGGCACTTCCTGCCAGAGCCCTGCTCTTCCTCCTGCTCCTCCAGAGGAGAGTTTAAAAATGTATGGACATCGCATGGAGGGTAAACAATGGCGGTTCGGTTGGGTACTCGCCACAGGGCCAGGATGTGCCCCAGTGTCCAGCTGGAGTTGACCATGACCATGTGGCTGCAGGAGCCCGCCAGCCCATAGAGCAGCGCAAAGGCGCAGTAATAGACCATCTTGATGGCGCTCAGCAGAGGGTTTCCAGCTATGTAGTCCGCATTGTTGAAACGCGCGTCCCGCTCACGGACCACGGACAGCATGTCAGTGCTCACAGTGGGGTAGTGCACGTAGCTGACCACGCGGCAGCCGCCCAGGTGGCGGAACAGGGGCAGCGTGAAGGCGTAGCCCATAGAGTCCACATAGACATCAGGGACGAACTCTGTGAGCGCCTCCCAGCCCAGGAAGACCGAGCCCACGCTCTGGCCCAGCAGGGTGAAGTGGGGATACAGACTAGCCTCCACGAGGAAGCGGTGCTTCAGGAACACAAACTTGACAGGCCGGGGCATGCGGATATTGAACCGCTGACGAGCTCCTTCGAGAATCTGCTCCCCGGTCACACCCAGATCTCCAGTGTACACCACAATGGAGACATCTTGGTATCTGAAAAACACATGGCGAGACCCCACACGTTCAACATCCCACTATTCAGCATGCTGTGATTTCAAGTGCCGATGACATACTAGAAACAGTGAGCTTAACTTTAAGACATTTTACAGACATTTTCTCTGTACCGAGTACAGAGCTGTCTACTGAACTTCTTGCCGGATTTAACTTCAATGACTCAAGACTTTCATATATGATATGCTGTCCAAAAAAGTGGATTAGTTTTAAACTTTATCACATAATTCTATGCAAAACATCAAGCTTTCCAAGGCTGTCCAATTCAGTAATGCTGGAATCCTTAATGGACTCAACTAATACAATCTGATGTGGGGTGCAAAACTCAAGAAAACCCCAGTACGTGTCCCACCTGTTCTGCAGAGCTCTGATGGCACACCAGAGAACCCTCTCCCCGCCCCCTCCGGCATTACAGTAGGGGTGAAAGAATGCGACGGACAGGGCTTTCTCCCGGGCCAGTCGGGCGCTCCGGCTCCGCTGCAGCCACATGCGGACCCCCAACATAAGAAAGGCTAGAATCGCCGACAGCACCACGCACAGATAGACGCATGGTAGAACGAGGGACCACAATAATCTGGAGGAGAATATTGATGCATTAGGTAATGATGAAATCAGTTGCGCAGCTTAGACTGTCTAAACCAGGGGTCTCCAACTCCGGTCCTGGAGAGCTACCGTCCAGTAGGTTTTCTATCATACCCGGCTTCTGATGAGCTACACCTGTTCTCAGGTAAATACCAAGAACAGGTGTGGCTCATCAGAAGCCAAGTGGGACAGAAAACCTACTGGATGGTAGCTCTCTAGGACCGGAGTTGGAGACCCCTGGTCTAAACAGAAAAGAACACAGTGAGCGACAAAACGAGACCACCAAACACTGCAATAATATTTTGCTGAGGTCTCCCTAAGCAGTAAGTGCGTAAAAAAATGAAACTATCTTACGTCCACTGGACGAAATCTAACAAACACCCTGATAAACGTTTTAATTACAGAACCATTCAGATACAATCTAACGAACGGAGTTCATTATTATAAAATAAATAAAACTGACCCCCTAAGGTTTCGGTCGTGGTTTATTTTATACTAAAGTATACAAATAAACTATCCTATATTAACCTCATTACATACCAACTACCGATAATCATTAGGTACAATATCTGCAAATTCTGGATGTTTAAACAGCGTATATAAATTATAATTTTTAAAAGAACACCTGATTACGTCGCATAAGCAGAGAGACAAGTGGTCGTGCGCAGCCATTTCTGACAGCACAACGTTACCTTTGACCCGGATGTTAATGTCAGAACCTTTCGCCGCGTAGCAATTCTGTGATTGGACACAAAACAAAGAATAGATCACGTGTTGGGTGAGGGAGCGTCTGGTTGGATCGTTCGCCTATTTGAATGTGCGGCCATCGATGTCAATTTTGTCTCGATTCATTCACTGGCAGGGTGAAGTTGTTGACTGGTGTATAATTAACTCTAAATACCTATGGCTGCAAGCGTAGTTCTGTGATTTGTTTTATACTTGCATGAATTAATGACGTAAAATCTCTTATGACCAGGACGTTAACACTGGGTGGTGTGGTTTCGCGGTGTTTTCACGGTGGCTGAGCAGCACTCCTGTCACACCCCTTCAGCATTGTCCCTGTTGTCTGTGTGTGGCTCCCCGTGTAGCGGGTTTCCTTCCACAAGCCAAAGACAGACGCTTGTGTGGTTTCCCAGCGTGTGTGTTCGTCTTGCGGTGGCGTGGCATCCCATCTTCGCCTTGTAATTTGAGTTTCTTGGGATGGACTCCAGACTTCCCATGACTCCGTACGTAAGCGGTTGGAAGCACGTCTATTATCGTTAACGAAAGCTAAAACTGTAAAAAAGCATTCTCAAAAACTTGACGTTTTTACGTATCGTGTTTTAGGATACTATATAGCAGAAGTAATGATCTGTGTATACGCCCCCCCCCCCCCCACCATGGCAATCATTTGAGGAAACGTAATCCAGTATATTGCGTTTAGTGACCGTTAATGATGTCTGAGACGTGTTTCCCATTTCGGAGGACATTAGTACATAATGTGCACCATATACTCATATAGGATGCTCTAAAGATCAGACACATAAAACAGATCTATAACTTTGTCTGTCGTTAGAAATAAAATTACTAAAACGTAAACTAAAATATATAAAAACTACACAGGAGTATATCTTTAAAAGGAAAGCTAATAAAAACGAATAAAACCACACAAAACTAAACCGGATTTCAAATGAAAATTGAAATTAATTATTTAAAAATCTAAAGTATAATAACACTGATTGGAAGATGGACGTTGAAACTCCCTTTTCCAACAGATGGCGATATTTTAAAGATTTTCTTAAATGAAACCTCTAACCACAGAAAACCTACGCAACATGTGAACTCCATATATATAACAATTGTAGGATTTGACCCATCAAACCTATTGGTATGTCAGACAACATGGCAAGTTGTGGTATTTAAATGGAAAACAAAGATGCAATATTTATCCTGAACAGTCATTTATACGGTTAGACAGAATTTATATCCAGATTTTAGCATGTTTTATAGTCTAACTTCCCCTGAACTTGCATCAAATCATGCACGATCATTTTTTATGTTAATATAATGGCGACTTAGAAAACGAATGGCAAATTGTTGGTTTAAGAACACATTAAAACATAACATTGAATATGAAACAAAGTGTGACATTTCTAGAGGAAGATTCAGATATAGTATGTCCTTTGATATCACATCCATTAAGCTAGATACGGATTTTAAGACACTGAGGAGCTGAACACAAGCTCTGGTGAAACTAGATATGACACATAGGCAATAGATCCTGTTCGTAACACATCAATGTGTCTGATGAAGCCCATTCTGTGCAGGTTCTTCCTCAATGTTATTAAAAACTGTATTTAAAAGGAGTTATGCGTATGAACATTATAGACACCCACAGATTATTTTCTTGCCTATTACCTTATAAAGAAAAGCATGACTACTTCCTGCTCTATGTCGCATTACACTTCCTTCCTCCTTTTTCTTTAAGAACATTCGCTGGCATTTGGCGGGTCTTGCAGTCTCCCATCATTCAAGGCACTCAGGCAAGAGTGACGGAACCTTCCCGTTGGCCTTTGAATCGCACCCAAAGCTTCTCAGACTCAAGTCCTCCAGGTAATTAATCGCCCTTCTCATAGGCTCCTCCATCATCACCTTAAGGGACAGAATGGACCGGATTGATCTTGTGCAGAAAGTTGCAGATTCAGTCTATGAGGGGTAGGGGCACAGATTGCACATGCTACTGTTGAGTGAGGTGGAATCAGGAAATGGCTGAATTGTTTGTAGAAATCCATAGATACTGTTTGAAGCTGTAAGATCTGTGAGATGATTTTGATTGATATATTTTCAAATGTAAAGAAATGAAAGGACAGAAAGCGTCCCACTGGGAACGGATGACTGCCACCTCTTATTGCTGCTATGCTATAACATGTAGCAATAAACAACAACATAATAGCATGTGGTTACTGGAGAATTACAATTTGATGTAAAGAACCAAACTCAGGCCTGCTTCTGGGTATGCAGGTGAGAGGAGGGGTGTTGTGACTTAAGCCTCATTTTGGTCACTGATTTAGTATCCTTCATTAGCATGCATGGTTGTACAAATACCAGAGCACAGTGTGTCCACCCCAGATCCCTCCATTACTCAGAGTTTGCCCGTTTGGTGTAACACCTCCGCACTTGTATCATGTGAATTAAGATCAGCCTCATAATGGACTCTTTCTGTTAGAATATGAAGCCACATCAGCAAAAGAATTATATACATAATCTAGAGAAGTAGATTTGATTATTTTGTTCTATGTTAGAAAATGTTCAGATTTTAAACTACCATTTGAGTGCATTTTTTCAACACTTGTGATAAATTTGCATATATAGCATACCAGCTTCAAAGGGAACAGCAGAACAGACAGGCAGTCCATGGAGGTGAAGAGCCATAAGATTCACTGGCTGTGAAGAAAAAAAAATACAAGACTTCCTCGGGTTAAAAAAAAAAATACTAACAAATAACTGAGACCCCAAACAATAATATGTGGCATCTATACTTCCAGAAGTTTATTACGACATTGGGTTCATTAAGACCCAGAGGCAGGGAATAGGGTGAGTTAAAATATATACGAGGGACAGTATTCTGTTTTTTCCAGTTAGGGGAAAAACTCACCAGTAATTCAACTATTTTAAATTAGACTCAAAATCTCCCAATGTACAGGACCCAAAGTAAGCCTTCTTCCTGACTCCAGAGCAACTTTTTCTAAGATTCATACATAATTAAAAGCATTTTATGCATTTATACTTTAATTGTAGATAATGGTGAAACGAAAGTATTCAGAAATGACAGTATGGTGCTCTGGTTATGGAAATTACTGCCATCGTAACGACTTACCTGCAAGCAACATAATAGTTACGAAACTGCAATACTATAGTACGAACCGAGTGCATAAATCAAAAAGAATATCTTAATATATAAAACAAAAGTAATAATTAATTTGGCATCAGTTCATAAAAATTCTACTAATGAACATCTGTACATCTTTCTATACAGTCAAGAATTACGTGTGCTAAATGGGGCAGTTTTTCAGTCGGAGGTCGTTGCAAAATCCTGCATACGATACATCCGGATTACAGCGGTGTAAATGTAGCAATGTATCTGTGCATCACTTGCGGTAATGACTGACAAATAAGCACAGTGTAAAACTGACGTATAAGGCAAAATATACTGGAGGCTAATGATTTCAGCACCCACACCCATGTTTGGTAACCGTTCTTGGGTACTCGGGCACGTGCTCTCAGTGTAGATGCAAACTTACTGTGGGATTAAACAGTAAATATCAAATGCATTTTAATATCAATGGTTCTGAGTTATGGATTACGATAGTCGAAAATATTCGACTGTCGGCAATTGAATTCGTTATACGTGCTTGCGTGAGCGTAGTGTTTGAAACAGGCTGTTAGCATTTCCACTTTTTGCTGCAAAAACCGCAACGCTGGCAGTTTCCTGTAAGCTGTTCCGTGAGCGAAGATCGCATCTCGCACCTTCATCTCGCCGAAGGAGTCGCGCTCCCTCCGAAGCGAAGAGGATATCCGCACCTGCCTGTCAGAGCATGCATGCAGCATGAAGAAACAGCACTCTCGTTTTTCAAAAATCTAATAAAGCGAAATAAAATAAAGTACTAGAACTTATAGTGTTGTCTTTGCAATAGCTGATTAAGGAAAAACAGAAGACTGACCGAGTAAGAGGAACCACTTTTTAGGGTAAACACGGACACTAATGACAGTTAGAGGAAATGTCATCACTAAGGAAAAATATAAAGGCAGAGCACTTTGCTTTCATGTTACCTACACTTGATGGTAGACATGAAATTTAAAGAGATTGCCTGGAATGTGTTGAAGGTAAACATTTGGATCATGGCAGTCCTTCATGTGTGAATTTAAGTAACGTAGCTGACACTTTTTATCCAGAGAAAAAAATTACTTAGGGTCCCTCCTCTGGTGTACCTTTCCATTGGCAAATGCATGAGGACATAATTAAAGGAACAACTGGTATCAGACAATGGATTAAGCAAATGTAGGCTGTTCTTTTTTGGTAATACCTTAAATATATGGCTGAAGGAATGAGATCTAAGTGTTGTAAAGTGAACTTGTGTGTTAGCTCATTGCCTTTTGCTGTTGCTGAACCCAATTTTGACCTTAAACGGACATTTTTCCACAGAGGCAGGAACAGGGAAGTATCTGGGGTTTCAGATCAGTAAAAAAGTCTCTGACTTAAAAGCAAAGGGAACTCAAGATGACATGGTCAATCAGGAAGAAATGACCAAAAGTTTGCTATGTAGTTGAAAAAAATTAGACATGGTTTTTCATAAACCACATGCTCAAATGTTGAAAATAGTTTAAGTCTGAATCCCTCTTGTGGGTACTTTTAATGGTTTTGTGGTTCTACCTGAACACAGAAACAGGACTTTCTTGTTTTAAGCCCTAAACCTTAAACAGCATCAATAGTGCCCTCGCTGCCTACATATAGACTGTGTTTGGTGTTGTCATGATTTCAGGTACCTGAAGCTCAGAGAGTTGCAAGATGGCACAAATATCGCAGGAAGAGATGGAGGACCTAAGGGAGGCCTTCTCCAAGTTTGGTGAGAGAAAGCATGTAATTTAACAGACCTTGATACTTCATGTAGCAGAGCATGATGAGATGGTATTGTGGAAGAAAACAGAAGTCTGAAAAATGTTAATTAAAACAGCTCTGCAAAGTTTTACACAATAGTATCTCTGAATTATGCAGAAATCTGACCCCTCCTGTAGGCTCTATGATCACCCTGGGAAATTGTTCATCTGTGCTCACTTCCTTGACACTTGTTGATGTGCATGTGTTCGCTGCTCCAGCTGTAAAGGGGAGATTGCATGGAGTGCTGATTTTCTGTAGTTTCTTACTATGAGTCTCTTCATATATGAATTAAGTCTCCGGCTGAAATCCACTTTGTGAATGATCACACAAGTGTTATCCTTGCATCTGTTTTCCATACCATCCATGCAGCTTAGTATCCTGGTGAGGTTGTGTCTTAGTAAGGCATTATATCAATCAAGATAATATTATAAAGATAATGCGATTATTTAATTACATTATATTTCACTGAATGCAAAGTGTAGCTCCATCCGTTGAAATTCAGCAACATGTAGTCTCAGTTACTGCGTTGATGTGTGATTTGACATTGTAGTTCTTTGTGACCTTTCAAACCCCCGCCGACAGACATGGGGGCTCAGGGCCACATCGCCACCGAAGAGCTCAATGACCTTTTCAAGGCAGCCAACCTGCCCCTGCCAGGATACAGAATCAGAGAAATCATCCAGGACCTGACCGCGACGGGGGCGCAGCATGACGGCAAGATCACCTTCGACGAGTTCATCAGCGTGAGTGTGGATGAGCTTTCAGACCGAAGGCCACCAAAGTGTTTGCCGTGCTACTACCATAAAATGTACTAGAATTTTTTTATTTTAAAGTACCATTATCTTAATCAATAGGTATTAATTAGTCAAAGAAACTAGTTTTACACCTTCTTTTGCAGCTGCTCTTGCCCTGACGAAAATCACTAAATTGTTTGGTTTTGCTACTTATATGATGATTCAATAAAGTTCCATATACCTACTAGTGAAAAAATCTAAGTACTAGTTACAGTATTAGTCAGCATTCAGATATCAAGCCATCATGTTTCCTGCTGTCAAACGTCATCTGGGTGTTCTGAGACGGCCGTGAAAGGCAGTGGAAATGAGCACTGATTCCCGCTCCTGTCCTCCAGGTGGTTCATGGCATAAAGAGTTCGGAGGTATCCAAAACGTTCCGGCAGGCCATCAACAAGAAAGAGGGCATCTGTGCCGTGGCCGGGACGTCGGAGCAGTCAGGGACCCAGCACTCCTACGCAGGTGAGAAGGCCAGCCTCTCGCTGACACTCCGGGGGCTCACGTCACCTCCTGACCATTACTATTTATAAATGTCCGTTTCAGCTATTTATTCAGCTAAAATGATTCAAGTACAGTGATGAAGGATACTAAATCAGAATAGGAATAGAAATAGAAAGCCTTTATTATCATTGCAAAGAATTACAGCGAAATTAGGACACTCCCTGTGACATTACCCAGCATGCTTCACATTACTAATTGTTGTTCATGACTATACTGCTGCTCACTAACCCAGCTAAATGTGGCATTTAGCACCTGCCGTTTTCGTTCACCGTTCCTGCTCACAAATATCACCGCATAGGACATCATGTGATTTACTGTCAAACAGTGATTTTTCAAAGTGACTGTTTGGTTCACACCTTTCAGCATTTGTAAGTCAGGAAGCTACTGGGTAGAGAAATATATCTTGGAGAAACAACACAACATCTGGCTTCTTGTTCTTTGGGCACCTTTCATCTGCCTCAGGCCATCTGGGTGCTTCTACTGTCCTTGGGAACATCTTTTGTCTCACGATTTTCTGGACGCTTCTCTTTGCTTCACCAGAGGAGGAGAAGGTTGCCTTTGTCAACTGGGTGAACAAAGCCCTGGAGAAAGATCCTGACTGCCAGCACGTCTTGCCCATGAACCCCAACAATGATGACCTATTTAAGGCTGTGGGAGACGGCATCCTGCTCTGGTACGTCCCCCATCGTCTGGCCTCTGACCTCCTCTGTTCTCCCTTCCTCCAGTTTCTCAAGAGAATTTAAACTCAGTGTTGATGGCTGTTGGATTAAATTATAACCACCATGCAAAAAAGACATGCACATGGTGGAAATGTACTACAAATGGTTGAGAGAATCTGCTTGTGGGAGTTTTACTTACACTAAAATGTTCTGAGGGCTGAACGATTGGTTCAGAGAGATACAACAACAACAAACAAATTTATTTTTGTATAGCGCATTATCACAACATTACATTGTCCCAAAGCGCTTTACAGCATCCCCACCCAAAGCCCCCAGTGAGTAAGCCATAGGCGACAGTGGCAAGGAAAAACTCCCTAGAAGGAAGAAACCTTGGGAGGGACCAGACTCAAAGGGGGAGCCCATCCTCCAGGGGCCGGCAGGGAGAGTCAAATACAGTTAAATCTGAAACACAAACGGGTAGCAGGGGGGGAAATGACAAGCCGGTGCCACCGCTCCCTCCAATCGCCAGGCAGCCAGAAGGCAGGGAGCGTTTCATACAAGGAAGATAACACTGGCAGAACGGCAAGCTGGATGCACGGACGTCATTGGTAGTGGCGACGTCACATGTTGCAGGGTGTGCTGGACATCTTGATAGATTGAGGGCTCCAGGCAGCTCCCCCCAGGAGAAGTAGGGGAAATAAATGCAATTAGTCAAAGTAAGGGAGACTATAGGCAGTGCTAAAAGGTAGATGAGTGCAATATGAACTTAAATGCTCCGGCAGATATGGCTATGGCAGCATAAGTAGGAGGGAGAGGCAGGTGGGAATGCAGGCATGGGGAGTCCCTGAAATGTCAGCACTCCAATCCCACAAGCCATTGTGAAGCTAGAGTGACAGCACTGTCAATTCAGTTTATCCAAAGCCAATGGCACCGATCCCCACCCAGCTCTACACCTCACACTATAGGTTTAACTGGGAGTGAGAAGTTAGCTAGAGCTAGAACTAGTGTCCCTATAAGCTAAACTAAATAGGTGTGTTTTTAGTCTAGACTTGAATATTGAGAGTGATAACCAATCATATTGTAGAGCAGGTGGGTCCAAGCAACTAGAGGAGGTGGGACCATGAATCTGATCATGAGCAAAGATTTTTTATGAAGCACCCCACTACTGTAATGTCAAAAGCAACAAAACTGGCACTCCTTTTACAGTTTTTGTCTATATGCAGTCATTTCTTTAGCCAATGACTTTAATAATGCAGCAGATGTCAGGTGTTGCTTCAATTTTTCTGTCCCTTTCATTTGTTAGCAAGATGATCAACCTCTCAGTGCCTGATACCATCGACGAAAGGACCATCAACAAGAAGAAGCTCACACCTTTCACTATTCAGGTACCACACCCACAATTCGATTTGGTTTATTTGGCAGTCACTTTTCTCCAAAGCAACATTCAAGTGATGCAGATACTATATAATAAGCGTAGTGCTGTCAAGGACACATGCTGCAGGCAAAGTTTCCAACAAGTGACCAGTAACTAGTGCAAGAAAATAGTGGGAACAAGAGCTTGTCAAAGACAGCTTAGAACATCACACCCAAGAAGCTAAAAAAATAAATATCATCCAAAGGAGAAGTCTATGTGTGACATACAAAGCAGAGCATCCAATAGTACACAAGCAAAGCACATGCCTACTGCATGTTGTACTCAAACTGAGCGTTATCTGTTACATCACACTGATCCTATGGCAGGATTTATTCCTTAATCCAGCATCCATTTCCATAACCACTTATCTAGTGTAGGGTTGTGGGGAGCCTGGAGCGTATTACAGCACACAAGGCAGGTGACAGCCTGGATGGGATACTCATCCATCACAGGGCAAAACACAGTCACACACTGTAGGCAAATTAGAGACACTAGTTCGCCTTTTTACATTATGAGAGAAAACACGGGGAGAACAAGCAAACTCCACACACAGATCTAGGGTCAGAACAAAATCCCCAAAGCTGGAGGTCTGATGCTTTACTTGGACTAACTGAGCTGCCACATCACCCTGACATGGCTGACAGTGGTGGCATGAGCCCTCCTTACATTCAGATCTGCAGTCTGTTGGTAACATTTTCTGTTTCCTTAACTGTCTCCTTGAATTCTGACATGTAAATTAAGAAATGGGTTTTCTCTGAGAAAAATACAAAATATACAATCATATATCCTTTTTAATTGTTGTTTTAAAGGTATAATTGTGGACCTATCCTGGACATTGAATCTGTTATCAGTAAGACTCACAGCTGTTGAGCTTTAGTTATTTTTTCAACTTTAAAATCGACACCAATCTGGGTAACAAGTATCAAAATACACTGCACTTCCTCTTTCTAGACCGACATGTGGTTTTTAATGCTTCCTGTTCATGTGGCACACCAGAAATCCCATAATTCCCTTCTGCGTTTTGCTGGATGTTCTTTAACAGGAGAACCTGAATCTGGCATTAAACTCGGCATCAGCCATCGGGTGTCATGTGGTCAACATTGGGGCGGTGGACCTGAAGGAAGGCCGACAGCACCTGGTGCTGGGTCTGCTCTGGCAGGTCATCAAGATCGGCCTGTTAGCTGACATCGAGATAAGCAGGAATGAGGGTACTGCCACCTGCTGGCCAACAGGCCACATAGCCATAAAACTATGTCCCGTGTCTAATCCTGTGTAATTTTAGGCATGCACTGACCGGCTCATTGTTTCACTCCTGCAGCCCTGATCGCCCTCTTGAGGGAGGGGGAAAGCCTGGAGGACCTGATGAAGTTGTCCCCTGAGGAGCTGCTGCTGCGCTGGGCAAACTACCATCTGGAGAAGGCTGGCTGTCCCAAGATCAACAACTTCAGCTCCGACATCAAGGTGTGCCTGGCACCTCTGGCTGTCTATACCAGCAACCTTTCAATCATAAGTGTACTTCCCTAACCATTAGGTCATCACTGGCCTAATCTCAGTGGGCTAAGCCTCTTGCCTGTGACCGGAAGGTTGCCAGTTTTTGAGCCTCAGCAGAACAGTCACATGTCCGTGGGCCCTTGAACAAGGCCCTTAGCCTATAGCTCCAGGGGCACCATACCCTCATTAATAAAGTATCACTATTCTGTTGTATTCTGCTTGTCTGACAAAAAGGTTAACTGGCTTTGTGTGATGTGTGTGATTTTTGGTTACAATCTTCAGTTCTCTAAGGTTTAAAAACGACACCATTTTGATCTTTCATGTCTACAGGATTCAAAGGCCTATTACAACATGCTAAACCAAGTGGCCCCCAAAGGTGACGAGGAGGGCATCCCACCTATTGCCATTGATATGACAGGAATAAGGGTGAGTTTGTATGTGTGTAAAACACCACACCTAATGTCACGCTGATCCATCCATCCTCCAAAGTTTATTCTGGGTAGTCTCACGGGGGGCTTAGAGCCTATCTTAGATTACTTTCATAGGTGGTTCTAGACCCTATTTAGGGGACCTCGGCCACCTCATCTTTTGTCTCACCCCCCCTGAAAAATTATTACTTCAAATCTGTTGAGTTATTTTGGTCTGCATTTCTTGGGGACTGAGCCCCCCCTACGGGTCAAATCCTAGAATCACCCCGGATTGCTTCCACATGTTTGTGTGAATCTGATCACCCCCATTCGCCAGATTGATTTTTATGTGCTGTTTATGGTTTTTCCCCATATCTCTGATGGGACTGGCCGCTGTTCTGTGGCCCAGTCTGTGTCCACTTGAGTCACTAAACCTCTGTATGTGTAATGGGGCTCCTCACAGGAGAAGGAGGACCTGAACAGAGCAGAGTGCATGCTGGAGCAGGCCGACCGCCTGGGATGCCGGCAGTTCGTCACAGCAACCGATGTTATCCGTGGCAACCCCAAGCTGAACCTGGCTTTTGTCGCTAACCTATTCCACAAGTACCCTGCCCTCAAGAAGCCCGAGAACCAAGACATCGACTGGAGCTCCATCGAGGGTGAGTTTGCAGTTATGGACCGATGGTGAACAGGAGGATGCTGTGGTTCTTTGAGCGCTACATAAAGCTCAACATCAATCCATGACAATGGTGCAAGTACACCCTGAGTGGTGTGCTGTCATGCAGGCTGCGATAACACTTTATATTAGAGGTTACATTTAGTGCCTGGTAAAGTAACGAATGCTGCCCGTCTCTGCCCTTGATGCAGGTGAGACCAGAGAGGAGCGGACATTCCGGAACTGGATGAACTCATTGGGTGTGAATCCACGCGTCAACCATCTCTATGTGTAAGGGCACAAAACGAGGACTGTAAAGCATCAGCTATGATTCTTTGCACACCCTCTGAAGGATAGAGGGGAACAGCTTAAATAGACTCAGCTGGTTTGGAAGCACTGCATGAAAACCATGTTAAATACATAACATGTACAGGTATGTTATTCTGTAGAATGTTCCTGGGACCAGTATAATTAAGATGCTGTTTTGCTGCTGTTTTCTGCAGAGACCTGGCTGATGCCCTGGTCATCTTCCAGCTCTATGAGAAGATCAAAGTGCCAGTGGACTGGAGCCATGTGAACAAGCCCCCCTACGCCAAACTGGGTGGCAACATGAAGAAGGTGAGTCAGTGCTGACTGCCTGCAGAACGGAACCTGAAAGCAGTGGAACAGGTCAAGGGGAAGCACTTAATATACAAAATGTCAGTGGAAGCATGGGTAATGCTGAAGTTATATGGGTTAAGGTTATAAGGTTCCTTTAGCCAAACTGATTGAAACCCTGTTTGAGTGTACTGTTCGAGCTTAACCAGCTGAATGGATTCAGTAAATATCTTGGTGTGGCAATAAGTGCAGTGTCATAGTGAGTGGTTGTGAGATTTATGAATAGAATGCATGTATAATGATTAAACTTAAAAATATGTAAGTTGGTTTGGATCGAGGTATTAGCCCAAGCAACAGAATATTATAATGTCCCTTGAAGTAGATGGATTTATAACTGTAACTGACACTCTGTACCCCACAGCTGGAGAACTGTAACTATGCCGTGGAGCTCGGGAGGAACCAAGCCAAGTTCTCATTGGTGGGCATCGCTGGACAGGACCTGCATGAGGGGAACCGCACGCTGACGCTGGCCCTGCTGTGGCAGCTGATGAGGAGGTAACCCCCAGAAACGCGCCCATGCAGATGCTTCCTGAAGCATTTGTGCCCTGCGCAGTCTGACAGATCTCAGCTGATATGATGCTTATCGTCATTGTGTGCTGATTCTCTCCCTGACTCGTAGTACCACCATTTGAGACTAATAACACTTCCTCACACTGGTCCACCCACCTTTCTCACCATCCCACAGGTACACTCTGAATATCCTGGAGGAACTGGGTGATGGGCAGAAGGTTACTGATGACACCATTGTTTCCTGGGTCAACAGTACACTGACAGCGGCTGGCAAAGCCACCATCTCTGGCTTTAAGGTGGGTGTGGCGTGATATATGCACCTTTGCAAAAGGATGAAGGCATCTGCTCAGCATTCTGCAAAATGCAGATTATATCTTACTGCTTACTTCTTTGAGTTTTTTTTTTTATATCGTGGATTAACTCTCTTACATGTCCATGTTTGGGTTTTCAGGATGCATCCATCAGCACCAGCATGCCTGTCTTGGATTTGATCGATGCCATCCAACCCGGCTGTATTGGCTATGACCTGTTGAAGATGGAGGGCCTGTCTGATGACGAGAAGCTCAACAATGCCAAGTACGAGACCCCCTCCTCCCCCCAGTTCCCAACCCAGTATAATATCAGCTCCCAAATGGCTGAGTCAGACCTTCTGTCGCTTATAATATGCCATCAATATTCAATCATATGATTCAGTGGTTCATCAGGAGTCTGTTGGTCCAGTTTCTAGTCCTGAAGAGTGTCAGATGTTTCTCCTCTGTCCTAAAATTACTCAAACTAGGTTAATATAAGTCAGGTCCCCTTTGTGATTTACATAGTTAAAAATAAACAGCTTACACACCTGATTTCACGTCAGTCTCAGACGAAATGATTGGCACTTTTTGATGCATGCTCTTTCTGGTGTTTTCTTTGCCAGGTATGCCATCTCTATGGCACGAAAGATTGGGGCACGGGTATACGCCCTGCCAGAGGACCTGGTGGAGGTCAAGCCCAAGATGGTGATGACTGTGTTTGCTTGTCTGATGGCCAGGGGGATGAAGAGGGCATGAGGAAAAATCCAAAAAGCTGTTTGTCAGCAGAATTTCACCAGCCACTCCTGGTTTAATCATCCACACACCCATCCATGCAAACATACAGTTACAAGGCTTCAGATTGATACTCCTCCGAACAATATGTTGACTTGTATATTTTTAGGGTCTTAAGAAATGGTGTTTTGAAGGAAAAGAACATTGCTAGCTTTCAGGTTGCATTGAGTTCCTTTCAGCTCATATTTGATTTGGGCAGTTGCCCTGAGGTTTGGCTTCATGCAATGTTTACAAAAGCTTTCTTTCATCATTTTCGTATTTACATAGAAACTCTTTTGCATTTCTGTATCCAGCAACTATGTTTCAAGATCAAATGAAATATGATTATGGCTTGACATTGAGGCAATGGAACCAAGCACTGAATAAACTTTTTCAGAAAAAGTACACTTGTCCTCTTCATTCTCTTGCAACATATACTGTATTTCCATGATTGGTAAGACTACTTGAGGGGGCACACATAATGTAGTAGTTCATGTTTAATGTATTAATTAACCAGAAACAAAGTGTTAGTTTCAGTCAACTCCAACTAATATAGATAATACTGTGGTGCCAGCATGGATTGGCATTCCAGGCATGATCGCAAGCATTTGTAATCTGCCTGACATTACATTTGTGTCAGAAGTGGGATGACGGAAGTGATCCCACTGGTGTGGCTGGAGCAGACACTCTACAACATCATCTGACTGGTCTCCTCCAGCCTGGTGGACCTCGAGGTGGCAAGGAAGCAGCAGTGTTTCTCAGACAAGAACGACTCAGCTTGTCTGCTGGTGCTGCAGGAGAGAAGGGCACTGGGCACACCACTGTCCAGAAGCCTGCACCAGAGCTGCCGGCAGACGAGCAGGGGACGCCGGAGCGAGGAAGGGTCCCTCTGCTCCACTGAAAACGCACTGGACTCACACGGCATGCCCTGAAACCGTTTGTGCCAGCTGTCGGAGACGGCGATGTCATCAAGTGAGGTCATTGAGTGCTCTTCACTCATCAGCTGTGAGGAGCCATAGAGCAACCCACCGGCTGCAAGCACGACCAGAAGAGGCAGGAGCTGGAGCAGCTGTGCAGGGAGGTGGCCAGCTGGGAGCAGGAGCAGGCGTGTCTGGCCGTGGCAGCGGAGGTGCATTACAGGGAGGCGAGACGGCGCTGCTAAGCTGGGAGGAGGCGTGTTGCGGCTTGGAAACCCAGCTGTTCCTGAAGCACCCTGACCTGTAGGAGGCGAAGGCCATGGTGCGGGACCCCAAGGAGGCGTGTCACACTCTGGAGGCCCAGCTGATGGCAGACCTCCACAAGCAGCAGCAGGAGGAGGCCCACTTTGCACGCCTGCGAGAGGCTTTTGTGCAGGAGCAGTTGTGCAGGGCCACCCGACCTTGCAAGCAGGAGGCCCCTTTGGAGAACCAGTCTGGTGGCCAGCAACAGACCCCCCCCCCCCCCCCCCATGGTCGTGGAAGAAAGGCTGAGGCCGGGGGTCCCCAGTTGCTCAGCATGGTGGCTGTCCCTAAAGAGAGGGGCCTGGCTGTGGGAGTCGTTGGGTGTGGTGCTCCCCAGTCAGGAGGACCCCCTGGAGGGTCTCCCTAAGGAGCTAAAGAGGAAGGATCAGTGCCCCAGGGCGCCTGCTGTGCCAGCAACCGCCAGCATCTGAACCTCATCATCGCCCGTGAGCTCAGGAGCTGCCGTTCCCTCCCCATTGTGGATGCACCAGCAGCTGCCACTGGACCTGTGGGACTTGTCCCAAAACTAAGGTGGGGACTGGGGGTGGTGGTCGCTGAGATGGTCAACCTTTGGGGGAGGGCAGTGTTGTATTGTTATAGTTAATACTTGTATTTCCCCATTGTGGCTTGTATGTTTGCCCAGGTCTCATGTGCACCCTGTCCTATCCTCGCATGTCCTTAGCTGTATATAAATCTCCCACCGTGTGTGTACCTTACAGTTCGGCGTCTGACCTCCTTGTGTTTCTGCTATTGTGATTGCTTTGGTGCTCGTTTGATGCCTGATATAGTCCTGCAATTAAAGAGCGTGTTCTGCCTGGCAAGCAAGTCTCCTTGTCCTTCACTGCTCTCACGATGCCTCAGTCTGCCCAGTGCTACAATACATGCAATGATTCTAATTTTCATCAAAAATTTGGAGAAACTGCTAACTATTCATTTAATAAAAATATTCCCGCAAAAGTGTTGTTTTTGGAATAGTGGTTTATTCTGTCAAAAACATATGTGGCAATATTATCAGCACCCCTAAGAATACTATAAATAAAACCAAAGGAATTTCTGTCTTTAGGGGAAAAATGTTTCTTGATATTACTTTTAGCATCTAGAAACTTTATTGTTGCGCTACAAAACACATTATCAAGAAAATAACATACAAGAAATAAACACTGAATTTAAGAAGAAAACGTCCCAGTGCTAGTGAAATTATTTGTTTATGCAGTAAGTTGCATAAACAAATTGTTATTGACAAGAATACTTGTTATTGTTATTGACAAGAATACTTAAATACTTAAATAAGTTGGCCCAAGTCCAGAAATGCACAGGCTCTGAGACGTGCTTTTTATGTACTCATGCCCCATGCCTCTGTGCCCACTGCACCAGGTGCTATAATTTCATATATAGCAGGTCTGTTGCCTTGTAGCATGAAAACAGAAGCTGTTCTTGGCCTTATTCCAGTACCTTATATGGCCAATTGTATGTGGATACCTCAATTATCCATCCATCCATCCATCCATCCATTAACTTCCGCTTATCCGAGGTCGGGTTGCGGGGGCAGCAGTCTCAGCAGGGAAACCCATACTTCCCTCTCCCCGGCCACTTCCTCCAGCTCCTCTGGGGGAATCCCAAGGCGTTCCCAGGCCAGCCGAGAGACATAGTCCCTCCAGCGTGTCCTGGGTCTTCTGGGGCAGGGATTTTAGGAACTGTGGCAGCTTGGATCAAAAACTGGCTAACTGACAGGAAACAGCGAGTAGTTATTAGAGGCACAATGTCACAGTGGGCCTGCGTTCATAGTGGGGTACCGCAGGGTTCAATTTTAGGACCACTATTGTTCCTAATTTACATTAATGATATTGACACAAATACATACAGTAAACTGGTTAAATTTGCAGACGACACCAAGGTGGGCGGTGTAGCAGATACTGATCTAGCAGCAGAGAGGCTTCAACGGGATCTGGATTTAATTAGCGAATGGGCTGATACTTGGCAGATGAAATTTAACACAGATAAATGTAAGGTAATCCATGCAGGGAGCAGAAATATAAAGTACAGATATTTTATGGGTTCCACTGAAATAAAGGTAGCTGATTACGAGAAAGATCTCGGTATGTATGTTGATGCTTCCATGTCCCACTCTCGCCAGTGTGGGGAAGCAATAAAAAAGGCGAACAAAATGTTGGGTTATATCTCTAGGTGTGTGGAGTTTAAGTTAAGGGAGGTGATGTTACACTTATATAATTCCTTGGTAAGACCCCACCTAGAATACTGTGTGCAGGTTTGGTCACCATACCTCAAGAAGGACATTGCTGCCTTAGAAAAGGTGCAACGAAGAGCTACGAGAATGATTCCTGGTCTTAGAGGAATGTCTTATGAGGAGAGGTTAGCGGAACTGAATCTGTTTAGCCTTGAGCAAAGGAGACTAAGGGGGGATATGATTCAGGTCTATAAGATTCAAACGGGTCTGGATGCTGTTCAGCCAAATGACTATTTCAATATTAGTCTAAATACTAGAACTCGTGGTCATAAATGGAAATTAGCGGGAGAACATTTTAAAACAAATTTGAGGAAGCACTTCTTTACACAGCGTGTAGTTAGAGTGTGGAATAGTCTTCCTGCTAGTGTAGTGGAAGCTAAAACCATGGGTTCCTTTAAATCAGAGCTAGATAAGATTTTAACAACTCTGAGCTATTAGTTAAGTTCTCCCCAAACGAGCTTGATGGGCCGAATGGCCTCCTCTCGTTTGTAAATTTCTTATGTTCTTATGTTCTTATGTTCCTCCCAGTAGGACTTGCCCGGAACACCTCATCAGGGAGGCGTCCAGGAGGCATCCTAAACAGATGCCCGAGCCACCTCATCTGGCCCCTCTCAATGCGGAGGAGCAGTAACTGTACTCTGAGTCCCTCCCGAATGACCAAGCTCCTCACCCTATCTCTAAGGGAGAGCCCAGCCACTCTGCAGAGAAAACTCATTTTGGCCGCTTGCACTCGCGATCTCGTTCTTTCGGTCACTACCCACAGCTCGTGACCATAGCTGAGGGTAGGAACATAGATCGACTGGTAAATCGAGAGCTTTGCCTTTTGGCTCAGCTCTTTCTTCACCATGACAGACTGATGCAGCGCCCGCATCACTGTGGATGCCGCACCAATCCGCCTGTCGATCTCCCGCTCCATCCTTCCCTCACTTGTGAACAAGACCCCGAGATACTTAAACTCCTCCACTTGGGGAAGGACCTCCTCCCCGACCTGGAGAGAGCACTCCACCCTTTTCCGGCTGAGGACCATGGTCTCGGATTTGGAGGTGCTGATTTTCATTCCAGCCGCTTCACACTTGGCTGTGAACTGTTCCAGTGAAAGTAGCTTCTTCAAAACACTCCAACAGATTTGTTAAACAGGATCTACCTCTCCTAAATCCATGCTGGCTATCCCTTAAAATGTTATTTGAGTCCAGGTAATCTACCATTTTCTCTTTGATTATAGCCTCCATAACTTTACCAGTTATACAAGTTAGACTGATTGGCCTATAGTTTGACAAATTACTTCTATTCCCTTTTTTGAAAATGGGCGATATGTTGGCATGCTTCCAATCAGAAGGTACCACACCTTCAGATAAGGATCTGAACAAACAAGAAACAAGAAACACAAACAAGAACAAACAAACAAACAAGAAACACGAACTAGTCAAACCACATTAAAAGCTTTATAAAATATTTTAGTACATTCATAGCGATATTCCTTTTTCAAGAGGTAAACAAACTACAAACAAACCAAAGACACTAACAAGTCTGGTAAAAAAACTCATATTGCATGCCTGGATACTGTTTACGGTCATGAAATGGTATTCTCTAAATCAAACACGTGCAATTACATTTATAACTATTAATACATTTAACATAATAAACATTTTTAAAGATTTATAAAATAGAATTACTGTTGTGTGTAAGCCACCATGTTGAAATTACGTCACAGGGGCAACTCGGACAACAAAATCTTGTCCGACAACAACGTCATGAAAGAGGCGTGTTTCCGACGGGAAGTGAAGTTTTTCGTGAGGTTTTCATCCGAGTTCCGACTTGGAAAGAAATAATCGAACGCACCATTACTGCCGGCAATGCGGACCAAGCTCTGACACCGGTTGTACCGGGACCAAACAGCCCTTATAAGGCAGTCCGGCACCCCATACTCCCGGAGCACTCCCCACAGGACTCCCAGAGGGACGCGGTCGAATGCCTTCTCCAAGTCCACAAAGCACATATAGACTGGTTGGGCAAACTCCCACGCACCCTCCAGGACCCTGCCGAGAGTGTGGCCGAAAACCACACTGTTCCACCTGAATCCGAGGTTCTACTATCCAACAGATCCTCCTCTCCAGCACCCCCGAATAGACCATACCAGGGAGGCTGAGGAGTGTGATCCCCCAATAGTTGGAACACACCCTCCGGCCCCCCTTCTTGAAGATGGGGACCACCACCCCGGTCTGCCAGTCCAGAGGCACTGCCCCCGATGTCCACGCGATGCCGCAGATGCGTGTCAACCAAGACAGCCTGCAACATCCAGAGCCTTGAGAAACTCCGGGCGGATCTCATTCACCCCCGGGGCCTGGCCACCGAGGAGCTTTTTAACCAGCTCAGCAACCTCTGGCCCAGAGATAGGTGATTCCACCCCAAAGTCCCCAGACTCTGCTTCCTCATTGGGAGACGTGTCGGTGGGATTGAAGAGGTCTTCGAAGTATTCCTTCCACCAACCCACAACGTCCCGAGTTGAGGTCAGCAGTGCACCATCACCACCATAAACAGTGTTGATGCTGCACCGCTTTCCCACCCTGAGACGCCGGATGGTGGACCAGAATCTCCTCGAAGCCGTCCGGAAGTCATTCTCCATGGCCTCGCCAAACTCCTCCCATACCCGAGTTTTTGCCTCAGTGACCGCCGAAGCCACGTTCCGCTTGGCCCGCCAGTGTCCACCAGCGGGTTCGGGGATTACCGCCGTGACAGGCACCGACCACCTTACGGCCACAGCTCCAGTCAGCCGCCTCCACAATGGAGGCGCGGAACATGGCCCATTCGGACTCGATGTCCCCCGCCTACCCCGGGACATGGATGAAGTTCTGCCGGAGGTAGGAGTTGAAACTCCCTCTGACAGGGGATTCCGCCAGACGTTCCCAGCAGACCCGCATTATACGCTTGGGTCTGCCAGGTCTGACCGGCTTCCTCCCCCACCAGTGGAGCCAACCCACCACCAGGTGGTGATCGGTTGACAGCTCCGCCCCTCTCCTCACCTGAGTGTCCAATACATGCAGCCGCAAGTCCGATGACACGACCACAAAGGCGGCCTAGGGTATCCTGGTGCTAAGTGCACATATGGACACCCTTATGCTTGAACATGGTGTTCATTATGGACAATCCGTGAGGAGCACAGAAATCCAACAACAAAACACCACTCAGGTTCAGATCGGGGGGGGGGGGCATTCCTCCCAATCAAACCCCTCCAGGTCTCACTGTCATTGCCCACGTGAGTATTGAAGTCCCTCAGCATAACAAGAGAGTCCCCGGGAGGAGCGCTCTCCAACACCCCTTCCAAGGACTCCAAAAAGGGTGGGTATTCTGAACTGCCGTTTGCCGCATAAGCGCAAACAACAGTCAGGACCCGTCCCCCCACTCGAAGGCGAAGGGAGGCTACCCTCTCGTCCACCGCGGTAAACCCCAATGTACAGGTGCCCAACCAGGGGGCAATAAGTATGCCCACCCCAGCTTGGCGCCTCTCCCTGTGAGCAACTCCAGAGTGGAGGAGGGTCCAACCCCCTTCGAGGAGACTGGTTCCAGAGCCCAAGCCGTGCGTTGAGGTGAGCCCGACTACATCTACACCTCGCGCACCAGCTCAGGCTCCTTCCCCACCAGAGAGGTGACATTCCATGTCCCTAGAGATAGCTTCTGCAGCCGAGGATCGGACCGCCAAGGTCCCCGCCTTCGGCCACTGCCCAACTCACACTGCACCCGACCCCTATGGCCCCTCCTACAGGTGGTGAGCCCATTGGAGAGGGGACCCACGTGCCTTGTTCGGGCTGTGCCCGACCAGGCCCCATGGGTGCAGGCCTGGCCACCAGGTGCTCGCCATCGAGCCCCACCCCCAGGCCTGCCTCCAGGGGGGGAGGCCCGGTGACCCGCATCCGGGCAAGGGAAATCGTGGATCAGTGATTATACTCATCATTAGGGGTCTTGTGAGCCGCACTTCGTCTGGTTCCTCACCCAGGACCTGTTTGCCTTGGGTGACCCTACCAGGGGCATAAAGCCCTGGGCAACTTAGCTCCTGGGATCATTGGAACATGCAAACCCCTCCACCACGATAAGGTGTCGGCTCCAGGAGAGGATACCTCAATTAATTACAGGAATTGTTTAATTAAACATAACTCATTGCTGACACAGGTATATAATTAAGCATACAGTCACACAATCTCCTGCAACAAACAATAGCAGCAGAATGGGTGGTTGTACAGATGAGGTTAGTGACTTTCAACTTGGCACCATCATAGGACGCCATCTTTCCAACAGGTCAGTTTGGCACATTTCTGCCCTGCTAGAACCGCACTGGTCAACTGCAAGTGAAGTGATTGCAAAGTGGAGGGCAGGTTCAGCTGTGGAGTGGTTGGCCACACAAGCTCACATGACAGGACCTGATCACCCGACATCAACACACAACCTGAATGGCTACAAATCCCTCCAACATCTAATGGAAAGTCTTCCCAGAACAGTAGATGTTATTGTAGAAACAAAGGGCTGACCAATATTAATACCCTTGATTCTGGAATGAGATGTTAGCCACAATGGTGTCCATATATGTGTCATGGATCGCTCTGGGGAAGCTCCTATGACATCACGCAGGGTTCTCCCGCCACGCCCCCAGGATTTCCCTAGACGGAATCAAGCAAGCGGCCGGAGCGCTTCTCCCACACCGATCCCGTGAACCGGCAAGACCGGTTACCGTATGCCCTCCTCCTCCAGCTGATACCAATCGGAGCGATTAAGAGGCTTTTTATTCACTTTTGGCTCGTCAGCCAAACGCGAGATCTTCTGCCTTGGTTGCGAATTTCGAGCGTTATTCCCTGCCTGTCTGTACCTCTGCCTGCCTGTATCCCTGACTTCTGTTCTGTTTTCTCGACCACCGATTCTTCGCCTAGCCCTCCTACTACCGACGCCGATCGCCTGACCTCCTGCCTGTCCCCGGATTTCGAGCCCTGTCTACTCCCCTGGATACCGACGCCGATCGCCTGACCTCCTGCCTGTCCCCGGATTTCGAGTCCTGTCTACTCCCCTGGATACCGACGCCGATCGCCTGACCTCCTGCCTGTCTCTGGATTCCGAGTCCTGCCTATTCCCAAGATTCTGACGCCGATCGCCATATCCCTGCCAGTTTTTTCCCATAACTTTTGGACAATAAAACTTTTCCCCTTGGGCAGATCCGCTTCCGCGTCCTCCTTACTTTTCCGTCTGCGCCCTACCTGACAGAAGATCTCGCCATCAGGATGGACCCTGCGGATCAGCCTGACATGCAGAATCTCACGGAAGCCCTGGGAAAGCAGGGCATCCTGCTTGGGCGACATGAAACTGCACTCGCCGCGATCAGCGACTCTCTGGAGTCTTTTAACGCCGGGCTGATGGATTTAGCAACCCAGGTACAACATTCTGTGTCGGTTCGTCCGATCAGCGAACCCCGATTGCCCCCGCCTCCGCAGTATAACGGTGACCCAGGAACCTGTCGCTCTTTTCTGTCGCAGTGTTCTCTTATTTTCGGGTTGCAGCCTTCTGCATTTCCTACGGATCGCGCCCGAGTCGCCTATATTATCACTCTGTTGACCGGACCCGCTCGCGAATGGGCGACTGCAGCGTGGGATGCCGGAGCGTCTTTTTGTACTACCCTGCAGGGTTTCACTGCCGAGATGAAGCGAGTGTTTGATCGGTCAACACAAGGCAGAGAGGCGGCACGCGAATTACTGCAGCTCCGTCAAGGCGACCGCTCGGTCTCTGATTTTGCCATCGCGTTCCAAACACTTGCGCTGTCCACGGGCTGGGATATGCAAGCTCAGTTCGATGCTTTTTATAATGGACTGTCTGAAAACATAAAAGACGAATTGGCATCCAGAGAGTTGCCGGCAACGATGGACGATTTAGTAAGCCTCGCAATTCGCGTGGACAACCGCTTCCGTCAGCGCCGCAGGGAACGTCACAGGCTGTTGGACCTGCCGGTCGTCCGAGAATCAGCTGGGGTGAGCTCTCCTGAGTCCCACGTCGAAGCCATGCAGGTGGACCGTACTCGGTTGTCCCCTGCGGAACGACAACGACGGCGGACTGCCAATGCCTGTCTTTACTGTGGGCAAGTAGGCCATTACATCTCTCGGTGCCCAGTAAAAGGACGCACCCACCAGTGAAGAGGAGGGTCCTGGTGGGTGTAGCTCCGATTTTTCCCTCCTCCATTCGACGCACGTTCCTACCTGTGCTGCTCTTCTATGGGGGCATCCAGCAGCCATTGGCTGCCCTGGTGGATTCAGGGGCGGATGATAATTTTATCGACAAGACGTTGGTCCGCCAGTGGGGTCTGCCTACCACACCGGTCCGGAAGCAGCTGACAGCACATGCTCTGGATGGACATCGTATGGCCACCATCACCCACGCTACGCCTCCGGTGAGTCTTGCTATCGGTGGTAATCATGTGGAGGAACTGTCTTTGTATTTAATTGATTCTCCCCAAGCACCTATAGTATTAGGCCACTCCTGGTTGGTCAAGCATAATCCTCACCTCGATTGGAAGAAGGGGTCTATTATGGGTTGGAGTCCTTTTTGCCATTCACAGTGTCTCCGTACAGCGCTCCCTTCTTTGGTTCCGGAGGAGAAAGAGGAGTTCCCCGACCTGTCTTCGGTCCCCGCGGCCTACTTGGACCTGAGACAGGTATTCAGTAAGGCCCGGGCATCCTCTCTTCCTCCTCATCGTCCTTCTGACTGCGCGATAGAATTATTCCCGGGTACCTCACCCCCTAGGGGACGCCTTTACTCCCTATCTGCCCCTGAAAGGAAGGCTATGGAAGATTACATTAGAACATAAGAACATAAGAACATAAGAACTATACAAACGAGAGGAGGCCATTCGGCCCATCGAGCTCGCTTGGGGAGAACTTAACTAATAGCTCAGAGTTGTTAAAATCTTATCTAGCTCTGATTTAAAGGAACCCAAGGATTCAGCTTGCACTACGTTATCAGGAAGACTATTCCATACTCTGACTACACGCTGTGTAAAGAAGTGCTTCCTTAAATCCAGTTTGAAATGTTCTCCCGCTAATTTCCACCTATGGCCACGAGTTCTTGTATTTGAACTAATGCTGAAGTAACTATTCGGTTGAACAGCATCCAAACCTGTTAGAATCTTATAGACCTGGATCATGTCCCCCCTCAGTCTCCTTTGCTTGAGGCTGAACAGATTTAGCTCAAATAACCTTTCCTCGTATGACATTCCTCTAAGACCAGGAATCATTCTTGTGGCCCTACGCTGCACCTTTTCTAAGGCCGCTATGTCCTTTTTAAGATATGGTGACCAAACCTGTACACAATATTCTAGGTGAGGTCTCACCAAGGAATTGTATAATCTTAGCATTACCTCCCTTGACTTAAACTCCACACACCTGGAGATGTACCCCAACATCCTATTGGCCTTTTTTATTGCTTCCCCACACTGGCGAGAATGAGACATGGAAGCATCAACATACACACCAAGGTCTTTCTCATAATCAGCTACCTTTATTTCAGTAGGTCCCATAAAATACCTGTACTTTATATTTCTGCTCCCTACATGGAGTACCTTACATTTGTCTATGTTAAATTTCATCTGCCAGGTGTCAGCCCAGTCACTAATTAAATTAAGATCCCGCTGTAGCTGCTGAGCCGCTAGTTCAGTATCTGCTACACCACCCACCTTGGTGTCATCTGCAAATTTCACCAGTTTACTGTATATATTGGTGTCTATATCATTTATGTAAATTAGGAACAAAAGTGGTCCTAAAATTGAACCCTGCGGTACCCCACTATGAACGCAGGCCCACTGTGACATCGAGCCTCTTATAACTACTCGCTGCTTCCTATCCGTTAACCAGTTATCAATCCAAGTCGCTACAGTTCCTAAAATACCTGTCGCTTTGAGTTTAAGTGAGAGCCTCTTGTGGGGAACAACATCAAAAGCCTTTTGGAAATCTAAATAGATGACATCATAGGCCTTCTTATCATCAACTTCCTGAGTAGCTTCCTCAAAAAACTCCAACAGATTTGTTAAACAGGATCTACCTCTCCTAAATCCATGCTGGCTATCCCTCAAAATGTTATTTGAGTCCAGGTAATCTACCATTTTCTCTTTGATTATAGCCTCCATAACTTTACCAGTTATACAAGTTAGACTGATTGGCCTATAGTTTGACAAATTACTTCTATCCCCTTTTTTGAAAATGGGCGTTATGTTGGCATGCTTCCAATCAGAAGGTACCACACCTTCAGATAAGGATTTTTGAAACAGTAATGTAAAGGGTCGGCAAATAATATCCCTCATCTCTTTTAACACTATAGGTAAGATGCCATCAGGGCCCTGTGATTTATTTATTTTGAGCTTAGCTAGGCTTTGCAAAACATCAGCTTCAGTTATATATATATTAGTTATAGACGATGTTGAATTAGTAATAAGAACTGGTAAGTTACTAGTGTCCTCGACAGTGAATACCCGTGCAAAACTATCATTGAACTCATTTACTATGTCAATGTCGTTTTCAATTATAAGACCCTTACTATCCTGCAGATTAGTAATTTCAGCTTTTAGAGCTCTTTTAGAGTTAAAATACTGGAAGAAACTTTTAACGTCATCCTTAGCCTCCAATGCGATCTTCCTTTCGACATTCCTTTTAGCTCGTCTAATGTCATTTTTTAATTCAGCCTGTAGATTTAGATACTCTTGCTTTATTATGTCATCATCAGTTATTTTCCATCTCTGGAACAAAGCCCTTTTCCTCCTTACTTTATACTTTATGTCCCTATTAAACCACCTAGGTTGCAATTTCCTAGATTTATTCTTGCTAGAAACAGGTATGAAGTCCTCTTGTACTTGCAATAATGTGCTTTTAAAAAATTCCCATGCCTCTTCAACAGTTTTGTTATTTAACTCCATCCAGTTCACGGTTTCTAGTTTTAATCTCATACAATTGAAGTTAGCCTTCCTAACATTATATATTTTTGATTTGGACTTTGCTCTTCGGGCACTAAACTTAACCTCAAATTTAACCATGTTATGATCGCTACTGTCAAGTGGTTCTAAAACATCTAATTTACCAATCCTGTCCTGGTTATTAGACAAAACAAGATCAAGAATGGCATCTCCCCTGGTAGGGGTGTTAACAAACTGAGTAAAAAAACAATCCTGTACTAATTCCACCATCTCAAGTTCATTTTCAGAAGAGCCAGCAACAATGTCCCACTGTATCCCCGGTAGATTAAAATCACCCATAACTACCACATCATTTTTATTGCTCATAATCCTAATATCACTGTATAACAATCTGCTTTCCTCAGCAGCTACATTGGGTGCTCTGTAACAAACACCGACAATTAGGCTATTTGAGTTTGTAGCATCTAATTTTACCCATATAGCTTCCGTACTTTTACTTATATCAGTAAGCTCCCTTGCCTGCAAGATTTCCTTTACATATACTGCAACACCACCTCCCTTCTTACCTATACGGTCTTTACGGAACAATGTGTAACCATCCATATTATATTCTTGTCCATCCTTATCACTCAACCACGTTTCAGTTATTGCTATAATATCATAAGAGTCCGATGAGATAAGAGCCTCTAAATCATGAATTTTATTCCTAATACTCCTGGCGTTTAAATACAGACAACAAAGGGTAGGCTTATTACAGTGCCTACTTATAATATGATTTTTTTGGGCTTTCCGTTTCCCCCCAGTTACATACTTAACTAACCTCCCTGCCCCCCCAGTCCCTAGTTTAAACATTCCTCAACTACTCTACAAATACGCCTTCCCAGTACACTGGTTCCCCTCCGGTTCAGATGCAACCCATCCGGCTTGAACAGGTCCCACCTGTTCCAGAAGGTCCTCCAGTGCCCCATAAACCTAAACCCCTCTTTCCTACACCATCCTTTTAGCCACGCATTTAATCTCCTTATCTCAGCTAACTTAGCCTCACTTGCGCGTGGCACGGGGAGTATTTCGGAAAATACCACCATGGACGTTCTGCTTCTAAGCTTATTGGCGACTTCTATAAATTTATCCTGCAGAACAGCCCTTCTACCCTTGCCTATGTCGTTGGTGCCAACATGCACCACAACAACTGGATCCACCCCAGCTGGGGCCAAAAGCTTGTCCACACGATCTGGAAGGTCTCCTACCTGGGCACCAGGCAGGCAAGACACCGTACGGGACCCTCTATCACGCGTGCACACATAACTGTCTACTCCCCTAATAATTGAATCCCCCACTACCACAACCTCCCTCTTTCTGGGGGGAGGGGGCTCCTCAGTGCCCAAGGGCCCACCTGCTTCCCCAGTCCCTTCCGGCTCTAAAGCTGGAAGCACCTGAAACCTGTTAGACACAGACACCTCAGGTGATGCCGCCTCTGTAACGTGTGTACGCCTTTTCCTGCGTCTACGACCTACGGTCACCCAGCTCTCTCGACCTCTCTGCTCTTCATTCTCCCTCCCCCCCGTTAGTGGCGTACACACCGTCTCCCTAAACGGCGTATCAACTAGCTCATCTAACTCACTGTTGCATTGGATGCGAGCCAGTTGCTCCTCAAGGTCGCGAACCTTGACCATGAGTGAGTCCACTAGCTTACATCGCTCGCAGATGAAGTCCGACTGGACACTAACGTCCAGAAGGGCAAACATCTTGCAAACGCAACACTGAGCTGGCCCCATAATTAACTAACTCACTATGACCCCGTACTCCCAGCCCAGTAAATTTATATAGTGTATTTAACTATAAAGATTAATTTGCGTAACAATAAATGCAGTAACGTGCGGAGTACACTAAAATAAGTTATTACTTGTGTTAAAACGGAACTTTATTATTATTTTATTAAAAATTTTAAACCTGATAAACTTACTACTACTTACCAGAAGAACTTCTGCCTGAACCAAGTATGAACTAAAAACAAGGCGAAATCGAAGTTGCTCTTGGGAGGTCGAAAAACCACAAAAACCCCCTCACAGCAGGCTACTGCCGGAGCGGGAAAAAAGTGGAAAATGTCCTCCCGGCCCCGACTGGCGACCGAGCAAAGCTCAGGAGCAACTGTCCTTTTCCGACGCTTGGTAGCGATACCGACGTTAGATGTTATTAGTTATAATCGCCCCGCGGGTGTTTGTTACGGAGTTTAAACGCGGACAGAAAAACGCCGCGCACGCGACACCCGCAGCTCTTCTGTCGGTAATAATCGCGCTGTTGATTAACAGACAGGACAGACAAGCACTCACGCTGACCGAAATAAGAACAATAAATAGAAATAAACAGCCACCCACGTAAACAGGTAAAGCACACAAACACTCAAAACACTCCAAAAAAACAATCCCAAACAATCGCTGCAGCTCAACACCACTCTCTCGCAGCAATCGCAGCAATCCCAGCAATTAATAGTGCTTTAGTGTCTGGTATAGTCCGGCCTTCGTCCTCTCCTGCAGGCGCAGGGTTCTTCTTCGTAGAGAAGAAGGATGGGTCCCTCCGGCCTTGCATTGACTACCGTGGGCTGAACCAGATCACCGTCAAGAACCGATATCCCTTGCCCCTGTTATCCTCAGTCCTTGATGTGCTTCAGGGGGCTAGCTGGTTCACTAAACTCGACCTACGGAGCGCCTATCATCTAGTTAGGATCCGTGAGGGGGATGAGTGGAAGACCGCTTTTAACACGCCCTCTGGACACTACGAGTATCTCGTTATGCCGTTTGGTTTGACTAACGCACCGGCCGTGTTCCAGGGATTGATTAACGATGTTCTACGAGATATGCTACACAAGTTTGTTTTTGTTTACCTGGACGACATTTTGATATTTTCCCGGTCCGAACAGGATCACGTTATACATGTGCGTGAGGTCCTCCAACGCTTATTGGTTAATAAGCTGTTTGTCAAGGCAGAGAAATGCGAGTTTCACCAGCAGTCGATCTCCTTCCTGGGGTTTATACTCGGGGAGGGTTCGATACAGATGGATCCGGAGAAGATCAGAGCCGTCGCAGAATGGCCTCGTCCCCTCAACCGGAAGGAGGTACAACGTTTTTTGGGTTTCGCTAATTTCTACAGACGTTTCATTAGAGGATACAGCACCGTTGTGGCTCCTCTTACGACTCTCACCTCCACCAAGGTCCACTTCCAGTGGTCCCCAGCAGCTGAGCAGGCATTCCTGACGCTACGCAGGAGTTTCACCTCTGCTCCTGTTCTCCAGATCCCCGATCCCACTCGACAGTTTGTGGTGGAGGTGGACGCATCCAGCACAGGAGTAGGTGCCATCCTTTCCCAGCGAGTTGCGACAGATAAGAAGATGCATCCTTGTGCTTTCTTTTCCCACAAGCTGACCCCCGCCGAAAAGAACTATGATATCGGTAATCGGGAGTTGCTGGCAGTCCGGCTGGCCTTGGAGGAGTGGCGGCAATGGCTAGAGGGCACCAGAGACCCTTTCCTGATCCTCACGGACCACAAGAACCTTGAATACCTTCAAACGGCGAAGCGACTCAATGCCCGCCAGGCTAGGTGGTCGCTGTTTTTCAATCGTTTTAATTTCCATATCACTTTTAGGCCAGGCGCCAAGAACCGCAAGCCTGACGCCCTGTCACGGCTGTATGGAGAAGAGGGCTCCCAAGAGTGTCCGGGACCTATTCTGCCGGAGAGCCGCTTCATCGGAGCAGTGTCCTGGGGGGTTGAGGAGGCCGTCCAGGCTGTCCAACAGTTCATCCAGTCACCGGGGGGTTGTCCGCCTAACCGGCTATTTGTCCCTGACTTCCTGCGTTCCCGGGTCCTCCAGTGGGGACATGACTCCCTCTTGGCCTGCCATCCTGGCGTACATCGCACCCGGGCACTTCTTGGACAGCGCTTCTGGTGGCCTTCCATGCTGCAGGACATCCGGGGGTATATCGCGGCCTGTCCAGTGTGCGCTCGCAATAAGACTCCTTCCCGGGCTCCAGCAGGTCTATTGCAGCCTCTTTCTGTTCCCCGACGCCCCTGGTCTCATATCTCATTAGATTTCGTAACAGGCCTTCCCCCTTCCAGGGGTTTCACTGGAGTTCTCATGATTGTGGACCGCTTCTCTAAGTCCGTACATTTTGTTCCAATTCCAAAGCTGCCTTCGGCCCTAGAGACGGCTAAGTTATTAGTGGACCACGTCTTCCGGTTGCATGGTCTACCTTCCGACATTGTCTCTGATAGGGGTCCACAGTTTGTTTCCAGATTCTGGAAGGAGTTCTGTAGGCTGCTTGGTGCCACCGCTAGTTTGTCCTCCGGATTCCACCCACAGTCCAATGGACAGACAGAGAGGGCCAACCAGGACCTGGAACGGATGTTACGTTGTATGGCCTCACACTCACCTGAATCCTGGAGTGGTTTCCTTTCCTGGGTGGAATACGCCCATAATTCCTTGCCTGTCTCCTCCACGGGTATGTCTCCATTCCAGTGTTGTGTTGGGTATCAACCTCCCTTGTTCCCGGCCCTGGAAGAGGAGGTTCTGGTCCCATCCGTCCACCGTTTTCTTCGTCGTTGTCAACGGACCTGGAACAGGGCCAGGTCCATCCTGCTATGTGCCCGTAAGCGCATGGAGGCTTATGCCAACCGCCGCAGGGCTCGGGCTCCTGCTTTCCGTGTGGGCCAGAGAGTTTGGTTGGACGCTAGGAACCTTCCTCTACGGGTTCCGTCTCGGAAGTTGGCTCCCCGGTTTGTTGGTCCCTTCCCCATCACCAAGGTTGTTGGTCCCTCGGCGTTTCGTCTTCGTCTTCCAGCGACCATGCGGCGAGTCCACCCGACCTTCCATGTCTCCCTTCTGAAGCCCCATGCGGTCAGTCCCCTGGCTTCTCCTGCTTTGCCTCCTCCTCCGCCCAGGTTAGTCGACGGCGGGGAAGTGTACACTGTCCGTCGCTTGCTGGACGTCCGGCGAAGGGGTCGTGGTCTTCAGTATCTGGTCGACTGGCAAGGGTACGGCCCCGAGGAACGGTCCTGGGTTCCGGCTCGGCACGTCCTGGATCCGTCTCTGATCTCCGACTTCGACCGTCGTCGTGCCGGTGGTCCTGTTCGCCCGCCAGGTGGCGGTCGTGGAGGGCGGGGTACTGTCATGGATCGCTCTGGGGAAGCTCCTATGACATCACGCAGGGTTCTCCCGCCACGCCCCCAGGATTTCCCTAGACGGAATCAAGCAAGCGGCCGGAGCGCTTCTCCCACACCGATCCCGTGAACCGGCAAGACCGGTTACCGTATGCCCTCCTCCTCCAGCTGATACCAATCGGAGCGATTAAGAGGCTTTTTATTCACTTTTGGCTCGTCAGCCAAACGCGAGATCTTCTGCCTTGGTTGCGAATTTCGAGCGTTATTCCCTGCCTGTCTGTACCTCTGCCTGCCTGTATCCCTGACTTCTGTTCTGTTTTCTCGACCACCGATTCTTCGCCTAGCCCTCCTACTACCGACGCCGATCGCCTGACCTCCTGCCTGTCCCCGGATTTCGAGCCCTGTCTACTCCCCTGGATACCGACGCCGATCGCCTGACCTCCTGCCTGTCCCCGGATTTCGAGTCCTGTCTACTCCCCTGGATACCGACGCCGATCGCCTGACCTCCTGCCTGTCTCTGGATTCCGAGTCCTGCCTATTCCCAAGATTCTGACGCCGATCGCCATATCCCTGCCAGTTTTTTCCCATAACTTTTGGACAATAAAACTTTTCCCCTTGGGCAGATCCGCTTCCGCGTCCTCCTTACTTTTCCGTCTGCGCCCTACCTGACAATATGTTTTTCCATATAGGGTCAGATAGATTTGTTCAAATGGTAATGATATACACTAACCTAAAGGATTATTAGGAACACCTGTTCAATTTCTCATTAATGCAATTATCTAATCAACCAATCACATGGCAGTTGCTTCAATGCATTTAGGGGTGTGGTCCTGGTCAAGACAATCTCCTGAACTCCGAACTGAATGTCAGAATGGGAAAGAAAGGTGATTTAAGCAATTTTGAGCGTGGCATGGTTGTTGGTGCCAGACGGGCCGGTCTGAGTATTTCACAATCTGCTCAGTTACTGGGATTTTCATGCACAACCATTTCTAGGGTTTACAAAGAATGGTGTAAAGGGAAAAACATCCAGTATGCGGCAGTCCTGTGGGCGAAAATGCCTTGTTGATGCTAGAGGTCAGAGGAGAATGGGCCGACTGATTCAAGCTGATAGAAGAGCAACTTTGACTGAAATAACCACTCGTTACAACCGAGGTATGCAGCAAAGCATTTGTGAAGCCACAACACACACAACCTTGAGCCGGATGGGCTACAACAGCAGAAGACCCCACCGGGTACCACTCATCTCCACTACAAATAGGAAAAAGAGGCTACAATTTGCACAAGCTCACCAAAATTGGACAGTTGAAGACTGGAAAAATGTTGCCTGGTCTGATGAGTCTCGATTTCTGTTGAGACATTCAAATGGTAGAGTCAGAATTTGGCGTAAACAGAATGAGAACATGGATCCATCATGCCTTGTTACCACTGTGCAGGCTGGTGGTGGTGGTGTAATGGTGAGGGGGATGTTTTCTTGGCACACTTTAGGCCCCTTAGTGCCAATTGGGCATCGTTTAAATGCCACGGCCTACCTGAGTTCACTGTACTACAATGGCCCCCACAGTCACCAGATCTCAACCCAATAGAGCATCTTTGGGATGTGGTGGAACGGGAGCTTCGTGCCCTGGATATGCATCCCACAAATCTCCATCAACTGTAAGATGCTATCCTATTAATATGGGCCAACATTTCTAAAGAATGCTTTCAGCACCTTGTTGAATCAATGCCACGTAGAATTAAGGCAGTTCTGAAGGCGAAAGGGGGTCAAACACCGTATTAGTATGGTGTTCCTAACAATCCTTTAGGTGAGTGTAGATTCAGCGCCCAAAAGTTTCATTTAACCACTGGTGTACCAGTACATCCAGTGCAGGTAGGTCATTACTTTCTGGTACACAGAACTGACCCCTCTTTGTTTTGTCTTCAGAATACCAGGAATATTTCTTATGTACTGACAGAAAATAATAAGGGGGAGGAGTATCAGCAACTGGTACTGGATAAAAAGGTGAGTTCCTGCACCTGGTACTGAATAATAACGGGAGAACCTGCACCTGGTACCGAATAACGAGGGGAGTACTGGCAGCTGGCACTGAAGAACAAGGGGAGAACTGACACCAGGTACTTAACAACAAGGTCAGTACCAGCACCTGGTACTGAATAATACGGGGAGAACCGGCACCTGATACTGAATAATACGGGGAGTACCGGCAGCTGGCACTGAAGAACAAGGGGAGAATCGGCACCTGGTACTGAATAACAAGGGGAGTACCGGCAGCTGGCACTGAAGAACAAGGGGAGAATCAGCACCAGGTACTGAATCACAAGAGGAGAACTGGCATCTGGTGTTGAATAATGAGGGGAGAACCAGCACCTGGTACTGAATAACGAGTGGAGAACCAGCACCTGTTTTTTCCACTTCAAGCACTGAGTACACCCAATGAAAGTTTTGAATCAAAAGCACACAAGAGGTTAAAGATTAGATTTTGCTCTTTTGGTATTTGTCAAAGTGCTCTTCTTTGGGGATTTAAGTTTAGTGCCCGAAGAGCAAAATCCAAATCAAAAATATATAATGTTAGGAAGGCTAACTTAAATTGTATGAGATTAAAACTAGAAACCGTGAACTGGATGGAGTTAACTAACAAAACTGTTGAAGAGGCATGGGAATTTTTTAAAAGCACATTATTGCAAGTGCAAGAGGACTTCATACCTGTTTCCAGCAAGAATAAATCTAGGAAATTGCAACCTAGGTGGTTTACTAGGGAAATAAAGTATAAAGTAAGGAGGAAAAGGGCTTTGTTCCAGAAATGGAAAATAACTGATGATGACAGAATAAAGCAAGAGTATCTAAATCTACAGGCTGAGTTAAAAAATGACATTAGACGAGCTAAAAGGAATGTTGAAAGGAAGATTGCATTGGAGGCTAAGGATGACGTTAAAAGTTTCTTCCAGTATTTTAACTCTAAAAGAGCTCTAAAAGCTGAAATTACTAATCTGCAGGATAGTAAGGGTCTTATAATTGAAAACGATATTGATATAGTAAATGAGTTCAATGATAGTTTTGCACGGGTATTCACTGTTGAGGACACTAGTAACTTACCAGTTCTTATTACTAATCCAGCATCGTCTATAACTAATATATATATATAACTGAAGCTGATGTTTTGCAAAGCCTAGCTAAGCTCAAAATAAATAAATCACAGGGCCCTGATGGCATCTTACCTATAGTGTTAAAAGAGATGAGGGATATTATTTGCCGAACCTTAACTTTACTGTTTCAAAAATCCTTATCTGAAGGTGTGGTACCTTCTGATTGGAAGCATGCCAACATAACGCCCATTTTCAAAAAAGGGGATAGAAGTAATTTGTCAAACTATAGGCCAATCAGTCTAACTTGTATAACTGAAAAAAAAAATTATATAGACACCAATATATACAGTAAACTGGTGAAATTTGCAGATGACACCAAGGTGGGTGGTGTAGCAGATACTGAACTAGCGGCCCAGCAGCTACAGCGGGATCTTGATTTAATTAGTGACTGGGCCGATACCTGGCAGATGAAATTTAACATAGACAAATGTAAGGTACTTCCTGTAGGGAGCAGAAATATAAAGTACAGGTATTTCATGGGACCTACTGAAATAAAGGTAGCTGACTATGAGAAAGACCTTGGTGTGTATGTTGATGCTTCCATGTCTCATTCTCGCCAGTGCGGGGAAGCAATAAAAAAGGCCAACAGGATGTTGGGGTATATCTCCAGGTGTGTGGAGTTTAAGTCAAGGGAGGTAATGCTAAGATTATACAATTCCTTGGTGAGACCTCACCTAGAATATTGTGTGCAGGTTTGGTCACCATATCTTAAAAAGGACATTGTGGCCTTAGAAAAAGTGCAGCGTAGGGCCACAAGAATGATTCCTGGTCTTAGAGGAATGTCATATGAGGAAAGGTTAGTTCAGCTAAATCTGTTCAGCCTCAAGCAAAGGAGACTGAGGGGGGACATGATCCAGGTCTATAAGATTCTAACAGGTTTGGATGCTGTTCAACCAAATAGTTACTTCAGCATTCATTCAAATACAAGAACTCATGACCATAGGTGGAAATTAGCGGGAGAACATTTCAAACTGGATTTAAGGAAGCACTTCTTTACACAGCGTGTAGTAAGAGTATGGAATAGTCTTCCTGATAACGTAGTGCAAGCTGAATCCTTGGGTTCCTTTAAATCAGAGCTAGATAAGATATTAACAACTCTGAGCTATTAGTTAAGTTCTGCCCAAGCGAGCTCGATGGGCCGAATGGCCTCCTCTCGTTTGTATAGCTCTTATGTTCTTAAGTAAGTTAGTGGTTCATTTATTGTTAGTTGCTGTAATGTTGCGCTGCTTTATTTGTTTAATCATCCAGTCTGTGAAGAGATTTTTTTAGGGTGGCACATGCCCCTGAGGCTATCCCATTTGTGCGCCCCTCCGCAATACCTCTGCGCCCCCTAGTTTGGGAACCACTGTGCTAGTTCATGGATATGCCACAAATCATTTCTCTTTGTCATCTTGACCAATCTAAAACATAACTGAGCTTATAAAATTGATAGGGGGAAAACCGTTCTGTTCTGAATAGAGTTGCCTTTCGTCCTACACGTTAGGGGGATCATCCCATATTGAAAAATAAAATACCGTTTCTCTTTTTGAAGCAATATGGGACATAATTTGTCCTGTATTTTCGGAATGGGCGATCGATTCCCTCTGACTCGGCTAGTTTTGTCTCGTATAGGTAATCTCATCCCCGTCACAAGTAGGTGCGGGGATCTATGACTGTCCTTCCTCCAGAGGAAATCATTAAAAAAATTAGAATAACTTTCACATAACAGCTGGGGATTTTCGGCTATTTCAAAAAAAATCTGGCCTGAAGTGTTACAGAGCCTGTGGTAACGGCGCGCAAGGATCGGACAGAGTTCACTTAAGAAGCAAGCTCAGACACACACAGCAATCGCGAACACACCAAGCGACACACAGGGGCCATTTACAATATCCCAGCTTTCTCCGGCGCTAAAATATTAACTTAAAATTTGTGCCAATATTATCTAGCAAAACATTTCCATACTTATTTGCCAGATACTTGGGACAGGTAAGCAGTGTTACAGTTGGCATTTCTTTTCTGCAGTCTATTTCCCAACTGTTTGTCCTGTACCACAAGCTATCCAGGGATCAATTTATACAGGATGCCAGTGCAAAGCATCACGTGCACAAACACACAATTATGCAGATATTCGCACGCCATTTTGCTAAATGCCAGAACTTTCCTGTCTGCTCAAAAGCCAACCACGAAGGGATTCGAACCCTCAATCTTCTGATCCGAAGTCAGACGCCTTATCCATTAGGCCACGTGGTCACAGAAAACAATCCCTTGATTGAAATAAATGCAGGGTAAATTATCTGTCATGTATTATTTAATCAGGGTTGATGTGCGTGGCAGATGTACTGCAGCTGCAACAAAAATGTCGGCGCATCTGCACCTTTTGCCAAAATTATTCAATGCGAACTTTAAGTGAACTTTAAAATTACTAAGTGACCATTTCTAAAACTTTGAGCACCTGCCCCTCAAAAAGTTTATCCACATTGTTCTTTGCTGCTGTATGGAAATGTATCCCTCCTGGGATCAACGAAGCATATGTTATCTTATATATTCTGGAAGTATTTCGTATTTCGACTGCGAAATTTCCTCAAAAAACAGAAAATTTAAGCGAGACTGCATGTGCAAAAGATGCATCTCAATCCCAAGATTACCATTAATAATGGCTCAATAATGTTCCTATCTAGAAAAGGGGGACCCTGCAGAGAAATTTGGGAACCACTGAACTAGCGAAACTCAATACATGTGAATCTTATGTAATGACAAACCAATCTTAGAACTCAAATAACAGGAACATAAACATAAGTTAATATAATACCTGTTTAACTTGCAAAAGCTAATGGGGAGAATTACCACGTGAGTCCTAAATAGTAAGAATACCATTAAAAATGAACACATATAATCATACACTTTATTTAATGTAAGGTTTCCAAACGTCATTATAACTAATTTTTTTACTTTCAAATTGACTAGAGTACAATTTCAAATAAAAGCGTCAGACTCGAAAAACAGGACATTGTCTATATAGTACCCATACGGGTGCACACATCGGTTACTCAAGTTCTGAAATTTCTCTCGATGGGTCACTGCCCTCTTGCTGTATCGTGAAGTGCAATTAGGAACGAAAAAATATAAGCAAGTATATATACATATACAAATATATCCATATGCATTGCATATATATATATGCATTGCAAGCGTAATCACAGAGTGCTAACGTAAGCATCAAACTGTACCCCTGAGGTACGAGCGGCCTCGTATTCTCAACGCATGCGCTGTGGGATCACTCTCTTCACACTCCACCACTACGCGCACCCGTTGATGTCACCCGTCAGGCTTCGGCGGGGCCATTTTCCCCACAATCCACCGCGCCCCATTCAAGCTGGGTTGGTGTTTCGGAGTGCTGGGAGTCCTGACGATGAACGCTCACCGGGATGTCTCCGATTTTGAAATGCAAGATTTCGTCTTATAATTTCATCTGCTCACTTCTCGAAAGCTGGTAAAACTGGACGCGGCCTCAAATTAATTATTTTGGGTGAGTCTCGGGGGCATTTCAGAGCTAGCGGTGAGTCCCGTGCAGGCTCGGTCGTGAGGAAGGCCGCGTCTTTTTGGCGACCGCGTAGCGTGAGACTGTGGCACTGTCTGTTTGTGCATTTGTTTGTATCTGAGGGGATGTTTTCGTGATGGCCGGAAACAAAACGTGCAGTTTGGATGTTTCGGTATTCGGTGATGCGTTTACACGTTGCGTAATAGAAGTGGCCTAACGACAGTGCGTCTTGATATGTAGCTAGTTGCAGGTCTAGTAATGTGTCTATTTCTCATTTGCAAGAAACATTCAGTACAATTCCTTTGTTGTCGATTCGGTTTAGATGCATATGTATTAGGTGTCTAGTTTGCAACTGTTATTCCTGCTGTAAGTATCTACAGAGGTAATAGTTTGATGTTCTTCGTTAGCGCTCTATGATTACACTTGACTACCGTTTAGTTTACCATGACCATCAGTTGTTATGGATCATTCTAGTAAACATTCAGTTAGTGTTGTAGCGGGTTTCTTTGTGCCGATCGTATTTAATGTCCTTGGTAACATGTTCTGTTATATTTATATGAAGTCTAGATAGATGACCACATGACTGTTTGGTATCATTACTGTCCAGTCGTGTTGGGATCCCAAGTTGGAATAGGGTATTGCTCTTTCTTACATGTCTAACGTGGTCGTGTTGATGGCAGGAGCTGAGACGTCAGTGTTGTGATTGCAGCCCTGCAGAATGTCCAAGATAAGGCGGAAGGTAACAGTGGAGAATTCGAAGACTATATCTGACAGCAGCGGCACCCCGACCCCCTCGCGCCGGCCCAGCGTGTTTGAAAGACTCGGCCCCAGCACAGGAAGTAATGCTGCTGAGGTAGGCAGGTGCCCGTCAGTAGCACTCCGTGCCGGCAGGCAGGCACCATGCGTGACGTGATGCGCTTTATGTCATGCAAGGAGCAAGCGGTCACTTCAGGGAATCCAGACTATAAAAGTACATGATGGAAATACGACACATTTCTCTAACTGTATAGGGTAATATAACACTTGTTTAACATTCTGTATTTCCTCTGGGTTTTTCTATGAGTTTTTGATGTATACATAGTTGACTGGTGGTCATATGAAGGTATTCTGTCACACTGTGTGGAAGAATAACCACAGGAAGTTTTTTTGCTTATAATTCAGTTGTGTTTCAGGTATTGCTCTTATTTTTACTGTTTTCAGACACACTGTAGAAATTGGCTGAAGACTGGGAATTGCAGTTACGGCAACACTTGTCGCTACACACATGGAACTCAGGCCAGGGGCAAAGGCTTCAGTGGAACATATCGAAGGTGGGTCTACATTGGGGGGCTTTTGAGGGCCCACCACTACGTCAGGACCTGAACCACATCAAGGGCTGTCCACAGTGTTCTCTAACATTTTAAAGTGCTTGGCAGTTGTACATAAACTAAGATTATTTTCATCAAAAGTACACTCTAAGTACACTTTTCATGTGTTGTAAATGCATTATATATGTGTAACTACATATATCATTATTTAAAAAAGGTCATTGTCTTGCAGTGTTGGCTGACTCATTCAGTAAAACCAGCTGTTGATCTTGTCGCCCTGTATGTCGTTGAAAGCAGGTCATCGGAGAGGCCCACTGGCGATCTCCGGGAGAGGATGAAGAACAAGAGGCAGGATGTGGAGCCTGATGCCCAGAAGAGAGATACAGAAGAGACAACGTCCCCTACAGCCAGAGTGAGTCGTTGGTGCCTCGCTGGGGGTGCCCCACATTTTAAGTGTTACATTCAGAAATAAGCGAGTTATTTGCAATGACGGATTCCGAAACACAGGATAAGATGTTACTACAAAGATAAGGTGTTTCTATCCTTTGTGCAAAGATGAGGTGTTTCCATCCTTTGTGCAAAGATGAGGTGTTTCCATCCTTTGTGCAAAGATGAGGTGTTTCTATTCTTTGTGCAAAGATGAGGTGTTTCTATCCGTTTGTGCACAGATGAGGTGTTACTATCCGTTGTGCACAGATGAGGTGTTACTATCCTTTTTGCAAAGATGAGGTGTTTCTATCCTTTGTGCAAAGATGAGGTGTTTCTATCCTTTGTGCACAGATGAGGTGTTTCTATCCTTTGTGCAAAGATGAGGTGTTTCTATCCGTTGTGCACAGATGAGGTGTTTCTATCCGTTGTGCACAGATGAGATGTTACTATCCGTTGTGCACAGATGAGGTGTTACTATCCTTTTTGCAAAGATGAGGTGTTTCTATCCTTTGTGCAAAGATGAGGTGTTTCTATCCTTTGTGCACAGATGAGGTGTTACTATCCTTTGTGCACAGATGAGGTGTTACTATCCTTTGTGCACAGATGAGGTGTTACTATCCGTTGTGCACAGATGAGGTGTTACTATCCGTTGTGCACAGATGAGGTGTTTCTATCCTTTGTGCACAGATGAGGTGTTTCTATCCTTTGTGCACAGATGAGGTGTTACTATCCGTTGTGCACAGATGAGGTGTTACTATCCGTTGTGCACAGATGAGGTGTTGCTATCCGTTGTGCACAGATGAGGTGTTGCTATCCGTTGTGCACAGATGAGGTGTTGCTATCCGTTGTGCACAGATGAGGTGTTACTATCCGTTGTGCACAGATGAGGTGTTACTATCCGTTGTGCACAGATGAGGTGTTACTATCCGTTGTGCACAGATGAGGTGTTTCTATCCGTTGTGCACAGATGAGGTGTTTCTGTCTGTTGTGCACAGATGAGGTGTTTCAATCCGTTGTGCACAGATGAGGTGTTTCAATCCGTTGTGCACAGATGAGGTGTTACTATCCGTTGTGCACAGATGAGGTGTTACTATCCGTTGTGCACAGATGAGGTGTTTCTATCCGTTGTGCACAGATGAGGTGTTTCTGTCTGTTGTGCACAGATGAGGTGTTTCAATCCGTTGTGCACAGATGAGGTGTTTCAATCCGTTGTGCACAGATGAGGTGTTACTATCCTTTGTGCACAGATGGGGTGTTTCTATCCATTGTGCACGTACAATAGGTTCACTGTTAAGCTTGTCAGTGGATGGCGAATATTAGACTTGGAGAAGTTTGGTGTAGGTTGAAAAATTTGGGTTGGATCATCAGTAGTGCTCCTCTGGCTCATGGGGTGTTTCCACCTTTCACATTATACACCCTCACCAGAGGCGGCCAGCTATAGGGTGATCAGCCCTAAGCTTGCGTTCCATGCCTCATTCTCCAGCTTGTACAACTGTGACTGCTGTCTTGAGAATGATCGTGTGAGAATCGAGTAAATCATGAATCTGACTGGGATTTTTATGGATTTTATCTTGTTTGACTAATGGCTCTTGCATTCTCGTGTGTGTAGCAGCGAGATTCCTCCCGAGGCCGACATCGGGAAAAGGAGGATATAAAGATAACAAAAGAGCGCACACCTGCCAGCGAGGAAGAGCAAGCAGAGTGGGAAGCTAACCGTGAAGGTGAGTGGAGATCGGGGGACTGACCCTGAAGGCGGCCAGGTCTGTGAAACTATGCAAAGTTAATCCACCTGAGAAATAAAACATTGAATGGAAATTTCATAATGAAGGTGACAAAGCAAATGATGCTGTTAAAGCATCGATAGAACACACATCAGTAATTTCCTTTAATAGTAATTGTTTTTATGGCATTCTACAAATCAGCGATTGCAGAGTGGCCCAGTAATTTCTAACTGTACTTCTGCATGTCACTTCCAAGCTCTTCATTTTTGGTGCATAGGTGCCAAAAATGGCAAGTGTGTGTTTAGCTGGCTCTGAATCTTTGCTGCACCTGATTGTCAGTAATTCTGCCGTTGCTGGTTACCTGTCAGACTCAGATAACGGCGACGGTGATTACGACTACGAGCTGTCTCTGGAGATGAAGAGGCAGAAGATCCAGCGGGAGCTGATGAAGCTGGAGCAGGAGAACATGGACAAGAGGGAGGAGATTGTTATCAAGAAAGAGGTGAGAAACGGCCCAGATGGTGATGTGTGCACACTGTCCCTAAATGCTGCTGCACCTGGGTCTTGCCTGTAGATGGGCTCAGCCAGTAACACTGGCTATTCAGAGTGCAGACTACCTCATATCTTTATAGCACTGTTCAGGTCTTGGCCACATCTCCAGCTGCTACGACTGTGGCTTCCATAGTGGTTTGTACTGAGCCTCACCAGTCACATGGAGTGGCTGTGCTAAAATTGCAGATATTCTGTGCAACTTTCAAGTTAATGTTCTGTTATGTTGTCTAACGCTCATTTTATGACATTCTTATTTATGGATTTGGTGTGAGTAATTTGCTTCTATTTCTGTTAAGCCAGAATGGTGGTATTTGTTGGGGGGCTGTGGCTAAGTGAGCTATATGAGTACTAAAACACTTTTTTTTTTTTCTTTCAGGAACCGATTAACAAGAGCCGGACCAGCAGCCTGTCGAAGGTACAGAGAGCAGTCACTTGAAAGTGTTCCGTTCCTGCAGCTGTTAACGCAGCAGGCCCAGACTGGAAGCCTGCTACTCTTTGTAATGATGTGCTTCCACCTCACCCCCCCTCGCAGGTTTCCCCTGAGCCCAGCAGTTCCAAAGGCTCCCCTTCCTCCCGGAAGTCCAGTGGGTCTCCGAAACGCAAGGCCCCTGCTAAAGCCGCAGGCTCCGGGAAGAAGGAGAAGGCATCTGTCATCTCCTCCCCCGTGTCGGACCAGAGCAGGTCAGGGGGGAACGAGACGACTTCTGCATTAAATTGATGCCATAAGTGCAGCGTAGCCGTGGTTAAAGGTCCCGGCCCCGTCCTCACACTACCCTAACCCTGCTCCCAGGCCCTCCAAGGCGGCTCACAACAAGAAGAAGGGCCCCCGCACTCCCAGCCCGCCCCCTCCCCCGGCCACGGCAGAGAGCCCCATGGTGGGCAAGAAGCACAAGGGCAAGCACAAGAACAAGGAGAAGCTGGAGGAGAAGCCCAAAGAGATCAAGGAGCGGGGCCGCGATGCAGAGAAGCACAAGGACAAGAAGGAGAAGCGCCGGTGAGTGCGGCCGCTGCCACCGTCACACACACACCAGGGAGGCTGCAGATAAGTGCCTGCGCAAGTGCCTTTTTAGCCAGTAGGCTGTACATTCAAATCCCACTGAGAATGACTTTTATCCTACTTTTTGAAGGCATTCAATTATATATAAAAACAGGAGCCCATCTATCTGAGACCTTAGTTTGTACCTCTAAACTAGGTGAAATTTCCAGCATCCAATCAGATGCTTATAATGTAAATAGGAAAGGATGTACTACTGTGGTTGCTGGTTCAAGACCCCTGATGTCTGTTTCTCTGATCAGAAAGCAAGTGGTTCAGCATGTGCACACATCCATTCGCATGGATACAGGTTATCCTTTCAAATACCGAGACAGGAGATACTTTGCTCCTGTAATTGGGTTGCTCTGTTCTGTGACCATTGCTATGTAATGAAGGTGAGTCACAGGGCTTTGTGCTCTCCGGCTCTGCTTCTGCCTCTCAGACCCGTGTCTGTGTCTCTGTGCCGCAGAGATCGCTCCGAGAGCTCCCACAAGCCCAAGAGGTCAGCCACCTCTGAGGAGAGATCGGCCAGCGCCTCCCCCCCACTCCGGGAGGTGTCCCCCAAGCAGCATTCGCCACGGCCATCTGCCCAGAAGCTCCCTGCCCCCGCATCCTCTCCCCCGCACCGGTAATGAGCAGCAGAGTCGTCTCTGCTTCCTTTGGTCTTGGTTCCCATTTTTTTCTCTGCTTTGTAGATATACCTGTTCAGTCATTCAGAGTGAAGGTTTTTTTTTTAGGTTTCTCTGTAATATTGCAGTAAGTCCTGTCTGACTGCAGGTCACCGAGCCCTCCACGCCGCCGCCGGAGCCCCTCCCCTGCCCGCCATCCCTCCCCCTCATCCCGCTCCGGCTCGTCAGCCACCCCGGCTTATCTGCGGGAGTCCGGCTCCCCGCCCCCAGGGCGGCGCTCTCGCTCACCGGCCCAGCGTGGCCCCGTCAGCACCACCACCTCATCGCCTCCTCCACGCCGGCTCAGTCCCGGGCGCAACCGCTCCCGGGGCCGCTCCGAGAGGGAGAGGAGTCCGGCCGCTCCTGACCGGCGCCACGAGCGCAGAGACGGTACCTCCTAGCTTCCTGCCACACAGCTCGTTCAGGACCTGGGTGGTTACTGGTGACTGCTCACCTGCAGATTAGTATCTAGTAAATTAAAGGCAGTAAATAGGGGCAGCTGATGATGGGTGACCACGGCACACAAACACATACCTGGGGAGATTCACTGCTGGTCATTTGGTCTTCCCACCTTTTTTAATGAGCATCATTTATACATAATAATTTACTTTGGCTTTTCCCAATCCAGTCCTTGGGGAGCCACAGACGGTCCACGTTTTTGCTTCCTCCAAGCTCCCTGCCAGACTCTCCGTGGACTCCCCGAGTACTGGCTTGGGTAACAGTTATCTACTGTAATCTTGTGGAACTCAGCTGTCATCTTAATGTCATGTGATTTCTTGTTTGTCATTCCTCTTTACGGTGTTTTTAAGAGGTCTCTCTGTTTTCCCTGTCAGAGTCCCGGGGCAAGCGGGAGAAAGACAGCCATGAGGAGCGTGGCTTCGAAGCGGAGCAGAGCGTGGTGCGTGAGGACCGCGAGGGCCGCGAGCGGCGGGAGGCCCGGGAGCGCAGGGAGACCCGCGCCGACGGCCGCTCCGGCAGAGACTCGCTGGAGTACAGGGACCGCGAGCGGGAGCGCGAGCGAGACCGCGAGAGGGAGCGCGAGAGGGAGCGTGACCGGGCGGACTCCAAGCGGAAGGAAGAGCCTGCCCTGGAGGAGCGAGGCTATGGGCGTGGCCACGCCCGCGAGGACAGCGGCCGCCCTGAGGCCAGGGTGGAGTCACGGGCAGAGTCCCGCTCAGAGAGGCCTGGAAGGGGGCGGGGCCGCGCTGCTGAGGCTGCCGACAAAGGTGGGGCTGGGATCGTATGTGGTGTTGTGACCGTTGGCACATTTATGTCCGGCGTAACCTGTGAATAATTGATTTGCTCACAAGTCCGTGGCCGGCGGCACTAAAAAAAAAAAGGCCCCCCTGCATCAGGAATCGTACTATGTACGTTACATTATATGTGTCATTTTGTCTAGACTCCATAAGCAGCCGAGTTCCTTCAAATTTGAGTGTGTAATGGGTGTTGGTTTTAAGGCAGGGAGCTGGGCTGGGGAGCTCCCAGGCAGAGTAATTGTCAAGCTACGTGTGTGTGTGTGTGTGTGTGTGTGTGTGTGTGTGTACACATGCTGTTTTCTAAAGCTCAGGGTGTGGCTCCTCTCACACTGGGGGGGGGGTCTCTACTGTGTCCTCTAGGGGTCCGCAGCTCCCGGGGCTCCCAGTTTGAAGGTGGCAATGGGGGAGGTTCCTTCCATGATAACTGGGAGTCGCGCAGCAGTGGGGGGGCCAGCAGCTACCCCGAGCGAAGCACGGATCGGGGTGGCACTGATCGGGAACGTGACCGCTATGACGGGGACCGGCGTGGGGAGCCAGCCAGGGACTCTTCGTACGACCGCCGGGGAGGCCACACGGAGCGCGAGCGCCGGGACAGAGGTGGGGCATCCGTGGCCGGGGCTCTCACTTTCCCCTCCATCTGAATTCCGAGCTGTGTCATGATTGGCTCACACATTACCCTCCTCCGAAATTGAGCTGCTTCATGATTGGCTCACATTTTCACTGTCTGCATCAATACGGAGTGCTCTTCCAGGGTGCTTACAGTCACAGTAACCTGTCAATGTGGAGCATTGATTAGCTGGAGGGGGGTGGCAGCATTCTGAGGTAGAGACCTGCGCGGTACACTCCCGCGGGAGTGCAGGTCTCTATTCTGAGGCTCTGCAGCCCGACATGGTTTGATGATACAGTGATCCCCCGCCTATCGCGGAAGTTACGTTCCAGACCCATCAGCGATAGGTGAAAATCCTTGATATAGAAATATACATTCATATAAATAAACATTTTTTTGTTATAGTTTAAGCCGTAAATCCTAGGGCTTAAAACAAAATGAAAATTTTACAAAACAATTTGCTCACAACAATCGGATTACAAGCAAGGTGCTCGATAAGCAGAGAACTATGATGCGTCAGGGAAAAACCCGCGATATAGCAGGGGTGCAATAACTGAACCGCGATATTGCGGGGGTGCAATAACTGAACCGCGATATTGCGGGGGTGCAATAGCTGAACCACGATATTGCGGGGGATCACTGTACAGGTACCCATACCTGAGTTCCCCCAGGAGAGCTGGGTGGCTGTAAAATGTGCCATTTTGATAGGGTGTGTCCTTGCTGCTTGGTTGGTTTGATGTTTACGCAGTCATCTAGCTGTGTGGGTTCTCACATGGCGTGTGGCAGCTGCAAAAGACCATTTTGAAGGTGCTAATCTTAGCAAGCTACCGTTGGCTGCTGGTGTTGGGTTATGCTCATTGGATGGATGTAACATGCCTGGCAGTATGGGTGGGGAGCCTTCTGCCAAAACCCTTTTGTGTTGATATGCTGTATGAATGTTTTGCCGGGTGCTTGTAGCAGAACCTGTAGCATCATGATTGCTTTACAGAGCTCTGCCTAAAAAGTGTACAGTGTCCTGGACACATTACAGGCCCTGCCAAAGACCTCATCACCATGGTAACATCTGAGATGCACTGAAGAGAGTGACAGGGATCTGTGGCAGCAGCATCTGTTAAGTGGAGTAGTGGGGCTCGCAAGATGACTGTTTTTTTTTTTTTTAAATTAAAATTTTTTTTTATCCCCTCCTAGTCTCTCCCCCTTCGAACAGGCACCGGGGCCGCAGCGAGGAGCCAGAGAGGGAGGAGCGACGGGACGAGCGGCGAGTGGACCGGACCGATGAGCGGAGGGAGGAGCGGGAGAGGCGAGAGCGGGAGCGTGAGAGGGAGAAGGAGCGAGAGAAGGAGAGGGAGAAGGAGCGGGAGAAGGAGCGTGCCCGGGAGCGTGAAGAGCGGGAGCGGGAGCGTGAAGAGCGGGAGCGAGAGCGTGAGAAAGAGCGGGAACGGGAGCGCGAGGAGCGTGAGCGTGAGAGGAAGGAACGAGAGCGTGAGCGGGAGGAGCGAGAGAAGGAGCGGGAGGAGCGTGAGCGTGAGAGGAAGGAGAGAGAGCGGGAACGCCAGCGTGACTGGGAAGAGAGAGAGAAGAGCCGTGAGGAGCGCCGTGAACGCCGGGATGACCCACGGGATGAGCGCTCTGTCAGGGACACCCACGAGGACCGGAAGAGCAGGTCAGCTCCACAGACTGGCCGATGCCTGGAACTGTCTTCTTTGTAGCTTCTGACTGGTTATTTAGTCTTTGCTCCTTGTTTTATGCCATTATTTGGCAGCTGATGTCACACTGCCAGTCAGTTGGCACAGTATGGGAGGGACAACTGCTGAATGGGCCCCGCCATCCTAACTATACTTTCCTGGCTGGTCAAAATTGCAGGCATCCATGCTGCACCCCTGTCAGTTTTCATTCCCTTGTAATCCCTGGTCACAGAGGGCGAATCTTGGCTCCTACTTTCACTGTGAAGTTAAATTTGCCTACCTGTTTGTTACCCATGCAGGAAAAGGCAGCGTATGCAAAGCACGTCCAGCCCCAGACCTTCCCCGAAGAGAGCCAGGGAGGCCAGCCCCCCTGACAGTGATGGCTACAACAGTGCAGAGGAGAAAGGTGAGTAGGTCCTAGCATCAGACCCACATACAGGCAGACCCGAGAATTGCTGAATGGCTATCTAAGAGCTTCCTTAAAATACTGTGTAGCACTCGGCCATATAGAGCTTATTGCTGATGTGTGATTTCATTCCCCCTGTGTGTGTGTGTGTGTGTGTGTGTGTGTGTGTGTGTGTGTGTGTGTGTGTGTGTGTGTGTGTGTGTGTGTGTGTGTGTGAACACTCTCCTTCCAGGCGGTGAGAAGCACAGGCTCCTAAGTCAGGTGGTGCGCCCGCAGGAGCCGCCCCGCTCTCCCCCCCGGGCCCTCATGGAGGAGAAGCCCAGCCGCTGGAGGGATGACGACCGCAAGGCCGATAAGCGAGAGACTGGTGGGGTCAGGGCCCGGCACGAAGAGCCACAGCCCCGGGGAGGGGACCGGCGTGGAGGGAACGACCACTTGGACAGCAAAGAGCCACAGGAGCTGCCCCCTCCGGCTGCCTCCGCCGCCTCTGGCCTCGAGGAAAAGGAGGCAGCAACAGCAGTGGGCCTCGATGAGGGCAAGAAGAAGACCAAGTCTCAGAAGAAGGGGCTGAAGAGGAACCGCAAGGAGGAGGATGGGGGCGCTCCCCCCGCTGAACGCTTCGGCTCCGACGCCCCCCCCTCCCAGGAGACCCCTGCTCCACTGCTGTCCCCCCGCAAGGTGCCCAAGAAGAAGGCGCTGGAGAAGAAGCGCAAGCACTCCCGGGGGGGCGAGTCTGACGTGTCTGACGAGGAGATGCACCACCACCACCACTCCAAGAGGAAGCGGGGACCCCGGACGCCGCCCCCAGCAGCCAAGGAGGACGGCCCCTCCACCGGCATCACCTCCCAGAAGCCCCCAGCCGCCGTGGACCAGCCCCCTGTCACCAGGACAGATGCCGCTTTTAGTGACTGGTCAGACGAGGACGTCCCAGAGCGCGGCGAGGTCCCAGCAAGTTCATCTGCCCCCCCAGAGAAGAAGGCGGCACCTGAGGCAGCTCGCAGAATGTCACGTGGCGCCCGTGAAAGACCAGAGCCTGCCATTGCACCACTACTCCCCCAGGAGCCGCCCGCCATTGCACCCCTCATGCAGCCCCAGCTGCCGCTGCAGCCCCTGATCCCGCAACACCTCCTACGCAAGCACCAGCGCAGCAGCAGCCTGGGCAGCAACCGCAGCCGATCATCCTCCCGGCGGGTGAGGTCACCCTCCAGCGAGTCGGCCCACCGCGGCGGCGATGAACAGCCAGGCCCGCACTCTAGGAGGGGGCGCCTCCAGGGTGCTGGGTCTCGTGACAGGGAGCGGGAGCAGGAGAGGGAGCGTGAAAGGGAGAGAGAGCGGGAGAGGGAGAGAGAGCGGGACAGAAGCATGGCTGTAGAGGCTAGCTCATCAGAGAGGAAATCCCGTATCGACCAGCTGAAGAGGGGTGAGCCCAGCCGCAGCACCTCCTCAGGTCAGTCTGCACCGCAGAACGTGTTTCTAACATGTGACTATTGCATGCTGACCAGCTGCAGCACCTTCTCAATTCACTGTGGTGACATGTACTCGCTGATAGACTCTTTGGCCTGACTTCCTTGTCACTCGCCTCTCTGAACAGCTTCTCTCACTTGTACTGTAGAAACTGCATTGACAAGCTGTCTGAAATGTCCCTGAACCAAAGGCCACTTCATGCTTCACTTTTCCACATGCGCTTTCGGGCTGCACTGTCATGTACGCCCGCGTGGCAGCTACTTTTGGTATTCTGCCAGACCAGGAGAGGGCAAATACTTTTGCTTGGGTGGTATTACGTGATATGGCATACTGCGGTATTTTGAAATTGTTACAACAGAATTAGCCTGCACAAGATTTCAAAATGTCGGAATAGTTTTGCTTTTTAAAATATTGTACACCTTGGTATCTGAACAGTATGAAAAATTAAATATGCGAGTACCTCCAACCCTCCTCATACGGCTGTCCATCATAACTACAACAACGACTATTCTTCTAATCTTTAATTATTGACCACTGATCTGTCCACGCTGACCACCTACTGCAAATATCAAATCAATTATCTTTTACATGAGTAGTTGTTGCACACAGATGCACTAGATTTTCACTAGACATAAAAATCTGGACTACGCGTGCAGTCGTCCATAGCTAACACCTGATGATAGTTCCCTTCCACTCACCCGCAACCGAAAGCGCACATGGAAGAGTGAACTATGAATTGGCCTTAAGTCATTACACGTTGGTCTATAAGCCTAACAGTCCATGTATGGTAACTCATACAGTTGATCAGTCTGCAGAAGCAGGGCAGTGCTTGGACCAGCCGTTTTATCAACCTTCTATCTAAGTAGATGCTGCCCATCGCAGTTACCTCCAGTGTTTAGGTCATTGAGTGTAAATGGTACTAAATGGTACTTCATATACTGTGTTAAGCTTATCGGCATCTCAGTGGGAGTAACAATTTACCTGCTGTCACTTTTTTTTTTTGCCTTTTATGTTTTTATCACTGTGTCCATAATGCCAGGCATTTGTGGGTGGAGCTGGGAACACCAGCTTACGGTCAGTCATGTGATCATGACAAACCTTGATATGTATGGTGAGGGTGTTTGGCTAACCTGACCCCCCCCTCTGCTCCAGATCGGCAGGATTCCCGCAGCCACAGCTCCCGGCGCAGCTCTCCGGAGTCGGAGCGGCAGGCGCGCTCCCGGGCGGGATCTTACGACAGCCGCGAGCGGGAGAAGGATCGTGACCGCGAACGAGAGCAGTTTGACCGAGACCGTGAGAGGAAGGACCCACGGCAGCAGCAGAGGGCCGACTGGGAGCGGCCCGAACCTGAAGCCCGCGACTGGGTCGGGCGGAACCGGGACCCTCCGCCAGTGATGATGCGTGGGGGTCGCGAGCCAATCAGAGAGCGGGACCTCAGGGAGCTGCGTAAGCGGGAAGTGGAGCTGGAGAGAGACAGGCACTTGGCCGAGGGGCTGCTGCTGCACGACCGTGACCGCGAGCGGGATCGTGACCATGACCGTGACCGACTGCTGCTGGGACTCCCCCTGCACGTGGAGGTGAAGCCGGACCGGGCCGAGTTTGAGCCCCTAGCCAGGGAGGGCGCCTCTGGCGAGGGAGAGAAAAGCACAGGCGGAGCACTCAGCCTGGAAGAGTCGTGTGAGGTGGAGAAGGCGGACAGTGCAGACGGTAAAGAGCCCTGCTATCGCATGCCAGAGTCATCAGTCGCCTGCTGGCCCAGCTGTCCTGTCCTGTCTGTCATAGAAACTGGCTGATGCCCTGCAACACGTAATAAATCCTTCCCTTTATAGAGCAAATATTTGCATTACAGATCAAATGGCTCTTCGCTATCAAACACATTTGAATGGAGGCAATCACTGTGGAGTTAAAATCAGTAGATGCAGATATGCTCAGAAGTTGTGCTGAATGTCTTCCTCATATCACTGGGGGAGGTCTTGTCTTGTTTTGTGTCCTTTTTAATAGTCATAGCTGAGGAGGCTCTTGCTAGCTGATACATTGGCTGTGCTGCATTGTTCCTGTTTTTCTGCTGGTCTCATATGTTCTTTTGTAAATATTAGCCTGGCTGTAAGCTGCGGTTCATTACACTTTTTTTTTCTTTCTCTCTGTTGCTGGGAGCAGATGAGGATGATGGGAAGGTGGGGGACACGCAGTCTGCGGCGTCTGGTGGGGAGGAGTACGAGCCCATCAGCGATGACGAGCTGGACGAGATTCTGGCCGACAGCACAGCACAGAAGAGAGAGGAGCAGCAGCAGGAGGAGGATAAGATCTCAGGTACGCCGGAGCAGCACTCTGCGGCAGTGCAGCCGTGTCCCGGCCCCGGTTCATGTGTGAACGATGCCAGCGTTCCTGCAGTTTCCTACCGTTAGCTATAATTTACCCTGATGGGTTCCCCTCTCCAAATCAAAGATCAGTTTTTTAAAAATGCAGAAGTTTCTGTGGGCGGAACGAAACTGCAGCAATGTCGGAAAGCCCAGGCTGTTAACACAGTCACAGGGTAAGGCAACTGACTGTGGTGTGAGAAGATTAAGGAAGCAGGGAGTCAGTGATCCTCGGGCTCCCTCTGCAGGTTTGTCATCTCACATGGGAGCTCCTGACAAGCCGTCAGCATACGGCAATGAGTCCGCAGCCAAATGTAGTATGAACACTAACTGCCGCGCACATGACAGCATAGCAGAGTGGCATCATGAGCTGGGATTCGTTGTTGGAGACAAGCCTGCTGCATCTCTGCATGATGTCACTGTACCTAAATCAGCTAATCGGTTCCGTGTTACTACCACATGAACCACAGTGCTTTAAATACCAAAACCTGGCTGAGCGCCGTGTGTGTGTTTGTGTGTGACCCTCAGGGCCTCGGGATGTGATCGACGTGGACTGGTCCAGTCTGATGCCCAAGCAGCCGTCGGAGCCCCGCACCCCAGGGGCAGCGCTGCTGCGCTTCACCCCGGGGGCCATGCTGCTGCGAGCTGGGGTCTCCCGCCGCCTGGCTGGCCCCCAGCTCATCGACAGGGTCCGCGAGGCCTGCCGGGGCGAGCTGGACGACCCCAAAGGTCGGTCAGTCTGTCTGTGCACTGTTGAGTTTGTTAGCAAACCCATACCAGTATGGAGTAAGATGTACATTCACTGGGGCAGTTATGGGAAGACTGGAGTATAACTGCAGGATGTGGGGGGATGTGAAAGTCAGGCCTAAGCTTTCAGCAGAGCCTCAGCTTTATGGAAGAGGTTAGCTATAATAGCCCAAGCTGGGCTACACTGAGCCTAAGACACAATGTTCAGAGGTCACAGTCGAACTGCTGTGTGAATCACCTGTGCTCTCCGTCTCTGTCAGATGCAGACAGATTATTTGAGCATGAACTGGGGGCTCTGAACATGGCCGCCCTCAACCGCAGGGAGGAGAGAGCAGGCCTGCTGCGGAACCTCGGGCCCTGCTGCAAGGCCCTGTGTGCCCGCAGGGACATCACCATCCGCAGGCAGCTACTCAAGAATGACAAGGTGACCCACCCGGATTACTTTGTAGGGCGAAGTGCTGATTGGTGGAGGTGAACACTCCTACCAATTGCAGATGATTATTGATGCACGCATATTAATGCCTCAGTTTTGATGTGGTCAGATGCAGCCAGGCAACAAATACTGACTGGTTTTTTTTTGTTGGTTTGAGATTTCTAGACAAGATCAATGAACTTTGACTTCAAATATTGGGCTAGTACTTAGAAAATACAATCTGCAGCATTAAAACACTGCTTTATCTAATGTTGCTGAAAGAGACCTGCTTTTCTTTGAACCCTCTGCGGTTTGCCCCTAACCCTACCCTGGTCTCAGGGCACAACCAGGCAGATCTACAGCGCCGCCCCGGTGGACAATGAAATACTGCGGCTCAGTGTGCGTCTGCTGAAGAGGAAAATGGCGACCTGTGGAAGCAGCGATGGCCCGGGGCAGGAGAGGTCTGAGGGGACACTAGAGGCTCCCCCACCTGCGACCCCACCTTTGCCTGAAGTCTGTGCTTCCTGATTGGCTGATCTAGAGCAGTGCCACCAATCCTGAACCTAAAATACTCTGACCATAAAGGAAAAAAGCAGGATTCTGTGTGGGACACGCTCCATAGAGACTGCTGTCCTCTGCAGCCTGTGGATCTCTGCTGTGATCGAGTTGCTTACAGATGGCAGAGGGAGAGGTAAACCTGAGCAGATTGTGTGGTCTCAATTGGTCTCAGAGCAGCATGTTCTTTTAAACATTTATTTTATAATGAACATTCTCTTCATACAGGTATGTTGTGCATCGGTTATTAAAACTGGGCATTAAAATTTGGTTCCCCTTAACTGAGTGGAATGTTTCTCTTGTAGGATTATTTTTTTTAACATGGAAATGCAGTCTGCTTCTTTGGTACATCGGTAACATTTAGTGAGACATGACTTTGTTCAAGGGTTTAGATGACTTGTACATTAATGCTGCATGCTAAAAGTTTTTAAAACAAGCTTTTTCAAATAAAATTTCCAAGAGGACCAAGATACCACCACCCTTAGCTTTTTGCCAAACTGTAACACCTTGACTATAAGCTTTCCTGGAAGCTGTAGGACATTAAGCAACAGTTCAGGCCTTATGACTGAGGACCTGGTATCTGGCTTGGGCTAATTTTGTTTGTTAAACAAAAGTTTAGTTTTTGCACTGTACAGAATGAACTGTGTGGGTTAATAAATTTGTGCGAACATCTGCAGAAAACTAGTAGGAACTGTGAAAGTAACCTTTTCCCTTATGCCCAAGCTGTAAACAATGCTTAAGTATTGCTAGTTAAGTGCTGCTGTATTAGCCTGTGTGGTCACTGTGTGTGCGCCGCAGTAAGCCAGCACATGGTTTGAAGTCAGTCAATTCCGGCAAAATCTAGCAGCACTGGGTTTTTAAACTAATATCGGATTTAGGAGTAAAAGGTTGCTGGTCATCTGGGCTGGGGAGATGCTGCTGTTACCAGTAGAAAGCAGAACTGGTAAGACGCTGAGTAAATACATATGAAATCTGAAATGACACAATGCCATACAGACTAAAAGACCACACTACAGTAATGTGAAGAAAACTCCATGCAGGCTTTGTAAAATTTTAATCAACAAAACAATGCATAACCGAAGTAATCCTAAACGAGCTGATTACTCCAGTAAACAGGAAAAAATGGAGAATAATTTGGGGGTGGGGGCAGGTCCGGTACCCCACTGGGTACAAAATCATTCAACTGAGGTGAAGTTACTTGGCGGATTTGGGCTCTGTGGGATTCTCGCCCGTATCCAGTGTCTTAAGTAGGCGGAAAAGGCCGGCGGCCTCCCGGATGCGGCTGAACTCTATGCAGAAGGCCTGCACCTCGATGAACAGGTCCTGCACGTTGATGATCTTGTTTCGGATCAGCGACTGAAGGAAGACGCACACCAGCCTGACGAGGCGATTCTACGGCCAGGAACAGGATGGCAACAAGGAGATCATTGAGCTCATCTTTGAACACTGGTTCTCTTTTAAGACATCAACTATATTAACCAGAAATGATCGGTTCAAAATCGCATCACTTACTGGGGAGAAAACTGTTCTGACTTAAAGCGCCTATGAAGACTTTTTTTTAACGTGTCTTGTTTTTCCAATTACTGTTAGATACTACAAATGCATTACAGAGGACCATCCTGGCCTCCTGTTGAGGGAGTGTGAAAGATTCACAGAGCAACAAATTTCTCCCCCCAAAAGGCTATTCAGGTTTGTTAAGCCTTACCAGCAGAGTAGGACCTGAGCTGGCAGCACTGCGCAAGACCCTGACTGGTGTGTCCATGGACACAGGTCTCCGTAGGACCTACCTGCATGTATTTGTCTTTGATCTGCTCGCAGGTAGAGATACAGTTGGAAATGTACAAGTGAATGAACTCTGGCGGAAGGTCAACTGCTGTTGTCAACCTGTGTTCATCGAGGGATGAAAACATAACGTTAGCATATTGCTTTTGCAGTTACTGATTTCAGCATCTTTCCTTTATTTCTCATGACAGCCGTTAATTATTTAAAGCAGTGTTTCCCAACCTGGTACTCGTAGACCCTCAGACAGTCCACATTTTTGATCCCTCCCAGCTCCCTGCCAGACAGTCAACAGGCAGCAAAAACATGGACTGTCTGGTTGGGAAACACTGGTTTAAAACATCTGCATGCTACAATTTGCACATTGGTCATTTCCACGGACTGGCAGTGGCCATGGACCTGTCACAGCACAGGTGAAGGTGCAGTAGTGGTTACCTGTTGACCACCTCCATGGAATGCAGGGACATGTCCATGTTGACCAGCACTGAAAAGTACTCTGTGATCTGACTGGACTGCATCAGCTTCAGCAGCATTTCTATGGCAACCAGAGGGTTATTCTCCACCAAGTCGGGCAGCTTGGCTGGTGACAGCCCAATGTGATACACCAGTTTAGGGTCCTTCTCTAGCTCACCCAGAAGCTGTGAACGAGACAAAGAATTTTTTAACATAAGGGACAGTCGGTTTTCTTCCCTCTGACCCACTCTGGCTCTGACCCACTGTTTCGTCACAGAAAATCAGAACTCTGTACTTTAAAGCAGGCTATTCAAAAAAACGATACAAGTTTGTTTTTCGTCATCAGTGTATTTTGTGTCTGATGACAAGCCATTGATTTTTGGGTAGATTTTAAAGCATAGGTTTTAATTCAGTTTAGCACTGTGACGTATTGACTAAAACGAAAGTTATATTACTATAGAACTGGAATGTAAAGCACTGTACCAAGATGTAATATAGACTGCATACTTTAAACGTAAAACATTTTAAGTTGTATCGTTATAAAGATCTGGTAAATATTTGTGCAGCATTTATAAATGTGAGCTTGGCCCAGCTATGTCAGGTTAATCTGAACATTACCTGCTAAATGACAGGTAAAATTAGAGGGGTCCCATTTAGCCTAGTTTGGCTACTATAATTAAGCCAAATTAGCCAGTCTAGTAACACAGACCAGACGCAGAGAAGCCTGTCTGGATTTCTGAAAAACTATCCTGGTATATTGGTCAGGGGAGAATGAAACATTTTGTATAAATGATGTAGTAACAGATTACCACACACTCAGTAAAGTGCCTCAGGATGACACTGCTGTGAAAGACACTATATAAAAAAAAAAACTGAACTGAATGCACGGCAGCCCCTCACCTGAGACTGCTGCTGCGCAGACAGTGGGCTCTTAAAGGCCTTTGACATGATGCGCTTGACCTCCACGCCGGTGCTGTTCCTCACGCACATGGAGCGATCCCACTGCACGCTGTGGTCCGGCTCTGATGGGCTCAACCACACCAGCTCATCCTCACAGACGTGCAGCGGGGGTGGCGGACGGATGAACTCTGGCCGGAAGTGGCCTAGATGGACACGTCAATGACACACGCCATAATGGGATTGCAAGTGGACAGCAAGCAAGCTGGGACAAAAAGGCTGAATAAAAGGCCCATGCAACAGAAAGACAAAATCTGACATATGACAGACCACATTTGCTGGGATTCTTTCCCCTGAACCCTTCTCTGCATAAGGACATTATGGCTTCTTATATCTCTTACCACTGCCCTACTACATTGGCACAGTTATCTTTTGTTTAAGTTTTTACTACAAAGTTCAGCTGTTCATGAAGTTACTTGTCTTTGGTACCCGTGTGCATAATTAAAACAGGAAGAAATCCTGGATTCTGGGATAACTCACTTTCCAAAGGTGGGCGTGGACCCGTGACCAGGGCCTCCGTAATCTGATTGGCCACAGAGCTGTCAAACCCGGAATTGGAGGAGTCTGGGTCAGGGTCATTCAAGACGCTAGGGAAGCTGGCCTTGCTCTGTGTGGGCAGCTCAGACTGACGCTCTGCAGGTGGGAGGAAAACAGGCCATGATCCCCTGAAGAGGAGCCCGCATACTCAGTGGTACTAACCAGGTGGTGTTCCTAAAATCCCAAGGATGATGTAGACTTGTGTTTCCCAAAACCAGTCCTTGGGGACCCCTAGATAGTCTACAGAAACGTGGCCCGTCTGGGGGTTCCCCGAAGACCGGTTTGGGAAACACTATTGTACACCACTCTTGACACTTAAGCAGTCAAACATTAAATTTATGTGATAAATCCAAACATAACTAAGGTAAGATGTACCATTTTTAAAGAAAACAGGAAGTAATTCATTGACTGCAAAGTACAGCATTCAAGTGTACATTGCTGAACTCATAAATGCATGTCGTTCCTGATGCCGGGTGTGAAAGTACGTGTGGAGAAGATGTACTGCTCTGAGACAGCACCAGTGAGCTACCTGCCAGGGCCAGCTGAAGCCCACTGATATCTATGGACTGGGGCGAGCTGCCCACATCCATGCAGGACACCTGTCGAGGTGTCTTCTTGAACAATTCTTTGGGTGGCGCCAGCATCAGCTGAGAGAGGAAGTACTTCTCTGGCAGGGTGATGGGTGGGAGGAATCCTGCAAATGGCAAAGGAGTCCAAACATTTGGCTAAAACTTAAGCATTGCTTTGTACTGGCATGATCCTTTTCTGAAACTGAAGGCACACATTACAGAATAATTTCCCATTTCCAAGTGACTTGTAACCTCTTCACCCAATTGACACCTTAAACGATACATGCTTTAAGGAACTGTAAAACTAAACGAGGCATAGCTTAACTTAGCAGTAAACATTACCAAAATTGCAAATTGCAGGAAGTTTTATGGCAAGATTGTGACCCCCTTACTCTTAACTCAACTCACCAGATATATACCATATAAAATGTTACGGCTTTAAGTCGGCCTCGATATGCTTACCACAGAGCGGCTTCTCCTGCTCCTCTCCGACAGGTGATGGGTTTAAAAGGTGAGCAAAGACCGCGGCGAAGGGGTTGGCCGCCAGCGGCTCGGTGCGGTACATTTCCCACAGGAGGTAAAGGGCCGTGAGGCGCTGCGGGGAGCTGGGCAGGAGGTCGGGCTGCTGCAGCAGCATCACCAACACGGAGCCCACCCGAAAGTGCTCCGCTTTCCCGAAGAAGTGGTGGAAGGCGTTGGACAGACTTTCGAATGTGTTGGTGCAGGCTTCTTCGGAGATGATTCCCAATAAATTGGAGAGCTCCTTCGGGGCCAAAGTCATTGTGTTTCCGTTTGCTGGTATACCTGGCTTACAAGTTCAAATGTAATGTCTTTGGCAGCCGATTTCTTCTTTCACAATGAGCGGTTCATCGCTTAGCCATCCCAGCTTGAAACCGATCAACTCGTTGCTTGCGAATCCGTCCCACCATTAGTTTTATGTCGTAAAGTAAAACAAATTTGATTAAGGGAGCACTTGACAATAAAATAAATGATGGAAGCGATTTTAAGTGTCTTCTTACTACAAAAGAGACTTCAATACATGCGTATCACAATATTACTATAAAGCTATCTGTCAAAACAACGAAGACAGTCCAGTTCATCTTCACACCTTCCAAACCTCTTACTGACTATTACGACACATCATTCGCTTTACGATCGACGAGTGCCTGACGGGAAATGTGGTTTTACTTTTTTCCTACAAAACATTTAGTTGATGACGAAACAGATTAATTGTGAATTCAATATCTTTCATGCTGCAACTAACAGTGCTAAATGAAACATACGATGTAATTATTTGTTATTTATTTCACTGTAATGGCCGGGGAACCCGGAAATAAAAGTTTTCATTGGGTTTAGCTTACCCAGAATTCCAAAGTACTTCCTTTCCGACATTTGCCTTGGCAAAGTAAGTATGTTTGAAGTATGTCTTCTGAAAGAATCCAAATTCATCCTTGCTTACTGTAGTTGCAATATCACACGTTGAACGCATATAAACATAAGACTATTTTTGACGATATAAGCAATGTTTATTTGAGAGTTTAGATTGTAAATTGTGGATGATACATACGGTCTGATTTGGTGCTACCTTGAACACGGAGTCAGCGGTGTGAAGAGGTCCGGGTGAATAGCTGCGTGTGTGATATTGCTAGTAAGATTTTGCAGTAGTGCATAGGTTGCATAAATCGTTTTGTTTTAGTTATTTGCTTTGTTTGGACATTGTAGTAACGTAGACGTTAGCTGTCCGTGTGGCGGTAGCCGGGTATAGTCTAGTTAAATCCATTTCTGTGGTTTTATAATGACGATATAATTTACCTGAGCTACATATATTTGTACTAAAAAGGAACGCAGTCTTCCATGTTGAAAGTTTGTCGGGGTTGACAAAGCTTTGGTAAATGCGTTTGCTCTGAAATGCAGTGTTTCTTTCTCTTAGATGGCTCCAATTAAGAAAGGCGGCGAGAAAAAGAAGGGACGCTCGGCTATCAACGAAGTGGTGACCAGGGAATACACGATCAACATCCACAAGCGCATCCATGGCATGTAAGTGCGACTCCCGGCCGGCGCCGGCCTGCTCCGCCGTCAGAGGGCGTCCCTGGCAACCTGACGCACTGCGTGTGCCGCCAGTGATTCACTGGAGTACACTGGAGAATGATGTTTAACGTGCTAAATCCTTTGAAAAGATTTCTATTTTGGGGAAGACATATAAAATTTACAAGATGTCAGTGCTTGAGAGAAGATATGGAGATATTTGGCACGTGTTTATACTTAATGTCCTGTTGGAAATCAATGGGATCATCAAAGCTGGGCATAAGGCCACTTAAAATTAATAAATTGTTTTACATGATTCAAACTTCTAAAATATTGATGAGTAGGGGATTTTATATTTTTAGCGAAAAGACGAACGGCAACAGAGATATACTAAAACTAGAAAAGTTCTCAAACAGCTCGCGAAAGGTAATATATATTACTCGGTATATTGATGCCCTGCCAAGATTTTAATACCGTGGGCCCACACACAATCTGACAAACGATAAAAACCATTGTCCGAGAAGCGTCAAATTGAAAAATCCGAGGCTGACATTCAAGATTTTTCACCCACAGTTTTTGAGGTGAAAAAAAACGGATTTTTTGAAAATTATAAAACATAAAAAAAATCGAGGCGGCACCAAAAAATTGAGGCGGGCGGCCATGTAAAACAATTTATTAATTTTAAGTGGCCTAATATGGAATATGGCTGCAATTAAACAGGGACCTAAACAGATTCATCATTTTGCTCAGAGCTTTTCTGCTGGAAGTCCTGCCTTTCATGTGTTAACCATTTTACATGATGCAATTGTCTCTCCTCAGATAAATGAATGTAGTTGTTTTAGACACCAGCAGAAATGGTACCATTAGCTTTAAGTTGCAGCTCAATTAAGTTGTAATGGTAAACTCATCATGAATTTTCAATGTTAATATGAGTACTGACTGTGTACATGTGACTGTCAGAAATGGTGGCGTGCAGAACTGGATGACCTCTGCTTTGTTCTTCCAGCGGTTTCAAGAGGCGGGCGCCACGTGCCATTAAGGAGATCCGCAAGTTTGCCATGAAGGAAATGGGAACCCCCGACGTCCGCATCGATACGCGCCTCAACAAGGCCGTGTGGACCAAAGGCGTGAGGTACAGGCCTAGCTGCACTCCTGCTCTCAGCATTTAAATGTCTCGGGGAGCTTGTTAGATGTCACATTAGGAGCACAGCCCATATGTTTTTTTGTGCAGCGTAAGGGAGCCGTAAACATGGATTTGGACTGTTTACATTTTATTAAGCAGACACTTGTTCAAAGTGATGTATAAATGAAGCAAACAACACAAATATACCTGTGTTAAGGAGCCGACTAGACAGAAGTACAGCTAGGCTGAGCTTCCAATGAATGCCCAGAAACAAGTGTAAGTAATATTAGAACAGGAGGTATGTAACATCTTCCAAACAAAGCAAGTATCCAATATTCCGTCAGCAGAAAATATTAAGAGCATTCAGGGAATGTGGAATGTTATAGGCTAGCAGAGGTGTTCCTGGAACCGATGGGTCATAAGGTGTTTGCGCAAACTTTTCACTTCGTAGAACCAAGTTCCCATAATTATGCAGTTTAGTGAGCTGGGAAAGGTACGCATGCTTTCTGGGCAGCTTGTGGATTATGCGATGTGTGCACCATCAGCCTGCGCCTAATGTTTATAATCACTAGCTCTGCACCACCGGGAGCATCTTGCTGTTGGCCTCTGGTTGGCTTTGTTTTGTGTCATCTGGTCTCCTGAATGCTTATCCCACAGTAGGTGCTGCTGCATTTGGACAAGTGAGTGACAACAGGTCACTCAGCTCTTCAGTATATCATCAGCTCACAGCACTCAGTTTATCCAGTCATACAAGCTGAATGTTGGAAGGGTTTTGTGTTACTTTCTCCCATAGATCGCTTTAGTCTTTCCGTGCTCAGTCCCAAGACAAGTTACTTAATGGCATTTGTGTGTGTGTGTGTGTGTGTAGGAACGTGCCGTACCGCATACGCGTTCGACTGTCCAGAAAGCGCAATGAAGATGAGGATTCTCCCAACAAGCTGTACACCCTCGTCACGTATGTCCCTGTCACAACATTCAAAGGTAAGCTCACAAGGACAATCTTCTGAACATCCAGTGATTCTCTGGTGCTTCTGATAAGTACATGTAAAGTGCCCCCTTTTTGCCTGTTTTTGTGAAATTGTCTTTTTGCCAACTGAGAATATAGTTACTTAAATTGCAGGCCTGTCTCTTTGGAACTGATGCAGCTTCTTATGAGTTACATTTCTTCTAAAATCTGTTGTAGCAACATAGATCTGAAACCCATTCTTCAGTGCATGTATTAGAATGTTTCTGCTATATTACCTTAGCAGTCCTGCTTTACTGTGTATAACTAATGACATATAAATGTTTTTTTTTCAGGCATGCAGACAGTCAATGTTGATGAGAATTAGAATGTTTCCCAGATGCTGGTAAAATAAATGGATGAAAAACCATTGGTTTGTTTTTGTATTCTTTCAGCAACTATTTTTAAACTCACAAAACACTACATTAGTGTTTCCAGGTTCCATAGGGAAAAGCATGTGACTGAGTTCAGTTGTACATGGTTTACCACTGTGGTGATGCCGGTAATTAGATGGATCTCAAAGCCACATTCATTTGTAGAATTCCCTTTTACAGAATTTGTACACATGGGTCTACTTTTAGGGAGAGTCTAACAATGTCTTGATTGTTGGGGCTAAAGTATTGTCAGCTGTGGGCTAGAAGATGTCACCCACCTTTTTGGGCAGTTTTAATACAGTGGTCTTCCTTATTATGCTGTGTTCCATTTGAATCTGGAAGTTGGGAATTTCAACTGGAATGTCCCCTGAAGTTAGAATTCCAACTCAAAGAATTCAAGATGGCTGCAGCCATCATCGACAGAAATGGCAGCTTTAGTTATATATTGTTTATTAGTATTTGCGTCTTGTTTGTAGCTCATTAAATTGATCTTGCACATAGTACTGTCCAACCGCTATCTACAGACATGTTGCTATTAAGTGCATGCTCAAAATGTGTGTTAACTGGTTTTAACTAACAATGAACCTGGCTAAACCAGGGGCCTGTTTCAGAAAGCAGGATTTCTTGCTGAGCCAGATAACTTGCCAGATTTAAGGTAATCTAAATGAAAGTGAACAATGATAAATGCCATTTATGCTGGAGTACCTTAAATCCAACAAGTTATCCAGCTAAGCCAAGAAGTACTGTTTTTTGAGACAGGTCCCTGGTATTGCCAAATGGCTTTCCGATTTGCTGTACTGGAACTCTTAACTTGAGTGTGTCTGGATGCCCGGCTCCAACTTCCAAGGTAAACGGAACACAGCACAATCCCCTCATTTTACAGCTACCTCTGAGGATAGGAGGAAGTTGCCCATGTCTGGTATAGACTAGAGCTGCAACGAGTGTAAAGGGAATTACCTAAACAACCTGTGATCCTCAGTTATTACCTCCAGCACTATCAGGAACACCCCATATGTTCCTAAGTCACACCAAAAAGCTGTTTAACAGCAATGAAGTCTACCCAGACATATCCACTCTCACATTTACGAACACTGGCTTTCTGGCAAGCTGGGGTTCTGGGTGTTTCAGTCCACTTAAAGATTTTTTTAGAGTGTATACAGATTGTTTTAAACCACAGCCAACACGCCTCGGGCAGTGTCAGGTTTAGAACACTTTAATAACCAGTTCAAACCAGCACATTGCCGGACTGTCTGAGGTCATGTGGCAGCCGCAGAGAGCACAGCTGCTGTGGTGCCCACACATCCACCCGTGATATGCTTGATAGATCAGCCTGCATGAAGCCTGAATGCAAACACCACCAGCAAGTCACAATGCAACACAGTCATTGACACATTGTGCTACATTTAATACATTCCAATAACACCAATGACTCCCCAGTTCTGTAAAATTAGGAATCTGATACTGGGGGTTCCCACATTGTGTTACGAAATATAAAAATCATATTGCTTTGGGGAAAAAAAGAATTAATTTATATGATTGCTTAAGCAAATCAATTCTTGGAACATTACTTGAACATGTAAACTCTTACAAACATAAGCTTCCAGAATCCTCAACCTCAGTCACTTATTCCACAAAAATGGTTTTTAATGAGACCCAGGTCACGGCCCCTTCAAGCCAGGACAATAGTACATCATAACTCATTCCTTAAGAAGGTAACCATGGCTACTGGACTGATTACAAAACACAGAAACCCTGTGTTGTAGCACTTCAATACCTGCTACATTAAAAAGCAAACTGCAGGGAAACAAGTTACACCACCCAAAGCTTTATGTTCAGTCCTGTCCTGGTGTAGGGGCTCAATGGCTCTGGAGGCTTTTATGTAACTTTGGGACTTGAACCAGCAATGTCCCTACAATTAATAACTTCCTGGTGTATCAGAGAGACCAAAATAAACAATTTGACTCATTCACAGTTTTATGTAGGTCACCAAAAATGACAAAGTATTTTTAACTGAAATTATAAAATAATTAAAATGATCCCACATACTATAGAGGTGTCGTGGTGCTTTGTGACAGAAGCAGTGAAAGCCTACAGATGTTACAAGGTGCATATTCCTCTTGAATCAGTTGAGCTCTCTTGTCTTTGAGCTCCACTTCATAAGCATAGGATTTTGATCCCTGAAGAAAATGTTTGTGCTCTTATAATCAGCATAAGGAAAAATCTGGTTCCAGTGAATAGCTCCCATCTGGACGAATATGGTCAATCAGAAGTCAAACCTGTGCCAAACTGCAGAGGAACTACAGGGAAGAACTGGATGGTTTTGGCCAAAGATAGCTTGCTCAATGAGCCCCCTGCTGGTCTGTCACAGAACCTCCTCATTCCAGGTGCTGCTTTGCCCTGGCATTACTGATCTTGGCCCCAAGATCTACAGACTTGTCAAAGAAGTTGACCAGGGCCTGCTCAGTAAGAAGGGAAGCCAGGATTTGGGCAAAGCTGACAGTCCACTCACTACTGGAGTCTGTGAGGGGCTGATCCTGCACCCCGTCGTTGCCGTCTGAGCTTTGGCTCCTGTGACCCGCTTCCCCGATCCGCAGCACCAGGCTGGTAACCGTGGCAATGGCCTGAAAGAGTTCGTTCTCCTGGGGGTCTCCATGAAACATGCTGTAGAACGTCTTGCAGAATTGGATGAACTCCCACTGCGAACACAGGGTGGCAGAGAGTACATTACATTACACTACATTGTACTGCTTTACCATTAATTTAGAAGTGTTTCCCAATCTGGCCCTCGTGGACCCTCATTCGGTCCATGTTTTTGCTCCCTCCGAGCTTCCTACAAGACAGTCAACATTTTTGCTCCCAGCTCTCTACCAAGGAGGGAGCAAAGACGTGGACTGTCTGTGGGTCCCCAAGGAACAGAATGGGAACCATTGATCTAGAGCACTGGTTCTCAGCCCTAGCAACAGGGTACAGCATTCCAGCCCCTCCAAGAGCAAATTTTCAAATTATCATTCTAATGAACCGAGACCTCACTGGCGTGTGAAACTGAAAGCTGTATAACAAGAAAACGCATATGAGAACAACTGCTGCTGTAAACAGCAATTCCTGTAGCTGCGAGTATATGCAGTACAAGACAGGGACACAACACGGTGATGCTGGCGATCACACAACATGAACGCTCCTGGTCCTAGCTAGTAGTGATGGCCAAATGAAGTTTCATGAACCGTTTGCTCTCTAGGTTGTGCTCTCTGTTCATAAAAGGGCTCAAAGCATGCCAAACATTCATCCATCCATTAACTGCCGCTTGTCCGGGGTTCGGGTCACGGGGGTAGTAGCTTCAGGAGAGATACCCAGACTTCCCTCTCCCCCAGCTACCTCTTCCAGCTCTTCGGGGAGGATGCCGAGGCGTTCCTTGGCCAGTCAAGAGATATAATCCCTCCATCATGTCCTGGGTCTGCCCGGGGGCCTCCTCCCTGTAGGACATGCACGGAAAACCTCTCCGGGTAGCCGCCCAGGAGGCATCCGCACCAGATGACCAAACGACCTCAACTGGCTCCTTTCAACGTGGAGAAGCAGTGGTTCTACTCTGTGACTCTCCCGGAAATCCAAACTTCTCACCCTATCCCTAAGGGAGAGCCCAGACACCCTGCGGAGAAACCTCATTTCGGCCACCTGTATTCGCGATCTCATTCTTTCGGTCATTACCCATAGCTCATGACCATAGGTGAGGGTAGGGACGAAGATGGACCAATAGATCGAGAGCTTTGCTGTCCGGCTCAGTTCTTTCTTAGCCACGATGAACCGGTTAAGCACCTGCAAAACTGTAGAAGCCGCTCCGATTCATCTGTCCAGCTCCCGATCTCGCCTACCATCACTCGTGAACAAGATCCCGAGATACTTGAACTCCTCCACTTAAGGCAGTACCTCTTCCCTGACCTGGAGAGGGCAATCCACCCGTTTCCGGCTAAGAACCATGGTCTCGGACTTGGAGGTGCTAATCCTCATCCCAGCCACTTCGCACTCGGCTGCAAACTACCCCAGAGCACACTGGAGATCCCCAGCAGATGAAGCCAACAGGACGACATCGTTCGCAAAAAGCAGCGAACAAACTGTGTGTACAAACTGGACACCCTCAACACCCAGGCTGCACCTAGAAATCCTGTCCATAAATATTATAAACAGGACCGATGACAAATGGCAGCCCTGGCGGAGCCCATCCCGCACTGGGAACACGTCCGACTTATTACCGGCAATGCAGACCAAGCTTCTGCTCCATTCATACAGGGACAAAATCGCCCACAACAGTGGACCCCGGACCCCATACTCCCGAAGCACCCCCCACAGCACCTCGGGGAACCCGGTCATAAGCCTTTTCCAAATCCACAAAACACATGTAGACTGGATAGGCAAACTCCCAGGCCCCCTCCAGTACCCTTGCAAGGGTATAAAGCTGGTCCAGTGTTCCACGGCCAGGACAAAAGCCGCATTGTTCCTCCTGAATTTGAGATTCGACTATCGATCTCACCCTCCTCTCCAGTACCTCGGAATAGACTTTCCCAGGAAGGCTGAGAAGTGTGATCCCCCTGTAGTTGGAACACACCCTCCGGTCCCCCTTCTTAAATAAGGGGACCACCACCCCGGTCTGCCAATCCAGCGGCACTGTCCCTGACCTCCACGCGCTGTTGAGAAGGCGTGTCAGCCATGACAGCCGCACAACATCCAGAGCCTTTAGGTACTCCGGGTGGATCTCGTTCACCCCCGGGGCCCGGCCACCACATAGTCCTTTAACCACCCTGGCCACCTCAGCCCCAGTGATGGGCAAGCCCCCCCCAGCACCCTCAGGCTCTGTGCCCTCAGATGTCTCAAAGGCAGTGCGCGTAGATGTATCTGAGGCAGGGTTGAGGAGGTCCTCAAAGTATTCCTTCCACCTCTGGGTGATGTCCCCAGGTGAGGTCAACAGCATCCCCTCCGCACTATAAATAGTAGGAACCAGGAGCTGCTTCCCCTCCTGATATTCTGGATGGTTTGGCAGAACCTTTTTGAGGCCGACCGAAAGTCACTTTCCATGGCCTCACCAAACTCCTCCCACGCCCGGGTTTTTGCTTCTGTGACCGCCCGAGCCGCATTCCGCCTGGTCTGCCGGTACCCATCCAGAGACCCCCGGGCTAATAATTCCCGGTAGGCCTCCTTCTTCAGCTTGACAGCCTCCCTCACCTCTGAGGTCCACCATCGGATACGAGGGTTACCGCCACGACTGGCACTGACCACCCTGCAGCCACAGCTCCGTACGGCCGCTTCCACAATGGAGGTCAAGAACAGTGTCCATTCAGACTCAATGTCCCCAACCTCCCCCGGTATGCAGTTGGAATTCTGCCGGAGGTGCGAGTTAAAGGTCCGGCGAACAGGAGCCTCTGCCAGACGTTCCGAGCAAGACCCTCACTATGCGGTTGGGGCCTACCAGGTCTGACTGGCTTCCTCCCCCGCCACCTGAGCCAACTCACCACCAGGTGGTGATCAGTTGACAGAAGGTCGCAGATCAGATGATACGATTATGAAATCAATCATCGACCTGTAGCCCCGGGCATGTTCGTACCATGTCCACTTATGGACACCCTTATGCTCAAACATGGTGTTCGTTACGGACAAACCATGCATTGCACAAAAGTCCAATAACAGAACACCACTCGGGTTCAGATCAGGAAGGCCGTTCCTTCCAATCACCCCCCTCCAGGCCACACTGTCATTGCCCACATGAGCATTGAAGTCCCCCAGCAAAACGATGGAATCCCCTCATGGTGCGCTAACCAGCATACCACTAAGGGAATCCAAGAAGGCCAGGTACTCTGAACTGTCATTCGGCACATAAGCGCAGATGACAGTCAGAGACCTATCCCCGACCCGAAGGCGCAGGGAGACAGCCCTCTCGTTCACCGGGGTAAACTCCGTTGTTAATGCACCGAACTGTGGGGCCACCAATAGCCCCACCGCAGCCCAGCGTCGCTCACCCACCGCAACTCCAGAAGAAAAGAGCATCCAGCCCCTCTCCAGGAGACTGGTTCCAGAACCCACGCTATGCGTTGAGGTGAGCCCGACTATATCTAGTCGATATATCTCTCAACCTCATGCACAAGCTCAGGCTCCTTCCCCACGAGAGAGGTGACATTCCATGTCCCGAAAGCCAGTTTTGTCAGCCGGGGATCGGACCGCCAGGGCCTCCCTTGGCCGCCACCCGATCCACAATGCACCGAACCCCTGACATTCCCCTTGCGGGTGGTGGGCCCACCTGAGGACAGTCACGGGCCACACGGGCCACACGGGCCAAGCCCCAGTCACCAGGCGCTCGCCAACAGGCCCTTCCCCCAGGCCTGGCTCCAGGGTGGGGCCCCGGTGACCCTAGTCCGGGCGAGGGAAACGAGACCTTGGTAGAGTTCTTTGTCATAGGGTTCTTTCGGATTGCTCTTTGTCTGGCCCCTCCCCCGGGACCTTTTTGCCTTGGGAAACCCTACCAGTGACTACTGCCCCCGACAACAAAGCCCCTAGGGTCACTGAGGCACGCAAACCCCTCCACCACGATAAGGTGACAATCCTCAACACAAACCAAGAACACCATCTAGTGGGGTGAAAAAATACAGCAAATGGTTCATGAAGCTTCATTTGGCCATCACCAAACCGGTATTAGTACCAGCCAGGTTTACCTAATAAAAACTGTCTACGGACTGCATATGAAAATACAAAATAGTTAGCACTCATCGTTGTTTTATTGCTTTGCTATACTGATTTCTTGTCTTGTTCTTGATGTGGAAACTGACAGAAAAGAGACCAGCAGCCTCCAGCAATGCGATCAAGGAAAAGCAAGGTACTGATCTCCCATATTCACTCTGAGCCTAATAGGACATATAAGCAATATAACAATATGATAATACCCACAATACTTCATAACACAAGATTGTGTATTTCACTAATTGGTTCCATAAATCAGTCTTTTTTTTAGGTATAAAGTTCTAGCTCTCGTACTGCACTCCTCCTTATGAGCTGAACTGCTTGAGAGGTCATCTTTGACTGTCTCGCTCTTCCTGCCACAGATGTTCAAGTGGAAACACTGGTCTGGCCACTACAGCACACTGTATTTGTATTTGTGCTCTAGCCCAGTATTCAGCCCAGACAGTCCACACTCTACAAGAGGGAAGAAAGGATCACCATATTCATATACTGAACACAGGCCACGATCTCCCGATGAGCCTGCACATGCAGTGGCATTAACCAGGTCATGCTCCTAGATTTCCAGTGATGATGTAGAGTAGTGCTTCCCAATCCAGCCCTCGGGGAAATGTGGACTGTATGGCAGGGAGCAAAAATGTGGACCATCTGGTGGTCCCCGAGGACCGGGCTGGAACACACTGCTGTAGGCTGTGCTGATACACCAGTTCGGATTGTCATGCAAACCGCAGTGGCTGAGCACCACAGCTCCAGTAAGCTGACCTGCTTCATCAGCGGCAGCGGCTCGTCCACATCCTTCTCCTTCTCCAGGTCCCTAAGCATTTTCTTCAGCTGCTCTTGAGTGTCTCCCATCTCCCCTGCAGACAGAAAGTGAGACACAAAGCTGAGCTTTACTGAAACGGGCATGAGTGCAAACCTAACATTACACTCATGTTAAAGTCAAGTAAACCATGTGCATTGCAGTCTATCACTGGCAGAGAGGCCTGAATGACAGCCAGGTCACAACCTCTAGCTGAGACGCATCATTCTGTGTACCCTTACACTGGCTAATTTCATGTTGCAGCGAGCTGACTGAACAAGGGTTCGTGGTTATATCATGTTTTAAATAACTTGCCCCGGCCCCACAACTTCCTTTCCATTGTAATGGTACTGATAGCTGCTCTCTTGTACAAAACCACCAAACAAGGCTCTAAGTCACAACTACAGTTACACAACTGTAGCCACTTTGAGTAGCATGTGCATGTTTTCACCTGTGGGGATGCTTTGGGGGAAATTTATATATATATATAGTATGTGTGTGTGTCTGAGTGTCAGAGAGAGAAAGTGAGAGAGAGAGATGGGGCTTTACCATTGGGAAGATTGACATACAGAGGCCTGGTGGTGGACAGCAAGGGGCTCTTTAAGGGGGACGTGACGTCTTCATTCTCACATAGGGCTAAGCACAAAGCATGGCCAGAAAAAGGAAGTCTTTAAATATAATACATTATGAAACATCAACCTACACTGAAGCTCCCCAACTGGTTATAATGCCCAAGCACAGAGCATGATGGGAAGGAGTCCTCCACACAAACTCACCTGGGGGAATGTGCAGGCAATACAGGTATCTGATCTTCTCATTGAGCTCTTCACAGTACATTTGGTCTGCAAAGGCGTGAGGTCATTGCATTACTACATTCATATTCACATTTAATTCCATTACAGAAACCAAACGCATCACCATGTTTAGTGCAATGTTTCCCATCCCGGTCCTCAGGGTCCCACAGATTGGCCACATTTTTGCTCCCTCCCAGCTCCCTTCCAGACAGTCCACGTTCTTGAGTCCCTCAGGACCGGACTTGGAAACACCAGTATAGTGAATGACTTTAGCTGTTCCTTGGCGCGTACCCAGCCACCGGGCAAACTCCCTGAAGTTGATGTAGAGGTCCTGGTCCTGGTCGAGCAGGGCGAAGGCGCGGCGGGCCACGGTGGCAGTGTGTGCTCCGCATGGCCAAGGGGTCAACAGCTGGTAGAGGCGCTGGAACTGCGGCCAGTCCAGGCGGTACTGCTCTGCATACGCCTGCGAGGGATCGTGGTGCCCCAGTGCGTCGTAGGCCTCATCAGCACCCCAGTACAGGGTGATAAAGTGTTCCCCCTAGGGGAAAGGGCACATGGAGCACATGGATACATAGTGTACATACTTAGTGGCTGCATCCCATTTGCCTCACCAGGTACACACTTACACATTACCACACTTGGCGGGAACATTCACGTGCTTAGCGAAAGTATCCAAGTATGTCCCATCTCAGAAATAAACCAAGTGCAGTGCACTTATTGCACACTGTATCTGCATTTCAGCAAATACTGCAGGGAAACAGTCTTTGACTAAGTATATAGACCACAATGCACTGCGTCAGTGACGACTAGTGTTTACATCAAACTCAAGGAAGTCCGTCAGCATATCAAAACCCAACATGTCTCCTAAGACGTTTCAGCTCAAGTGAGCAAAGTTGTATAACAAATGTTGACTTAGCTTAGGCTACAGTGAAGGACAACCCCAAACAGAATTAACACAAATGATAAAATAGTTGTAGGGTGTTTCGCACTGTGTGCATATTACAAACTTGTATAAAGTTTAACCACAGTGCAAATTAAAGAGCTCACACAATTCTAAGTGTGTATTCTGAGTGGATACTGTACACACTCAGCTGCTCCCAGGGTCTCTGCAGTAAAATCTCTGTACATCTTTTAAGTGGAGGGAAATTTCCAGAAAATATAAAAAGTTAAGGAGGTGTGGTCATATGGGAGGAGCGACTTTCGAATTGGCTTCCAAAGCCCAAAGAAAGACATCCATTGTTTTATCTTTGTCCAAAGCAATTTTATTACCGCACTCTAAATCTAATTTAATAGTTTGTTCCAGCTAATGTAAGATTTATTTTTCTCATGATTAATCAGAAGACATGCAGTATAGCTTTGTTTACAATGCCAGTTACAAACGCCCCATAAAATCCCGTTTTATGCTTAAAATTGCTTTCCTTCCTGTAATACTTTTGTAGGACACCAAGTTAAAGACTGAGAGAATGGTAATCAAGGTGACTAGCTTGGTTGATGGGATGAAATGACCCATTCTGGTAAGCAATTTGGACCAGAACTACACATTTAAATCACCATCATTACTGTGCATCTGTCTTATTGGATAGAAAAAAGGAAATGATTTTGATCACACTGCAGTTAAATGGTGAATAACTGTTCACGTCATCTTGTCAGTAAAACGTAAAAGCCTCAGATCTAGTTGTTGATTATTTGCACACGCATCTGATTTAAAGCGATGATACAGAAGTAGCTACGCAGCCTAGAGAGCATGTGCACAACTATCACTCAGGACAAAATGTACGCGCTCATAAAATGTCAATTCAACCCCCCCGCCCCGAACCTTGAAGAGGTCGTACGCATCACCCAGCTCCTCTGCAGAGATGGACACGTCTGGAGTCACAACCCTGAGCTGCAAGGAGAGACAGAGGACGTGAAGGAGTCAGAGGAGGAGAGAGAGAAAGGGGAGGAGATGAAGGAGGAGATGGTGGACGAGGAGGAGACCGGGGAGTAAATGGGATGAAAAGTAGACAGGAGAAGGAGGAGGAGAAGACGGAAGAGGAAATGGTGGATGAGGAGGAGAGAGAAGAAGACAGGATGGGGAAGAGACAGGGGGAGGAGGAAGAGACAGAGGATGAGGAGGAGACAGAGGTCAGCAGAATGTGGGGGTGAAGCTGGATGCTGTTATACCGCCACATGACATATTTACTAAAAGTCGTTTACTCAAACTGGGACCAAAACAATTAACTTAAATTCTTATTTACAGTTACAGGTGCTACAGTAGATGTGTGTGCGTGCGACTGTGTGCGTGTGTGATGCACTCACTGCGTTCTCTTTGGCAGTGTCCTCATGCACCTGCAGCACCTGGATCCTGTGCCTGCATCTCAGCTGCTGCACCTGCCGCACCGTCAGATCTCCAAATTTCTGCAGAGAGACACTGGGCTTGAGGCTCAGGCCTGAACAGGCGGCCAGCTCCCCAGCAGGGAGACGTATTGCCCTCCACATTCTCTATGACATTTGCATGGGCTGGTAGGAGCTAATCTTACACAATAAACACCCTGACAGTGTGGCTCGGTGGGGAGCATGGTGACGCCCCCCCCCCAAGGTTGTGGTTTTGATTGCCTTCCTGAGTCTTCCTGGGAACTCCGCATTCCTCCAAAAGTCTAAATATAATGTTTATTGAATATGGTGGCCCTTCAGTGTGTATCACTAATTTGCAGGATAGTAAGGGCAATTGATATAGTAAATGAGTTTAATCATTATTTTTCACAGGTGTTCACATTAGAGAACATGAGTAACTTACCACAATTTAGTACGAATACAGCGTCATCTATGACCAATATATGTATAACTGAGGCTGATGTGGTACTAAGCCTAGCTAAACTCAAAATAAATAAATCGCAGGGCATCTTACCTACAGTTTTAAGAGAGATGAGGGATATTATTAGCCAACCTTTAATTTTAATATTCCAGAAATCGTTATCTGTGGGTGCGGTACCTTCAGATTGGAAGCATGCTAATATAACTCCCATATTCAAAAAAGGGGATAGAAGTAATCCAGCAAACTATAGGCCAATCAGTTTAACTAGCATTACTGGAAAAATAATAATCCAAGTGAAAATGGTAGATTACCTGGATGCAAATAACATTCTGAGGGATAGCCAACATGGATTTAGGAGAGGTAGATCCTGTTTAATGAATCTACTTGAGTTCTTTGAGGAAGCTACAAGTGAAATTGATCACAAAAAGGCCTACGATGTGATCTACTTAGATTTACACATATTTTTGACGCAATTAACGCGCCCCGCCCCCCTATAGACATGTAACGTTACACTTTGTAGAACTGCAGCAAGCTAGTAACAAAACTAACAGGATGCAAAACGAAAAAGACGAAGAACTGCATGGCTGGCTAAAGGGCCATTTTAAGTACAAAAGAGATGCTAGTGGAGCCATTGATAAAACCAAAGTCATTTTCGTTGATAGGCAAATTCCTTGCAACAAACATCGAAGCAGTTCTAGTTTGAAATACCACCTGAACTCAAAGCATGTTTTAGCGAGCTCAGTAGTCACCTCACCTCCGGCTGCGACAGTCAGCAAGCTCCGCCAAACCACGCTGACTGAGACGAGTCACCGCAAATTAAGTAAGTCTACATCGCAATCATTAACAAATGCGATATCTAAATGGATTGCAATGGACTGTAGGCCAGTTAATGTTGTGGAAGACAAGGGGCTTATGGATGCATTTCGAATCGCTTCCTCCGACACAACCTACACACTACCGTCAAGAGGTACAGTACTTTCGAGAATAAATCAGCTGTATGACACAGAAAAAATATCAAAACGGGACAACTTAGCTCATGCTAACCATGTGGCCCTAACCGGAGATCACTGGACGTCGATCAGTAATCACAACTATCTAGGTGTTACTGCGCACATCATCGATTGTGATTGGAAACTTACGTCCTTCGCGTTAACTGTGCTGAAGTCAGTCACACGGCACTATTCTGATGCATGTGCCGAACAGTTTCTAACAGTGGCTGACGACTGGGGAATCCAGGAAAAGGTGACCACAGTCAGAACTGACAGCGCACGCAACATGGTCGCAGTGGCAAGAAAGCTTCCCTTTCATCACATGCCGTGCGCTGCCCATATATTACAGCGGACCATTACGGTTTGCCTCTCTGATAGTGGATTCGCGGATACAATGACAAAGTGTCGCAAAATTGTTGCACATTTTAAGCACAGCCCTGCTAATACAGAAGAACTTCATCAACAACAAATTTCACTAGGACAACAGAAAGAGCAACTGATACAAGACGTGTCAACGAGGTGGAACTCGTCACTCGATATGATCACCCGTCTCTTACGGAATGAAGAGGCTGTTAAGACTACTCTGGCCCAACAGAAACACAAGCTAGTCATGCTCACTGCATCTGAGTGGGACAAACTGCAGAACCTTCTTGAACCATGCAAGTAAGTTACATTACATTAGTACCATGTTATATTATTGTTGTTTTATGCATGTTGTCATAGACTGTGAAATGGAATATCATGCCTAAATGCTCTTACTGAGAATTACAACCCTAAAAATATTTTTTAAGATTAAGATGTCATAAAATGAACAAATAAAAAAAAAAGTATTTTCCAGTAAATCACCCATTGTAATTGATGCTAAATAAATTAACTTCTTTTGCCTAAACTAAATGCACTGAACCTTATTTATGGTTTGCATTATCTTCTACTTCAGGTATGTCACTGAACTCCTTGGGGGTGAGGCTTATGTCTCCTGCTCTGTAGTGCTTCCTGCATTCTGCCACCTTCACCATGTAATGAGAGTCTCTGATGAGGATCCAGCCTATGTGGCTAGGTTCAAGACTGCCTTCAGCAAGGATCTTGCCGAACACCAAGCTGACATGAATGGAGAATGGCTAAAACTAGCTTCAGGACTTGATCCACGTTTTAAGGACTTGAAGTGCCTATCAAGAGGAGAGAGAGAACAGGTGTGGTCTAGCCTTGAGAAAATACTGGAGGAAGGAGGACTCAGCGCAAATACTCCACAGCCTTGTGAGAAACATGAGCCAGCTAAGAAGAAGAGAATCCTCCTGCTGGGTTCAGACTCTGATTCAGAGGAAGAAAATCACCATAGCAATGCTTTACATCATTACAGAGCTGAGCCCAGTATTGCAATGGATCAGTGTCCTCTAGAGTGGTGGTCAGCTCATGCCACACTGTCTTCCTTTGCTCGCAAATATTTGGCCACCCCTGCAACCACAGTACCATGCGAAAGACTTTTCTCACTGGCTGGCACTGCTGTGCAGAATAAAAGGGCATCTTTAAACTCAGAAAATGTGAACAAGTTAGTCTGTCTTAGCAACTGGTTAAAAGAGAAATAAGAATTTAGACTAGTGTAGCATAAGTGACAATAACAACAATGTCCATTGCAATTTAGTTGATAGGCTTGTGTTCAGTAATAAACAAAATTGTCATGGTCGTTGTTACCTTAGACATTTGTAACCAACCATTTGTTTGTGTTCAATAAGTTACAACTGTCATATACTGTAACCTAATTCATAGGGTTGTGTTCAGTCAGTGATAAAAATGTCATGACCATTGTAGCCTAAGTTATAGGCTTGTATTCAATAATAAATGGTAAAAAACTGCTTCTTGTAATGCGTGTATGTATGTGCGATTAAACGCGATTAATTAGATTAATTAATCGCCACACCATGTAATTAATTAGATCAAAAATTTTAATCGCTTGACAGCACTAGTTACATCTCTAGGTGTGTGGAGTTTAAGTCAAGGCAGGTGAGGTCAAGGTACTGCTAGGTATTACATTAGGTACTGTTTCCTGTGGTAGAAAAATGTACTATAGGTCTAAAATGTACTGGTCCCTGCGAGTCTCGCCTGGTCATGAGGCGAGCTCACCTCGTAGGACTGCCGGATCAGCTCTGATATCTGCATGGTCCCGCCCTGCTGGCCATCTGCAGTCTCACATGGGCCCTTTATAGGGGGCTCACTGTCTCTCACCCCATCCAGGAAGCTGTTGGGAGGAGCAGAGCAGATGGGGTCGGGGCCCTTGAGAGACTTTTCACACAAACAGCAGAATCCCCACATAAGTCGCTCATCCTGCTTTCAAACACTAAGACAAGAGAAGTAATTCTTAGTCTTAGTCTTAGTGTACCAGGGTGCCCAACTATTTCCCCCCCGGGGGCCAAATTCCATCAGTAATTGAAAGCCAAGGTCCACTGTGGAGATGGGGGTGCAGGGGGGTCGGAATCAGTTGAATCTAGAATCAGTTGAATTTCGGTCCAGATGAGGAGATGCCAGTTAGTGACCACTGTTACAGCTGGCACTGGAATGTCCTAACTGCCAAACTCTAAATTGCACTAAATTCCTGCTGGGTGATAAGCCAACATGTGAACCACAAAATATGGATTTTAAGGAAAACTGAAAACATTGTAGCATGTAATTTATTACATCTATTTACAAAAGTGGCAACTGAGATGTACAGATCACTACTTTAAAGATATTCAATTATGACATTTTAGAAGCTGTAGAAGTTCATGTAAATTGTTAGACATTTTCAAAGGGTTCACAAACTGAATAATAAAAAAAAAAAAACGTTTTATGGCAGTTTAACCCACTGTAATTGTCATTGAACTTTTGAAACTGGTAAGTTATGGTTCCACTGCACTGTGTTCCCTTGCTAAATTACGATGGCAAGTGAAGCAAGACCTTCCTGTCCTGGGTAGCATCAGTGAGGGCTTCACTCGTAGGCATGCAGTTCCTCTGCAGAGAGGTTGTGGTGAGATTCTCCGCACTCCTGCCTACCTGGTGAGCACCATGAGGACCTGCCCATCGTCAGCAGTGGCGGCGAGCGCATCCGCATTGGCGTCTAGTACCGCCAGGCCCAGACGCAGCATGGCCGTCACGCCGTGCAGGAAGAAACAGTCGACGACTCGCACAGCGCAGGCGAAGGGCAGCGCGCTGACAAAGAGTGTCAGGAACCAGGAGAGCGACGCAGAGGACAGCACCGCCAGGTCACCCACGCGCTCCGCCAGCTCAGGAAGCCGCTCCCGGATCAGCTCCTCGAACACGGACTGGTCCACCTGTGCACCTGGGGGAGGGGCGGCGGGGGAAATCACCCGGGTAAGCAACGTGCGGACAGACATGAGACCAGAGGATCCAGGGTGAGACCCCTAACCATTTAACCAGGTTAAGACAGACTAGTATAAGGGAAACATGTGAGACACACAGGTGGCATGCAGGCAGACACAGACATCCAGAGCAAAATGGGACCACGTACCGATGACCCGGCGGTTGAAATAGTCGGGCAGCATCCTCTCACAGATGGCCACAAGCAGCCAGAAGGCCTCCTCCTCTTTGGTATAGAGTAGCATCACTGAGGCCAGAATATTCATGGACTGCATTCATGGAAGCATAGAAACACCAGAGATGCAGTGTATCAAAGGAATGGTCTGCTGGCATGTGGCCGTGCAGAGGTGCCCCAGATCGGTACTGCTACTGTACCTTTAAGTTAGGACTGCACGATATACAGTTTCAGCATCGTCATGGCAATGTGCGCATGCGCAATAACCACATCGCAGTGCGTGCAAAGTCAAGAAAGACATTAAATCAAACATGTCAAGCTTTTTTGCTGCTTGATACAAAAGGAAAACTTGCATGGTTTGACTTTTCCATGCCTGACCTGCAAGAGAAGTCTGTCTGATATATGGGCGATGTGTGAAATTAATATCGATACAGCATGTTATGTGCATGCAATTCTCATATTGCAAGGACTGAGATATCCGAGTTGAAATCTGGCTTTTTTATACCTTCCTACGTCCAGATACTGTACCGCAGTACGCAGTATTTTCAAAACAATGTTATTTTGCAGTACAGTTCTGGTATTTTGAAATCTTGGTGATAAGATTCGCAGAGTGCTGGAGGGTTTAAAAGTTTTGCTGAAGCATTTTTGCTTTGTCACAGGAAACAAAACTTAGCAACCACTGCAATTTTGTTTTTCCTGTTGAAGAATCTCTCTCTCTGCATGCGCTTTCTCAGCCAATCATAATGACTTTCTTCCTTGCTGTTAAAATCACTCAGATGGATTTGTGGGAAATTTATTTTGAACTCCATTTTTGCTTTATAAAATATTTATCACAAAAAATATCACATCACAATACATGAAATTGAGTTCTTTAGTGAAATTATGAAGTACCAGCTGAAAAACTAAACACATTTGCACACAGCCTACAGGAATGAGTGTTTTTTTTTCGAACAGGAACAAAGAATCCCAGCACATTTTTATCACCTGAGCCTCCCATTACCACCACTGCCTCTCTCTCTTTGTAACATAACATGCTGAGTACATCAGGCCTGCAGACCGCGAGCTGAAACCGCCAGACAGACGGGTGGATCAGGCCGGAATCAATCGGGATCCCGAAGACAGAGCCCATTAATCCCCGCAGCAGCGATCAGCCTGACACGCTTATGCAGCCCCACCACAGAGAAACCTCAGCTGGGCGGCAACAGAACTCCTCCAGACCGCCGGAGAGATGATACGCAGCAGTGTGGGGGTGGGGGCCTTGTTCACTCCCCACCCTATGAAAGTGATGTCATATTACATGCCTAACCAATTCCAATCGCTTTTCCTCTTCAGGTACATGGAGGCAGTGGCTAAGGGGCCAGACCGCAGGCGGGGTAAGGCACAGAGCGGGGTACACCCCAGAGAGAATGCCAGTGCGGATCACATTACATCATGTTATTTACTGATATAGTGCCGCCCTGTTCATACTCCACACCCAGACTAAAGTCAGATTCCATGCTGACACCAAGACAGCAGTTTTAGTGGGTTCAGCGATGCGGATGGGCCCACTCTGGCCTGCCTCTGACCCCGAGGAGGACTGTGTGTGTGGGGGGGGGGGGGTGCCATTATGACACAGGTGGTGAAGGTAGTAGGTGACGATATGAAGCGCAGCAGTGCAGGGAGTGGGTCGGCCGGCTGACCTGGCAGTATCCGATCTTAGGGTTGCGGTGGGCATAGGCGGTGAGCACACGGCGCAGCGCGGCGATGCCCGTGTCGTTCTGGAAGGCCGGGTGGTCGGGCAGCGATCGATGCAGGTCACGCTCGATCTCCTCTGTGGCCAAGCTGCTCACGCCCATGGAGGCCTTCAGCAGGCCTGCATACTGGTCCCTGTGGGCCGCCAGTTCCGACGAAGCACCTGCCCGCGTGGGGTGGAGAACAGGCACATCAGCAGGAGCCAAAGGGTCCTCGAGGATGGTCTCTCTGAGGAAACCGCTATCAGAGTGATGTGAATAGTGACCAATCATGGCAGCAGCACCCAATTAATGAGCCACTATCTGAATGGGAAGCACATTAGCTGTCGTTAGCATGTATACAATTTACAGACTGAGCCACATTCAGCTCAGTTCAATGAAGTCAAGGCACAGATATTTTATATGTAAATGATTACTTTACAGTATATTCAGGAGAACTGAATGCTCTATATAATACCCTGCAGATTCTGCAGCCTTCTTAGCACAAGGGCTTATATCACTGTTTAGATGTAGATTCTCACAAAGAGCCTATTATGGAGCAACTATTTGATCATCAAATTTTGGAACATTTCTGATATTTGTCTAGTCCCTACTCAGACAAGAGCTGCCCAGGGAGGTGGTTTGCACAGACGGGAGGGGGCATAAAGTCATTTTTATTGTGGAAAAAGCAGTGAAAAATACAGCCCACTTCTGCTTGACTCAATACGAGAACCCCAAAAAGAAGAAGTGAAAATGCCCAGGAGGGGAGCGTGATGAGAGTGCCCTTCTTCAGTTCTAATTTTACCATGACTTTTTTCAGCCCCCCCCCCCACCTCTTGCCTAGCACCTACACCTTCCTCCATGCCACCCCTAACCAACCTGAGAAGGTCAGCCAGAGCTCTCCCCGCAAGGATTCCGGGATCCCCATGGCAACCAGCTTCCAGGCATTCTCAGTGCGGAACATATGGATGCCGCGGCCGTAGTCGGAGAAATGCTCCTCCCACAAGCGCACCAGCCTCTCCTCTGTAGTCTGCACCATGCACAGACACAAGCTCATTAAAATCTTGCTGAGTGGAACACACAGATATTGCACACTAATGACTACCCAGCAAAAGTTATCATAGATAGTAACTTCTGACAAATCAACAGGCTTCAGTGCTCACAGGATCGACCAATGGAAAAAGACTATAATCACAAGAAATCATTAACAGGCTTCAGGTCTGGCTCTGGCTTTTGTTACAAAGCAGACATTGGGAGTCTGGTACTGCAAAAACTAAATTAAAAGCCTTTCGATACTCAATCTACATTCAAACACAAGAAAACTGAACAGGAATTAGGTCAGTGAATGGTACAACAGTGCAGGCTTATGCATCATGGTCCTCCTGTCTTGTAAACGTATACTTTATTTCTGTAATATTTTTGTATTGAGAAATAATTTGTATTTTTAGCAAAATGGAGCCCCAGAATTTCAGATGTCACCAAAAACTAGAGAAAAATACAAGCAAAGCACAGCCCTCCAGCACTATAATGAGTCAATCAAACTTGACCAATCATTAGCAAGCCTGACAGTCAGAGTAATCAATGCCTCCCAAACGTCAGTCAGTCAGTAACAGCTTGTGACGCTCAGTCACGCCGGTACTCACAGACGTGGCACTTTGGGCGGCCGGCTGCGAGCTGTGATAGGTGTCCATCAGGGCCTGATTGTTCACAAAGTCTTCAGGAGGCTCCGGCCTTTTAGCCTCAGACTCCAGGGTGTCACATTGGAAGCTGACCTGTTTCAAATGAAACAGAGACTCAGAAAGGATTTCATTATGTTAAACCCTAAATGTTGCCATTAAATGCAAACCTATGATTATTTTAAGTGAATTTTCGACATTAATTGTCATTACAAATATTAATGGGTTGACTTTATACATGTTCTATGAACTAGGACTCTGGGTATTCAGTGCACCAGGATCAACCTGTGTTTGACGGCCCTGGTTGTACCCATGTTCTCCAAGCCAGGTTCTATGAATTTCCCATTAACCAGATTCTAGAAGAGAGATGGACAGTCGAGGTTTTGCTGCTGCTGGAGCTCCATGTTCTATGTGGTGGTGAGCATGGCGTGATGGGGTGCAGTACCGTGGTTCTCTTGTGCTGGCCCCTCAGGCCGCGTACCCTCTCCTCCAGGCTGGCCACCAGCGTGTCCCGCTCTGGCAGCTCGATCAGCTGGAAGGCCCGCTGGCCGCGCACGCTCACAATGACGGGTGCAGGCAGCGCGCTGCTGGTCTCCGGCTTCTCCACGGACAGCACCTGGCATCATGGGGATGACAGGCTCACATAAACGATCTGCGCGTGTGAGAATGTCAGTCAGAAGAGCACGCCCTGACACTCCTCCCCTTTCGGAGCCACGCCCATCCCTCCCCTTTCGGAGCCACGCCCATCCCTCCCCTTTCGGAGCCACGCCCATCCCTCCCCTTTCGGAGCCACGCCCATCCCTCCCCTTTCGGAGCCACGCCCATCCCTCCCCTTTCGGAGCCACGCCCATCCCTCCCCTTTCGGAGCCACGCCCATCCCTCCCCTTTCGGAGCCACGCCCATCCCTCCCCTTTCGGAGCCACGCCCATCCCTCCCCTTTCGGAGCCACGCCCATCCCTCCCCTTTGACCCATGCCCATCCCTCCCCTTTCGGAGCCACGCCCATCCCTCCCCTTTGAGCCACGCCCATCCCTCCCCTTTCAGCCACGCCCATCCCTCCCCTTTCGGAGCCACGCCCATCCCTCCCCTTTCGGAGCCACGCCTATCCCTCCCCTTTCGGAGCCACGCCCATCCCTCCCCTTTCGGAGCCACGCCCATCCCTCCCCTTTCGGAGCCACGCCTATCCCTCCCCTTTCGGAGCCACGCCTATCCCTCCCCTTTCGGAGCCACGCCTATCCCTCCCCTTTCACCATATGCTCATCCTGACCCACAAAGAGCGTGACCTGCAGTTGACACCAAGCCCACGTGCCTCTGCCAGGGGGATGAGCAGGCTGCAGAGACCCTCCTCCCGGCTGACGAATCCCAGGTAGCGGTCAGTGGCGTAGAGCGTGCCGGCGGTGTGGCACCGGGCATGAGGAGTCCACAGGGAGCAGGTGGCCACGTCCCTCAAGGCCTCGCTGTAGGGGAGCCTGAACTGAGCCAGAACGTACTCCTTCAGGGCCTGCTGCTCCAGAACCCTAGAGACCCAGGAATCAAGGAGAACCAAGGCTTGAGCTTTTACATTTATATTTCTCACACTCTTTCATAACCAAATAGGGGGCTGTGTGCTGCTCAGGAGTTTGGGACCGTTTGCCTGTGATCGGAAGGTCACCAGTTCACATCCCTTGGTTGACAGAGTGATGTCAATGAATGTTTTTTAAAAAAATTGTAAATAGGATTAAGCAGTACTGGTTTAATTACATTTAATTACATTTGGTTCTTCATTCTCTAAACATGAAACAGTTTCTTGTTTGAATAAAATGAAGTGATCAAGATGGATGGCATATACAAGTATATCAACAGATGTGCAACCAGGATCCTCTAAGTTTAGAACGATGTAAACAGAAGTCTAGCTTAACACAGGAAATGACAGCTAATGCTCAGTCTCACAAGTGAGGCCATTTAGACGGTTATTTCCACCTGATGGACCACAGTGCAATTTCTCACAGCGACCTTGAGCAGTGCCCTGCAGCGCAGTGTTAATCTGTCACCCAGAGCAAACACGCCATGCTAAATCCTGCCCCTTAATCTCCACCGCTGGCAGTCGCTGACGTGATGGAGCGTTTGAAAGTCACTTGACGATAAGCTCGCTAGGACAGCCCGCAAAAGGACTCCTGGGCACATTGTGAGTAAGTGCAGGTGCACTGTGCAGCTCAGTAGCTTGGAGATTTGCAGCTGTGTTGTGGGTTTGAATCTCGTGGCCAGCAGAGTAACCATGTTGTTATCTGTGTAACACAACCTTTAAGCAAGACCCTCCCCCCGAATGCCGCCGGATGCTCCCTGACCCCAGCCTCTCCTCACTTTCCCGCCACTTTGGACAAAATGAATGGCTGGGTATCTGCACCGATTTCCTTAATCAATTCCGATTCACAAGGTCCCGAATCAATACGATTTTCCATTTGATTCAATTCAATATCGATTGGATTTCAGTTAAAATACCAATTCTGCTACAATAGGAAAGCAATTCTCAAAAAACTAATGCTGTAAATTGTACAAGGAACCCTCTAACTTGGTGCATTACTAAAAATATTAATATGTGCAGTTGATGAGCTTTGTTTCTTTCAGACTGCGCATCTGGATGATGTCTCGTTAAAAAGTTCCGGAGATTTATGGTGTTTCCACAATACCCTTCCATTTTGCACATCTTACATATGATTTGCTTTTGTCCAGCTCTTCACAGCTCCAGCATGCGTTTGTTTTATCTGTTTTTGTTGTAAGATCTCAGTCTTGCATGACCAGCCTCACAAAACAACATGGTTAAAGCGTCACACATCCACGAGAAAAGGCCATGGACTGTAAAAGGCATATATTAAAAAACAGAGCTCAGGATTTTATGAATCAATATCGAATTACGCATATGAAGGAAGTCGATTTTTTAAACCCAGTCCTATAAATAGCTGGATCAAATGTAAGCAGCTAAGTTCGTTTTTCTGGTTACAATTAAAACATGATAAGAGTCACGTAAGCAATATCCATGCGGAGGAAACAGCCAGCGGGGGTCCGCCGGTCTCTGCCCAGCCGGCCGCCGGATCAGGCCGCTCCCTAGTTGTGCAGTTGATGGCTGTTTGCCATCCTCAGGTTTAGCATCAACAACTCCCTCCTGTTTTATATTTATTACTCAAAGGCTACTTAAAGATAAAAATTCCCCCCTCTATTCCAAATTCCAGTTGTTTTGGGGCTTCAGGACACACCGAACCCTCCTGCTGTAGCCTGAGGCACACGGCAGCTTCACCCATTCAACTCCAGCCCAGACAGCTCATGTTCTGTGTGGACTTTCACACACTGACCACACAGACTCCTCACATTCCACCATATTAGAAGGGCATTCTTGCCACATTCAAGCAACACCCACTATCCCTGCAGAGATCCATCCATGTCAAGCTGGTCTGACTGCTTAAGGCCCCCCTTCTGAGGCTGACGTCTTGGTACTATGCCCCGGCTGCTTACGGCCACACCCCCCCAAACTGACCTCTTGGTACTATGCCCCAGCTGCTTAAGGCCACACCCCCCCCCCCCAGACTGACCTCTTGGTACTATGCCGCCGGCACCTTACGGCCCCACCCCCCCCCCGACTGACCTCTTGTTACTATGCCCTGGCTGCTTAAGGCCACACCCCCCCAAACTGACCTCCTGGTACTATGCCCTGGCTGCTTAAGGCCACACCCCCCCAAACTGACCTCCTGGTACTATGCACTGGCTGCTTAAGGCCACACCCCCCCCAAACTGACCTCTTGGTAATGTGCCCCGGTTGCTGCAGGCCCTGGTCCAGCTCAAAGGCCTCATTGTCCAGCAGCCTGCGCAGTGTGATGTTGGCCAGCTGTACCATGGTGCCAAATGCTTCCTCCACGCTGAGGAACATAGAGAAGTCCCGCTGCCGCCGATGGGTCGTCACACGGATGGTGTCCCTCAGGAGGCTGGTGGAGACCCGCTCCAGCCTGGTCACTTCCACCCAGGGAATCACCATTTTAACTGGGGGGCAGGAAAGGCACTGATTAGAACTAACTTATACTCTCAGAAGCACACACAGAAACACGGCTCAAGCTGCATGGGCACACACAGACCGCACACAGAGCATACACAGCACACAGACCGCACACAGAGCATACACAGCACACAGACCGCACACAGGGCATACACAGCACACAGACCGCACACAGGGCATACACAGCACACAGACCGCACACAGAGCATACACAGCACACAGACCGCACACAGAGCATACACAGCACACAGACCGCACACAGAGCATACACAGCACACAGACCGCACACAGAGGATACACAGCACACAGACCGCACACAGAGGATACACAGCACACAGACCGCACACAGAGCATACACAGCACACAGACCGCACACAGAGCATACACAGCACACAGACCGCACACAGAGGATACACAGCACACAGACCGCACACAGAGCATACACAGCACACAGACCGCACACAGAGCATACACAGCACACAGACCGCACACAGACCGCACACAGAGCATACACAGCACACAGACCGCACACAGAGCATACACAGCACACAGACCGCACACAGAGCATACACAGCACACAGACCGCACACAGAGCATACACAGCACACACCACACATAGGCTGCACACAGACCACAGACAGACCACAGACAGACCGCACACAGCACATACACAGCATACTACACTGTGCAGCCTGTGCGGTGTAACGGCACAGAAACAAATGCAGTGAACAAATGAATGTGAGCACATGCGGCTAGGTGACAGCAGACCTTCCTTTCCCAGAAGGAATGAGTAGAAGGCCATGTGGTTGGCGCTGAGGTACAGCCAGCCCTGCCGCGGCACGTGGCCCTTCCAGCAGCAGCAGGAGTAGAATGTCACCAGCTTCTCTGCAGTGGGCAGGGCGAAGCGCAGCTCGAACTTCAGCAGCGTCTCACGGAACTTCTCCGGGTCATCCTCCTGGGCGGCCTGGCTGCTCCGCGCCTCCTCTGCAATGAGCCCCTGAGACGGGAGGGAGGACAGACAAGGAGGAACGGAGGAGAAAAAGGAAATGGAAGAAGACAAAAATGGAAGCAAATGTGAAAAAGGGCATGATGGAAAGTGAAAAAGGAGAAGGAAGGAGGGAGCAAGAAAAAGAGAAAGAAACGTAGAATGAAAGACAGAAAGAGCGGGAGAAAGGGAGAGGTGGGGGTGAGGAAACAAGCAGGAGGTGACTAAGGTGCAAGGAGGTGCAACAGAAGGAAGCCGTGCGTGATTGAGTAAACAGGACTTGCCCCCCCAGTGGTGACAATACCTTCACTTTCCCTTTGACAAAGCTGGTGATGTCCTCCTTGTTCTCAAACACTGACAGAGAGTGCAGCAGGTTCTGGACCAGCCAGTCCCAGTGCATGTTCACCTCATCAGCCCCAGCTCCTGCTCAACAGCAAGCGATGGTCAGCGAGCCACGGCAAGAGGCAAAGTGGGACGTGTGGAGTGACAGAGCAGAACCTCTGTGTGGCAGGAGAGCCCTGGTCCTGAGTGACCACTATGTCCAACTAGCATAGTCTGGTTCGATTTAGGATTGTTTATTTATCACATAATGTTATGCAGTGAAATGTAATACCCAAGTCGCTCCTACACTGTGCAACTAAAAAGTAGAAGAAAAAGAAGAGAGCAATAAAGTTACAATTTTAAGTAATAGACTAAGGTAATGAAGAATGAAAAATATGTACAAGAAAATGGGGACAATGTACATGAGCAATAAAGCAACAGTGAACATTGTTCATTTTCAGTGTTTGCACTATGTACAAAGTGGCACTGAGCTTGACATGGTGGATCAGGTGTACAATTGACATTGAAGACTTTCTGCATTATATAAAGAGTGAGAAATCAAGAAAGGTGTGCAATTGGTTAGATAATTAAAATAGCAGCATAGCATTCATTTGAATCATACGATGCACAGGAGATGTGAAATAAATGTGACATGTAAGGATCCAGACTTTGGAAGAACAGAAGAAGAACCTTAGGCTTTGAATGCAGCGTATCAGAGGCTGAGCACTACCTGCAGAGCTCTGGTGGACGATGGAGGATTTCCGGGAGCTTACCACTAGCGATGACCCAGCTGACCTGAGAGCCGGGGGTCTGCAGGAGGATGCGGAATGGGGCCACCCGGGCGTTGGAATCCAGCACCGTATCCAAGGCCCCCACCAGCAGCCCTGCAGGCACGAGGCAGGACAGCAGACTGTCACCGTCAGCCAAACCCTGTGGCCCCAGCACCCTCAAACATATTCACAGGCAGATTTACACCTCAAAGTGAGCTTTCACTTAAGCCGTCAAGACCGGTTGCCATGAGTCAAGTCAGGAGTTTTATTTATCACATGCACACAGAGCACACGGAGAAATGTGCCTCTGTAAGCACAATGTGCAATTAAAAATGACAAAAAACGTATACGTACATATACATATAAACACACATATACATGCATACATATACACACATATATTATATACACAGACACACACACATTATAAACATAAAGTATGTATCTATTTGTATATATACGCATAAATATATATGCACATAATACGTATATATGTGTGTGTAACATATATAACATATTATATACGTATTGTGTAACATATATAGCATATAACATACAGTGACATACAGTGTTCGGCTGGTCCTGGAACATAAACACTTAATCTGGAGCCCAGACACCCAAACCAATCCTCCCCACCAACCATGAATCTGACCACCTGCCCAAAACCAAAGCATGGGTCCAGCCCCGCATGGCCTTAAAATACGCTTTCCTCTGGAATGGCCATAAACAGCTTGTTGTGCAAATTAAGCCCAGTAAACTTAACAGGCAGCAAGGTGATTATCCTCTGGTTCAGCTTTACTGCTCAGCACTCAGGGATAACAGGGGAAAAAAGAAAACAAATAAAGAGCTCATTTCAAAGCTGGCTGGGATTTTCAGCACCTGTCTGATCACATCCATGCCCAAATTCAGTAACATTTTCTCTGGAACCAACAGCATCCCTTGCTGTTCCACTCCCCATAAAAGCAACAGCCATTAAGCATCCATGTCATAATGGCAGCTTGAGGAACAGATAAAGCACTCTGTCAGCACTGAGCACTCATCCCACAGAAGGGCAAGCCTCAGCCTGCAAATGACATTATCTTCGGGGGGGCACTGCATGCTCAACAGCACAGCAGAGTACCAATGGCTGATTGAAGCAATCTGTGTTTCTCATAATGATGTCACTTCCTGCGGTGACACCATCTGTTTGGAGCTCGTTATCAGAGTCGGGCCCGTTTCCCACAGCCACTCCTCAGGGTTTCTCTCTCCTCATTTTAGTCGTGGATTTCTCACTCAGAGAGCTTGTCTTCCTCCTGAATGTCAATCTCAAGCAGGTACAAGAAGCATTTTCAGATTTTTGTTCACCAAATGGCAAGAAATTTTCCTGACCACAAGGCAGTAATGGAAAGAAAAATAAAGTGAATGAAAAATACCCAATTCTTTGCATGACATAACTTTTGAAACAAGATCAATTGTTCAATGATTACAGACAAGCCGTAGGTTACAAATAAGGTGCATTCCCTAAGTCTGTCCAAGTCTAATTTGTAGGTAAGTTGGAGAAAAAGGAATACAGTTAAAGGTTTTTGTACACCACAGGTTTTTAACACTTTAACTTTTCATTCTTTGTTTATGAAAAATGGAAAAGTTGAGTGAACAACTATAAATGAAATATAAGTAAAAGAATACAGGTTTTCTTTACAACACAGAAAGAGTAAGTAACAGTGCATGCCTGACATCCTATTAACTGGTTGTGTTGTGATGGCACAGTCAAATTCTAAGCTGTCCTTTAACTTTAAATGAACTAGTCAACCATTTCATCCCACGAGACAGAGCAGTATTTAATGTCCCTTGCGGAAAGAATACCTCAATTTTTCTCTGCTGTTATAACTGCTAGAGGAGGTTACTTTGATGAATCAAAGATATTACATTTCCTTGATAATAAAGATACTCAAATGGTGAACATACTGTAATATTTTTTGTTAGCAAAGAATATTGAGTATTTTTACAAAATGTTAAGTGAGTAATGTGCAAAAACTTTCGACTGGTAGTCAAATAATAATAATAATAATAATAATAATAATAATAATCATCATAAGTACCTACATGAACTGTACTGTCGGTCAAGCCAGCAAACCACTGAAGCCATGTTTTCACAAGCGTCATTAAGTAGAGTCCAATGAGACAGATTTCTTTTTGCCAGATCAAATAGCCATTGGCATAATAAAAGTGTCAATTTTCTCAAAATGCTGGTATTGTACCATTTTCAAAACTACCGTGTTTTTTTTTTCCCAGTACTGGTTTACGACGCAACCCAATTGCACGCACACACTGCTAGCAGCTGAAACCAAACCCACAGCCCCAGGTGCGAGGTCACAATGCTAACTATAGAGCCTCCGTATCAGTGATTACTGCTACAAACAGAAAATGAAAAAAAGAGCAAATCTGCCTGTAAATATTAACCCTTACAGAAATGTACTTACTACAGCATTAGCAAGAGTAAGTGAAAGAGAACAAACAGAAGCCACCATGAGTAACAGAGGTAAGCAGGCATTTATCACTTGCAGGAGTGAAATAAAGCAAGTCAGTTATACAGCCACAATCCTAGGCTGTCAGCCCTACATAAATAGCAGCATGGAGTGTCCATATTGATTAATTTACTTCTTTGCTAATCTAATCCCAAGAATGCAACACATCAACTCAGATTCATATTAACCATGAGCAACAAATTCAGTCCACAGTGTATCCCAGCAGGGCTGTGGAGTCGGAGTCGGAGACAATTTTGGGTATCTGGAGTCGGAGTCGGCAAAAAGTTAACCGACTCCGACTCCGACTCCGAATAAATTTAAATGGGAATTTAAAAAGTAAGTTGAAATGTCCCAATTCACAAACAGTCATAATGAACTACTTCTCTGCTGTAAGAATAAAGCCCAATGCATGCAGTGCATAATGTTACCACAAAACGAACATGTCAAGTAACCATGAAGCATGCTTTTCATTGACTGTATGCGTCACTATATGGGATGTAATGCACAGGTAAGGTGCGGCACCGCTTTCCATTGTGTCGTGTTTCACTGTTACAGGGAACTGTGAACCTAGCCTAAAGCCCCCCATACATTTACAGATGCACTGCCGATTTTTCGGCCGTTCAACGAGTCATCACGCGTCAAACACCTGAAAAATCATCTGGTGTGTTCTCAGCTCCGTCGGCTCCCCTTCGCTATGCGCTACCCTTGAAACCTTGTTTTCATTGTGTTTGTCTTTAATCTGGCATTATAGTAGAGTGTTGGCTTCCTAGCCAGTAGTTCTGTGGTGAAATGACATGTATGTTGCCTTCCTTTCCTTCAATGGATGTAGAAAATACATTAGCATAGTATATACATACAGAGGAGTCGGAGTCGGGGAGTCGGAAGATTTAGAAACTGAGGAGTCGGAGTCGGAGCATTTATCTACCGACTCCACAGCCCTGTATCCCAGCTCTGTACCCTATGCTGCCTATAACAGGCTCCCAGCCCTACCAAACGACCCAGACCATTAAAAGTCATTATAAGGTGACCGATTGAGCTATGAATGGATGGATGGAACACCTAATGCCATGGCAACAGGTGAACCAGCCCAGGGTCAGAGCAGCAACAGGGACAAATGACTGCACAAACTTAAATATCTAAATAAATCACGAATATCTTCAAGAAGGAAAAAAAAAAGTTCTCCGCCCCCCGGGCACACAACAAAAAATGGATTCGGCAGCTCCTTGATCTTGTTCCACAGTGTCGGACCTGGAGGGCCAGCCTGCCACAGTTTGCAGGTTTCCCTGCTCAAACATGCTTACTAAGCCTGGCAATTGGCTGGTGAGGCGAATAAGGTGTGTTTGAGCAAAGAAGTCTGCAAACTGTGGTGCAGAGTGGCCCTCCCGGACCGGAACAGGGGAACACTGGCTCTAAGTCTTAGAAATTTCCCCACAGCATTTTATAACAAAGAATTTTTTTAATGAGTTATCTGCATGAATCTTGCTGAGGGCTATCGCTTTGGAACCTTGTGACTGCATCATTGTACTCCTGGCTTATATACTGAGTACGTCTGGCTTTTCTGAGTTGGTGATATGAAGGAAAGAACAAAAGGAACATATTGTACACAACTTTATTTTACAATATTACTGCCTAGCTATTTATTAACTTTACATATAGTCATCTGTGCAAATCATGACCTGAAACCTATTTGTTTCCTTCTATTTGTTCCGTAAAGGCTGCTTGTGAAGGAGGAAGTGGAACATCCCTTTAAAAAAAATGTAAGAAAAGTCCTTGATTTTCAAGACGTATTCCCATTCTGGCATTGTGTCAAACGATGTTTCCTTTTTAGTTTTTTTTTTTGCTTTAAGAAAACTGATTTTGCCAGGAAATGGAGCAGAAAGGAAAAATAGATTTCTTGACTGACGATCTAATTGGTCGTTAATTCCAACCTATTACTTTATGAACCCCGTTTTTATTATGATAATACTATGCATAACCACCATTCCCACAACCGTAAGAAAGTTATGGAATACGGAAACGCTGGTTTGAAGCGGGGCATTGCAGTCCACGCGACAATCCACCAGTTTATCAATCAAAATCACGAAATCGTGAAACCTAATAGCAATCGATAGATCATTAGCGACAATCTTTTTTTTTTCTTTTTTCATTAGCGACAATCTTGAGACGGATGACCGAACGCAACTGACGCCAAGTAATATACAAAGACTGAGTCCAGTGTTTCGTTAATGACTTTTATTTAACTAAATTTATCTTAATTTATCTGTAAACCAGAAGTTTTATGTGCAAATCATTTAACATACTTATCATTGAAAGCTAAATTTATCCTAAAGCAAAGGTTCCAGGTTCAGAAACGAATTAATTCAGTTTTGCTTTTTCGTACTGTGAAACATAATATACTACAGATATGAAGAACATGATAAACAGGGAAATAATTAAAAATACATAATAACATAATGGCTACCTTCATCATAGTATCAATTAGTATATGTTTCCTTTATAGAAAGTATAAAAATAAGCAACTTCCTTACTGCACAGCACTAGCGAAGGAGCTCGGTTTCTGCCAAGTCTGTGCACAGCTGCGCATTTTCTCTATAAACTTTGAGCTGCTTCGTTTGTCCAGTTTGGGGCGCTTAGGCCGTATGTCACAGCCCCCAAAATGCGTGCGCCGCGGTCCCGCATCCAGAGCACGGCGGTCTTACCTGTTAATTTCCCCCCGGAATGGCCATGGCCCCTCCTGCGCTGCAGAAGGAAATAAGTGTTGGATTTCTCCGTTACCCACAGCTTGAGCGCGTTTTTCAGCAAAACCTCTTCGGGATTGAGCCACATTCTTCAGCGAAGATGGAAGGGAGGAAAAGAACCAGGGGGAAAACGCCGTTGTAGCACCATAAATGCTGAAGTGCGCCGGCTGTTTTAACGTCGATTCGTCAGGAAAGAGGCGAACTTCTCGGGATCATCCATGATTGAGCTGAACCGCTGCCCGGTATCTTGCGTTGTGTCAGATTTCATTAGTCCCTCTACCCACTAATGTAAATACAGACAGCGAAGCGCCTGAGCTCTTTCCTTCCTACAGTTCCGGTGAAAACAGAGGAAGTTTCATTTGAATATCCTTTTGTGATTGGCGATTCTTTCGGATATTTTTGTTGTTGGTTTTCCCCTCCCTTCGCATTATAAACAGCAACATGAAAAGAGACGTTAAAACACATCGAGGCCAGCTACATATAAAATCAAATTGCCAATGACATCTTATAAGGAAAAAGATGTTACACGGTCCATTATAATAGATCTTTAATATCTAGGAATTGTATAGCAAATAGTGCTGACATCGCAGTGCAATTTCCTTTTGGCGGCACGACGGCAGATAAATCTTTTGGATTATATATGCACCGTGCAATTGCTTTTTCAGTGTTCTGTTTTGGTTTATTTGTTGTAATGTAGAATCATTTAATTTGGTGTTTTAAGTGGTAAGTATAGGGAAAGCTGAACTAATGGCTTGAACAATGAATGGTTGTTGCACTTGTCACAAAGACTTGAGCTTTGACTGACTTTACATTGAATAAAAACAAGTGTAATGTCAGTTTTAAGAAATTATTGTCTATTATACGACATCCTAGGGAAGGATAAAATGTGAGATATTCAGATTTTGTCTTAGAGGGTTGAGAATGAATGACAGCTTTCTCATTAAGTTACTTAGTATACCACGGTATGGAGTGTCAGCTTTTACATCAGGAATGCTCTGCTAGGGCAAGTTAGGGGTCTTGTAAAATTCTCTGATGCATTTATTCTGTGCTACTACAAACAACATTAATATAGAACATTACCATTACATGCCATTGTAAGGGTGAAGGAAATTCATCTTCGATTCATCATTATTCTTGAGGACTTGCTCACGCGTTTTGTTTAACCTGTTGGCTGTGTTGCTAATAGCACTATGGTGAAATTTCCAAGCAGCGTAACAATAATAACTATATATAGTAGCCTCCAGAATTCCATGCTCAAAACTGCGGTCCATATTGAACAATGAATCAGCTCGGATTAATGAGGACCTGTGATTTATTTATTAAGAATAATAATCTATAACATTACATCTACAGTGTATCCAAACGTAAAATTAAAGCAAATATACTAATTAGTTCAGTGTATTTCATATACTGAGTTTTCATATATCCTATAATCATTACAATTACAACAGACATTTCGCTGAAATATGTATATCATGTGATAACAAAAGTAAAAAATCATAGAATAAATTACGTTAAGTATTTTTAGTAAAATAAAATAATTAATCCATTTGCTTATCTGTATTAGGATCACTGGGGGGTTGTATTTATAAAACATTTTCCTTTGAATAATTAAACGTAATAATATTTTTCATTTGGGAAAAAAAACAATAATACGTTTGGGTTTCAACAGATTCAAATGGGTTAAAATATACATATATTTTAAAAAGGAAAATAACATAATATGTATGTGTGTATATTTAGTTCATGTTCTTTTACTCACAGCTGCTACGATAAGAATGTGACGTTCCGTGTCCTTATTTGGACATGGAGTAGATCCTTGCTGGTGCAACGTGGATTAAGGTCCGGGCAATTCGTTTAACGTTTATACTTATATAGCTTAATAACATTACAGGCAATGAATTTATAATGCATATAATAAAATATTCTGATAACTCAATCTACATAATAATTTATCTTTTGTTCTCTCCTTTGACCTATACGAAATAATTATAAGTCTTTTTTTTTGTAGTTGACGGACTGTATCAAGAAGCACACCGCCCTTTTGCGTGGTTCATAAGGAAATAGGGAGGTCTTGAATTTAGCTGCAGTTCAGTATATCAAAAATGCAGGTATTTATCAAAATTTCTGACATGTTTTTAAATATCTTTTTAAAATATATGCTGTTACATAGTTTGGCCAACTACGCGAAGAGTAAACGGCAGCAATTAATGACCCTTGAATCGTTTTCTTGAATTCATATAGTTCACTGACTTGAAACGTGTTTCTCCAGGATCCAAATGAAGACACTGAATGGAACGACATTCTCAGGAAAAAAGGCATCCTTCCCCCCAAGGAAACGCCGAAAGAAGATGAGGAGGGAGAGCAAATCCTCCAGCAACAGTCAGTTGGTGAGTATTTGTGGTGTGGATTACACAACTGTATTATTTTAACATGTTACGGTGTGTGAAACACGTTATCCTCCCGTTACCACCCGTCATCTTCGTTTTTACAATGCATCAGTAAAAACCTACGAAGATATGACCCTGGAAGAACTTGAGGAAAATGAAGACGAGTTCAGCGAGGAGGACGAAGCGGCCATCGAGATGTACAGGTCCGTCCAGACTATAAAATGTAGGATGACCATATTTTGCTTTCGAAAAAGTGACGCCGGGGGCAGGGCGCAAAGAGAGGCGTCAAAGCAAAACAAATGTGCAAACAGACGGTATTCTGACTGTAGAAATTAAATTGCAATATGAAACAAAGCAAAATCCCGGACTTTTCTGGCATTTTTAAGTCACGAAAAATAGCACGTATGGTCACCCTAATAAACTTAACGTGGTGGCATAGGACTGATGAACTCCAGATGAATTTCAAAGGACTTTAAGTTTATAAAGTTTATGTGGTTAACTAAGCAAATTCTTATGGACTGGGTCTTGAGAGAATCTGTAGTGCAGTCCTTATGTAATAGGATAGTTTGTTGATTATTTAGTACTTATGGTCTTCATTTCCTGTTTAACTTTTGAATTCATACTTTCAGACAAAAAAGACTTGCAGAATGGAAAGTCAATCAGATGAAGAATATATTTGGTGAGGTGAAAGAGATATCGGGACAAGACTATGTACAGGAAGTGAACAAAGCAGGTCAGGGCATCTGGGTAGTGCTACACCTCTACAAACAGGGGTGAGTGCTTTCCATCCTGGTCCTGATCCTAGAGATCACACACGGATAGTGCTTCATTACTTTTGTGCCAGAGTTTTTATTACTGAAAACTTTTATTTCAGAAAAAAATTCCTTAAGACCTTCTTTTGCGTTTTGAGTAAAGAGGCCACTAAATAAATCTGTGTATGAGCATCGTTGTAGGTTATGGACTTGTCTCTCAGACACTAACTGGCCCTGGTTTCCTTCTTCCCAGAATCCCACTTTGCACACTGATAAACCAGCACCTCTCAGTCCTGGCCGGGAAGTTTCCCCAGACGAAGTTCCTTAAGTCCATCTCTAGCACCTGCATCCCCAACTACCCTGACAGGAATCTACCCACTATCTTCGTCTACTTTGAGGGTGACATGAAAGCACAGTTCATCGGGCCGCTGGTGTTTGGTGGCATGAATTTAAAAATTGAAGGTGAGAGTCTGTGCATATGGTACTTCTGCATGAGAAGCTACATTGTTCCTCACAAACACACATTCCCAGGTTGTAGGTACATGCGTCAGGAGATACACCATGGACTACACCTGAGAACAGCCCGTCGTTTAATGATTCCACTCCTGAAGTACTCTAATCCATAAGTTTTATGTTCGTAAAATGGGAATTTAGCCAGAGTTTACTGTACAAAATTTAGTTATCTTTACAACTGTGGAATATTTATAAATCTAATTAAATTTAATATTGTATGTTTTGCTTTCATGATATGCTCTAAATAATACGAGTAGTTCTACTTCCAGCTTATAGTGTAAGATACAAATACTTTCAAGTGAGGTAGCATTTGACTTGCTAACATTTTGTTACTGTTTTGGTAAAATCTTTAACATAACTTATCCATGCCCTTCGGCTGGGTAAGTACTTGGATGGATGGAGGAATGGATGATAATATAACTGATCTTTCTCAATGTTCATTCTGAGAGACCCTTTGGCTTTTCAGGGATCCTCAGTTACTTTTTCAAATGTCCGTCTGGTAATACTGCCCTGTCGACAGCATAATTGGTGCTTTTTCTGTTTTCTTTCTATGTCCATGATAAAATATTTCTTGTATATTATATATTAGTGAAGCATGATGCATTTTAATGTCGCACACTTTTCTCTTCACTAACACAGAGCTTGAGTGGAATCTTTCAAAGACTGGAGCTGTGAAGACAGATTTGGAGGAAAACCCAAGGAAACAGATAGAAGACAAGCTCATGTCGTCCATCCGGTGCTCCCTGCCCACAAAAAAGGACAGCGAGTCTGAGGATGAAGACTAGCAGCCTCTCGGGATGAACTCGGAACAGCCCTCACTGGCGGGGAGACCAGCTTCCAAGTTTTGCCACTGATGAAGTGGTACAAATTGTTCAGTGACCAAGAGATCTCTCTGCCGAGAGGCAGCAGTTCTCAAAAAACATGGCGAACCAACATCCTCATGATCATGATTCTTATCCACAGAGAAAACAGCTGATATCTGCCCAGCCTCTTCAGGAAAGTAGGGAAGTTACAGCAATATCCCACTGTTTTTTTTTTTTTTAACTACTACTGTTTGTTTCAGAAGCTTTTGTATAGTTTTAAAGAAACATCTTATTAAGTTTCTAATATATTAACGCTTTGTGCAATTACCTGTTAAAGTAAATATATTACTCTTCAAAAAATTTTTTTTAAAATTTTTTTTGGAAACATTAAGCTTCATGATGCTTGTGCCCCGAGAACATTTTCTTGCTTTTATACCCCATGCAAAGTTATGGCCTGCAGGCCTTGGTGAGTTTGACCAGCTCTGTAATATGTCTTCACAAAATGAGCCAGATGTGCAGAAGAACCTCCATTTAAACTTTGTCACTTTTCAACATGCTTTTATTTAGACTAATCAAATGTGAGGGTGCGATTCAGGATCACCATGGTTACTGCCTGACATTCAACACTATAGCTCCGTGTACCTCATATGCATAAGTCATTCTGTAGTGTACAATACAAAGTGCTGGGGTTCTTCTCCTTTTATGTACATGGTTCTATACACTGATGCTGTAGTCCTTCTGGAGTCTTCACATCTTCAGGGAGAGAGAGAGAATAAAGCATTGATGTGCTGAGTCCTCAACAGACATTGTTACCCATTATTGATCAGTATGGGGTCCTTCCTGTTCCTTGCTGCTGTTTTATACCCAACATGACCCCCTGGTGTGATTCTCCATGTTGGTATTAGATGTGTAATTGGTGTAGAAACATCCATAAGACCGATAGATGGTCATTGTAGGTATCTGGATGCATCAGATAAGTGTATTTCAGGTTATGGCAGAATAGTAAAGAAACGGTCAGGGTAATTTCCACTGATCCCAGGTCAGTTCCTGGCCATACAGTAAGCATATTCTCCTTCCTCGCCATGATTGTTTGTTCAATGCATTATATATGGCTCTCATAGTGATGAGATCTGGCTATTAATTTCTCAAGAACTGTGACACACCAACAAACCAGCTATTTACAGAGTTGCATGAAGTGCTTTGACATACAGCCCAACCATTTCATTTAGCAAAACATTGCATTAGTCAGCAGATATAAGTGATAGCAGGTTTATAGCCAAAACATTTTAGTATACTAAACCTGAAGGTTGAAAGCTAGAGGTTTATGAACTGTAATAATTACATATTGTTAGTACTTTTATTTTTGTTTGCAGTTGCTTACATTTTACTCATCTGTTGAAATATCTACATTACATATAAGTGCCCTGTTCAAGGATACAACAGCAATCTCTTTAACCTACCCACTAAACTGAAGCACCCCTTTGTTTTGAAGTGTATCTAAATAGATTTGCTGTTTACCACTCTATGGGTCCTGGCTGGCCTTTGATCTGACTTACGGGTTCACAACTTTGGTCCTGTAGCGGGGTCTGCATAACTTTTAAGATGTGAGATTCAAGTCAAAAAAGTCTGCATTGTTCATTTTTCAAGTAGAAAGCTGCTGTTGCACCCTTGAAAAAGATACTTAACCTGAACTGAGTAACACAGATGGGCAAATTTATGGATCTCTTGGGTTGAAAAAAATTATTCATTAATCATTGTGGGTAATGCTATTAATTAACCATCATGACACACCAAACCAGAAATACGGTGCTGAAATTTAGAATGATTCCAGCTGTTGTATCATCATCAATGGGAGCTCAAAACATAATTTAAAGGAATTCCATTAAGGCAGTTCTGGATTTCAATCGTATTTGGACTTAAATTATTGGATTGAATCTGGGTGACATTAGGATACATGGGATATGCATGTTTTGTGTAAAGTAATGCAGTTTGACCCCCCCTTAGGGTTTATATTAGATGCCTTTGTGTTGCTGTTGGGTTCAGGCAGGTGCCTAGGTGATTAGGTACAGAACAGCCACAAAACCGGAATTGGTAATTCTACCACTAAACAGTGAAAGAAGGACATAGAACATGAGACAACCCCCATAACATCAAAAGTGAAAAAGCAGCTTTCAGCTCTCCGTGGCCTAAGTTACTCCCATTGATGACAGATATAACCAACAATGGAAGATAACATCTTACCTGTACACGCCAACTCAGCTCCGCTAAGGATAAACAGAGGACATGCATGTTATTTTGAGCCATGAGGACAGTGAACACTTAATTAACAGTAATTTATAATTTATTAACAGTAGAGAAATACATCGCAGGTAAGTGCATTCCTACCCAAGGAGCAGGTTGCTTTCTTCTCTTCTGTGAGAGTTTGGGGTACAGACGCATCAAAGGGTGGACAGATTGGGACTACAATGGTAGACAAGACAATGGTTGTGGGATTGTACATCCCCTTTTTGAAACAGAATTTCCAAAGGTACAGTGGTACCTCGGTTCTCGAACTTAATCTGTTACGGACTCCGGATCAAATCCTAAAAAGTTTGAGTTCTGATCGTATTTTTCCCATAAGAAATAATGGAAAACCAATTAATTGGTTCCCGGCCCCCAAAATTACACCTAAATATGTTTTTATGAACAGGTTAAAACAAGAAGAGCATTTTTTTCTTAATGGCTTCCAAAACGATAAAGATCTTATCCCAACATTACCCCTGTCCTCCCCCGATCATCCGCTCCTTCCGTGTGCCACGCCCCCTCGTTAACCTCGTGTGGGATCCCCATGTGATCAGCTGTTTCTGGTTGTTGTCATTAGTCCTCTGCAGGGGCGCCGTAAGGGGGAGGAAAGCTAAGACGATGAGCAACAGGGGCCCTAAAAAATTAGGAAAATAACTGGATTGGTTTGGACTGGGGGGCCTGATATGATATGCTTTCATGGGGCCCAAAATCTCTAGCAATGCCCCTGGTCCTCTGTATTAAGTCCGCGTTTCAGTTTGTTTCCCCAGTCCGGTCATTGGGTGCGTTCGATTTGCTTACAGCGCTGGCTTAAAGCAACGCATTCTGATCCTGACGCAATGCATTATGGTTAGATGCATTGCGACCTCTCACCTGGCTGCACAAACTGGAACCGCCTCCGTGACGACACACCTTTGCCCTTATTGACTGAAGAGTTTAGTTACACGCAAGACGTATCCCGGGCAGTTCCGATGCGTAATCTGCTATTCCTCCCGAATATCACGTAAAGCAGTGAGAACTGGTTTTCAGTTAATTTACCTGGCAAAATAAAGTTTAAATAAATGACATAAATGCTCTAATAGTACACATAAGTTAGTGGTTTATTTATTGTTAGTTACTGTAATGTTGCGCTGCTTTATTTGGTTGATCGTCCAGTCTATGAAGAAGGCATTCAAGTAAGAATTGCATTGTAGTATGACTCATTTCCTGGCACGTACGATTTATATTAGGTCAGTGTTCATGGTTCGACTTCTGATATTCAGATCGAGTTCTAGGTCAAACTGGTTTGTTTGACTTTCAAGAAATTTGAGTTAGAGAACCGAGGAACGACTGTATGTATATTCATGGCAACATTTTTCATAGGCAAATATGAACCAACATGAAGCACAAAATACACAGAGCAAGTATGTATGGCTCAAAACATCCCTCAGTGCTGCAAGGCTGCCTGATTAATGGCTGAGCTGCCCTCGGACCCAAGCACTGCTCTTAGCTGTATATATATATGTGTCTATGTGTCAAAGGAGAGCAGGATGGGATATGTGATGCATTCCAATGTTCATGTACCGGTATTTGTGCATATGGCAAATAAGGGATCAGGATCATCATTGGTTCTCATAATGAAATTTAACCCATCACCACCCCCCCACCCCCATACACACACACACGTACCACCTACCTCCCGCTGCATGGACCGCAAAGAGTTTTGGGCTTTTGAATAATGAAACAAGAACTGAAAAAAGGAGAGAGTCTCCAATGAAGTTCATATGTATGGAAAAGAAGCTTTATGAATTATTTGATACAAATAATGCTACCTACTCGCTTATATACATCTTGAATTTTATCCTGGAATAAAAAAAAAAGTTGTCAGAATATGAGAACAGATTGTTGTCCACTGGATCTAAAAGCATCTTCTGCAAGAAAATGACAAACATTTACCTTTTCTTGATCTCTCCACACTAATCCACACATAGTTTTCTGTAACCCAGGAACCTGTGGTGGTTAAATGGGAATACAAACCTTTTTAAAAATGAATGTATTAGTTTGCATTAAGTGAGAACTGATGTTATTCTAACATGTCCATAGCTACTGCAGGTGGGCCAGGGTGGTCCTGGTCCCACCCAGAAGGTGAGCGATACAGTGCAATAAAACGATTGAGTCTGACAGCTATGTGTGTGTGTGGTTAAATCAATCAGAGGAGAACTGCTGCTGAGAGGCGAATAGATTTTTCTTGGTTTTTGTTCAAGTGATCTAGTAACGCCATAGGTCATTTAAAACTGGCAATATATACACTCACCTAAAGGATTATTAGGAACACCATACTAATACGGTGTTTGACCCCCTTTCGCCTTCAGAACTGCCTTAGTTCTACGTGGCATTGATTCAACAAGGTGCTGAAAGCATTCTTTAGAAATGTTGGCCCATATTGATAGGATAGCATCTTGCAGTTGATGGAGATTTGTGGGATGCACATCCAGGGCACGAAGCTCCCGTTCCACCACATCCCAAAGATGCTCTATTTGGTTGAGATCTGGTGACTGTGGGGGCCATTGTAGTACAGTGAACTCATTGTCATGTTCAAGAAACCAATTTGAAATGATTCGAGCTTTGTGACATGGTGCATTATCCTGCTGGAAGTAGCCATCAAAGGATGGGTACATGGTGGTCATAAAGGGATGGACATGGTCAGAAACAATGCTCAGGTAGGCCGTGGCATTTAAACGATGCCCAATTGGCACTAAGGGGCCTAAAGTGTGCCAAGAAAACATCCCCCACACCATTACACCACCACTACCAGCCTGCACAGTGGTAACAAGGCATGATGGATCCATGTTGTCATTCTGTTTACGCCAAATTCTGACTCTACCATTTGAATGTCTCAACAGAAATCGAGACTCATCAGACCAGGCAACATTTTTCCAGTCTTCAACTGTCCAATTTTGGTGAGCTTGTGCAAATTGTAGCCTCTTTTTCCTATTTGTAGTGGAGATGAGTGGTACCCGGTGGGTCTTCTGCTGTTGTAGCCCATCCGCCTCAAGGTTGTGCGTGTTGTGGCTTCACAAATGCTTTGCTGCATACCTCGGTTGTAACGAGTGGTTATTTCAGTCAAAGTTGCTCTTCTATCAGCTTGAATCAGTCGGCCCATTCTCCTCTGACCTCTAGCATCAACAAGGCATTTTCGCCCACAGGACTGCCGCATACTGGATGTTTTTCCCTTTGCACACCATTCTTTGTAAACCCTAGAAATGGTTGTGCGTGAAAATCCCAGTAACTGAGCAGATTGTGAAATACTCAGACCGGCCCGTCTGGCACCAACAACCATGCCACGCTCAAAATTGCTTAAATCACCTTTCTTTCCCATTCTGACATTCAGTTTGGAGTTCAGGAGATTGTCTTGACCAGGACCACACCCCTAAATGCATTGAAGCAACTGCCATGTGATTGGTTGATTAGATAATTGCATTAATGAGAAATTGAACAGGTGTTCCTAATAATCCTTTAGGTGAGTGTATATACACACACACACACACACACATATATAGTGAATTGTTATGGGTGAGCCCCATCTGATTTCGTGCCGCCCCACCCACACTATGATTTCTGGCTCCGCTGTGGGTCCCTGGAGCTGAATGCTGTCTTCTGTGTGCTGTCTATGGCAACATGTGGTCTAGCAGTTAAGGAACAGAAACAGGGGTGTAGGAAGCAAGGGGGATGGGGGGAGGGTAGGTATGTAACCCCCCCCCAGTATTTCATTTGGCTTCATTCATTTGTCCCCCTAATAAACAGACCTTTATATTAGAAATATTAAGTTATGTCCCCCAAATATCTAACCCTCTGATCAGCAGTACAACACAAATCATGTAGCTTTGGAAAAGGTCATATGCACAGGATAAGGATTAATTCACCAGCCTGAGCGCAGGTGCATTACTCAAGATGGTCAGAGGAGATAGTGTACAGCAGGAGTACTGCACAGTGCCACGCCACGCAGTATTATTATCACAGTCACAGTATTATTATCAGTTATGGTACTCGTCAGGGTGCAAGTCCACATAGGAATGGACTCGGTCTTGTCATGCACTTTGACTTGAACACCCCACACTGGAAAAATCTCCCCCGGTCTATAACGTACTGCTGGCGTGATTGATCTGCTGGAAGCGGAATACAGCCAGGAATTTTACAGGCAGCCATAACAACAATTATATGCATTGTAGGCACATTTTAATATATTATGGGAATGACTTAATAACATTAGTAAAACGTGCCCACGATTTATATAATTTTTATCATTATGTCATGAGTGGAGCTCTGCAAAATCATTAAGAACAATATAAAGCAGTATGCACATCATAAAGGGAATTGGTTAAGTTTGGGGATGGGTAATGTCCTGGTTAACAGCGTTTGGGGATGGGTAATGTATTGATGCTCAAGCGCCAAACTAACTATGGTGACCAGGGGGGTATTCCATGAAAGAAGCTAAAGAAAGCCAGACTTTCCCTTAATCCTGATACCCCCAAGATAATCCATGTCAGTGAGGACACTTCGAGCTGGAACAGGATTTGTAAACTACCATTTCAGTTAAAATGCCCTGGATTTCACTTAAGCTCTAACATCTTGCTATGTGCTGATTGGTCAGGCTCCTATAATTATATGCGTGTATCACTAATGTTCATTTTCATTTCATTTTTTATTTTATGTAAATGGAAAACAGTGGGATGAATCTTTCAACCAAGGAAACAAACCAGTCAAAGCGCAAGAAGAACTGAACTATTTAGCCAAGCACAAGAGCCTTTCAGTTTTAAGTAGTTTGTAAAACCTGGAGTAGCTCAATGTTCCTCCCTGACATGGATTATCTGGTCACCCTAAATTAACACAAGTGGATTTAAAAAAAGGTCTCTGTTATAAGGTGCCCAGTATTTATGATCATTTTATATGTATAATACGATGCATGTAATGAAATAGGCTAGTACGTTTGTGAGCCAATTAGGTAGTACTGTAAGAATTTCATTCACCCATCACCGTACCCGCTGAATCCCAACTGGTGTCGCGGGGGGTACCAGAGCCTATCCCGTGGAGAAATGGGCGCAGGCAGGAACCAATCCTGGGCAGTCGCCAACACACCGCAGGGCGGTGTAAAAATTCGAATCTTTTATTTTTTTATTTATATACTATAGTTTGTTTCTATTAGTCTTCGTTACATCTTTTTGATGTTTATGAATCGTATTTTATCATTATTTATTTGTATCGTTCCAAATGTCTTAAGAATGGCCGTTAGTTTCAAGTGGTGCTGTTTTTATTGGCAAGTTTTGTTAGCGGGAGAGGGGCGTATTAGCTCTATTGTGTGTATGTTTAGTAAAAGTCTGATACATAAAAAGTCTTTTTAAGGAAGTTTTTAAAGGAAGCTGCACAGGCACCCCCCCCCCCCCCCATCATGTCATATTTGCTTAGTCTTCAATTTGTTTTTAATTTAGATTCATAGTCTATAGCCTAATTGAACTTGTGGTCGATTTGTTGAAGATATGGTTTTGAGTCGGACTCGACTAAGGTGAACTCGAACGCAACACTGATTTTTATATATAGGCTACATATATTTTTTTCTTGATGACCATCATTATTTTAATTTTGAATGAGCATTGAATAGACAAATAAGAAATTATGCAATCTGTAAGTTATTCCAACTTGCAACAACGAAAAGCTAGGTAAGAACACCCAGACCCTAACATCATCATCGACTCCTCAGCCTGCGAAACAGAGCGTTGTCGTCTTTTGCAAAACTAGCTTACTCAATTTTCAGATATAGCAATTAAGTTACAGAGCTTAGTTGGCTTAACTGAAAATGGTCTGTTTTGTCAGAACGCTTAATACACGCTCTGAGAAATATTGTTTCTTAATCATCAGTGCACCTGACACATCGATGATATTTTCAGTAGCCTATAGTTATACGGCGTTATTGTGTAATGCACACAATGACATTCAAGCAATGATCAACAACCTGTCTATTTTTAAATCAAAAAGTGTGCAGCTTTCATAAGTCCTCATACCTTGTTCGCTCCTTCCTAAAGTTGCTCTCAGGCGGTCCGAGGCGGATGACAAGAGATGGACAAAAACTAGAACAAAAACCCGTCTCCCCAGCCAACACCTTACAGTTCACATATCAGAGTATCCGACACATACCTGCGTCAATGAAAAACCCTCCACACAACCAGGGAGCCATCTGGGAAAGCCTTCAAGGGAAAACAGAAGTTCAGGGCGTTGATCACTTCCAACCCAAAGCAGACCATAACGGTAACACTTCACCTAACGGGGCATAAACACTAAGTAATAACTTACTTACTGATGAAGTACAAATCATGGACAAATGTAGTCGCTACTTGAGATAAGAGCGTCACGATTCATTAATGACGAACAAACATTAGATCAGTATTTCATTTGTGTAATTCATCACTTGATCGTTCAGTCCTTTCAGTAGATCACAAAGGTTTACACAATTAACAGATATAGTAACAAATATACAAACTGCTTAGGATAAAAGTTCCATCATGATTCTTTAATGATGAACAAATATGAGATCAATATTAACGTATTATTCATGACTAATTCTGAACAGTAGTTCAGAAAGGTTTACAGAATTAACAAATATAGTAACATAGTAATTGCTTGAGATAAAACATGCGTCACGATTCATTAATGATGAATTAACATGAAATTAGTCTGAAACTAAGACTTAGTTTGTGGTTAATTAATACGTATAAGTAGCCTAATAGCATAATACTATATTATTTGTGCCCCGTCAAGTAGTGTTACCACCGTAATTTTTTCGAGAAAAAAATACTTCATTAATAAGCTTTTCCTAATTGCATAAATCCAATTTTCGCTTAGAACGGTACATTTTTTCTGTACTAAAAGTATTTTTCCTTTCTTTTGCACATATTGAAAGAAACATTTTAACGAATTATTGTATAATTGTCGTGCAATTTATAACCTATGTATGAATAAGAAATGTACAAACACTGTTAATTGATTTTGTAATGTACGATATATTTAAATTAGTTTTTATTACATAAGCAAGTATAATACTAAATAAGTAGGCCTAGTTTTAAATGCAATATAAACATTGAATTCTTACCCATAATTACGGGCAGACTGAGAAGGCAGTAAACCAAGAGAATGAAGTTGACTTGATGCGCAATTTTCCTCCTCATTGCAAGCTTTCCAGTGATCTGATGTAGAGAATTTAACGAGTGACACTGCGCGTGGCGCCGTATGAAGCAGGTACTCTCTGGGCGGTGTGACTGCTGCACCTTTATGTTGCTACTTTTTCATTTGAAACGATTGTTATGAAAAAACGACTCCCACACATATGTGACCAATCAAACCTCCCAGACACTCTCCTATAGTCCAGTCGCCTCCACCCTTGTCCAACAGTCAGAACGGACTGTTTTGGTAATTGGTCCACTTAGAATTCTCGTTATCTGAACCAGAATAACTTGAATATATTTCCTTTGCCCATGATTTCTGAGATTATAGTCCTAGGCGATTTAGAAACAGGAAATGTGGCTGAACTAAATATAATCAGACACCAGAAATGTCTGGAGGAACTTATAAAACATGACTAAAAACTGAAAAACTGCCTGTCTATCCATCTGATAATGATCTAGACCTCTCTGCCAGGATGGTACTGAGATTAAAAACTGGCCCTGAGCTTTGGGGTTCCCCAAGAAGAAATTTTGCCAGGTATGTGTATGTGTGTGTATGTGTGTGTGTGGGGGGGGGAATCTGCTGGCCTGCAAAACATTGGGATGAACCTGATCATGCTCAGTATGCCAGATGGCCAGTCCAGCCCTGCTCCCTGCTAAACTCAACCTTAGGTTTCTACACCCACAGGGGATTACATTGTCTAATGACTCCTTCTCACCTTTGTTCCTCATCAATGAGGAAACCATATCGTCCATCCCTGCCCTTCATGTCACTTCCCCACATAGCCAGCAGGTGTTGCTAGCCATTCTGTTCCCTCCTGGCTTTGTACTAGACCCTTGTGTGTTTTCCCTACTAGTTTCCTATTCTTTCCTAGTGTTAGCCCTCAGTGTTTGTCTCTACGCCAAATGATCCATTTTCAAGAAAATTGTGATAAAGTGGCAGAATCAGGCCATTTAAGTCCTGCCATGCCTGCCCACTGCACCACCCAGCTAGCTCTGGTGTCTCTAACTCCTCCGTCCACTAGAATCCCTCTCCCCAAAAGTCCCAGAGGAAGCAGCCTGGCTCTCCACCTGACAGGGAACCACATCTAAACTCCTAACACATAAGCATGTGTCCCATGCATGGATTACAGCTCTGCCATCAGTACTATTCATTTACACAAGCTGTTCAATGTAAACTCAGCCACGTGCCTCTGGATGATGGACGTCCTTACACACGACTTCCTGGAGCACCACAAGAAGATGTGTCCATTACTTCTCTCTCCATTCAGACTCACATTCCAGGACAGCTCTGTTAAAATCATAAATGCTGTCAATGACATGAAAGTGATAAATGCATTTAATAATATCCATTGGGTAATAGATAAAACTTTTAGCAATATAGACTGTGGTCCCTCCTGCTTTGAGATCATTAACAAGCTTCTGGGGTTAGCCTTCACTGTTCTTAAGATCATTAATGCCGCACGAGATGAGATCTTCCTTGGGGCCACAGACCAAGGGCGATCGACAGTTATTTTATCTTTTTGTCATTTGCGAAATAATTGCACCAACAGTTGACACTTTTCACCAAGCTGCTTGCTGATTGTCATGTAGCCCATTCCACCTTTGTGAAGGTCAACAATCTTGTCTCTGATGTCCTTAGACAGCTCTTTGGTATTTTCCATGGTGATAAGGTTGAAGATGTAGACAGGTAAGTGACCCAGGAATACTGTTTAACAAAGTAATACCATTAAATGTGGATGCTTGCTTGGTATCTGTTAATACTTAATTAAGTCCTACTTGTGTTGTGTTAGTGCACATGTACTTGACCTAATTTCTTGCTGACTTGTAGGGGATCAAATAATTATTTCCATAGATAAATGACAAATTGATTTTTACCTGTTACGTGATGATTTTTCTTGTTTGTTTTGTTGAAAATCTTCTGATGTTAAAATAAACCACTGAAATGATAGACTTCTCATTTCTTTACAAATGAACTAAGGAATTCAACAGGGGGTCAAATAATCATTTCCCTCACTGTAAGTGTTGGAAATCAGTTTCCTTCTTAGGGTGTCTGGGCTCAGCCTTAGAGACAGGGTGAGGAGCTCAGACATTCATGCCTCCCGGATGGCTCCCTGGGGAGGTGTTTTGGGCATGTCCAACTGTGAGGGGGCCATGGGGCTGACCCAGGACACGTTGGAGAGATTGTATGTCTCGGCTGGCCTGGGAACACCTTGGTATTCCTCTGGAGGAACCAGAGGAGGTGGTTGCCCCTGTGACCTGGACCTCGATAAATGATGGAGAATGGATGGATGGATGGATGGATGTCAGTTGTTCAGAATTAAGGTGAATAACAGGACCAGGTGTGGCTCGTCAGAAACCAGGTAGGGTAGAAAATCTACTGGAGCATAGCTCTCCAGGATTAGAATTGGAGCTCCTCAGCAAAACCATAACCTAATTCCTGTAGCTCCACAAGTAGAGAATTGTGCTAATAATGTGAAGGTTGTGGGTATAAATCCCTGGGAGTCCCACAAATAGTAGCCATATAATGAAGTCCTGCTTAAGCTGAGTTCATGCTAAATGATATTAGCCACGGTTTTCTACTTACCAAACAGTTTTTGGAGATCACAGACAAAAGCAAATCAGTGTTCAATCAGTGCTCAATCACTATGTGTGAACTGCCAGGTCACTAAAGACCCAAGTGATACTATTTCCTGAAAGTTCTGCATATACGACGGTTAATTTGCTGCGTGTTTGTAAATGTTGAGCATATGCGATTACAGTGTTTTAATGGTTTGTAGCGCTTTTACAGTACAATTGTGATTTGCCATTCTCTTCATTCTCTTGTGTGATTTCATGACAAAATGCAGTTTGGAGACCAGACGGACTCATCAGCAATTCCTCCTGGTGAAAGATCTTGTAGTTTGTGACCACCTGCCGCTGATCAGTCTTGTAGTGCGTAAACCACAACAACTTAAAGACTCCTGATTACAAGACGACAAGTTGTGTAGTGTGAACAGTACAGCAATCTGGTGTTATGGACAGTGCCCCCTCCATTTCCCATGTGCAATTCAGATTCAGTGCTTAGCCTTTCGGTTGACTAGCATGTATTAATATGCAAGTCAGTGGGATTAGCAGTATCTGTTTGGCTTTTGCTCATGAAAAAAGAATTCATTGAGGTTGACATACTTGCAAATTTCACTTGCTCATGGGAATTCTGGGTAGGCCTGGCCTCAGCATGGGTCATTATACGTTGTTATACCACAGGCTTTGTGTTACCTAATTGTTCTAATTTAGCGTATTGTTGCAGGAACTTTTAAATGGCCTCATACAAAATTTGATCTAGACTTTGACATAATCAACTTACTCCACTAAAGAGTCACAGAGCATGTGGTACAAATCACACCTGATTAACCTGGTTAGTGCAAAATAAAGCCTTAAAATATTTTTTTTCCATTATAGATATTAGTATCCTACTGTTTTAGAAGGCTTTGTTCATAATTTATTGCTTCTGTACTATTATTTATTATAGTAGACCACATACTGTAGGTGCCAAAGACATTTTGAGCTCAGGGTGCTGCAAGTCAGAGAGACCAGTGGGGGGTGGTGTGTGGTTCAGTGGTCTATGTCTTTGTGCCTGTGATCAAAATATCACTGGTTTAAGTTCCATCCTTGTCAGAACAGTCACATGTCCATGGGCCCTTGAGCAAGGCCCTTAACCCCCAGCTCTGGAGGTGCTGCATGTTAGCTGACCCCGCATTGTCACCCCCACGCTATGGAGAGCATGGTGTGGTAGGTGAAGAGAAGCATTCCAATGTATCTGTACTTGTGCAAATGGCAAATAAAGCATTTTTTTTTAGATTTTACTGAAATTCTTTTGTGTGTTGCAGTTGATATGAAGTATGTGTTTAATGCTGGCATCCTGTCTGGGCTTCCTTCTCTGGGATAGACTCTAGGATCTCTCATCACCCTAGTACTGGACGAACAGCTGGAAGATGGAGAGTATCTGCTTTTTTTTTTTAACCATGACTCACTGCTGCTGATGTCTCATGTCATTAAGGGAGTATTTAGCCCAACTATCAAACAAATGGAATTACCATTTGTAACTCTACACATATACACACTTGAGGGTATTCCTGATTTTTTTTTAAAGGGTACAATGACTTGCTTTTCTCTCTGGACCCAAACCATCATCCAAACTAATGGTGCCAATTACCACGAACAACCAGAACCCATTTTATTTATTTGCTACAAACAGCAGTGATGGGAGGAATGAGGCTTTGAAAGCCATAAAGGGTGGGATTACTGTGTACTGTCCGCTACTGAATTGTGCAACAGGAGGTGAGTCAATTTTTGGTGGCCCCAGCATAATCCCACACACTGAGCTTTCTGATACCTCATTCCTCCCATCACTAGAAAATAGTACCCGGTGGGCATGGGATTAGAAATGCCAGCTCATTGCTCCGTTAACAATTTATTGCATGAATTGTGAGATTGAGTCTGTCTGGGTGGGGGTGGGGTAATGACTTTACACACATCTGGTTGAATGTGCTGCGAGAAAATGGGAGGGGTTTTGTTGTATGAGGTATCCACAATGAGTCACAGTTAATTAAGGGAAGTATTTCCCCCAGAAACAAGGAACATTTTGTAAAAATGAAACTTGTTATTCCTGCTTGCACACTGTACTATATATATGCTCATGTGTCTATGCCCATGGAAAGCGCTGCGGGGCAACAATGTTAGGAATGAACGTGATTTGAACTGAATGTATGGTTTAGTTCCTATATATAATATACATATAATGTTATTTAGCATAACATATATAACAAAATACTTTGTTTTTTAATAAAATCCACTATTCAGAAATTTGTACGCAGTTTGCTATTTATTGTTTTGTTAATTTAAAGTTTCCCAGTCTGGTAATAATTAAAATACACTGCCTGATGACACAGTTGTTGGATAACTGTGATTGTGGTTTTAATCTTGTTTGAATATTTTTATATTTGCATTCTTGATTGTGAAGAGCCTTGGTCACTTTAGTGTTGTAAAGCACTATATAAATAAATGATTGATTGATTGATTAATTGATTAATTGATTGCAGTTTCTGTTGCATTGTTGTCTCAATTAGTCTGCGAGATGCATTAAAATTAAAAGCCTCATTATACTACGTACAGTATGTATGTCGGTAGACTTCAACTTTGAAACTTGTTGACGCGGTTGACATTTGACTAAAATCTAAAAGAACAAACAGTTGCGTTAACCCTGAGAAAATCAGTGCAAGGGGGTCACATGAACTTAGCTCAAGTTATTCAACCCCCCAAAAAACATTTTAACTTTCAAAAATGTCCAATCACAGCCGTTAATTTAGCTGGTGAGTACATGATCACATGTTCTCTCAAGACACCTATAATGAACGAATGTTTTCTGGTCCCGCAGGAGATCTGACTCCATGCTGCTTGTAAGTGCTAAACCGTAATGGGTACATCAGAGGTAACAAAACCAATTTCATAAAGCTGCTGTGTATGCGGAATTTAGATCAGTATTAAGATATTAAATACTTAACATCACCGTATACAATGCATATTTCATCAATATATTTTAAAATGAAAATGGTGAAGATTTCCAGCTATTTCCCCAACACTCATTTGTGTATTTCACAGTATACCTCACAGTCACTCACGGAGTTTTACTGAGCCGTTGACAAATTAATTTAACGAATGTAATACGAATACCAGGACAAATCTAGGTAGCAGTTCTTCATCATTGGCACCCAGGAAAATTCTGGTTGTTTAAAAGATTTCAGTAATTTTCAGTGCATAACATTGTACCTTCATTACTCTAATAGGCTACTTCCCAAAACCAAAATATTACATAATCACAATAGGCCTACAGGTAAATCCTAACGCAGAGACCATTAAATGCTCCTTGCCTCTCTCAATGCGGTGTGATAAATTAACATGTGGTAGCATATAAATCAAAGACACATCGCCGTGGACTATAGCGTATAATTGCCTAAAGCAATCCTGTACACTTCAGTATTAAATACATAATAGTAATTATATGTTATATTCATTAATGCAACAGGATTGTAACTGCTCAGTAAGTATAAAGAACTGTATTTGTATTAATAATTTATAATAACTTAATAAATTTAAAAAAAGGGTGATACAATAAGATATTCACTATTTTTATATTGTAATAATAATAACCAGTTAGCAGCCTCTCCCATCAATGCTATTTCAACATTCGGAGGCTTAATTCATTCAACGCCGGAGGGCGCTGTTGCTTTCTGTCGCATCTGTAGGAAATGATGGCTCTGTAGCAGGAGAAACCCGTGTCTATGGGAGAAGCCCTGGACGGTCCATGGAGGTGCGGGACTGAGTTGTCCGCAGTTGGGGTGTAATCGGCAAGTGGGTAGGTATGCTTTGCTGGCGGTTTGTGCGTTAGTACTAGCTATGCGCCGTTGTTTTTATCCTCCGCGACCGGCCGCAGCCATCCGGCCGCTGGTCTGGGTTTGTTACACACAGTCCTCGGCCTGGTCTGGCATTAAAACGAATATTAGATCCCCACCTCCAGTAAGGGTCTCTGTTTTATTAAAGCGGGCGTGTTGTTCTCATTCGCTAAATAGAAAACGCTATTTCAGTTTTGTAAACAGACTCAGCACTTAGCATGAAGCTTTTGACGTTTCCTGTGTTGCATGGACACATGCCTGCCAAGGATAGAGTGTCTATACACTCCAAAAAGGGTAGAGTGAGTATACATACCAAGAAAGTCATTTTGTAGATTGGTTACATGTAGTATTTGAAAGATTACCGATGTATGTTTAACGCTTGTTTTGTAATTATTTAGCTTTGTGCAAGATAAGTTCGGCATCCAAAAATGCGAATGTATTCCCCTACATACCTTAAGGGGACATAGTAAAGTCGTTTTACTGGACGGTGGATCATTCTGGGTCGAAGAGTGGCTAATCCTAATGACGAGTGCGATTATACAAAGGAGAGCTTGTATTGGAAATGGGCGTTGAAATGACTCGGGAACTGTTACTGTATTTCCACCATCAGAAAGTTCGTCTGAGACGTGTGATTAGCGCCTGTTAAGATGTTTTCTGCCTTGTCCGCCCCTTTTGCCGGATTCCAGCGCTTCCTGACGCAGGTGCCTCATGGCAGACGGCTGATATCCCAAACCATGAGGCAGCACTGGCTGCTTCTCGGAGCCTGCGGCTGGGTGCTGCTCATCCTCATGTTTGCCAGCAAGTTCATCAACTTGAACTTCAGGGTTCCTGAAGGTGAGGGTTCCGGGGCAGAATCAACAGGGGTATTGAGAGACGTACGTTAGAGGTACCGGCACCTCGGGGGTTTTAGTGCACCTTGGACTATGTGATGGCGATGTATGTGTACTGTGGCCGTAGTCATCCTAATTGTTGTATGCATGTCTGCTGAGGTGGTTTAAATTCTCCTCAGCCTGCATTCAGCACTTTATAAACAACCACATGTAAATTAAAACCCAAGAACATAACAGGTTTTCCCGTTCTGCTGACTCAAAAATCAAATGGAAGGAAAATGGCAAACATATTTCATGTATAACTACAGTGGTACCTCGGTTCTCGAACTTAATCCGTTCCAGACTCCGGATCGAATCCTAAAAAGTTCGAGTTCTGATCGTATTTTTCCCATAAGAAATAATGGAAAAGCAATTAATTGGTTCCCGGCCCCCCAAAATTACACCTAAATATGTTTTTTTAGCATTTAAACACAAAATGAACAGGTTAAAACAAGAAGAGCATTTTTTTCTTAATGGCTTCCAAAACGATAAAGATCTTATCCCAACATTACCCCTGTTCTGTCCCGATCGTCCGCTCCTTCCGTGTGCCACGCCCCCTCATTAACCTCGTGTGGGATCCCCATGTGATCAGCTGTTTCTGGTTGTTGTCATTAGTCCTCTGTATTAAGTCCACATTTCAGTTTGTTTACCTAGTCCGGTCATTGGGTGCGTTGGACTTGCTTACAGCGCTGGCTTAAAGCAACGCATTCTGATCCCGACGCGATGCATTACGGTTAGATGCATTGCGACCTCTCACACGGCTGCACAAACTGGAACCGCCTCCGTGAAGACACACCTTTGCCCTTATTGACTGAAAAGTTTAGTTTGTATCCCGGACCCAGGCAGTTCCGATGCGTAATCTGCTATTCCTCCCGAATATCACGTAAAGCAGTGAGAACTGGTTTTCAGTTAATTTACCTGGTAAAATAAAGTTTAAATAAATGACATAAATGCTCTAATAGTACACGTAAGTTAGTGGTTTATTTATTGTTAGTTACTGTAATGTTGCGCTGCTTTATTTGGTTAATCGTCCAGTCTGAAGAAGGCATTCAAGTAAGAATTGCATTGTAGTATGACTCATTTCCTGGCACGTACAATTTATATTAGGTCAGCGTTCACGGTTCGACTTCTGATATTCAGATCGATTTCTAGGTCAAACTGGTTTGTTCGACTTTCAAGAAATTCGAGTTCTAGTGAGTTCGAGAACCGAGGTACCACTGTACAGTATATCATATTGCCATTTAATCGCGATTCTATGGCGCTTGTGCAACAATCACGAGGACTTCAGATGACGGGTGTAAACATTCGTCCGGACGCCGGCTTTTCGCAACTATTTGGTGAACAGATTATTAGCAGACATAAAACGTTAGTGAGAGGCGTATTGTGACGCCGAAAAGTTAGTGATCTATCTAAATTCAGCGTATCTTTATGTTTAATAAACGTGTCGCACTTTAAACTGCAAAAAGTAGCACCGATATCCACAATATCTCCTCTTTCAAAAGATGATGTGGCTGTTGAGCTGCCCATTTCTTCACCGCCACTTCAGTGCTAATCGAATCCACAGTACTATGTGGCGTGCTCCGCTAACTGAATGTAATAAACAAGAGTATGCCGAATCTATACAGATTAAATTTTGGGTGTCACAATACACATCTGATCTGCTTAACATATTGTGGGCGTAAGTAAATGCCTGTATTGTACCCAAAACCCGGTGTCCGGAGAATTGTTTCGCCCGTCATCTGAATTCCTGGTGATTATTGCGCATGCACCATAATCGTGATGTGATACCTTCCAGCCAAGTTGGTTATTTCATTTTGTTTTGCTGCCTGTTTGTATTGTAATTAGATATAAATAGTTGACTCATGGTGTACTTACTATTGCTGGAAAGGAAAGCAATTCATTGCCATGCGGCCAATACTAGGTAGTGCTCATGTCTTGCCCTGGATGTTACACAATCTAGACCAGGATTGACTGTCCTCCAGCATTAAGAAAAACCCAGTACTTCCCTTTTGAAAATTAATATGTATTGGATTGATGCATTCCACAATGATGCATTAATTTAATGTACTGTAACGAATTCTCTGCCTAGTGTCTGATTCCATTGTTTTTGCCCTTAAAGCAATGAGCTAGACTGGAGGTGCTCTCTTTGGGAGGAAGGAGTTTATTCCCTGATGATGTTCTCTGGTGCAGTAGATGTTATGCACAGCCTTCTCAACCTTCTTCTCCAGATGTGTGAGATACCAGACCTTTTACAGTCTAAGACAATAGACCATGTTTGGTCACAGCCAGGCAAGAGCCAGAAGATGCTGATGAATGATTCAGTTCCTTAATCATCCTACCTTTTGGCAGCCTGATTGCTCAGTCTTTGTTAGCTGATTTGCATTGAATAGCACTGTGCCTTTTTATCTCAACAGGGAGTGAGGACAGGGTGCTTTTCTAAAAGGAGGTTACACAAGCTGAGATTCCTGTGTTATAAAGTAATAGAACAACCATGTAAGGTGAAGTGATTAGTCATTGTTGACATACCACGGCACACAGTGCACTACAATGAAATGTGTCCTCTGCATTTAACCCTTATTTGACATCGTGACATAGCAGGGGGCAGCTAATTCAGCGCCCGGGGAGCAGTGCTTGGGGGCGGTACCTTGCTGGTCGGGGATTCAAACCAGCAATCTTTTGATTACGAGTGCGCTTCCCTAACCATTAGTCCACCACTGCCCGGAAACTCCAGTAATGTGACAAGGTAACAAGTAAAATCCTGCAATTCCCCCTTTTGATAATTTGTGATCATAAAATAAAAGAAATTTTAAAAGTTCAAAAGTTCATGAAAGAAAAGAAAAGGTCGAGTTAAAAGGAACCCTGAAAACTATTGATTAATCTATCGACGATTGTACTGATTGGTCGATTAATCTAAATGATTCATTTTCCTTCAGAAAATAAACTTGATCGTTTAATTGAAGTTAATTTCATTTTGATGACAACAAATTGTATGCCGTTACAGGGCTTTAGATAATGTACACGGGCTTTTTGTGGGTACATTTACCCACAATGCAATAAGCAGATTAGTATGCCTAAAAATATTAATGAGATGCGTATTTTAATGCCCAAAACTTAGTAATCTGTATAAATTTGACGTATCCTCGTGCTTAATAAATTTGGGCAGCGGCGCGCGCCACACAAGCGATAAGAACTGAAGTCGTGATGAAGGAAGAGACAGATCAGCAGCCAAGAACATCTTTTAAAAGAGGAGATACTGTGGTTAAACAAGGTAAAAAGATGTTGGTGATATAGTGATACTTTTGCAGATTAAAGTCTGACACATTTTTTTTGTAAATATGGTCGTCATTTTAATTTCAGTTCACTAATTATTTCCTTTAATTTTGTGTGTTTTCGTTTCAGTTTTAGTTTACAATAACAACACTGGTCCCAACAAGTCCAAAACGTGTGAACACACACACTGGCACCATCAATCAGTGTAGAATAAGCCCAGATTTTAGCCTAAACATTTTCACAAACACGTATTCAATGGAGATTCTAATATAGCAGGCAGACAACTTTATGGATTTAATAATGAGTGTTTTTAGCAGCTACAAGTACATAAGATATTATAAAGCTCCCTGTACTAATGGTAATTTAAAAAACATGAATAGACAACATGGTGGTTTTCCAGTCTAGAATATCGCCTGTGTGTTTTCTCTTCAGGTGCTCATGCATGGCGCAGTATCACCCTGATATGCCGTCACACTTTGCACAGTGTAAAACCACCTTTTTCTTTTGTGATAATTTTTTTTAACTACTACTGATGCGTCAATTTAAAATATTGATGTCGACGCATTTTCCGCTTCGACTAATTGCGGCGGCCCTAGACTGTATGAATTATGTTGGTGTGGTTCTGTTATTCTGAGCTACTTGTGTTACAGAAGATGCACACAATTTTACACATTTTAAGAAGAGAATAGATCATCCAAATACAGCTACCATACTGTTGTTCATAGTGCTGATTCATGTTATTGTAAGGGCCATGATGATTATTATAAATGTCGTTTGCAAGGTGAGTGATTCGGTAGTGTAATTTGTTGTCCAGATGCTGGCTCCTTCAGTGGTCCTGTTGTGATGGAGTGGATGTGATTGAGCAGCTGGTTGTGCGGTGGGTGTCGTCAGGTTATCTGGGGGTACAGCGTTGGTCAGGAGCCATGCATTTTTCACCTGTCTTTCAGCACTCTGCACTGCCAGGCTGAGCTGCTCACAGAATCTGATCAGGCCATAAGATGTAACGTGGACGTCGGCTTTGGGCAGATCAATCATTCCCGGCAATGACATGGGCCTTGCTGTGATCTCTTCATAGGGCTTCAGTCTAGTTTCCATATGATGTGTTGCTTGTATGCTACAGAACACAACTGGCAGACCATCTGACCAAGGGAATCCCTCCTGATGTAATTTTGCTAAGCGTTCCTTGATATCGTGATTCATCATTTGTATGTCCTGATGCTTGTGGTCTATAGGCATAGTGTAGTGATCATTGTTTAATTTTGCTTTCTGAAGTATCACCTCTAGTTTCCCGATGGCTTAACAGTATTAAAAAGTGCTTGTTTCTTCTCTGGGCTAAGCTGTTAATCTTTTGTCCAGTTCATCATTATCTCTTCTTTAATCTCTGATCTTTTGCTAATGCTCGTGTACCCAGTGTCCAGGTTTATGGCAATACCGACACTTTCTCTTGTGTGGTTTATATAAATGTAGCCCCAATGCTGTCCCAATCTTCATGTCGGATTTTAAGGGCTTTAGTCACTTCAGCTTTAAGTCAATTGAGGAAGGCAGTTTGTACCTGTGTCCATATGGATATCAGTGCAATAATTCAGTCCAGAATGCGCCAGGTAAAATCTGCCTAAATCGTTCCTCATATTCTGCAACACTCTCCTGCGACTTGCAAGCATGAGGTAATTTTGGCCTAGTTTTACTTCCACATGTTTTAGTCCATAAAGAAATGCCCTCACAGCATCCCATCCTGCTTCAGCGTCTCAACAGCTTTTTTGGCCATTGAATCCAAAAAGTATGTGCTGTAACCTTGTTGTATTCTGTACCTTTTAAGCTTAATAAGACTTTCATTAACAGTACTAGTCAAAAATAACTGTACATTTCTATTTTTATTTATACATATATGCCTTAAACTACTCTGTTTACTTTAGAGCAGGTTTGTTCAGGAGAGAGCCGGAAGGTTTAACTCAAATACAGATTTTAGATGATGATAGCTTGCAAAAAAATGTTTCTTTGCAGATCGAATTCTTCTCAATCTACTGGCTAGCTGGCCAATTGTTAGGTTCTGTTGTTTTGCCCTTAAATCAATGAGCTAGGTACGCTTTTTGGGAGGAAGGAGTTTATTTCCAGATGTTCTCTGGTGCAGTAGATATTACGCACAGCCTTCTCAACCTTCCTCTCCAAACGTGTGTGATACCAGACTTTTTACAGAGTCTAAGACAGTAAATCAAGTTTGGTCACAGAAGCCACAAGATAAAAGGACAGGAACCATGACGACTTAGTACCTTGACGATCCTGCTTTTCCAGCCTGATTGCTCAGTCTTTGTTAGCTGATTTGCATTGAATAGCACCATGCCTTAAGGTCTCAGTTGGGAATGAGGGAAGGGTGATCTTCTATCAGGAGGCCACACAAGCTCAGCTCTGTTAAAGGTCATCTCCACCTTCTCGTGGTGCCAGACAGCATCCAAAGTAGGGGATTTCCAGATGGGGTGAAGTACGGTGGGGACTCTGTGTGCCCTGGTACCATCACAGTAGCCTTAAAGGCCCGTCTGGAGCTCTGATACAGAGCAGCTAATGGGGCTCTGGCATCCCACCCCAGCGTGGGTGACATCATAACTGGGTGCCAGTGTCTTAGGTGCCAGTCGTCCTGGTAATCACCTCACCACCTGATTACGTCTGGGGGGCTGAAGTGAGTGCTAGGCGAGTGTGCATGACTCTTCTCCTACCTAAAACAAATCCTTTGCACAAACTACTACTACACAAGCTAGGATTTCTGTGTTACACAGTAATAGAAGAATGAGTAATATAACAAAATTACACAGCAAAATCCTCCTCTGGCCATCTTGCAGACTATAAGGGCAAGCCGGCCCTGAGTTGGACAGCACCTTCCTGGAAAAACATCAGGCCTCCTGCTGCCCAAGGCACGGTGAAGAGGAAAGCTGTCCCTTCCAAGGAGGTAACGCTGTGCGTGGGGGGGGGGGGGGGGGGGGGGGGGGGGGGGGGGGGGGAGTGCCGGTGCCAGGGGTCCAGATGCATGCTGTTTGTGGGATTACAGCCACGGATCATAGACTGGTTCAAGTCGGCATGAGGTTTGGATTTTACAACAAAGCAAAAAAATGGCTGACCAGCCACCTTTCATACAGTATGTGTTCTCTTTGGACAACATAAAGTACTGCATGTTAATTCAGTGAATTATAATTAGTTATAGTAAAGACAATAAAGTTTGTGTGAAAATGTGTAGTGAAATACATTTAATGTAGTGGTGCATTGATACAGAAATTTCATGTGTTACCGAAAATGTAGATTTTTCTTTTTTTTTTGTTCGTATAATACGGATATGTTAACTAATATATTGTCCATCTCTGATTAAATGAGTTGAAGTCTGTTGTCTGGCTGAGATCCATGACAGTCATTTGCTTAATTTTAAGGTGGCTTCTAGTCAACTGGAAATTTTAGATGCACAATAGTAATATTAGAAGGTATATAATGACTTGCTTATGGTTACTGTCTTACTGGAGCTCATTTAGAAGTCTTGCTGTAAAAGACTATTTTGCATTCTTTGAATTCTGCAAGTGTGAGTGAAAGATTTGTTTGAAACCAAATGAAAGATCTGTGTTTACTCTGTGTATATACTAGGGGTGTAGCCAGTTCATGTTTTGGTGCAGCAGAGAGCTTGTTTTGAAATTATTAAACCTGCAAACAACCAGGAACAGTTGTAAACCAAACATAATGCAATGTGTCGCTCGATGTGTCTGAGTAATGAAACGTAAAGGGATGCTTATTTGCACATAGTAAAAATAGTGCCACTTTACAACAAGTCTAACCATATAAAGGGTTTATGGATGGTTTATAATCTGGTTATTTATTAGGTTGTAACACTTTGTAAATTATTAATAGACAATTTTAAACAAGTTATAACAGTTTTCTTTTTATTAATGAGTTACTACCATTTACAAGTGGCAAAAGGGAGCCTTATTGTAAAGTGATACCATAAAAATAAATACGTTCATTTACTACTAAGCATGGTTGCATATCTGTAGCCATAAACACCCCTATTGCTGCTATAAAATTTTTCTGCCTGGCCTGAAATTCCTGGCAAAAGAGCCTGAAATGCTATGAGGAGACTAACATGCAGAGCCTGTTTCTGCCTTGCTCTGGTCACTCATACTCATGTTGGATTTGTTTACAGCAACATATCTGAGGTCGGTATAACAGAGCCAACAGACAGTCTTGGTCTTATCGACTACTCTCTCTCCAGTGCTGGTGAAATTCTTCTGGGAAACAAAATTGTTGATTATGACTGACTGTAACCAGCATTAGCCTTAACCCTCTCACAAACACTGTTAGCTTTATGTTTTCCATGTTGAACATCTACTTGTGAATTTAGGTTCTGCCTCTGTCAAGCAAGGTATTCATTCGTTTCATTGTGCATACTGAACCGAAAATGATGTAACCAAACGGCATATGATGTATGTGTGTACTGTTACAGCCCTAGTATATTCTGTATGTGTCTCAGGGCTCGGTGGGGCCCTCCTCAGGTCAGCATGCAGACTGGAGCTCAGTGGAACGGAGACGGCAGGAGCTCCTGCAGAGTGTCTGCCAGAATTCCTCCATGAGGAACCTGACGCACACCCCGCTCAGCAAGTTTGTCCTGGATCGCATCTTTGTCTGTGACAAGCACAAGATCCTCTTCTGCCAGACGCCTAAGGTGGGCAACACCCAGTGGAAGAAGGTCTTCATTGTCCTCAATGGTGAGCAGTGTCTTGGTGTGACCTACTGTCGGTCTGGGCACGGATCATCACTCTTTGGTTGGTTAATCACTCTGTCATTTTTTATTTTTTGTTTGTCATTTTGCTGATGCACAGGAGCGTTCCCCTCTGTGGCAGAGATTCCAGAGAGCATTGTCCATGACCATGAGAAAAATGGCTTGCCTCGCCTCTCCTCTCTGACTGAAAAAGAAATAACTGAAAGGTCAGAGTTTTTGGTTATATTTGTTTCTCAAAATGTATCTGGTAAATTCCAGGTGAATAATGACAAAATTAAAGGTGTGACTTCATGAACAAGGTAGTTATTTTCTCTTTGCATTTTAGCCTTTTCCATTACTGCTGTGCTTCAAGGGTTGTCAGACTGGCTCAGGGAAAGAAAGCTCATTAGCCAGATTATGTGATGAAATGTTTTGGGTTTATGATCAACGCACAAAACTCAAGAACCAATGTATAAACTGAGGTTCTGCAGCTAACATTCCATATGTGAAGCTGGTTGGGGCTTTTTGTCGGTTTAGTTTCAGTGACCTTGGTCCACTTGGTCTCCTCTGTCCAGACTAAGCACCTATTTCAAGTTCTTCATTGTTCGAGATCCATTTGAGCGACTCATCTCAGCTTTCAAGGACAAGTTCCTGCAGAACCCACGATTCGAGCCGTGGTACAAACATAACATTGCGCCGGCCATCATCCGCAAATACCGCAAGGTTCACGGTGGCAGCACTGGTGCCCCCGGCCTGCGCTTTGAGGACTTCGTCCGTTACCTTGGTGACCCTGGGCGATGGCGCCTCGACCGCCAATTTGGCGACCATGTGATCCACTGGGTGACTTACGTGGAGCTGTGTGCACCTTGTGACATCGCCTACAGCGCAATTGGCCACCATGAGACCCTGGAGCATGACGCCCCTTCCATCCTCCAAGCCGCTGGCATCGACCAGCGCATCTCGTACCCTGACATCCCGCCGGGAATCACCCGCTACAACCGCACCAAGGTGGAGCAGTACTTCACCGGAATTAGCAAGCGCGACATCCGGCGCCTTTATGCCCGCTTCCAGGGGGACTTTCTGCTTTTTGGCTACGAGCGGCCGGACTTCTTATTGGACTAAATGGCCAGTACAGCCTGTGTGTTCTGGTGGGGGGTGGGGGTGGGGGTGGGGGGTGTCCCACAAGGCTCCCCCTGTCAGTCTGTGTCAATCTGGAAAGCTATAGCCAGGGATTGACACAACTGGTACGCATTCATGGTATAAGATAAAATGTTTGGCAACTTATACATATTTAATTTATATGCGTTTTCACTGTTGTGACATTACAAATTAAGAAATTCAGGCATAAGAAATTACTACACAGTTTAACCTATATACTCTGAATGCGTACCTGCATACCAGTTATGTTAATCCCCAGATATAGCTAATATTGGGCCACATTGTGTTTACTGGCTAGCCTCCATATCCAGTGCAACTACTGTGCCCTTAGTCCTATTTAACATACTACTGTGTAAGAATATTGACGATGAGAATGATAATTAATAATTTAAATTTTCTATAGAGGCTTGCTGTGAAGTTGACATCATTCCTGTAACGAGAGGTGTGCTGCTTGTAGATTAACTTAAGAACAGGAAGCATCTCCTCCTGCTCCTGGAAGGCTGGTCTGAGCCTTTGCGGCTGAATGTTTGGGTTCTCTCTCTCTCTCTCTCTTTTTTATTTTCATTGTATGGTTACTATTTCAGTGAGGCCCCGAATTGTGCACCCCTGCATCACAGTAACGGCTACTGGCTGTGGTGGCCCGTTTCGGCCATGTCAAATCGTCCACTTATCGTCTGCTTCTCAGGGGTTGGTCTGGACGCTGGGATCCATTGTTCAATCTTAATACACAAATAAATAACTCTCCTGGTTAGAGTTTTTAAAATGACGATTCAAACGAGCAGTGTCTTTGAAACAGGATCGCTGTGATTTGTGGTTGTGTGACTTTCTGGGTTAGGCAGTTGCAGGGCTTTGGATAATTGGTATAGCAGCATATCTACACCCAGCAAAGTCTGTCCAGATGCCGGCTTTTCAGTACTATATGGATATTTACTTACAGCCACATTTTGGTAATAAGATTAGTAATATACCAAATATATTAATGAGAGGTGTATTGTGATACCCAAAATCGGTGGTATTAGGATTTTGGAATGGAGCCTGCCACATGCTACTGTTTTGGTACATCATGTAAGTGATTAGCCCTGAAGTAGCGGTGAGGACAGAGTCAGGTTGGAGATTCCTTAATCATGTTTACTCAGTACAGACTTGTCTCTGTGTTCTTCTGTTGATCCCGTGAATTTTTTTGGCAGCATAACCAACATTCCCAAGCGTCACTCCCAAGTACAAAAATATCTTTAGAGTTTAGTGGGGTCTCTTGTGTCTTTGCCCCCTGCCACCCTCAACTCACTGTGGCAGGTTGTAGAGCAGAAATCTGCCACAGGGTGGCAGAGATGCAAGACAGCAAGCTTTTCCCAGGGTTAATAATACGGGAAACATGTTTTGCCCATTTTGAGGACATAATGTGCACTTTGTAGTCATGTAGGATTCCTTAAAGATCTGACACACAAACTTTTAGTCTGTCCCTAGAAATCAAATTACAACTTCAACTGAGACTAAAACATATGAAAAACTAAATAGAAATATATCTTTAAAATAAAACTAATAAAACCACACTGTAACCTAACTAAAACTAAATTGGATTTCAAATGAAAACTGAAAATAATGTAAAACAAAAACTAAACCCAAAACAGTGAAAGGAAAAAAAAAATGGAAATCCCAGAATCACAGTGACTACAAATTCACAAAACCAGGATACATGAAGGAGCTTTTTTCTGATTTCTCTGATTGTTTTTGAATCCGCTAAGCCAACCCTATAAAAGTCCTATCAGAAAAGCAGTCAAAATAAGACCAGCTGAGTTTTATAGCATGAGTTAACTTTAGGTACAACCCTAGTCCTGTCACCACAGGAACACAAAACATCACATAGCCTGGTGTCACCGTGAGACTCATTACTCACATTCACTCACATGCCACTTTATTAGATACAGCTGTTCAATGGCTTGTTGAAGCAAATATCAACCAATGAGGTGTCAGCAGCACAATGTATGAAATCATGCAGATGCAGATCTGGAGCTTCAGATACTGTTCACATCAAGCCAGAATGGGGAACCAAGGTGAATTATTTGACTTTGGACGTGGCATGGTTGTTGGGGCCAGACAGGCTGATATGAGCATTTCAGAAACTGCTGATCTACTGGGAGTTTCACGCAGAACCATCTCTAGGGTTTACAGAGAATGGGCCAAGAAAGAAAAAACCTTGAAGCAGATGGGCTACAGCAGCAGATGGGCTACAGCAGCAGCAGACCACAGCGGGTGCCTCTCCTGTCAGCTAAGACCAGGAAACTGAGGCTGCAGTGGCCACAGGGTAACCGAAGTTAGACAACGGAAGATGTTGCCTGGTCAGACTAGTATTGATTTCTGCAGCAACATTCAGATTGTAGGGTTAGAATTCGACGTAAACAGCATGGATCCATTCTGCCTTGTATCAACAATTCAGGCTGCTGCTGGTGGGGTAATGGTGTGGGGGATATTTTCTTAGGACACTTTGGGCCCCTTAGTATCGATTGAGCATCATTTAAATGCCAAAGCCTACCTCAGTATTGTTGCTTACTAGGTCCATCCTTTTATGACCACAGTGTACCCAGCTTCTGATGGCTACTTCCAGCAGGATAATGCTCCATATCACAAATCTGATATCATCTTAGACTGGTTTCATGAACGTGACAATGAGTTCTCTGTACTCAAATGGCCTCCACAGTCACCAGATCTTAACCTAATAGAGCACCTATAGGATGTGTTGGAACGGGAGAGTCATGAAGGTGCAACTGACAAATCCGCAGCACCTGCGTGATGCTATTATGTTAGCATGGATCGAAGTATCTGAGGAACGGTTCAAGTATTTTGTTGAATCTATTGCTGCGTTCCATTTATCTCAGAGGTCAGAACAGGGACTGATGACATCATACACAAGTTAAGTGTTCCAGTACAACAAGTTGGAAGCAATACCAGAGACCTGTTTCAAAAAGCAGGATATCTTGTTTAGCTAGATAACTTGTCAGATTTAATTTACCGCAGGTTAAATGGCCTTTATCTTTGTTCACTTTCAGACTACCTTAAATCTGACAAGTTATCCAGCTAAACGAGATATCCTGCTTTCTAAAACAGGCCCCAGTTCTAGCCCAGTAATTGTTAGCCATTGTTAGTAATATCAGTTGATTATGTGGTATTTTGTACATAAAAACACCATAGCAACACATCCACAGATAGCAGTTGAACAGCACTGTGCGTACTACCGATTTAATGAGCCACACATAAAACACAAGTGCTAATAAAAAGTATTAAACTACAGCTTTAACTTCGGTAGATAACAGGTGCCATCCTGAATTCAGAGGTCAGGGTTGGAGAGATTCCTCCAAGTCCGTGAGTTGAAATTCTGACTTCAGGGTTTCATTACATTTGAAATTTCTGAATAGGAACTCAGAATTTCTGAGTTACGAGTTCAAATGGAATGGAACTGACACTATTTTGCAAAAAGCTTAGTTCATTCTGACCAGTGCAGGTCTGTGTAGTGTAGAGTAACCAAGACCGTCTTCCAGGGGTTAGATGTACAATCAATGGGTTGCAGTACAGGTGGACTTAGTTTGGGTTATGAGACTACCTGTTAGATACCAGGAGCATCTCCATGGTAACCATATGCTGCAGAAGCACTAGGGTCATAAGACTTCCTGTGACTTTTTAGAGACCTGTTATGGGGAAGGATTAGTTTCACCAGTCACAATCACTGGTCAGTGCATCCTCAAAGTACGGATGAAGCAAATGATCAGGTAAGCAAAGTGATGAAAAAGACTCCTGGGTGGGTTACAAGGCAGAATACTGCGTGTTTCTTTCTCCTTGGCATTTGAAACACTGTTATGAAACCTTCATTAACCTCCATTATGACAAATACGTAGTGAAACTGCAGACTTATTAGCTTAGCGCATTAGCTTTCTTATCCTTGTAATTCACTGGCATTTCTTAGCTTTTATAATCTTTCTTCCCTTGCTAATCTAGTTAAATTACATGCATAATTCACACAACTGCTTTCTTCCTGACATCTGAGAATACTGTTTGCCAACTATCCACTATGTGTAGCGGTGTTGTGCGATCATTCCCACAAGCAGCTGCTGAAGGTCTGTAGTATGGGGTAGATGGTGACCCAATGGTAAGCTGTCCAAAGCCTTTCTAGAATCTCTGAAAATGGTTCTTCTTTTGCTAATGATGAGTTATATGTGTGATGTTGTGCCATTTCTGGGAGCCTATCACAGTTACTGCCATCTAACCATTTTTGACATTCTAGGGCAATATGCATTGCTTTAAAATCTTGGATTTTAAAATAAATGTAAAAGTTAAGGAATGTTAACAGTTTATTGGTGAAATATTGGCTGGTCTTCTGGGATTTGAATTTGGCATTTTCTTTTTATGAAAACTGATATAGCCAATAATCTGTAACACTTGGTGAGTTATAATAATGATCAAATTTGGCTTTCTGTTCCATGGACTGAAAACAGGCTAGACGTCTAGTGGCAGTCAGTGTGAATTACCCCTCCATAATTGGGGGGACCTGCCGAGATAGATGGATAGATGGATGGATAGATAGTCATTGTCATAAAACAACGAAATTGAAGTGCCTCTTCTGTACAATCCTCATACATTCATTCTGGCCCCCCCTCCTTTGCCCCCACACCCCTTTCTTTGATAACACCAGAAATAATATCATTTCATTTCAGCATTCACTAGCATAATTGCCTTAGGATAAAAACTGTTTTTTTAACTGGTTTATCCTTGTTTTTATTGCTCTAAATCTCCTGCCCGAGGGCAGCAGCTGAAACAGACAGTGTCCTGGATGTGTTGGGTCCTTAAGGATTTTTTTTTGCCTTTCAGAGCAGCGGGATACATGAAGTCCTTCTACAGTGGGGAGAGTACAACCAGTAGTTTTCTGAGCTGTAGTGACGACTCTCTGGAGCGCCGCCTTCTCTGCAACTGTGCAGCTGTCATACCACACACACATGCAGTAAGTTAGTATGCTTTCAATGGAGCAGCAATAGAAGGTTACCAGCAGCTTCTGGGAAAGGTGGCTCTTCCTAAGAAGTCTCAGGAAGGGGAGTCTCTGCTGTGCCTTTATCAGCTCCGTAGTGTTGGCGCTCCAGGTCAGGTCCCCTTCTATGACCGTTATGGTCCGCTACCGCGACAAATAGTCACCACCAGGATCAATGTTAAGACTGCAAGATGCGCTAGGGGTGTTTACTAACATGTATGTAACACACGGTCATGGTCTGGACATGCGACAAAATGAGAATCAATACAGAAAATCTCGTTATCCTTATGCCTATCCAAAAGAATTTGGTTTTGATAACTGCCAGGAATTATCCTAGATGAAGTATATTAGTAAAAGTAATAAGCCTATACAGTTACAAACAGCCTGGTCTGGTCCAGCAGTCTGCTGTTATTCCTGCCCTCTCAGTCCCCCCAGCTCCAACAGCCTTCAGAAATAAATATTTGCCTATTAGGCTAATATCTGTCTTGATGATACAATAGATCTTAAAGTACAGCCTAATTTCTAACTCACCTCTTGGTCCTGCGCGCTGCCCTCATCCTGCCATCTTCCTGCTGCCTGTCCTGCACACGTCCTCATCCTGCCATCTCCCTGCTGCCTGCTCCTGTGCCTCTCCTGCCTTCTGCTGACCACCATTTTCCTTCATACACATTAACAGTTTGCAAAACTGCACCTATACTTTTGGTGTGATGTTCTGTAGCTCAACACTAATATTTCCTACTTACTCTTCTTTTACCACCAAAAAAGTGTCTGATGCCTCTATCTTTCCTTTTCCTCATAGTGTCTGTGAATAAAATCTAATCTATATTTAACAAAACAGTATCTGGGCTACCAGATGAAGCTTCTAAAAATGTCTATAAATATGAAATTGTGGAATGCAGAATCAATACCAGGAAAATTCTAATAATAGGGCTTATTATTTGCTAGCTAGTTTTACGTTGCCCCTATAGGTTTCACTTATAGTAACGTTAGACCTTCTTATGCGTTAGCATTAGCCTAATAACAAACCACACAGGCTGAGTGGCCAATTAATTTCAGAAAGGCACAATTTATTCGTGATAAAATGAGAATAAAAACATAGGGAGTTCATCTCCTTGGAAAATGACCATGATCGATTTTACCTCACCAAATAAGCCTGGTTTAAATAGAGAACTTAATTAGCTCTCATAATTGCTAGTTAACGTAACTAACGTTGACTGTACCGGTGTTCTGTCGAGTTGAGCTACTTTGTCGAGGTAAGCTATGGTTAGGGCCATCGATTAGCACTACGGTAGCTTACCTCGACAAAGTAGCTCAACTCGACAGAACACCGGTCTCAGAAGGACAATGGTAAGTAATTCAACTTATAAAGACGTCAGCTTGCATTAGTAGATGAAACACTTAAACGAATAAATGAAGGTTGTAAAATAACACATTTTCAACAGGCTAGAATTCTGCTGGCTACTTACATTTACCAATGCACGACAAACAGTACCATGACCGACAAACACAATGAACAGGTCATTCAATGAGAATGAATGACGCAACCGACTGGCTGCGCCGAGGTGGTAAAAATGGTGCGGTCCACATTAGGGGTGTCTGAAATCGTTTTACATAAAATGTTTCTACAAGGTGAGGTTCTCTTTTTTTAAGTTTTGTTAAGACCCCCCAAACTGCTATTTTTGTCTCTTGGGTCTGGGTCTTGATCGGGGGGTACAGTACCCCCCGTAATTCGAACCATGGTGGCAGTTAGTCAGTGTAATTTGGGATTCACATGGGAAAATCCAGAGGCTCAGTTTGGTGATGGGTTTGCTAAACTTGGAGTTCTCGTAAAGTTGCCTGACCAGTGTACCAGACCCCTCCAGAATTATTGGCATCCTTGGTCATGATGAGTAAAATGTGTTATCCAACCTTTAACTGAAGTAAATTTATTCTAGGAATAAAAAGAAACCTCATGAAAAAATATTTAACACAACACGTGGCATGATTATTGGCACCCCAGTATTTAATATTTCATGCAACCTGCCAACAACAGTCTTCTCCTATAATGCTTGATGAGATGAATCAGAGGGAATCAGATGACCGTTCTTCGTTACAGAATCATTCCAAATATTTGAGAATCCTAAGTCCTCCTTTGTGGATGCTTCTCTTCATCTCACCCCCTGGTGTCCAATAGGATTTAGGTCAGGAGACTCAGATGGCCATGGCAGAAGCTCGACTCTGTGGTCACTGAATCATTTTTATATGGATTTGGGGGTATGTTTTGGATCACTGTCCTGCTGGAAGATCCAACCATGACCCAGTTTTAGTTCCTTAGCAGAGGCAGACGGATTTAATTTAAAATCTCCCAGTACTTTCTGGAGTCCACAATACCATGTTTCCTAACAAGGGTCCTAAGGCCTCTGGAGGAAAAACAACCCCACAACATCACAGAACCTCCACCATACTTAGCAGGGGGGATCAGGTTGTTTTCTGAATAACCAGCCTTCTTTTTAAACAAACCCCTCTTTAGTGTTTGGTGCCAAAAAACTCTATTTTTGTGTCATCTGACCATAAGAACCCAATTCCAGTCAACGTTCCAGTAGCGTCTAATAAACTCCAGGCACTTACATTTGTGGTATGATGACAGCAAAGGCTTTCATCCAGTATGCCTTCCAGATTGTTTGTTATCATGGAAGTGACAGCTAATTGTAGTTTACCCACGATAAATTACCCATCAGCCCACTACCGTTACCAAATACCCATCAGCCACCGGGAAAATGCCCAGCATACCCCAGATATATGTGCGTGTATTTCTGGAAGGAGAGCAAGAGGGGATATGGGAAAAGAAGCAATCCAATGTCCCTGACCTGTGCAAATGGCAAATAAGAAGGATTTTGTGATACAGCTGTTTTAAAATAATCCAGACTGCCATCTGGTGGCAGAAAAGAAACAGAGGCACATATCTGGAGTCCTTTGTCACAGAGATGTCCAAGTAATGTGATGAAAACACACCCCTGCTTTTCTATCATGCTGATGTGCAAAGGGTGAAGCATAGTGATCAACATGGAGCAAGAGAGAATGAATACTGCCAGAGATGTGGTCAGTTTCTAAATGATGCCTTGATCAGGGCAGTTAGTACCCACTAGACCTGCACATACTGCAGCCATCCCTGAACATCTCACAAAGACACATTCATGCAAATTTCACTGATTCCTCAAATGAACAAAATGTTCATAAATTGCTCTAAGAGTTAAGCTCATTCATGAGATTCCCCCTGACCCATTAATCCAGTTTTTCTGGCTCTTGACACTCTGTTGCATCTCTTATATCCAGCAAGCTGCTCACTAATCTTTCATTAATGGCAAGAGCTATTTAAAATATGTAAATGCTGCATAGTAGAACAAGAAATTACTAAAGGTGAATGTGCCATGAAATGCAAATTATTACATCCTGTATAGCTAAGCTGCATTCCTATCTAGGGCATGGTTTTCAGATACGTGGAGTTTACTGTAATACAACAGAGCCAAAGATGAAGAGCCTGTTCTCAAAGGTCACCACAGAGCGAAATGTACTTTCAGCTCATTGAATAGTTGTCTTATTAGGTTCTTGCTTTGTTTGGAAGTTGTTCCAGTACTACTTACACTCATATCTCGGCCTTCATTGGAAGCTCAGCCTAGCTGCACTTATGCCTAGCTGACTTCTTGACAGCCATATGTTTGTTATGTTCTGTTTGTCTGACTTGAAAGTCGCTTTAGACAAAACCATCTGCTACTGTACATAAAAGTAAAAATGGTAAGGAACAAGATGCTGTGAGAGAGCCCCTGATGAGAGTTCTGGACTCTCATAAACTTCAAAAAAGAACAAGCAATTGAGTAAATCGTAAACTCCAACCAGTGGATCTGAATAAAAATGAGGTAGGTGTTTGAATTCAGAAGACATTGATGCTAATTAATGCTGCACATCTATGTATCTGAACCAATGACTCTCAAAGCAGCCTTGAGGTCCCACTATCTGCGCTGCTTCTTGATTCGGCCAACATCATTAACAAATAAGGTTTCATTTGGCCAGATATATGAACCAGAGGGCAATCCACAAGCAAGAACTAAAACTGACCAAACAAAATAACATGCAGAAACAGTATGCAGAAGACACATGAACATGATCAAAACCAGGAGGTGCTGACCGTAGTGATCTGAAGTGATGATCGATTACCAGGGTATCTGTGCCCCGCCGACATATGATGGTCATCCTACACTGCCCCCCCCCCCCCCCCCCCCAAGAGAGTTGGACAGTAATCATTCACAAATTCCGGGATCCCAGTACTGTATATATGGGCCACTTAATATGAAAAATTATTTACATGCCTGGGAAACATTTATACACTTGGAGAACCACCATTCTGCGAAATGTCTCTTGGGGTACCCCCAACCCCCCCCCCCACGCTCCGCATATTCCGCAGGCCAAGCTGACATTTTGTCAAGAATTCCAGAATGTCTCACACCACCTCTGATGACCATACATACATCACAAGTCATTTCTGGATTGAATGTACAGATATTTTACTAATAAACACAGTATTATAAGTTGTATATGGCTGTGCAAATATATACAGTACCACTCAAAAGTCCATCTGCATGGAAAGCTGTACTCGTTTATTCGCTACATTTTAGAATAACTATAGACATCAAAAGTATAAGACAACATATATGGAATTATGCACTGACCAACACAAAAAAACAATAGGGGTGGCATCTCAGAAGGTTGGCAGTTCAAAATCTGTGGCACCAACCCATCACAGGGCACACTCACACACTATTCATTCACACATGCACACCTATGGGCAATCTGGAAACTCCAGTTAGGCTCAGCATATTTTTGGACTGGGGGGGGGGGAAACCAGGGTACCTGGAGGAAACTACACCATGCTGCCCTCTCCTCCAGAACCCATTGTACTAAGTTCAGGTCAGGTGGCCAGGTTATATGATGCATCACTATAACTCCACTTGAGGCAGTTGGTATGGTCAAACTATTGACTGATATTGTATATATAACTATTAAGTAGATCATGACTGATACTATATTTATTTATAGATTAAATAGTAAGGCCTATAATTTCCAGTTTTCATAATAGTGGGCTACAAAAAGAAAAAAAAAAACAGAAACTCGACTCAACAGCCAGTTTGAAAAACAGCAAACTGCATATTCTAGGTGAATTTCTTCACTGCTTGTTCACTAGCTGCAGGCCATGTATCTGGAGCTGCCAAACCGGTTTCCACATGTTTCGCATGAAACAGCATTATATCTGATGCACAGATGAGTGGTAAAAAACATATTGAATCATTAATAGATGCTTTTGGTCAATATCTGTCACATCTAGATTATGTGTTGAGTAAAAATCTGTGTGGTTAATATCTATGAAAAAGTGTGTTGCATCTCTTATTTTTGCAATGAGCTTAGAGTATGTTTTAAAAATGATTTGCTTTGTCATAGATTTAGGGTTTCAGTAAATGAAATACTCAGAAAATAGTATGCGTGTTCTCACCACTTTTAGAAAAAGACATTGTGATCTGTTGTCATAGCAACAGTAGTATACGTCGACCATCTCTCATTACTGTTTCCGTGAATAACTGTGGACGCAGGACCTGTTCGTGCAAATGCATGTATCTCTGAAATACGGCTCATTTGAAGCTACGGTTACAGCACAGAAATCACATTTTTGATTATTCTGCAACTAATGTCTTTATATAGCAGCCTAGACGTCTTAGCCCTTTAACGTTTTAACAAATCGCCGGAGTGTATAGGGAAACACCGCAGCACTCATCTGGGTTTTGTCTGTGTTTTTTTATTCCTCCAGCAAGTGAAACATGTTCACGTTTCCCCTCCAACATGTGCCAATAAGGGAGGCAGGACATAGAAAGGAGTGGGCATGTGTCCTCACACTGTTACAGCGGGGCAGGGTGAAGGGAAGGACGATCCACTGAGCAGCACCAGCAAAAAGGGATTTATTAACAAAACAGAATACAAATGAGAAACCAGAAAATAATGGGACTATAAGGGGTAAAACAAAAACTAGTAATACAAAACACCAAGTAAATGAATTACAAAGAAAACAAACACTAAAACTACAACTAGACAGGGAGCAATACCAGGAATAACAAAAAACATAAATAAATAGGAACACAGGGGAAAAAAAGCACATCTACAAACACGCAGAACAACTACAATGACTGACTAAAGAACAGAATGAGGGCAAGCACTTAAATATACACAATAAGAAGGGTCAACAAAGGGCAGGTGGGGACCATAACCAAAATCAACCAATCAGTTAAGGCACAGGGGAACAACAAGCAGGTGGAATAAATTACAAATAACAACCACTGGATAATAGGAAACATTAACAAACCCTGAGGGCTAAATACACTAGGAGAGAGAAGGAACATAAATATGAGGGGGGACATGATCCAGGTATATAAGATTCTAACGGGTCTGGATGCTGTTCAGCTAAATGGCTATTTCAATATTATTTTAAATACTAGAACTCGTGGCTATACGTGGAAATTAGCGGGAGAACATTTTTAAATGAATTTGAGGAAGCACTTCTTTACACAGCGTGTAGTTAGAGTATGGAATAGTCTTCCTGCTAGTGTAGCGGAAGCTAAAACCCTGCCCAGTGGGCACACACTCATGGAATCCACGTGGAAAAGATGTGTTTTCACCACGTGGAAAAGATGGGTAATTTAGGTGTAAAGACAAGTTGAATTCACGTGGATGTTGGCCCGTGGAAAATACATGTTGTGTTCAACGTAAATTCGACAAAGTTCAAAATGTCTACAAAGCAGACACAAATCACATAAAAGTTTTGTCATATTTTTATCAATTATTTAGTCATATTTCAAAACAAACAATACAAAATGCACATAAAAACTGGGTGTAGTGCATAATACTGACATAACTTATAAAAATGCCAATACTAATTAAGACTAATGAAACAAACAGAACAGCTAAGACAAGATAGACAACTGTCTAAAACACCAAAATAAACTAAAATACAATAACATTTACACTGTGTCCAGTCTTTCTTTCCTCTTAGGTGCATTTCTCAACCGGTTGGCAATGATGCTGAGGGCAAAGGCTTCTGTAACATCATGGGCCTTTACTACACTGTCTGTCAATCAAAGGACAAAAATGTTTAGTATAATTCAGATGCATGGACTTCAATGTATCAATACAATCATTATGTCGATATAAAAAAAGACACGACCACATAAGGCACTGTTCAATTACTTACCAGTTATTAATTTGCACAGCGCTGTCTTCTCAAATGATATTTTATCCCCTCGTGATCCCTTCATGTTTAGTTGACGCATAAGTGAATTGGTAAAGAATCTAGAAGAGAACAGAACTATTTCACATGATTAACAAAAGGCAAATAAGATCTACCTGGTATTCAAACTATGATCTAAGGAAATTATTGTATCAATTAATGTCTGACACAATTGTTGTAGATACAATACGAGTGTGATTTCATATTATAAGCAGATATTTTAGTGAGGGATACAAGATAACATCAAAATCACATCAGAATCGACCGAAATTGCTTATTTTTAAAATGTAATATTATGCGCTAGTCACTTTTATAAGTGATTTTAGCTGAAATTTAAAATGAGAAAATTCAATAAAAAACAGTCTTGAAAATTACTAAAATCTGAATTACTCACATGGGAAAACCTGATAATCGCGCAGGAGGTAACAGCAGACAGGAGAAACCAGCGCGAAAGACTACTTTCAGGGGTGCAGTTTGCGTACGTTAAAACCAGTTAATACCGTTTCAAAATTGGATGGCGTCAAACGTTTCCGACGCTTATACGACGAAATGTATAAGCCCCGCCCCCACCAGTCTCCTGCTTGTTAATGCTTACCGTTTGCCAGCTTAAGATGTCAATCCAAAAAAAAAAAACTGTTAAACAGTGATTAGAATATCAAATAAAAATAATTGAACTAAATGAATGTTTAATATGTATATTTAGTATTGTATTATATTGTTTGTATGATATTGCTTATATGTATTATTAACATAAAAAGAAATTCTATACATGTATTGGCACAATCTAAAAATTATAAAATGATAAAATAAGGTATTACTCTAAATATTAATTCATTCAAGAAGGAATGGGCAATGTGTTTAGATCACAACAGAAAAGGCAGAGAAGTTGCACTCTGATTCTTTACATTTACATATAGATTACAATTAGTATTCTTTATATAGGTCAGTATCTCTATAAGTTTTGAAAGTCCCCATTAGAATCACACACTGATGTTAAATATACTGCAAAATAATGAAAATTTGAGAAACAATTCTGACACATATTTGTACAACGATTAATATCTTGAAATGGATTTTCTCAATGTTATACCATTTTCTGGTATAAAAATGTAATTTTGGCATGCCCCTCGCACAGCTCTGTGAATGTCTATGAGTGCAATAACTTATTTAATAACAAAAAAAATTAAAATTAGCCTATTTGTCAATGTTCTTATGGTTCCTAACAAGCTGTTTAATAAACTTAAGAAACCAGCCCTGTATGTTTGCTTTATTACATTCGTGTGTATCAGAGCTGAAGGTGAATGTTCTCTGGACATTTTGGATGTTTTAATGTTAGTTGATGAACTCATTATTATTGTCATTTTTATGGAAAAAAACATAAAAATATGTATTCCTGTTTGAATTAAGATTGTATCTAAAATTAAATCAATCAATATGATGAGTAATAGTAGATAATGGTTTCTATTTCCCACATGACTTCCATGTTCAGAGGGTGCAGGAAATGGATCTAAATGGATTTCACGTGGATTGCACATGGATTCCACAAGAATTCCACGTTAATTTAGAACATGCTGCATGTCTAACATCACGTGGAATCTACGTGGATAAAATCACTTGGATCCGCCACTTCACCAAATATCCACCAAAAATCCACGGGTTGCCAGCTTGAGTTTAAGCTGTCCAGGGCAAGTAAAGCCTATCTGTATTATTTGTATTAGCACAAAAATACAAAAAGTTAAAAACTAGATATTTCAGATGTTAATATATTTTGCAAAAGAGGGGATGTGTTCTAGTCTTTTTTGGCTTTTAATACAACTTACTGAATTACATTATACAATCACACACACAAAACACACAAAATGTTTGACATTTATGAATTTTCTAATTCTCTGTTCTCTGATTTTCTTTTCACAGATTTACAATTAGGATTGAATGTGCAATTGCAATGGTAAATATTCTATAATTATACCCAAATACACAAGAAATGAATAGATGTATATGCAATTAATGCATCTATTAATACTTATGAACACTAAGTTTGCTTTATTCCATCAGTGTGCACCAGCTAGGGCTTAGTTTGGACAATTTTGGTAGTGAGATGTTTAATGTTTAATTAATGATTGCCACATTTATGTAAAACATACAAAAATTCTTGTTTGAACTGAGATTATACCACAAATTAGGTCAATCAACCATCAATAGGATGAGTACGAGAATGGTTCCTTATTTTCCACGTGATATCCACGTGACTTCCATGTACAGTGGAATGAGATGTAAAACTCCACATGTATTCCACGTTAATTTAGAACAGGTTTTCCACGTGCCTAAAATCACATGGAATCTACGTGGATATCAGGTGAAAACTGGTGGATCCACCACTTCACCAAATATCCACCAAAAATCTACACAGTAGAGAAACTGGGGAAAGACACATGGGACAGAGCCAGACAGGCACCGAGCCAGACACACAAAGGACACACATGCACGGGGTTGCTAACTTTGGTGAGCTGGCTGATGTGAGATTTTCAATCTGTGTGTCTGCAAACTCTTTTACATGCATGTAAGAGTGTTTCCCAGCTAACACGCCCTTGTGGGGCCAACATGGGTTTAAAGTGGGCTGGTCGGGTTCTATGTGGGCATAGGCTCTAAGTCGGCTAGTAAACGGGCTGATACTGGGGCCCTGTTCGGCTGCCTAGGAAAGTTTATAGTGGAATGTATGTGGGAAGCCCAGCAAACATGGTATGTATGTGTCACGCCCCGCTCCGTCCGCTCCTAATGTGTGCTACGCCCACCTCATTACCTCCTGTTTCTCCCTGATTGTTCTCACCTGTGGCTCGTTACCCGTAGCTTGTCTGTTGTATTTAGTCCTCGTCTGAGTCAGTCTTCCCCAGACTTGTCATTAATGTTACTCGTCGGTCTTCCCCGTCCTGTGGATTCTCCCTTAATAAACCCCGTTTGCCCTACTTCCCGGATCGCCTTCTGCCCGACCGTGACAGTATGGGGCACACATGGGCCCTCTGTGGGTTTATTTGGGTATACAAAGATTTTGTAATTTTGGCACAAATTTATCCAAAATATTCATTTATGTTGCTTTTACTATGCATACTGTACGTTTTAAAAATATATGGTTTTCCATTTTGCTTAGTGCATTTCACCATAAAAATAATTTTAAATTTTATTTTATTAGTGACATCATTTGTTTTGACAAAGTTATTTTTTTTTTGTACTTTCGAAATAAACATTTTGTTTTTAATCTGACATTCTATGAATGCCACATGTTCATAGTGAGTACTTTGGATGTTAGTGGGGCCCATTTGGGTTGCCCATTTAAACATAATGATTATGTGGGCATACCAGAAAATGTTAAACCTGCATCCTGCATTTACTGTGCTAAAGCTGATTCTAGCTGTTTATTTTATGTGCTTGAGCAAGGCCCTTAACCCCCCAGTTCCCTGGCCGCTACGCTATATGTAATTCCGTTCTTTTATTAATTTAAAATATATTAGCAAATTATCAACCGTTTAAATGTTTTTGTTCAGTAATATCCTGGAAAGTTCATTCGTTTTATACATTTGTTTAGAACTATCTGATGAGCTGCTGTCACCCCTCCCACTAGTTGTTTTGTCGTGTATTTTTTTTTGTTTGAGTAATATTACTCAATATGCATTTTTTGTCTTCTAAAGTGGGTATATTCATATTGGTTAATCTACGCTAGCAAGCTAGCCTCACTACGGAGGGCAGTAGAAATAGATTAATATGCTCGTGTTAAAGTAGTGTTACAGAGTGAATGTTTTTTAAAGACAAGTAAACAGCAAAACTGTAATGATACGTGTATCAGTGCATGTATATGTATATGTATATTCGCGTGCATGGATTATAAGCCGCAATGCTGGATAAGTCTAGCTGTCACTGTCTGCTGTGCCCTGAAAAACCAATGCCCAACTATGGTTTAAGTATAGAAACATTTGCAAGTACGGTTTCTAACGTTTTACATGATGCCTGGAAGGATCTGTATAAACTCGTTGTATATCGAGCCTGTGTCCTGCTTGCCGCTTATATTTTATTTTAAACATTACCAATAAGTTATATCCAATGACATTTTTGTGGTGTTCTTTTTCCATTCTTATAAACACCTACTGTAAATGGCTGGTGTGTTTTGGTAATGAAAATTAGTAACTTATAATTATTACTGATAAAGTTCCATAAAACGTTACATTTTTGTAGAGAAAAAAACACTGAATATGAAACATTAAGTTTGTTAACTAAATGTGTTTACGTCCGCGATACACTCAAAATGGCGAATGGGGGCGTGTCAGACAGTGCAGACACAGATACAGTTTTCATTAAAAAAAATACATGGTCTGATTGTCTCTTGAGTCACCACATGGCCAGCCTGAATGCATTTCAGATGCATCATCTTGTATCCGTGAAACATGCCATACTGTTCCAACTGATCCTGGAGAAACACTGCAATGTTCTGCAAATCAGAATGGGCTTTCCGTCTGAACAACTGCAAAACCTGCCCAAAGTCGACAAACTAATAACAATGCCATCTATGTTACTTAAAGCTGCGAGTATTTCCCAGTGTTTCTAACCCAGACCAAAATAAAACTGCATTAATCTAAGGTGTGATATTGTTGCAGTGAAATTGAGCTCTAAATAGGCGAAATGAGAGTTTTTGAGGTTAATTCAGAAAAACAGACCATGCATATATTTTTTTTTTTTTACATGAAAACCGTATCTTGTTAATTCAGAAAAACAGGACGTATTTTTTTTTAACATGAAAACCGTATCTCGTTAATTCAGAAAAACAGAGCAGAATTATTTAAGTGAACGCATTACGTTATAAGTTAATTATGTTATTTTTTAAATGCTTGAATAGTAAACATGACAAAAGGTGCCAATTACTAAGGTTTGGCATCATATTTTTTAAGAATTTGTCATGTCCTATGATGATATGCTTATTGTAAATTAGCACGCATGCTAACATAACTGTTGCTAAACGTTTGAATTTGTTAATTTGTCATGAATACTGGTGTTTGTGGCTGTTTAATAAACCGTACCACTTGGTATTTTAATGTACTTTAATTAGCTGTATAGCTAAAATAATGTTGTATATAGTTTAATGTATACTCCTCTATTTACGATTATTAAATAATAATCGCTTGGATGTTAACCATACTGTTCATTTACAAATGGCATTTGCCGTAGATTGATAGGTCTAGCTGTTATTTTCCCGCCTAAAGTTTGAGATCACATATGGAAACTAGGTGGTGGTATGCGGTGTGGAAAATATACATTTATGAAAATTAGTTGTCTTGTTAAGTTATGTGGAATATAATATTGCCTTCTATACTATACACAGAGACAGGGGTTTCTGTACATGTTTGCAGACCTACTAGTTGGAAAATTGACTTATTTTTTCTATGGTTCAATTCGTTTCTGATTGAAAACTACTTATTTGAATGCAGCCATATTAACTTGTATTTAGTAAAATACATAATGTATGTTTTTCAGACTAAAATGTATTTTGATGAAGGTTCTGTGAGGACTAACAGAAGAAAAATTTCTTCACGAGTTAATGAGCACATTCAAGCTATTGAGGCCAGCATTTCAAACACTGAGTCCAACACTGTTCCTTTAGAACATGAGGATGTTTTTGACTCTGCTGTGGATTTTATGGCAGAGGAATTACCTACTGAGGAAAATGTCAAAATGCATGATTCTGTTGAGATTTGGTCTGCCATTCCAGTTATACAGTCTGACAAAGTTAGTGACAGTACAGCATCAAGCCAGTGTGAAAGTGAAGATGGTGATTCCTGCATTTTTCCATCAAAAAATTATGCCCTTGCCAGAATGAAACTTCTTAAGGCTGAGATCTGCTCGGATCTACAGACAGATTCAGACAGGGCAGGAAAGAAAAGAAAAAGGAGGTATAGCACAATATTAACCATGTTATGTTGATCAGTTATGTGAGGGCTCACCTATAGAAGACCGGTCACTAGTTGTTATTCCACTGAAATAATCAGTCAGAAAAAACCCAGCACAGGTATAAAAACAACCACTGACCATCACTGTTTTATAAATGTATTTTTTTTATAAACAAATAAAATATAAAAAATAAATCCATTCACTAAATAAACAACCTACATGTTTTCAAACTTAGTAATATTACAAAACTTTACACTATTTTGTAGTTTATTTCACTAATCATTAAAAAAAATGTATTGGAGGCTAAGGATGATAATAAAAGTTGATATAGTAAATGAGTTAGGGCTGCAACTAACGATTATTTTGATAATCGATTAATCTGTCGATTACTTTTTCGATTAATCGATTAATCGGATGGGGGGGGGGGCAAAAAACAATTTGATTTCCAGCAATTTTTAATAACCCAGTCTGTCTTTGTACAAAAGTTGTTTCCAGCAACTCACATAAAAAACAAATGTATGCTACATTAAGAGTATACAAAAAAAAATAATAATTTGTAGCAGCTGAATCAACGTAATGAAATACACAAAATCTTGTTTTATAAAGTGCAACCAGCATGGTGCTTTAGATAATGTATTCAGTACTCCAGTTTTTCAATGTAAAAGCACAGACTACCGCTGCTGCTACTAAGAATATTATTAAATAATCGTCTAATGTTATTTAATGTTGATACACATATATGACAGGGGGAGAGAGCACGCCAGCGAGTCTGTCTGCATTTATTACGGACAAATAACGTAAACATTTATTGCGAAGAAAAAGCCTTTTCCGCATCTTACGCTAAAAATTACTGAGCAACGCAAATAAGACGATTGGTGACGAAAAACCCGTGAACGGCAGGCGGCAAATTTTGTTTTAAAACGTGTCCGGTTGTTTCAGCATACTACAGTGATGAACTGTAAATAAGATAAATAACATAAGGCTATTTAGTTTGTTTAATAAAAGGACAAGATATTGTAACGAACCTAAAATAGCGTTGGAGGGTGTAAGGGAGGAATAGACCACCACAAGATTTCTACTATAATTAGAACAAGTTTTATTCAATACAATTCATACAGCGACCGATCAGGTCGGATCTGGGTTCACAAAAGGGTCCGGATGCGCTATCTCCCCGTAGCAAACCAGTCTTTCCAAACGGGTGTTAATCCACGTTACCACACACACCACATCCCTGTCAGGGCACGGCACACCAATAGCACTGCAATACTCAGTGATCCCCACACTTCAGGCACAGGCAAGCGTCACGGAACCGGTACCCCGTCTATGGTCCCGCCCCGACTCCTAGCGGCTACGCTGCTTACTTTAAAACACAAACAAACATACACGGACAAGATTAAAACATAGCGTTCCCCCCGAGGCTCAAGACCCTCCCACGGGGAAAGAACATTAATTAGCACAGGTCCACAATCGAAGACACTACGCGGAAAGGGAATTCCCCAGCCGCTACGTCACATGGGGATGCCGCGATTCACCTCGACCCAACACTCTAAACTCAGCAGCGAACATGCACTCCTAACTCCCCCGTCCTAACTCTCCTCTCCCTACCACCCCGGAACCTATCCCTGCAACCCGCTATCTGGCTTCACCGCCGGCAGCCCTACACGGCATACGAACGGCACCTCCCTCCCAGAACCAACGAGTGCTGTGTCTAACACGCAATCTCTTATTCAGCGCGGCTCTCGAACCCTGTATTCTCCCTCTTTTAATCCCACACCCTAACAACCCAGGTGTGGCCACTTAATTAACTTGCCATGCCAATCCCTCCCCCCTCCACACACACACCTATCATTACACTCCCCCCACCCTTAGAACAGACTCGTCCTCGAGTCACATCATCTCATAGTCCTTAGCCCATGCTGGTGGCCTCCTCTGACGTCCCAGACGAATCTTCTGGACTGGAGCCCCCTCGTTCCGTTCTTGTTCCTTAGCCCGACACGTAGCAGCAGGCCCATCGCTGTACAGCTGTAAAGGGTCCTTACGGGCTCTGCTCCGCCATGTTCGGGCAGGCTGGTCCCCTTCCCTCTGCTGTCCTGGTCCAATTGCACTTGCCTCTTCTGACTGATTCGCTGCCATTGCCCCCACTTCTGCCCCTCGTACCACCGCCTCCATCTCACCACCCTTCCCCTCTGAGGGCAGTGTTTGCAGATAGCCACCACCAGGGGGGATAGCCCTTAACTCCGGCAGGGTACCAACAGGTACCACTCGTTCTCTATACTCCGGGTTGGGAGCCTCTGTTACAGTAGAGAGAAAAGGTTTAAGTCGATTAAAATGCACCACCACCTCATTCCCACCTTCCACTGGTACCACTTGATACAACACCTCTGTTATCCTTTCCACCACCTTATATGGGCCCTTAAACCTTCTCTGTAACTTTGGACATAAACCCCTTCTTCTAGCCTTCCCCCGGACCCATACCAACTCCCCCTCTGAATAATACTGGACTTGCGCTCTGACGTCATACGCTTCCTTCTGCTTACCAGAAGCCCTTGCCTGATGACATTTTACTGCTTCCACCACTGTGGCCAATGTGTCCCACAGTCTAGCCACATATTCAGTTACAGAGGAAAACCGTTCCCCGCCATTGAGATTCAACATAACATCCACTGGCAACACTATCTCTTGCCCAAAAATAACCTTATATGGTGTAAACCCAGTACTGGAGTGAATACTACTCCTATAAGCCATCATCACATAAGGTAACAGCAGATCCCAATTGGATTGGTTTTCCTCTACAAAGAGGGACAACATTGACAACAATGTCCTGTTAAACCTTTCAATCATCCCATCCGACTGGGGGTGGTAAGCTGATGTCCTAGTCTTTTGAATGTTCAACAATTGACACACTTCTTTGAAGAGATTTGATTCAAAATTTCGACCCTGATCTGTATGAATAGAGCGAGGGGCCCCAAAGCGACAGACCCACTGCTCCACCAAGACCTTGGCCACAGTTGAAGCTTCCTGATTAGGGAGAGGAAATGCCTCAGTCCATTTTGAGAAATAATCCCCAATGACCACAATGTACTTATGTACCCCTGAGGTTACTGGTAGCGGCCCTAAAATGTCTAACGCTACCCGTTCATATGGCCTAGCGGTTACCACAGACTGCAGTGGGGCACACCCCCGTTTCCCCACCACTTTCCGGGACCCACAATCCACACACTCCCGACACCAGCGCTTAACATCCCCAAACCACCCCAGCCAATAAAACCGATCTTTCACCTTGGCTTGCAACTTTTGTACTCCCAAATGACCCCCAGTAGTAGCATTATGCAACTGCCTCAAAATATCTGGCACCAAAGACTTGGGGATAACAACCTGAACTTGATTTGCTGCATCCGAATTTAAAGGTGGATATCGTACCAACCTAGAACCCTGCACCTGCAACTGATCCCACACTGGTGCATATTTCCGCAGCTCATCTGGAGGCTGACTACCTGCCCTCCCCTGCTTTTTTAGAGCAAAAATCTTTTGCAGCTCCGCATCTTCTTGCTGAGCCTGCCCCAACTCATCGCACTCCTCCTGACCTACCACAGCCTCTGGACACACCTCCTTCACAGCACATATCACCTCTCCCCCTTTTTTTTGGGTAACTGGTGGTGAATCTGAGGTTACTGGCAGAAAAGCAGGCAATCTAGAGAGGGCATCCGCATTAGCGTGCCCCCGACCGGGCCGGTGCACTATCTTGTACTGAAAGCTGGCTAGCTGCTCTACCCACCTAGCCAACTGCCCCTCTAAACCTTGGAAATTATGCAACCATCTTAATGAATTATGATCTGTCCGTAAGACAAATTCCTTACCCAGCAGGTAGTGTTTAAAATATTTTATGAATGTAACCATGCTTAACAACTCCTTCTTAGTTGTTGCATATTTCCTTTCTTGTTTAGTCAAAGCCCGACTAGCGTATGCTATCACACCTTCCCGTCCCTCCTCTACCTGGGACAGTACCGCCCCAATACCTGCATCACTCGCGTCCGTATCTAATATAAAGGTTTTATTTGGGTCAGGGTAAGACAGGACTGGTGCAGACATCAAACTAAGTTTGAGCTGTTCAAATGCTGTCTGACAAGCTTCCGTCCATTTAAACCGTCTGCCCTTCTCGGTCAGCTGATGCAGAGGCCGAGCAAGTTCAGCGAATCCCCGAATAAACCTCCTATAATAAGAGGCCAGACCCACAAAACTCCTCACCTCCGTCTGATTTTTAGGCACAGGCCACTGGCGCACAGCTTCCACTTTAGCCGGATCAGCTTTCACACCCCTAGCCGATATTATATGGCCCAAATACTGCACTTCTGTGGCAAACAAATTACACTTTGCTGGCTTAACCTTAAGATTAGCCTGACGCAATTTAGACAGAACCTCATCCACACGATCAAGATGTTCTTGGAACGTACGGCCAAAAATTATTATATCATCCAAGTACACCAAACAAGTAGTCCATTGAAGATCCGCCAGCACTAAATCCATGAGACGCTGAAACGTACTTGGACTATTACACAGGCCAAAACTCAACACGTTAAATTCGAAAAGGCCCTGACGAGTGATAAATGCGGTCTTATGTTTATCTTTTGGATCCAACTCAACTTGCCAGTACCCACTGGCTAAATCCAATGTTGAAAACCAACAAGCCTTACTCAAACTATCTAACGCATCATCAATTCGTGGTAAGGGATACGCATCTTTACGGGTGACATCATTCAATTTGCGATAATCCACGCAAAACCGAAGGCCACCATCTCGCTTACGTACCAGAACCACTGGCGCCGCCCAAGGGCTATTTGAGGGCTGAATGATGTTATTAGCCAGCATCTGCTTTAAATGACCAGATACTTCCTCCTGCAAATGGAGGGGGACACGGCGGGGTGGCAGCTTTACAGGCTTCGCCTCACCAGTATCAATTTTGTGCAACGTCCGGCGAGTTCTCCCCAAATCTCCCTCTCCAGCACTAAATACAGACAGATTCTTCTGCAACAAGGTATGAATGCCAGTCATATCAGATGAGGCAAAACCCCTCTGATGCAATCCAAAATATGTTACAAGTCTATCGACTGTCCATGGCACAACAGCATCCCCCTCATCCTCACCTAAGTCTACATGCTCTGCTTTCCGACTCACCTCAATACCCGTATGCAAGGTCCCTACCCTCATCCCCCCTTTTAAAGTGAGAGCATCTTTGGTTACATTAATAACGCTAATAGGCAACCTACCCTGCTCCACTTTACAAACAACCCGAGCTATCATTATATTGCACTGGTTAGATGCTGAATCCAAAGGCTCCACCATACCCTCAGAACAAACCCCAACGGTATCCTCCACCTTACCAGCAATGATTGCCTCACTACGGGGGGGAATTACGGTGTCTTCTGGAACTATGACGACCCGAGGCTTGTCCATGTCTGCTGGCACAATAAGAGGTAATAATTTACCCATTATCCGACACTCCTTTCTACCAAAGTCCAACATCACCCCATATTTACTTAAAAAGTCAAACCCCAAGAGAATATCCTGCGAAGGCACATCAGCTACCAAAAAGTCAGCAATTAATGCCAACGAATCAAACTGGCAGACTGTTTGCCATTTTCCCAAGATCCCCATTCCCCCACCATTGGCCGCAGAAACATCTCCATGATGTCCCGCCAAATCAGACCCCCCCTTAGTAATATCAAGCCAGATTTGCTTCGGGATAACTGATAAAGTCGCCCCACTATCCACTAATAAGAGTGAGTCTAACGCACCTACTTTCGCTGCGATGTACCCAGAACCACCATGGTTGCGTGCAGAGGCCACAGATGTACTAATACGCTTGGGGGCAGGCAGTAGGCCTACGGTACCTGCCCCCTGGCGTTTCCCTGCACATAAGGGCAATCACGCCGCATATGCCTATTACAACCACACTCCCAGCACCCAGACCCTCTCGCACTGTGATTTAAGGGGCCCTGTACTAAGGCACTAGCGTGGGGTAGATCTTGTTCAAACTCCCCAGGGGGCTTAATGGGGTTTGACCTTTTCATTCCCTCTTGCATCTTAGACACTGTCATACGAAGAGATTTTACCTCCTGCCTTAACTCCTCTACCACCCCCAACAACACCTCCATTTGTTCATCCCTTTTTAATTTCTGCTCCACCACTCCCCTCACTTTAGCGTCAGGTGTCAAAGAAGTCTGCTCCAAATTCCTCAGCAACTCCATTTCAGAAGCAAGTTCAATAGCATCTTCCAGCGTATTAGGCTTGGCACTACGCAGGCTAACCCGAAAATCACCTGTGGCAAAATGCGTAATAAACTGGTCTCTAGCCAGCATATCACATGTCCGATTATCAGCCGTGGGGTAAGCCCTAGCGGCTAATCTGCGTAAGGCATTACCAAATTCCCTTGCTGTCTCCCCATGCATACGGCGACGGGCAGTAAAACTAGCCCTACTCCAATCACTACTATCGCAAGGTTCAAAACACCTTGCCATAGCTGCTTTTAACACCACATAATTATTTTTAGCCTCACTCGGCAACCCACTATACATATCCCTAGCGCGGCCAGACAATAGCAAAGACATAAATTTAATCTTCAAAGACTCATTCCACCGATTTACATCAGCCGCCAAATCAAATTGCTCCGACCAGTCAGACCACTCACGACCTACACCAGTAAAAGTTTCCGGTATAAATATTGGGCGAGCAGGTGAAGCTACTGGGAGATTAAGAAAGCACTCTCTAGACGTGACAGGACAATCAGCACCCTCATAATCAGGGGATTGTACACTATCCTCCGCCTCCAACATTTTTAACGCCAATTCTAGATTTCTAAGGGGGAAAAAACAAGGAATCCCACCGCTGCCACCAGTGTAACGAACCTAAAATAGCGTTGGAGGGTGTAAGGGAGGAATAGACCACCACAAGATTTCTACTATAATTAGAACAAGTTTTATTCAATACAATTCATACAGCGACCGATCAGGTCGGATCTGGGTTCACAAAAGGGTCCGGATGCGCTATCTCCCCGTAGCAAACCAGTCTTTCCAAACGGGTGTTAATCCACGTTACCACACACACCACATCCCTGTCAGGGCACGGCACACCAATAGCACTGCAATACTCAGTGATCCCCACACTTCAGGCACAGGCAAGCGTCACGGAACCGGTACCCCGTCTATGGTCCCGCCCCGACTCCTAGCGGCTACGCTGCTTACTTTAAAACACAAACAAACATACACGGACAAGATTAAAACATAGCGTTCCCCCCGAGGCTCAAGACCCTCCCACGGGGAAAGAACATTAATTAGCACAGGTCCACAATCGAAGACACTACGCGGAAAGGGAATTCCCCAGCCGCTACGTCACATGGGGATGCCGCGATTCACCTCGACCCAACACTCTAAACTCAGCAGCGAACATGCACTCCTAACTCCCCCGTCCTAACTCTCCTCTCCCTACCACCCCGGAACCTATCCCTGCAACCCGCTATCTGGCTTCACCGCCGGCAGCCCTACACGGCATACGAACGGCACCTCCCTCCCAGAACCAACGAGTGCTGTGTCTAACACGCAATCTCTTATTCAGCGCGGCTCTCGAACCCTGTATTCTCCCTCTTTTAATCCCACACCCTAACAACCCAGGTGTGGCCACTTAATTAACTTGCCATGCCAATCCCTCCCCCCTCCACACACACACCTATCATTACAATATAAACCTGTTCTATCGGAAAGGTAGCCTTAAATGACTTCTGTTGCGATCTGGAGCTATATAGAAAATGAAATTAAATAAAATTAACTTGGGGCGCCCACCTAATAGAATGGTAGGGTAAACACGTTGTGGTATACTGTATGTAGCCGCATTTCTAGCCCCATAATAGCTGATTGTGTTGACAACCACGACTTCCCCTGCGTTCATTTAAACACATGTGCGTGTGTGAAGGGACGGGGCGGGTAACGCGGCCGGCAGTAACGCCATTGGTTGCAGTTATTAGTTATCCAATCCGACAGTAAACGGCTTATTAATAAGAATATTCTCAGAGTTATGGTCTCGAAATAAAATCCCGAGTCCTTGACAAGAACGAGTACAAATACGGCTGCTTCAAAGACAAGATCGAGACCTTCAAAAACTGGTCTTGAGTACTACAACATTTGATATTACTATAAATTTCTATCGTGAAGAAATGAAGCAGTGGTGTAGTGGTAACAAGAAATTTAAGGTGGGTAAACTATATGCACAGCAGTAAAAACGGTGGGTAACTATATCATTAACATTAGTGATCTTAAAAAAGGTGAGTAAAAGCTGTTTTGTAAATTTAAAAGGTGCGTAAATGGCGTTTATGTGCATTTACTTTTTTCTTTTATGGCGGTCGGCATCGGTTTATGTGCATTACTGCCACCGCGGCTTTGGTTAGCTTACTGCTCCCAAATTAGGAGGTTGCCACTGTACTTATGTGTATAATAACGTAGACCCAACTAATCGATTATTAAATTAGTTGGCAACTATTTTAATAATCGATTTTAATCGATTAAATCGATTTTAATCGATTAAATCGATTAGTTGTTGCAGCCCTAAAATGAGTTTAATGATCATTTTACACGGGTGTTCACAGTAGAGAACATGAGTATGCTGTCATTGACCAATATATGTATAACTGAGGCTGATGTGGTACAAAGCCTAGCTAAGCTCAAAATAAATAAATCGCAGGGCCCTGATGGCATCTTACCTATAGTTTTAAAAGAGATTATTATTAAAATATTAAAATATTATTAGCCAACCTTTACCATTAATATTCCAGAAATCGTTATCTGCTGGTGTGGTACCTTCTGATTGGAAGCATGCTAATATAACTCCCATATTCAAAAAAGGGGATAGAAGTAATCCAACAAACTATAGGCCAATCAGTTTAACTAGCATTACTGGAAAAATAATGGAAGCTATAATCCATGTGAAAATGGTAGATTACCTGGATGCAAATAACATTCTGAGGGATAGCCAACATGGATTTATGGGAGGTAGATCCTGTTTAACGAATCTACTTGAGTTCTTTGAGGAAACTACAAGTTTCAAGGTATAGCGTGTAGTTAGAGTATGGAATAGTCTTGGAATAGAGTGTGTAAATAGAATATGGAATAGTCTTCGTGCTAGTGTAGCGCAAGTTAAAACCCTGGGTTCCTTTAAATCTGAGCTAGATAAGATTTTAACAACTCTGAGCTATTAGTTAAGAATTTAGAATTAGAATTTGGTGATCAGTGGACATTGTTAACACACCACAGCACACAGTATGCAACGAAATGTGTCCTCTGCATTTAACCCATATGTGACTTTCGTGACATAGCAGGGGGCAGCTAATTCAGTGCCCGGGGAGCAGTGCTTGGGGGCGGTACCTTGCTCAGGGTACCTCAGTGGTGCCTTGAAGGTCAGGGATTCGAACCAGCAATCTTTTAATTACAAGTGCGCTTCCCTAACCATCAAGCCACCACTATCCAAAAAGAAAAAAAAAGAAAAATCAGGGGAGAGCGTGAATGCAGTTCCCCACTACCAGAAATTATGCAGTTGAGATTCCCACATTTGGGAACCCTCTAAAATGGCTTGTGAAATGTTTGTGTGCTGTATGCTCTCTCCTGGTTATAAAAGATATTAGACCTGATATATTGTAATGTAATTGTGCAATCCTACTAATTCCTAACATCAGCTCCAGGCTCCTCAGGGAATGCGCAGACCAGCTCTGTGAGGTTGTTCTGTTCATGTTCAACCTGAGTCTCAGTATGGAGAGAGTCCCGGCACTATCACATCCTAAGGAACTGAACCACTACAGACCTGTTGCCTTAACCTCCCACCTGATGAAAGCCATGGAGAGGACCGTCCTCAGCTACCTCCGAATTCAGGTGAGCTCAGCACTGGACCCGCTGCTGTTTGCCTATCGATCTGGCATCGGAGTGGATGATGCCATTATCTACCTGCTGCATCGGGCCCTGTCTCATCTGGAGGCCCCTGGGAACACTGTGAGGGTCATGTTTTTTGATTTGTCAAGTGCTTTTAACACTATTCAACCATCACTGTTGAGAGGGAAGTTGGAGACGGCAGGTGTGGACCAACATCTGGCTGCTTGGATTTTACACTACCTCACTGACAGGCTACAATTCGTCAGGTTGCGTGACTGTGTGTCTGAGGTGGTAGTCTGTAACACGGGGGCTCCTCAAGGGACGGTACTCTCCCCATTTTTGTTCACCATGTACACAGCTGATTTTAAGTACAGCTCCCATCACTGTCACCTGCAGAAGTTCTCAGACGACACTGCCATTGTAGGTTGTGTGTCCGGGGAGAATGAGCAGGAATACAGGGGGGTCATCACTGACTTTGTGAACTGGTGTGAGGAAAACCACTTGCTACTGAACACCAGTAAGACAAAGGAGCTGGTGCTCGACTTCAGAAGGAACGCTTCAGTGCATACACCTGTGAGCATGCACTGAGCATGGGGCCCATGATTCAGCCCGTCCATAAACCCACATGGGCCCCACATGGATATGTTAGCTGGGTTATTACCTGGTAAACAGTCTGTAGGGTTTGCAAACTACCCCAACGCTTTTGATGTAGGCAATTTTGGGTTTATAATGAACTAATACAGATTTGCCATCAGAAAGTGTGAGTGCCATGCCAGATGTGTGAGTGCCATGCCAGATGTGTGAGAGCTGGGAAACCTGCATACAGCTGTGGCTTGATGTGTGCACATCAGAAACCGTAATTCAGAAATTGCAACTGCTCATAGACATGAATTAAACGAACTTGAATGATTAAAATTATATTTCTTATGAAAAGTTTACCAAAATATTTCACATAATACAGGTCATATCAGCTTTCAATAGGTTGTATAATGTTTTCTGAACTAGGCCTACATTTTCCTGCAGGAAACTGGAATTAAATGGATTGCTGATGTTTACTGAGTTCTGTAGCCTTTTAATAAAACAATTCATCCCGTCCATGGACTTAATCATTATATTACCTTTAAATCGAGTGTAGGCTACGTTAATGTTTTAGTACTGTTTCATTAATGTAGTTCTGTTGTAGCCTACGTTGCCACGTTGCTTATATCCAAAGCCGATTACATTTCTCAAAAATGTAAAAATTGTACTGAAATATATAAAAAACTTTATTTAAAAAAAATGTAAGCAAAACGGGCTGTAATCAGGCCCTTGACGGTTAATGATATTTCATAACCACTATGCCATACGCTACACATTCGTTTTTAATGTTAATGACCTATATATATTTTTATTAACGACATGTTACCGTTTTCCTTTACTAGAAGGGCCGCGGTTTCACATTCGTTTTTAATCTGTGGACTGAACGATGGCATTAAAACAAACGGTTTTCTATTATTATTTGGACCTTTCAATTAAATAATCAGTTACAATCACATTTGCAGTCTGTAAATTCCTACTTGCATTCTAAAAAATCCTGCTTAATTGTGCTTGCCGTGAGATTATGCAACAGTATAACACAGTCTTGATTAGCACAGATTATACTGGCAGACCCAATTAGGATAAGCTTTAGTTCTTCGGGATACAGGCATTTACTAGTCCTTCGTGGCTGCTGCAATGTGCCATCTGGGAATTTTAAATCCAGCCACCAGAGTCTCACGTGTGGCCGTGTCACTCCTCCCTCTAGCGCTCAAGCAAGAGCACATAGGCGCTGCTCAGAATGGGTTTCTTACTGGAGATCGCAATAAGTGTACTTACTTGAAATAACTTCACACTTGCAAATCAGTTGTGGGTGGGCCTAACTGGATTCGTAGCTGGAATCAGTTGGAACGTCACATAAATTTGTTCTTCATGTTTTTGATTGATTCAGATGCAAATCGGCAAATATCTATCTCATATAGCAAATCTGCTTTTGAGGCCATTAATGGGGCTGCAATCAACCAGCTCTTGTGTAAGATGACCTGATAGACCAGGATCACGTGGAGGCGCGGCCACGCGCTCTGTGGTGCCGCATTACGTATCAGCGGTTGCGGCTGGAACAGCTAATTACCATATTTTTGTCAATTTTGCCGATACTCTATTATACTAAAGCAGGCTCGGGCCAGTAATCGCAATTGCCTTGTTAAAATAATTAAATGGTCAGACGTCAGTCCTGGCTGAATTAAATTATATAAACTTATAAGATTTAATTCCTCGAGTACCTCGAGTTGCCGAACACTCACGTAGGTTAATGAATTAATAAATCGCTCACGTGATATAAGAATTTCGTAGTTGTCCGACCATAATGATCTTAAAATTTCGCAAAAAGAAACGATATGAAACAATTAATTACATAACGAATGGATGGATTATTGCATTAAAGGTTTATTTTTTTCCCTTCCACGCTTCATCAAATAGAAAGAAAAAAATGCAAGACACTAGTCCTAATAAAATTATAAGAAAACAATTTTGAAAGTTACTCAACCAGTTAGAAATGCATTCTTTATTTTAAAAATACCCACAACCCTTAACATGTTGAAAGAACATGTTAATATGCCTTTCAAAGGCATCCTTACATTATGTATTTGAGAGAGAGAGAGAGAGAGAAAGAAATTCCAACACAAAACATGCAGTGATGAAAAGCGCTCAGATTTGCATAGTAAAATGAAGGAACTACAGTAGCTCTTACTAGAAATAACTTCATACTTGCAAATCAGTTGTGGGTGGGCCTAACTGTGTTGTTTTTATCTATTTATTGTAGATACTTTTCCATTCTGTCTGATATTATGAACCTTGAAAATGTCATTGTGTTCTTTAGTCCTGTGTTTCTTTTAAACTTTATTACAAACACCATTCTATTACTGGGTAGGACCCTTTTTTGCTCTCAGAATCATTAAGGTGCTGGAAACATTCCTTTGAGATCGTGGTCCATGTTAACATGGTTGCATCATTCAATTGCTACAGATTTGTTGGGCATACATTCATGCAGCAAATGTCATTACCCATAGGTGCTCCACTGGATTCTGATCTGGTGACTGGGGAGGCCATGAAGTACAGTGAACTCATTTTCTTATTCATGGAACCAGGCTGAGATGGATCTGTGACATGACATATTATCATGCTGCAAGTAGCCAAAAGAAGATGGGTAAGGTTAGGCCACAAAGGGATGCACAAAAACCACAATGAAACTCACATAGGCTGTGGCACTAACAATGCTCAATTGATATTAAGGGCCCAAATGTGTGCCCAACATCATTACACCACCATCACCAGCCTGACCTGCTGACATAAAGCAGGTTGGGTCTATGGATTCCTGCAAAATTCTGACCCTACCACCTGAATGTTGCAGCAGAAATCAAGAGCCATCAGAGCAGGTGACATTTTTCTAGTTTTCAACTGCCAGTTTGGTGAGCCTGCGCCCACTGTAGCCTCAGTACTCAGCTTGTGAGTACTGGTGTAGCACGCTGCCGTACCCACCACACCTTGCGATTCCGACTGATTAATCCTCCAGGCTGACACACAGCCCAGTCTCGCCCTCCGGCCATTTATCTGCCGCAGCTATGTGTTGCATGGGTATCCCCTTGGCCTGGTCCAGCCGCTTAGGTCCTCGGCAATGAGGATCCTACACGCCGGATCACCGTCAGAGAAACGTGCCACGTGGCTGTAGTGTCGTAACTGATGCTTCCTCACAATGCAGGTAATGTGCCTCATTCGGGACTCCTCTAGCAACCACGCGTTCAACACAAAGTTAAACCAGTGGTATCCAGAGATTCTCTGAAGAGATACAGTACCAAAGAGTCCGGTCTTCGTCTCAGCTCAATGGATAGCGTCCATGTCTCACAGCCATACAGGGAGCACCAGGACTCTACAGACTTAGACCTTTGTCCTCTTACAACGATTTGGGGAGCGCCACACACCCCTTTCCAGCAACCTCATGACCCCCTATGCTCTCACAATTTGTCTACTGACTTCATAGGAAAAGTCACCTGACACATGAGTGCGGCTGCCAAGGTAAGTGAACCTCTTAACGAGGTTCACATTCTCTCCACAGACAGACACACTGCTGATGGCTGGGTCCAAGAGGTCATTAAAGGCCTGGATATTGGTTTTTATCCAGGACACTCGCAAGCCCAGACACTCAGACTCTTTGCTCACTCCTTTGAGAGCCCAGATCAGAGCTTCCACTGATTCTGCGAAGATCACAGCATTGTCAGCAACGTCAAGATGAGTGAATCTTTCTTCACCAACAGATGCCCCACAGCTGCTGGACCTCATGATCCTGCCCAGCAGGATGAAACCATTGAACAGAGTAGGAGAAAGAACATATCCCTGATGAACCCCAGAATCAACTGGGAAGAACACAGAGGATCTGCTTCCACTCTGCACAGCACTCCAGCCATGATGTGCAGCAACTTTGGGGGGATGTCACGAAGTCTCAGGATGTCCCACAGGTCAGCTCGATCAACTGAGTTGAACACTTTATGAAAATTGAAAATGGCTGCAAATAAACTCTGCCGATATTTGCATTTGCACTCGATGAGAACCCTCACTGCCAGGACGCAGTCAATGGTAGACTTCTTAGGCTCCAGTCAGTAGTAGGCAAGCAAATGATCACGGATCCTGTAGAGCACGACCCTAGCAAGCACTGAGAGCAGTGTTATACCCTTGTAGTTACCGGAATCCAGGCGATCACCCTTCCCTCTCCAGATAGGGACAACAAGTGCCGTTTTCCACTCAGATGGGATGACGCCCATTTCCATCACCTGCCCTGACTGCAACTCTATAAAGAACATTCAGATGTACGTAATGTTTCGATTCCTCTGTAAGCAGGACATGGGTCGCTAGACCATAGATAGTGTGTCACTTGCTTACAGATTCCTCTAGCAAATGCCTTATTTTGGTGGTACTGCATCTTGTGTACGCGTTGCATTAACTCCTCGTGCAGATGCACCTACAACGCGTGGAATGAACGCAGAAAACGAATGGCGGCTATGAGGCGTACACGTATGCGTTGTGAGCATCAAGTATAAATCAGCCCTTATCTGCCCTCAGGGCCCTTGTAGCCGTCCTTCTCAGTTCTCAGTACAGACTGGAATTGCCATCTAGCCATGTACTGCGAGTTCTCTCGATAATATCCAGAGGGCCCTGCAAGATGAAACACCTTCTGGGAACACAAGTAACACCAACACAACCTTCAGCAACCTTCAGGGTCTTATCACGGAAGGTCTCCTACATCACATTAGAATCAGCAGTAGCACCCAAGTCTGCTCACAAACTGCTTGCAGACTCATTAGAAACAGCCTGATCTTGGAGTCTGGCCAGGCCCAGCCTCATTCTCCTAGTAGGTGGTAGCCTACTGGATAAGCTGAATCTTCAGAGTAGCAACAACAAGTTTGTGGTCAGAATTCACAAACTGGGCACTTCTGTAGACCCTGCACTTCTGTAGGAGACTCCAGCATCTGCCCACAAGAATGTGATCGATCTCCTTTACCACACCTCTAGTACCAAGCCAAACGATGCAGCTCAGGGCACTGGAACCAGGATCCAGTGACCTGCAGCCCCTGGCCTTTTGCAAAGTCACTGTTTTCATCTGAATACTCATTTAAGTTCAAAGACATACAGGTAAGCTAACTGGTATCTCTAAGCAGGCTTGGCTCCTGCTTTGACAAGTTGGATGGGCCTCAGGATTATCTAAAGATAAAGATGCTTTATTGTCATTGTACAAATACAATGAGATTTTGTTTGGAGCGCGCCAGCAGATACACAGTAAAAAAATTACAATAAAATCCAAATAATAAAATATGTACACACACACACACATATACACACATTCACAGTGATAAGGTGCTGGTAAATTAGTGCAATATAATCATACTCATGATTATAATCATACTTATGATTTCGTATAAAGTGCAGTGCATGAGCAATTTCGCAGAGGTAGAATTATAGTTATACAGCAGGTTTAAGTAGACAAATATTCAGAATGTTAGAGATGAGTGCTTTGAATTCAGAAGTGTGATAGCTGTAGGGTAGAAGCTGTTCCTCAGCTGGGTCGTGCGTATGTACAGGCATGGGCCAAGCTTCTTCCGGGATTCCGGAAGTGTTCTCACTAGTATGGCTGGAGCAGGCGCTGATTGACACCATCTAGCAAGTCGGCTCCAGCCTGGTGGACCTCGAGATGGCAGTGAAGCGGTGAAGCAGGAGAGTTGGCGGTTCCGGAGAGAAGATGGCCAGCTTGGGAAAGCCCGTCTGCTGGAGCTGTGGCAGGTAGGGGCACCAGGTACTGTATGCTATTGCCTGAAGGCCAGAGTTGCTGGCAAATGAGCACGGAGCGACGGAGCGAGGAGAATGCTGCTCCGTCCTTCTGGGGTAACCCTGACCCGTGCAGTGCGTCCTGAAGCTGGCCCACTGGAGCCCCGTTCTGCTGCAGTGCACCTGGAAGTCGCTGCTGCCAGCTGCCCTTGGCATCCCACCGAAACCCAGCCCTGCTGCAGCGTGCCCTGAAGCCACTCCTGCCATTCCATCAACTCCCCATCTGAGATGGCATTGGACCGGGGAAGGCGGGAGCTTCTTGACACTCTGCTTGTTCACCAGCCAACTAAGGCTCACTGCTCGCCAGCCGCAAGAAGCGGTGTAACCCTAGCTGCGAGCATGCCCACTGGAGGCAACAAGCTTAGGCTGCTCTGCTCAGTTGGGATGAGGCATGTTGGGGGCCCAGCTGGCTGAGAAGCAGCATGAATTGAACGAGCAGCGGCAGCAGAGTCAGCAGGAGTGGTGGGAGCTGGAGCCTAGTGCCTGCCAGCAGCTGAGCCTTGCCGTTGCCCGTGAGCTGACATCCCTCCCTCCCCTTCATTAGAGCCACTGGCAGCTGCCACAGGACCCCTGGGACTTTGCTTCAGAACTGAGGTGGGGATTGGGGGTGGTGGTCTGCAGGACAGTGGACCTTTGTTGGGGGGGGCAGTGTAGCGGTGGCGGGGGTCAGCATATCCCAGAATGCTCACGGGCAATGAAAATAGCCCATCTGTAATTGTACATAGCCCTTGAATTGTTGTTATAGTTATAGTTGCCTTGTATGTTTGCCCGTGTCTTGTGTGTACCCTGTCTGATCCTCACTGCACATTACAGTTTGATGTCTGACCACCTTGTGAGTTGAGAGTTTCCCTTCTGTTGTCATAAGTTGATATGCTGGTCATGGATCAATCATATGTTTTGCACAGTCATGTTTTGTTGTTTCCTTTTACATAAGAACATAAGAAATTTACAAACGAGAGGAAGCCATTCGGCCCATCACGCTCATTTGGGGAGAACTCAACTAATAGCTCAGAGTTGTTAAAATCTCATCTAGCTCTGAGCCCAAGGTTTTAGCTTGAACTACACTAGCAGGAAGACTATTCCAAACTCTAACTACACACTGTGTAAATAAGTGCTTTCTCAAATCCAGTTTAAAATGTTTTCCCGCTTATTTCCACTTATGGCCACAAGTCCTTTGCAGTTAAATGAGTGCAATAAACGTTTAAATTTAAGAGAAACAAAAAAATTGATACAAAGAATCGTGATCTCAATTCTAAGCAAATGAAATGCGATTCACATTTTTTTCCATAATCGTGCAGCCCTACTCTAAACTACCTATGACATATAACTGAGTGTGTATGTGCCCTGTGCTGGACTGGCATCCCATCCACATTGTGTGCCCTGTGCTTGACTGGCATCTCATCCACATTGTGTGCCCTGTGCTGGACTGGCATCCCATCCACATTGTGTGCCCTTGCTCCTTGGGATAGGTTCCAGGCCCTTGTTTTTCAGTTTGTAGCTCAGCAGATTAAAGATCTGTGTCCTTTTCTGGAAGATTATGGGTTTAACTGTCATGTCCAGCAAAGTATGATATCACCACTGGACCTACACAGAGGTCAACATATATAAGGAGAGTATGACCAGATCTTATTCACCAATTTGAGCGAATTCAGTGGATTACCCTAAATGTAACTATTTCATTATCCCTGGATTTTTCCCAGAATTAGGTTTCTTTAGATCTGAGGTCTCTATCATGTCGACTGAGTGGAAAGTTCAAGTTTTAACCTGTTTTCACGAGTGACAAGTTGGCTTTTGTCAGTGGTTTCCTGGGAGTGGCTGCCTGAAGGGACGCTTCTGTTAGCAGACTCTCCATGTCTGTGCGCCGGACTGCCCTCCCACACTTATATAATAGTCATGGTCACAATGGAAGGAAGCAAGCATGCTAGATATAATTTTTTTCATTCAAACTTGAATTTAAGCATATAAAAAGTATGTAATTCTGAATCTTGCAGGTGCAATATATGCCTAATTAGTGTGAAGTGGATAATATAAATACAACCAATAATTTATCATTTAGCAGAACATTGTCAAAACATCAGCTGAGTAAGGCTGTTTATCTGATTTAAATCCCGTAGCATATGAAGCCATGAATGCCAGAGTGGCCTGAAAATGAGTCTAAAAATTTTCCATTAAAAAATTAATAGAGAAAGGTATATTCTTAGAAATAAATTCCTGTGGGCAAAATCTACGGCACATAATTTCCTTTTTCTTCGTGGAGCTATGTGCTGAAAAGGTTGGAACAAAACTGAGAACTGGAAGCCATCTAGGGGACACAGTTTTCGCATATCCCATCTGGCACTCCATAAGACACCCATCAGGGCACAGGGCCCCTGAAGCAATTAGGTAATAGCCTTGCTCAAGGGCCCAGTGGTGGCTGGCCACAGGATTTGAACAATAAATCCTTCTGATCACAGGCAGGGTGCTACCCTGCGGAATCAAACTGAACAGCCTGACCTACAGACATACATTAAATGACCATAATACTAAATATTTGTGATGGAATGCCACTGGAATGTCTGGGAACCAACAGCCAGGAGTGTGGTTACTGGAAGATAATCCCAGGGGCAGCATCCCAGCTGTAACTCTATTCAGGCCCTCAGTTCAGGGTGAGCCTGAGGATCGAGGGCAAAGGACTGTCAACCTTGGGGCTGCTCCCATGGACACATGCGGCCTAGCCGTGAGCATGCTTAGATGCCGAGGCCCTGCATCATGACCTACTGCTGACTTTGAGTAGAGCGGATCCTTGTGTTTGGGGTTTTTCCTGTTGTCTTAATAAAGTGTTTCTCTGCTGGGCCCAATTCCCCTTTGCTACTAACCAGTCTTTCATCCCACCACAATATCATAAAAATCTTGTCTTATATTATGGGTAAATATCTTACGTAGGGTAATCAAATGTTATGTTTATCAATTTATGTAGATAAATGTTTTGTGTTTTACGTCTATATTTGATTAGTCAGAAGTGGAAATGTTTTTCTTTCTTTTTTTTTACAACAGATAAACAAAAATAATTTAGGTGTTTATATGAAAACATACTCAGTTAATCAGAAAAAAAAATATGATGATTTAGGTTTGACCAAACAAATTCCATTTCGGAACATTGGTATTGTAATGAGTATACTACAAACAACTGGGAGAAGCTCACTTATATAAAGTGTTACATAAGTAACTACTCCCGTTTTTAGGTTACTTCAAGCAACACAATATTCAAAGAACAATCACGACCCTCTCCTGTTCTATACTTTTGGAAAAAGGTGTATCTTTTTATAAGCACTTCAAAAATTATTTCCCCAAAGTTAAAATTATGATTTTGTAACAGACCTGATATAGAACGGTGAATCTTCCTGTTCTATTCCGACAGTCGCTGGTAAGTGGTTATACAACGTTTCGTGTAATTATATAAGCGGGCCACAAAGCGGACCAATAGGTTCATGACTCGGCAGTCACGTGTTGCCTTTGACAGACACACACAAACTACTTATACTTGGTACTTCACAAAGGAATTCCCGGAGTAGCAAGAAAATCAGTGGAAATGAAATATCCAGCAAACGCGCCTTTCTGTCTATGAAGTGTAGAGTCGGGGACGAGTTTATAAAATCGCCCTCGTGTATCTAAAGTAGTTTATTCAAACGGGAATTCGCAAATGTTGCCAGCTTCCTTTGTTAAAAACTAGATCTAAGATTATATTTGTCCCTAAGATACGTCAAAGCCGCGTACGATCTGCAGCAATGTTGGACTGGAAGTTACATCTGTCGCAAACCTCGTGTTTCTTGCATGACTGGCTCCCGGGTTTTGAATGAGTGAGTAACCCCGTGCTCGCCACGCCGAAACGCGGGGACACGTTGTTGAGGCTGTCGCTCGAAAGTGGACGCGAACAAACCGGAGAGGAAGACTGAGAAAGTCCGGTCGGGATCTTCGTCGCACCGGCTGTCACTCCCCCTCCGTTGTTTTATTACCTCATACCGTGAGAGGCGTGGAAAGGCACCGACAGACCGCCCTCTATGCTCCGTGAGAACTGGAAAGCACAAAACATTGTCTCCCAAACACGTCGGCTTGCCGCCTGCCCCCTTTAGGGCTTTTTTCTATTCTTGTTTCTTTTTCCGGTGGGGGAAAACAGCTGCGTTTTTTGACGTTTTTCCTCCTTTTTCCGCGTCCCTGGGATCCTATGGTTTTTTTATTTGGGTGTTTTTATTTTGGGAAGGATGGGGGGGTCTTATGTGAGGCTGGGAGCTCCTGTGTTCGGGATGAGGCCTAACTAGTGCCGTTTGCCCCACTTAGTTGTATTTCAAGGGGGGAGGAAAATGAAAGTCCCGGTACCAATGGGCAAACGATCGCGGAACCTTGATGGTCTATTATTTTGACAGGGAATTATTTTCCCCTGTTGTCTGTGTGTGTTTTTCTTTTTCTTTAAGGTATTAGGCTGTTTACAGTCGCTGGTTAGCCTCCTGGCTAACTAGGCACACTCCGTTTCCGATTAAAATGGAGACAGGAATCCAGCAGCACACAGAGCAGTTTGTCCATGACATCTCTAACCCGGGAGCTCCGGGTTTATGCCCAGAAATGCTGGAGGTGGCAGAGGAAGCCTGTCGAGCCGGAGATTTCGACCTGGCAGCAGAAATCTACGGTTCTCAGCTGGCCGATCTTCAGCAGCCCGATCGGGGGCTTTGTCTCCGAAGAGCGGACTCTTTGGTCCGAGCAGGACGGATAGCCGAGGCTCTCGACTCCTACTGCACCGCTGCTAATTTGAAGAAACTCCGGCCGGAGGAATTAGGACTTCTGGTAGAAAATATCGCCCGGACCCTGCGGGAGAAAGAGCTCCCTGCTTGGGGGAAGGAGAGCAGTCATCAAAGCGAACCGTCTAAAAACCCACAGAAGCCTGAGACCAAAGCAAGCTCCAAATCTTCCGGGAACGGGGGCACCGAGTGTGGCGGAGAAGCGCCAGAGGACGAGCAACCTCTGGACCTGTTTTCCTGTCACATTTGCAAATTGTTGCTGTCCGAACCCACAACCTTACTGTGCGGGCACACTTTCTGTAAGCGATGCTTGGAGGACGACGGCGTCAGTGAGTGCAAAAGCTGCAGGTACAAACTGAACAAAAAGGACGCACAGATCCAGCCCGTTGGCTTCAGGGTTAACGTGATTCTCAGCAGCCTGCTGGAGAAGTGGTTCGACTCGGAAAGTAAAGCCCGGCGATACTGGCTAGAGGGGGAAGCTATGTGGAGGGAAATGAGCTTAAAGGACGCGATGGACAAGTACAACAAGGCTGTAGAATTAAGTAAGTGAAGTTTTACTGTGTAGTATAATGTATATAACTCTTTTGGTATTTTCATCTCCATTTATGATTGGGGTGCGATGATACAATCACAGATCTTTGTGCTGAAATTGGAGTAGACTGAGTGACCTACTTTTATCGCTCTTACCCAGTTTCTGACGCCAGGGGGCAGTGTCGCACGTGTCCAGTGGCAGTGGCCTATTTAACTCCTGGAAAGTAGACAGCTAGCCTTTATATACCGGCCAATTAAAGACGGTACTTTATGTTCTGATGCCTGTGCACGGTTGTATTTCAAGTCACAACTGATGTGATATAATAATTTGAGTACCGTATATTTTGCCATTATAATCGGGTCAGTTACTTTCAAACGTCCCACCAAAAAAGAATGCCTTTTATCCAAACAGCTTTGATTGTCTGCTTTGAGTGATAGGACACAGTGGTTGACGATTCTGATTTAGGGGTCATTCTGTTGTCTTCAAACTAATGTAACCCTGGAAAAGATACTATCCACACCAGCTACATGTTCTTGCACTAATGGGGCTGCATTCTCTCCCGAGGCTTTACCTTTAGTGCTTTGTCTAAAGGTTTTCATTATCAAGACATTAGATTATGGTCAATCCTTGCTTGTTTTAGGTTGTCCCTTATATGCCTGATGTGGTGGATCTTGATGCTTGGGGGGCACACCAAAATGCTTATTTTAGCTCAAAATCTGTACTCTATTTTCAAATTTGATGTCAGCAAAATTGAATTTACTTAAATGTTTAATCCTGTGATGCATGACAAATAAAAGCTTTGTAACAACTAGGTCAGCAGCCCTTTGCTGGTGCTGATCAGCATAATGAAAGAGCACGGTACATGTCAGATGGATTGTGTGTGAATCCCCATCTGCCCTGATGCTTCCTCAAGGGGCCTCTGACCCACATACTGTACCAGCCTGTAGATCTGCTGGGCGGCTGGCTAAGACTCACCTGTGTTATGCGTTATAGGGGTAGGTCCACAGGCCCTTTCCCATAGAGCCCTTAATTAGGAGGAGGTGAAAAGTCCCTCCCATAAAGCAAATCCCCACCAAGACACGCGTGCCGACTCCCAGAAGCTTGTAATGACTCTGTAATGAAGGAGTTACTGACCTGTGTGTAAAACCTCAGAACTACTACCACCAACGAAGATGACATCATAATTAATAGTAAATGAATAAATAGTGTCGGGGGCATTTGGCATCAGTGCATAAAGGCAATGTTCATGATGGGAATGGCACAATTTAAAATGTGTTGAGTTCCCTATTGCCTTTGTCTGACACCCGGGACTTGGACAGACTCAAAGCACACAGCAGTGCGAATGGAAACGTTGGCGGTTCCCTTACAGCAGGCCGTGTGTGTTTGTTGCACACCTCCCACACAGGGATAGGCACTGTGGGCGACTAATTATGCCATGGTTATCTTCACATACGGTAAACAAATCTGTCTGAGCGACTGCAAGCATGCGTGCTGATTCATTCCCTCAGTGTGAAGGGAAAGAGAACCTGCCCCAGTCTGGCGATACGAGCAGTGCGCCACCACCGCCAACCCGTCTCTAGCACTAACCTCAACGCTGAAGGCGGAAGTAGGGCAGGAGCGAGTCATCTCAGGCCATCTGTGGCTTGTCAGTTACTTACTTGGGATTATTTACTGCAGGGTTTTGTGTCACAGCTTGGCAAATTTCTGTACTTCAATCATTATATTGGTATTTCAGGAGTATTAGTGAGAGCTCATACTTGTCATTACAAAATCTACTTTCAGACCCTCCTTACCTTAAGCTTTATTTTTTCACCCTCGCAGCACCAACTGATGTCATACTTCTTGGTCAGCGTGCCGAGCTCCATATGGAGATGCAGAACTTCACTCAGGCGCTCAAGGATGGCGACGCCATGTGCCGACTCCACCCTCACCTGGCCAAGGTACAGCCCCCTGAGTGCAGGGACTCCGCCTCTGTCTGCCTATGGTACAGCCCCCTGAGTGCAGGGACTCCGCCTCTGTCTGCCTATGGTACAGCCCCCTGAGTGCAGGGACTCCGCCTCTGTCTGCCTAAGGTACAGCCCCCTGAGTGCAGGGACTCTGCCTCTGTCTGCTTATGGTACAGCCCCCTGAGTGCAGGGACTCCGCCTTTGTCTGCCTATGGTACAGCCCCCTGAGTGCAGGGACTCCGCCTCTGTCTGCCTATGGTACAGCCCCCTGAGTGCAGGGACTCCGCCTCTGTCTGCCTATGGTACAGCCCCCTGAGTGCAGGGACTCCGCCTCTGTCTGCCTAAGGTACAGCCCCCTGAGTGCTGGGACTCCGCCTCTGTCTGCCTATGGTACAGCCCCCTGAGTGCAGGGACTCCGCCTCTGTCTGCCTATGGTGCAGCCCCCTGAGTGCAGGGACTCCGCCTCTGTCTGCCTATGGTACAGCCCCCTGAGTGCATGGACTCCGCCTCTGTCTGCCTAAGGTACAGCCCCCTGAGTGCAGGGACTCCGCCTCTGTCTGCTTATGGTACAGCCCCCTGAGTGCAGGGACTCCGCCTCTGTCTGCCTATGGTACAGCCCCCTGAGTGCAGGGACTCCGCCTCTGTCTGCCTATGGTACAGCCACCCTAGTCTAGGGACTCTGGGTGCGTTCGACTTGTCAGCTGCAGACAGACCTAAGCCTGTGACATGGAGCGAGATCTGCCGGTGGCTGCAGGGCTGGAGTATAAACTGACTGGTGTAAATAAATCTATACAAATATCACCTGCATCCACATTACTTCTTTTACAATGACCAACTCCTGATCCAAACTGTTAGCAGTGAAAAAGAATATTGTATATAGTGGCTCTGTGTAAAAAGATAGCTGCCAGGAAAAAGATCAAATACATTTACTTCAGGGATTCAAAGTTTTTATTGTCATGTACAGAGTACAATGCAATTCTTACTTGAATGCCTTCTTCACAGACTGGACGATTAAACAAATAAAGCAGCACAACATTACAGTACCTAACAATAAATAACTAACTTATGTGTAGAGCATTTATTTAATTTATTTAGACTTTATTTTACCAGGTAAATTAACTGAAAGCCAGTTCTCACTGCTTTACGTGCTTTTTGGGAGAAATAGCACATAATGCATCGGAACTGCCTGGGATACAAACGTCATGTGTGTGACTAAAATCTTCAGCCAATAAGGGCAAAGGTGTGTCGTCACGGAGGCGGTTCGATAGTGTGCAGCCGGCTGAGAGGTGCTGCACGATCTGTCAAGTCGTCTTGCTCTCGCGAGGTTTTTGTACCATGTGACATGGTGACGGGTGGGGACGTTTTGCAGCGTCAGCTGAAGCCGGACAAAAAAATCTAACCATGATGCATTGCGCCGGGACCAGAATACATTGCTTTAAGCCAGCACTGTAAGCGGCTGCATGAAGGTGAACGCACCCAATGTCTCTGTCTGCCAAAGGTACAGCCCTCCCTGAGTGTAGGGATTCTTCCTCTCTCTGGTTAAGGTGACCCCCCCCCCCCCCCGAGTATAGCAGGTTCCGCCTCTTTCTGGCCAAGGTACAACTGCTCGTCACATTGCCTGTAACTTGCTTAATTTTGTCACCTGAGAATTGCATTAAAAATGCAAATTGCTCACTCTTTCGTCCCATGTGTCTCTGCTTACTCTGATTGCATCCTGGTCAGGGCGCATTCTGTATGGGATGCACACTGGCAGTTGCTGACTGAGGGCTGCTTACAAGCAGTGTTACTCAAGCAGCATGCCTGTGCACGTGTAGGGATAAAGCAGAGTAGCTGTAGGGAAGCACATGGCCATGACGTGAGCACAAACAGGGCTGTATGCAGCCCCACATCACACTGACTCACTGCAGTGTGTGACGTTTCTGCCACAGGTATGTGGTCCAGTGTCATAATCCTAGCTTTAGGATGCAGGCCAGATAATCACCAAGTGCGGGGACAAGGGGATCGGTGATCACGCACATGCCGACGCGAGCATATGCATACGGCAGCATATGCTTGGCGGCGTAAGCGGATCAGCCGTCCGTGTGGCTGCCACCCTGCTCTTCCTGCCCGCTGGAGAGCTGGCCTTTGTCTTGGGTTGGATGAAGTTGCATGATGTCAGGACCCCCAGCTTCCACCTGGCGTCTGCACCTCATGTTCGCTCCCCCCATCCCCCCCCCGCGCTCGGCTTCACAGGCTGCCCGTCGTTGCCGTCCTGCGGCCTGTCTCACACCAGCCTGTGTCTGCAGGCTCACAGCATGAAGGCTGCGGCGCTGAGCAAGGCGGGGCGCCATGAGGAGGCCCTGCAGGAGTACCTGCTCTGCACGGCGCTCAAGCCCCACTGCATCTCCGTCAAGATGGAAGCACAGAAGGTACCATCATGCATTGGGGCACTCTCTGCCGTATGCTCTGCTCTTCTTTAGCTTCCTGTCAGGCTCAGTGAGCTCCCCATGTGTCCGGCAGATCCTCAGTGAGATGTTCTCCTCCGTGTTCGAGAGCGATGGCCTGCCCACACCGCTGCGGCCTCACCAGCCGGCCCGACTCAAGCCGCCACCCCTACTTTTCCTGGGCTCTGCCCAGCGCCTCCTCTGCAGTGAGAGCCAGGAGGCGGGCTCCTCAAAGGTAAGGGGGGCTATCCTCAGCAGTGAAAACTCTCCTTCTTTCTTCTCTCCCCTCCCCTCTCTGCCCTTCCTCTCTTGTCATATCCTCAACTCTCCTCTCTTCTATATGTATAGTTCCGTAGTTTCAGGGGAGGATCACCTGCTTTGTTATGCATAACTCATCTCCCCCGATGGTCACCTGTAACGAGAACCAGGAGGCCGGCTCCTGTCCCCTCTCCCTTTCCCTCTCCTCCTCTCTCCTCTCCTCTACTCTCCCCACCTCTCATCTCCTTTACATTTCTCTCCCCAGTTCTCCTTTCCCCTCCTTGCCCTTACACTCTCCATAACTCCTCTACTCTCCCCTTTTCTCCTCTCCTTACTCTCTCCTCCTCTCCTCTGGTCGTCTTATGCGGTATCCTCTGCAGAGAGAACCAGGATGCCGGCTCCTGTCCTCTTTCCCTTCTGCTCCCCTCTCGTCTCATCTTCCCATTCTCTTCCTCTCCACTCTTTTCCTCTCCTGTCCCCTCCTGTCTTCTACCCTCCTTTCTCCTCCTCCTCTCTTTCTTGCCCTTACTCTCCTCAACTTCTCTGCTCTTCCCTCCTCTCTTTTCTCCTCTCCTCCCCCTGCCTTTCCTCTCTCATCTCCTCTCCTCTTCTACATGTATAGTATAGGATCACTTGCTTTCTTATTCTTATGCTCCTCTCCTCTCCTGTGCCCCCCCTCCCCCACAACGTGCGTTTCCCCAGGACCCCCCATTCCTGCGGGGCGACAGCCCCATCAAGGTGCCCTTACAGCCATCACCAGGCAAGCATGATACCCTGACCTCTGTGCTCTCAGACCTCAAGAGGAAGGGGCCCAGCGACACTTCTGGCTTTGCCCCCCCCTGCAAGGTCCTCAGACAAGGTACAGCAGCGACCTGCTTGGGGTTCCTGCTTGTTGTGTAGCCTGAAAATATAAATGTGCAAATCACTAGTGTTTTGCTTCGTTGAATTGTTTACTTTGCTAGCGTTTGGTCATCGTAGCGGCTGTGCTGTTGTGTCACTGTTCCCATTAATGTGCCAGAGAGAATAATGAGTGAGTGTTGATGTCTGATCCTGTTTGTGTGCCGCTCAGAAGCCCCCTGCTCCTCTCAGAATGCCCCCGCCCCCCCGCGGTGCAGAACGGTGCCCCCACAGCTGCTGGAAAGTGCAGATATGGAGTGTTCCCTCTGTATGAGGTAAAGACTCAGCCTTACCTTATGATCAGATACTGTAATACTGTGTACTCTGTTTGCAGGTAGTTACTAGTTATTTACTGTTTAACTGACTGCAAATTCCTCACCCTGCAGGCTGTTTTATGAGCCAGTCGCCACGCCCTGCGGTCACACCTTCTGCCTCAAGTGCCTGGAACGGTGCCTGGACCACAATCCAAACTGCCCACTGTGCAAAGAGAACCTATCAGAGGTGAGCGCCCCCCCCGACACACACACACAAACACACACATACACCGTGAGCGCCCCCTGGCTGCTGTTCGGGGGATGGCACATAAGAGTCTGATCTGAAACGCTCAGATGTATTGAGGTACCAGCTGTACTCTGAAGCATAACTGCCAAGGCACCTTGTAACATAAAGAATCAGAATCAGGTTTATTGGCCAAGTGTGCTCACCCACGTGGAATGTGTACGTGGAATGTGTACGTGGAATGTGTTTCCCACTGTCAGTGGCTCTCATATAGCAGATACACAGTTAAGGCAACGGTCTCATACAGTGTGATTGGTATGTACAGCATGCATGTGTGGGTAATAAATGTACAAGAAGTGCACGAGTGCATGTTAGTGCAAGGAACACTGAAACAAATACAGCAAGTACAGTACAATGAGCAGAGTCAGTTATTTACAACAATGATGTATTGTGGTGAAGCCAGACTGTGAAGATGAGAGTAACCTCAGGGGTAAGATGTTAAAATATACAATTTCATGTTACCTAGAATAGCCTGTGGGTGGGGGTGAAGTTAAGAATGGGCAGCAACACACTTTTCTACTCTAATACATGTGAGTAATGGTTATACTCATTGTGCTTTTTTTACATCTGAATTTCTACTTTATGATGTTATGTAATCTCTATGTGAGCAGATAATGTGAGATAAATGTGTTGCTAAAATATATAGGTTTTTGTTAATACAGGAAAGACTATAGGTAAATGGATATTGTCATTTTAACCTTTACATTTTAACCTTTTTTATTCCTTTAGAAAGCCCATCGGTAAAATTTAATGAACTTGTTATTGAAAAATAAGGTGGCTGTTAAAATGACAGCATATTGCCTGTACTGATTTAGTTGTTGCTCAATTTTGTAACCTAAGAATTGCATTAAAAATGTAACAAAATGTTTTTGTGTGTAATTGCAGTACCTGGCCACCAGGGGGTACAAAAAGACCCTGCTGATGGAAGAGGTGCTGCGGCGTTACCTGTCAGAGGAGCTGGCTGAGAGGAAGAAGATCCACGAGGAGGAGCTGAAGGAGCTGTCAAAGTGAGTGTGGGGAGTTGCCGTGACTCTGCCTCATTTACTGTAATAGGGACCCTCCCCCATCACTTTGTGGGAAAGTGTCATCATGTCCAAATATGGCAGCCTGTGCTGATGGACAGTGTTCTGCTTCTCCCGCTATCTGTATGGCTGGCCTTTGCATTTATAGTTAAGCATACTCACAAAAATAGCTGCTTTGTTTTATAACGTTAAACTGCTCCATCCGTAACTGCTAACGTAACTGAACATGCAGTTGTGGCGGAGGTGGGTCGCTGTGTTGGATTTCTTTGGTGCTTCCTTCTGACAGTGTCAGACTATTTCATTAATTATGCCCCCCCCCCCCCCCCAAATTCCCTGCCGTGTTGTGCCTGGTGGGTAATGCACCTGCGTAGCAAAACAGATGAGGTCACGGAAACTAGTGGCTCAGGCAGCAGCCTCAGAACGTCTATTTGCAGGGCGTGGAGCGCACACCTGCCCGAAGTGCGGGACTGTTAGTCCACATCGGCTGGTACGCTGAGTGACAGGAACGGTGGACTTGCTCACATCAGGGTTTAGTGGTGCCTAAGGCTCCGGTTTCAGGCCGTCTCTGACCCGTGATGTCCTGCTGTACCATACAGTGCTGCTGTACCATACAGTGCTGCTGTACCATACAGTGCTGCTGTACCATACAGTGCTGCTCCCCACATTACTCTCCTGCAGGGTCCTCTTGTGGGTGGGTTGGGTTTTTACTATGATGTATTGTGATTTATCATGATTGGTGGAAGCACATTGTAAGTCACATTGAATGAAATGACACTATAGCTCTGTGTAGCTGGTACCAGAAAAGAGGCTAGTGGGCTTTCACCCTTTTAAATACAGCCCGTTTATTAAAGCAGGACACAGAGAACCTTTTGACACAAGTTGCCTAATAAACAAACGAGCACATGTGAACTAGAGTTACCCATCCTTCCTAATAGTTATCAGATATCCTTTTACTGATGTCAGTGACCCTTTGGGCAGTGTCTCATGATCATCTCGCAGATGGTGGAGCCCAATTCCAAAGAGACTAAAAACAGACAAGCTCAAAGTTTATCATTGGTCAAAGCCCATTTTCAGTTGAAGTGAAGCCAGTACTACAGCAGAACCATAAAATGACAATCCAGTCATTATGTCAAATGGCTTAAATGAATCAAATTTTTTTTTTTTAGTATATTTCTTAAAATGTTTTCTAGTTTTTCTGCTGGACATAGTAACATCATCCAATGCAGCATGGTTGGCAACCACACGGTGGCGTGCCTTTTGGGGTCCCCAATACAGGTCTGATGGTTCATTTTTTCCACAGCTTAAACCAGGAAGTGCCCATCTTTGTGTGTACCATGGCATTTCCCACAATCCCCTGCCCGCTGCACGTCTTCGAGCCACGCTACCGACTCATGATTCGCAGATCCATGGAGACAGGAACCCGGCAGTTTGGCATGTGCATCGCTGACGAGCTGAAGGGGTGAGCAGGACCCTGACAGTACCCACGCCGTACACACACATGCACGCACGCACACACACACACACACACACACACACATTTTTGCCATTTTTAGCTTTTTGATTGCAGTCACAGATTTTTATTAAATTGAGGTTATCCTTGCATGGACCAAAAAAAAAAGTCCCCACAATGTAAAAAGTTACAAGTTTTTATCACGTTGTGGGGAATCCTGGTCCCCACAATGTAATAATTGCTAAAATGCATGCACTGCCCACACAGATCCTATTTCTCGTGTCACTCCCTCCCTGCATGCCCATGATATATGTTTGTTTTTTAAATTCACATAATCTATTCCTAAAGTCCTGCTTCATAACATATTGAGCTAAAAGCATATTGACACCCGCAGTGAGATGGTGTTACAACTGAATGACCCATGTTACTCTGATCGCTGCAGTTGAAGGCTCTCATAGCTTTCGGGTATTCCTGAATAAACAGGAAGTGCAACACAGTGGTAGACTGTAGAGCCGGTTTATCTTATTGGCCTGTGATGGCCGGTTGCTCCCTCTGAGCACCGGAGTGCATGTAAGAACAGGTTTATCCTATCGACCTGCAATGGGCAGTGACTGTCCCCCTGAGGGACAGTCTGCATGTTAGAGCTGGTTTATCGTGCCAGCTTGCGATAGGCAGTGACTGTTCCCCGGAGCGATGGTCTGCATACTAGTGCTGGTTTATCCTATCGACCTGCAATGGGCAGTGACTATCCCTCTCAACGACGGTCTGCATATCACTGTGCAGGTTTGCAGACTACGGCTGCATGCTGGAGGTGAGGAACGTGAAGTTCTTCCCTGATGGACGGTCGGTCGTGGACACCATCGGAGTAGCACGCTTCAAAGTGCTGAGTCACGGCCAGAGGGATGGCTACAACACGGCCAAGATCGAGTACCTGGAGGACCGCAAGGTGTGTGTGTGTGTGTGTGTGTGTGTGTGTGTGTGTGTGTGTGTGTGTGCGTGTGTGTGCGCGTGCGTGATCTTCGGTTTCTGTGTGCATCTTTGCAGTAACTATGCTACCATCCTTTCCCACTTGTCAGGTGTTTGGGGAGGAGCTGGCTGAGCTGCTAAGGCTTCATGATTCTGTGTACGAGAGCGCCACCAGCTGGTTCACCTCGCTCAAGGACACCATGCGGAACCAGATCCTCAGCCATTTTGGCAATTTGCCAGCACGGGACCCCGACCCTCAGGTAGGGTACCCCCCCCATGTGACCCAGACAGCTCCATCCTGTGACTGTACTATCACTTGAAGCAAGCAGATCATTCCGCCTGAGTCATTTGGGCTTGAGGCTTGAAGGCTGCCTGTTCCCGTTTTTGCTTCGTTCCTTCACCCCGGTGGCCTGTATGTTCCGCCCCGCAGGGTTGCCCTCACGGTCCGGCTTGGTGCTGGTGGTTGCTGGCGGTCCTGCCTCTGGAGAATCGGGCCCAGCTCAGCATCCTGGCCATGACCTCGCTGAAGGACCGGCTGCTCGCCATCCGACGTGTCCTCATCTACGTGACCCGCAAAAGGGCACGGTGACGTCCCTGCCTGGCCCCGCCCCTAAGGGGCAGGGGTCACGCTGATACGGATTCCCAAAGATTAAGGGGGTCAGCCTGGGCTGTCTGATATGCCTCATACTAGCGCTCGCGTCCCACATGGGCTTAACTCTTAACCCTCTGCACTGCAATTTGAGCCCCCCCACCACAGATCCATCCGATTAACCCCCTCCCCCAGTCTCTGCTCTTTTACTCTCAGGTCTGGGCTGTATTCTGGGTTCTGACTGATCCATTTTTTTTTCTATGTCGTACATTTTGAAGAGAAAGAAACCAAATAATTAGTCAAACCTGAAAAGTAACTAGAATGTAGGCTTTTTGTTTTTGTGCTGCTATTCTGACTGCGGAATCCTAAAAGAGAGAACACGTGAGCCCTGAAAAATATGAATTGTTGAACGTCTGGTCTGTTACTTGGGGCTCCACTCGTTTCGTCTGAGATTTGGAGGTGTTTGTGACTTTTTGAAAGTGTTACCATTTTTGTGATTGTGCGATTTTATGTTCTGCCATTGTTGCACAATGTTGTATTTGAGTCTCTAAAAATGAAGTTGAACTGCAGTAGGCAGGGCTTTTGCATCACTCACAGATCTGGACCAATTAGCTTGGACCAGAAAGCAGTCGACCAACCTGAATGGCTGACCCAGCAATGTCTGGTCATGGCGGCCTGGTGCTGGAGCACCACTGAGACACCAGTGCTGTACACGTGTAAATGTAGCACCCTTCACCTCAAGTTTACATGCAAAGGCTGCTGCCGTTACGGTCCGAGGCTGTCTACGTTTTCGTAGACGTTAGAGGAATGCACTGCTCGACTGGGTTTGAGGCTTTGGAGGGATTGAAGATACAGGTGTGGTTGCCAGACTGCACCACGCCAAACTGCAGTGGCTGGCCTAACACTCTGTGGTTAAGCCAAACTCTTCCATCAGGCTGCATGCAGTCTGCTTTTGGAGTGTGTTTTGTGTCCTGTGTTTAATCTTGTTATAATTGTTGTCTTTTTTTTTTTTTTTTTGGAAATGTGTATCACTGGGTGTGTATTTTGTACGGTTGTGTTTACCTTTTTTATTCGGAGTCTCTGAATCTCCTCAGAGCTGGTGTGCTGTGGCTCTGTCAATGACAGCGTTAGTGCCGTCCCTGCTGTTTACGCTGGAGCTCGCTCTTAGACCAGGGGGATGGTGGTGGCTGAGGTCAGACTTGTACCCCTTACTGTGAAGCCTCTTTGGTTGTTTTTTGGTAGATGCAGGTACCTCCTGGCTGCCTTCAAACTTGCCAAGTGAGCGTCTTTTGTGAAATTCTCCTGGGTGGGACGCGGGGGGGGATTGTTACCGACTGAATACTTGGTGGTCAAGGGAACTGTGCTGAAATAGGTGGTTGTTGACTGTTTTGAAAGCACCTCCCTCGGTTTGGTAGTACGGGTTTATTTTTGGACCTGGATTCCTTTAAGTTTTGAGTAGCTTACTGGTAATTGGCTTTTAAGCTTGAATTTGCATTGATCCAGACCAGCCTCAAGTATGACTTTATAATTTTGAATGATCCAGTCAAAATGGTACACAGATAATTAGTTTGCAGTTAGCTTTGATAAATTACTGCAGTTTTGTGTTTTTATTATTATTTATTTATTTTTTTCAATGTCTGTACATGTACTTGACATTGTTGGTTTTTGTCTCATTGACCCAAGTGGATAATTTTACCATAATTGTTTCTGGAACAATGTACAATTTGAGGCCTTTACATGTTTTCTGTAAAATAGTCTTGTTACACATTTTATTTCTAACCTCTGCGTTTGCCATTTCCTATGTATATCACACAAAATGCTGCATTTATCGTAGTATTTGTACAGTAAAAAGATTTAATTTATTTTGTATTTCAATAAAACACCTGAGATATGATTTGTCTGTGATAATTAGTGGTGAAACTGCCATTCAATAATTACAGTAAGGACCCAAGAACTGACTTAACTGCAATTAAAAATTCTCCAGTTTCACTTGGGGTGGGTTGGGTTATTATCATTATTTATTATTAATAATAACTGATAACATTATTTAGTCGTCATTGTTTACATTTATTACATTGACAAATGATCAAGAATGTTGCTGCCACACTTAAAAGGGTTAAAAAAAATCACATGGTGCTCACCCAGTGAATTTCCCGATGTTTGATTTGATACGTGCAAAAGCATAACATTTTCTTTCATATGCTGATGACATAATTTGCACCTCACCATACGTATCTGCAATAATCCTAGTAAACAACTCTAAAGTTGAGATGTCTGCATGATAATTATCTTTTTCTAAACCGATAAAAAAACACCTTGTTACTAGGCAATAACCCCATTTTGTAATAATGCCCTTGTCATAATTACGTAACAAAATTTTCATTTTCGCCAAAATAGCTCACAATCTTGGTATAATTTTTGATTCTTCCCTATAGTTTAATTTTCATATTAACTCCCTGCAGATTCAAAATGCAGCATCAAGAATTTTAAGACTAAGTACAGAATCACACATTCAGGTGTCTTTCCACTGACTCTGTATACAAGGCACTGAAAGTTCAGGGTCCTGTTTACACCTAGAATGTACTCCCAAGGTCAGCATCCCTCCTGCAGCTCCTCACATAAAGAGTCTTGGTAATAAAGCCTTCAGCCACTGAGCTATCTAGCTGCAGACATAAAGATTTTCCTCCGCAGTCTCAGTATTTAGATCCAGGCTGAAGACCAAATTCTTGAGCCTAGTCTAGTTTGGGTTCTTCTCCATTATTGTCTTCTGGCTCTTATTCACTTTATCCATTTACACAGTTTTTACCATAAATAGTGGTATGTTAGGAAATGCTACTGTTGCAGTCTGTGTTACATAAAAATGAATTGAAAAGATGCTACATAAAAATGAATTCAATTGAATTCTTTCAAGTGCATTTCATTTTCACCTACATACTTTTTGTTGTGTGCTACAAATAGCTACAGCAACCTATTCACAGAGACCACGGGATGCAGGCCTTGAAAATCCTTGAATAGATCATCCTTGAATAGAGGCTCTATAAGACTTGACAACTGTTTACAGTCTTAAATCTTAAGTTTTATTGTAAAAACAGTTGGAACAATTATGGTAACATATTGGCTTTTTGCTTTGTTTGACAGACTTGGAGCAGAGTTTCAAAAGGGCATAAACTATCAATGTTACAATCTCAGGGATTTTTTTTTGAGAAAATACAAATAAAAACATCAACCATTCGTAGGCGTTCAGGACACTAAAAATACAGTTTTGAGTCACAGTTTTTTTTGGCGAGCCTTTCCTGAAATAGAACTAAATAGAGCTGCTCGTTTTTGCTTCTTCATGTTTCCATTTAGAGACATTGAGTGGGTGGTGACTTTCATTTCAGTAGCGAGACACTTATGCAAGGAATAAATAAATCATGCATGCGTGACTCCTGATAATTTTGAGCTGCCTACCTCATTCATCCTACTGCGCGTGCACACACACACACATACATGCACACACAGGTATTTTTTGCCTGATTATCCCATCTCATAATGTACACCATATAAAGCACCAGAGAGTGATTCAGGTTTGATTTCTCAAACCTGATATTCCACTTTTATATATTTTCACAGCAGATCCCCATTTAAATAGAAGGATATTAAAAAATTTTTAACAACTCTGCTTTAAGGGTAGAACAGAGGACTAAAGACAAGATCTTTATCAAGAAGGCCTGAGCTTCTTGTCTTCCAGCATAACGTACCAGTTGGTGTCAAGGACTCCTGTTCACTCCCCATCATACAAGAGCAACATAATAATTGGTTTTGTGTGCTTGGGACTTTGTTAATCTAGAATTCAGTTAAAGATTCAGTTAAGTTTAACCGGCTCAGACCATTTAGTACTGAGTGTGTGTGTGTGGGTTATGTATATATTACACATATATTACATGTGGGGACCAAATGTAAATTTTCTGGTCCTCAAAAGGGTAACCTCAATTTTATAAACATCTGTGAAGTTTGGCTTCTCATGGTAAAGGCTATCATAGCTAAGATTTGGATTACGACCATGTGTTTGTGTGGTCATGTATGTATTACATTGTGGGGACCACAATGTCCATAATGTCCCCATAATGTGATAAAAACCTGTTACGTTTTACCTTGTCTGGACATTTTTCTGGTACCCAAAAGGGTAACCTCAATTTGATAAAAATCTGTGAATGCAATAAAAAAACTAAAAGTGTTGTATTTTGTTTGGTTACTTATGGTTAAGATTAGGAATGAACGTTGTCATAGTTAGAATTAGGATTGTGTGTGTGTGTGTGAGAGAGAGAGATTTTTTATCTAAATTTAATTTGTAGTATATGTAGGACTCTGGGTAAGGCATGTTGGGAAATGCACTTTATAAAAATAAATTTCAGCTGAATTAAAATTTTAAAAATATAACTCTTAGCCCATCTGTGTGTGTGACATCTGTGTGTGTGACATCTGTGTGTGTGGCATCTGTGTGTGTGACATCTGTGTGTGTGGCATCTGTGTGTGTGACATCTGTGTGTGTGACATCTGTGTGCTGCACATTGGGTCTCCTGCCCAGGAGGTCCAGTGCCTTATTCCCTGTGCTGCATTTACATTTACATATTTGGGTGAGGCAGATAAATTCATCACAAGCATACAGCTTTAAGAAACCAGTCCTGCTCGGTTAACTTTCCGTATCAGAAATGCTATATAAATAAATAACAGCAACAAATAAATAACAACAAGAGAGCCTATGAGGAAGTTTATTGAAGTGCTAAGTGAAAAATTTAAACCGGACGGTCATCAAAGACAAGGAGCTGAAGAAGGTATTGGAGGTATCTGGTAGTGGAGGTATCTGGGTCTCATGATGTTTCTTGAAGGTGTGAGGACTCTGCAGGCTGCAAGTGATGTGCTATTTGAGCACTATTACATGGAAAGCTAGCATGAATACTAGAACAAAGGAACTGGATAATGTTCAAATATTACATATTGTCTCTTTCATTACCACAGTACATTTTACACACCTGACACTTTTAACCTTTTAACTGATGTGATGACAGAGTTTCCTACATGCTCAGTCAAGCCTAGTTAATTAAAAGCTAGTTGAATCCCAAGCCTGCATATCCATGGAGTCTCTGAGAAAAGGATTAACCTGCCATGTGCTAAAATTAGAGACATGCATTTGAGCTGGGGCAACCTCTTTGCCTGGTGAAATAGAGCCACCTAGTGGCTGTAGATGAAGTTAACATGCCCAGTCGGTTTGATAACACCTGCAGAGTCTGGGTTACATCGCGCACCTCTGTTTGGACTGTTGACACTGACAACCCACAAGATTCAATAAGCAAGAGATAATACGTTTATTTTTCCCCACCATGCTGATAGAGCTGCTACCTGTCCCATATGTTATGGGCAGAGGTGGGTAATTCAGGTCCAGAGAGTCCAGACCAAGATTTTGTTTCAACAAATCAGTTGAGAGTCATAGTCACTAACTGGTTAGTTGAAACAAAATCTTAGTCTGGCCTTTGACTCTCTGGACCTGAACTACCCACCTCTGGATATGAGATCTTCCTGTATTGAAAAATAAAAAGCTGTGTCCTGTTACGGGACGTGATTTGTCCCATATTTTTGTACCCATTTCGTGCCCCACCCTCAAGCTACAATTCTCCAAGTCTTTTGCTCATGCTTACCATCACTTTATATATTTAAAAAGCTATTTCATGTGTTCTTCAGCCATTAGTTACGCAAACATAAGTCTTTGCTATTGCGTGTGTGGCAGAGTGAGAGAATCCCAGCCATTTAGATTAATAAGCATCATTAAGAATCATTCTGGACCCTGCATGTTCAGCTTGTGTTTGGGTGTATACCATTTCACTCCCTCCATCGAAAGATATGCCCTGAATATACCATCTAATAACATAATAATATAATCTTACAATTCAATAATGTAATATAACAATATAATAATAACAGTGAAGACACAACAGAATAACAACAGAAAAGTTTGCTTTCCAAGTGGGGGGCATTCGTATCCCTGCTTAACAGTGCATTACTGCATGACCTGCTAAACACACATCCACATCCCTGTTTAATGCTTCTATAGTGCATGACCTGCCAAACACATACCCACATCCCTGCTTAACAGTGCTATAGTACAGGGCCTGCCAAAACACACATCCACATCCTTGTTTAACAGTGCTTTAGTGCACAGCCTGCCAAATACACATCCACATCGCTGCTTAAAAGTGCTATGTCGCATGACCTGCCAAACATATACCCACATCCCTGCTTAACAGTGCTATATTTATGACCTGCCAAACACACATCCACATCCCTGTTTAATGCTTCTATAGTGCATGACCTGCCAAACACACATCCACATCCCTGCTTAACAGTGCTATACCGCATGATCTGCCAAACACACATCCATATCCATGCTTAACAGTGCTATAGTGCACGGGCTGCCAAACACATACCCACATCCCTGCTTAACAGTGCTATAGTACAGGGCCTGCCAAAACACACATCCACATCCTTGTTTAACAGTGCTTTAGTGCACAGCCTGCCAAATACACATCCACATCGCTGCTTAACAGTGCTATGTCGCATGACCTGCCAAACATATACCCACATCCCTGCTTAACAATGCTATATTTATGACCTGCCAAACACACATCCACATCCCTGCTTAACAGTGCTATATTCATGACCTGCCAAACACACATCCACATCCCTGCTTAACAGTGCTATACTGGATGACCAGCCAAATACGCATCAACATACCTGCTTAACGGTGCAATACTGCATGACCTGCCAAACACACACTTACATCCCTGCTTAACAGTGCTATACCGCATGACCTGACAAACATACATCCACATCCCTGCTTAACAGTGTTATAGCGCACAGCCTGCCAAATACACATCCACATCGCTGCTTAACACTGCTATACCACATGACCTGCCAAACATGTACCCACATCCCTGCTTAACAGTGCTATACTGCATGATCTGCCAAAACACACTTCCACATCCCTACTTAACAGTGCTATACCACAAGACTTGCCAAACACACATCAACATACCTGCTTAACAGTGCTATACCGCAAGACCTGGCAAACACAAACCCACATCCCTGCTTAACAGCGCTATACTGTATGACCTGCCAAACACATACCCACATCCCTGTTCAACAGTGCTACACTGCATGACCTGCCAAACATATATCCACATCCCTGCTTAACAGTGCTATAGTGCATGGCCTGCCAAACATATATCCACATCCCTGCTTAACAGTGCTATAGTGCATGACCTGCTAAACACGCATCTACATCCCTGCTTAACAGTGGTATAGTGCATGACCTTCCAAAAGACACTTCCACATCCCTACTTAACAGTGCTATAATGCATGACCTGCCAAACACACACCCACATCCCTGCTTAACAGTGCTATACCACATGACCTGCCAAACACATATCCACATCCCAGCTTAACAAGTGCTATACTGCATGACCTGCCAAACATATATCCACATCCCTGCTTAACATTGCTATAGTGCATGGCCTGCTAAACACACATCTACATCCCTGCTTAACAGTGGTATAGTGCATGACCTTCCAAAACACACTTCCACATCCCTACTTAACAGTGCTATACTGCATGACCTGCCAAGCGCACACACACCCACACCCCTGCTTAACAGTGCTATACTGCATGGCCTGCAAAACACATATCCACATCCCTGCTTAACAAGTGCTATACTGCATGACCTGCCAAACATATATCCACATCCCTGCTTAACATTGCTATAGTGCATGGCCTGCTAAACACACATCTACATCCCTGCTTAACAGTGGTATAGTGCATGACCTTCCAAAACACACTTCCACATCCCTACTTAACAGTGCTATACTGCATGACCTGCCAAGCGCACACACACCCACACCCCTGCTTAACAGTGCTATACTGCATGGCCTGCAAAACACATATCCACATCCCTGCTTAACAGTGCTATACCGCATGACCTTCCAAAACACATTTCCACATCCCTACTTAACAGTGCTATGCCACATGACCTGCCAAACACCCACATCCCTACTTAACAGTGTTATACCACATGACCTGCCAAACACACACCCACATCCTTGCTTAACAGTGCTATACCGCATGACCTGGCAAACACATACCCACATTCCTGTTTAACAGTGCTATACTGCATGACCTGCCAAACACACACCCACATCCCTACTTAACAGTGCTATACCGCTTGACCTGCCAAACACCCACATCCCTGCTCAACGGTGCCATACTGCATGACCTGCCAAACACACATCCACATCCCTGCTTAACAGTGCTATAGTTCATGACCTGCCAAATACACATCCACATCCCTGCTTAACAGTGCTATAGTGCATGACCTTCCAAAACACACTTCCACATCCCTACTTAACAGTGCTATACTGCATGACCTGCCAAACACACACACACACATCCCTGCTCAACGGTGCCATACTGCATGACCTGCCAAACACACATCCACATCCCTGCTTAGCAGTGCTATACTGCATGACCTGCCAAAACACACTTCCACATCCCTACTTAACAGTGCTATACTGCATGACCTGCCAAACACACATCTTCCACATTCAGAAACTGTTTCTCTGCTTGCTACTAATCGCTAAAATGCTCAAAATGAGATGCATATAGATACGTAAAGTGTATAGCAGTGCTAAGCAACTTTATTCATGTTGAATAAACCATTATGTATCCATCCATCCCACCTGGTCAACATTGCTGGGGCTCTGGACCCAATCCCAGGCAGCACAAGTCATAAGGACCTCCTGGGCAGGATGCCAGTTCAGACCATCACTGACTAATAAGTGTGGTTCTGGTGTAGCCAAGGTACTGTATGCTGCCTGATCATAGCTGATGGACGATTTGCTCTCTGTCTGTCTATGCATGTAAGCATTACCATGCCCCTGGTTAAACAGACTGAATCAGGGCATCCTTTGGTGTATAGCTTCTATAGGATTTGGTGAGAAAGAATTTTAATCATGACACAAACATTTATAGTGTTTTTCTTTATAGACCCTGTGTAAGGTTGTATAATTGCTGCTGAAGACTTCACAGTGTTTTGAGGCCCAAATATAATATTCTGGATGATAGATGAGTCAGGTTGCGTGGGGAATAGCACAGGATTTCAGTCTTTTTCTTTAAGATTATGTCATAGGCAAAGGCTTATTTAGCCTGGGAAGTGTTGCTGTTGCTGGGTGAAGTTATTATGAAGGGAATGCACAGACACCGTTTGTCCACAAGGTGGGGCTAATGAAAACAAATCAGACATCTGAAATTTGGGCAAGTGTCTCTTACCTCTAGTGAACCACAAAAACCAACAATGGACCACACCCAGTTGTGGTTCAGGGGTCTATCAGTCATATAAATGCAGCAGAAATAAGACCAGCACCTGAACAACATGCACTATTTGCTAGTCTGCACAGATTTAGAAAGAAAGATTATGGTTGCAGAAAGCCTGTAGAGTTTCGGGGGATGAGTATTCAAACTATGGACACTATCAGGTGCTGACCAGTCATGTAATTAGCGACTCACCCTGTTTCAGGAGGTCATTCCGAAGGGGCAAAGGCCAACTGAGTTACAGCCTGGCCCCTGTGTTTGTTTGTTCCTGATGATGATAGATGTTGGCAGTGAGGGTCAGTCATGCATAGCTTGTCCTGGTGACTGATTGCCTTTGTACCACCAGCATGAGTTACCCCTGGCAGCCTGGCAACATGGGAAGGCCTACATTTCATTATAGTAAATCCAACTCTTCTCCTCTCTCCCCATTTTCTCTCCCCGTACCTACTCTCCTGCTTCTTTTATCTCTTTTCTTCCTTCTTTCTGACCTTATTGTTATTCTTTCTTTCTTTCTCTCTCTCCCTCTCTCTCTTTCACCAATCGCTCTTCTTTCTCTCTCTCCGATTGCTCTTCTTTCTCTCTCCCTCTCCAGTCTTCCTTCTCTGCCTGTGCCCAGTCCTGATCCATTGTTGAAGATGAACCTGTAAAACAGAAACTGGTGACATCATCCAGCAGGAAATGATGACGTCACCCTGTCCCATCCTGTGGCCTTCCTCTGTCACATACAGGTGACAGCTTGGGACTGTGGATCTGCACACCTCCTGTCCTATGCCTCTTCATCTTGATCTTCTACGTATAACTGGCTTTTAAATGTACACATTAAAATGCTGCTATTATGAAACCAACTTAATGTCTATGAAATATGTTAATTCCTTTTTATGCTTACATCAACAGCGTATTATTCATGAAGAACAATATAGTGATTAATAGCCTATCATGCTTCTGAAGTCAATCCAAAGTATTTTTTTGGGGTATGATTTTTATGGCACTACTTAAAAAGGCTTTTTTTCCCTGCAATCCTTTATTTGTATTTTTTTCCTCAAGTCCTTAGTTCAGCTTGTTTTACTCTCAGAAATCAATAAGGCTTTCTTTTAGAAATTAATCTGCAAGATTGAGCACTTGGGAGTTCTCCTGCCCCTCCCTCTCTGTCTTGGCTCTCTGCTGTGTCCTGTTTATCAGGCCTAAGGTAGGAGATCTTGATAGATTAACTGCCGGGTGTTTTATACATATATCATTTATTAACGCACACACATTTTGGAATAATTCCGTAATGGTAAGGCTAACAGGTGGCAAATGTGTTTAAAGGACACAAATTTATAACCATAAAGTTACTGGTTCAAGTCCTGAGAAACGCTGTGAGAATCATGCTTATGCTGTATTTCAGTAAATATCTATGCCACGTGGCAGGCAGCCAAAGAAGCCTGAGCCCACCACCCCCCCCTTCCGTCCTCCAGTGTGCAGTAGTCTGGCTTTAAAAGGAAACAAAATGAACAAAAAGAAAGCCATGCAATGCTTTCTGGAATAGCATGAATGAGAAGCACCTTTCTGCTCCTGTCGCCCGGGAGACGGTGAAACCCAATGGAACACACAGGCACTGTCCCATTGGCTGCTTTGGCTTCCATTCCACACCCCCTCCCTAACAACAAACTGCTTAGCTCTCTGATGGCCCAGGGTCCATCTGTGACAGAAGAAGAGAGCAAATGTCTCCTTGCCTCCTAGTGGGGCAGGCAGTGCCAGTACATTGAGAGATGGTTTGAGAAATGTCAATGCAACCTTCTGGCTACAGTTAACACACATGGATATTGCCTTCAGATTGTATTAAATCTTGTAGTACAGTAAGAACTTAAAGAAGTTTAAATCCTATTTATGATTAATGGCGCCGCCTATTCCTGCTCTGATTTAATCCCAAATCTGTCTCTCATCTTACCTGCACGTTTGTGGTAAAGCAACTTTGGCTTGACACCTTTAAATCTGTGGTATACATTAAACAAATTTAGCTGACCACTTGTCCGGTAATCACTGTGTCTCCCACTTCCTGCCTCCCCAAACATCCCCACGCCCCTACCCCCGGGGGATGACTGGACATGCTGGGTGGGGGGCACTAAGGGAGGGGCTCCTTTACTATCTCAGTGACTCAGAGAGCGATACCTCCCAGATTGTTTGTTGCTATTTATCTAGCAGATGCTGGTACCCAGTGTGGGCCGCAAGTCCCGCCTTTGATTGCTAGCTAGCTTCCCAAAAGTCCCTAGAAGGCACTGACATTGCCACAAGCTGGGGCACCCTGGCTGAAAGGTGCTTATTATGTTCTGATGCTGCTACCACAGTCCCTGTTTGCCACTCTTAGCATTACCGGTGACAGTACAGCACAGGGCCACAGTGCCTTCACAACACTAGCAGTGCACAGGCCCCGGGTTCAATCAATCCTGCTAAGTCTCTACTGCAGTGGTCATAGTCCAACACAGAGATGAGCTTTCGAGGTCAAAGCCCAACATGTCTTATTCAGGGATCATCAACCTGTCCGTACATGGACAAACATGTCCGTTGGCAAGACTAGTCTGTGTCAGTAACAAAATATTTTGACTGAGGACAAAAAGCTATGTAGGGTACGTTTATAAATACCATATCCATAGTTTAAAAAAAAAACATTTTGATCAAAATGTCCATCACAGTTTGCCATAACATTTGCCCTGGTCTTAGTTATATAAGTTACTGGCATTCATAGGGCTGATACTGGCACAACATCATCTGGTGAAATAACACTACTAGCTGTGATTTTGCATGTGTGGCTCAGCAATTTAGGCCTCCATGCCTCTGATCTGAATGCCGTTGGTTCAAATCCTGTCCTTGGCAGTATAGTCATGTGTTTGTTGGGCCCTTGAGAATAGCCAGGCCCTATACTTATACCCTAAGCTTTGCTCTTGACTTTGTGTATGTTTCATAGGAGAGAAGATAGGATATGCAGAAATTGAAGAATTCCACTCCGCTTGTACAAATGGCAACTAAAGCATCATTTGAAGTAATGGTGGCCAAAATGACACTTCGTAAATCATTTGCTGTATTTTCTAACCCCACTAGATGGTGCTCTCTGTTCAAAAAAGGGCACAATGTATGTCCCAAAACAAACAAAGAGCACCATCTAGTGGGGTTAGAAAATACAGCAAATGGTTCATGAGGCAACATTTTGTCCATTACTTATTCAAGGTATTCATTTTATAAGTTTTTTTTTAAACCTTATTAAGAGAACCTTGCCTCTATATTCTCATCTGTACCTGAGTGGTACTATAATGTTGACAAAATCTGAGGTGGTAAATGTGACGTTTACATTTCAACTTTCATTTGTCTTGATGATGTGCCAGAATGAAGCAACATTGTGTATAACATGGTAACTGCTAGACGACCATTACTGGACTGTTGTGAGAACATTAGGAATGGGCCCCTCTGCTGAGAGGGAACCAGACACAATTCCTGCCTGATGCATTGTGGGAAACTCTACTGTCAGCTTATTCTTCTGTCCTGTGATGTTCAGTGGTTGTTTTGGCCTGGATTCCCACATCACCACCAAGAGTACTTGTGATAATAAATGAAAAATAGAACAGGCCATAGTCAAATAAACAAAGAACAAGCAACCAAACATAACAGATACTGTCAGTCACAAACCAGAACTTACTCAGACACAAAGATATATTCTGAATCTTACCATGTCCACCCCCATGTGGATATAATCCTGTGTGTTTGAGGTAGCAGAGCAGAACTGGGTTTAGGTAGGATGAACTACACTGTGAAAATACCTGGATCAAGTCAGAGAGATCACTGAGTGTGGCAGTTTAGTAAGTTGGTAGATGCCTATTGTTCAAATGTGGTTATCATTAGACAACCAGGGTGCTTATGGATAAAGCGATTGACCAATAAGACGTCCTAATCAATTGTGTACAAAGTATGTTTCAAAATCATCCATAATGTGTAATACATACAGATCAAATGCATGCTACTCACACTCACTTGGGTTACATATTCTTTCCATTACCACAGTTAATAAGAAACACTACATGGATAATTACCATCATTGGAAAAGTACATTTGGCCCCACTGTTAATTAGCCAAAGATCTGCCACTGAGAGGAGAACAGGGAATTTGGTAGCTGCTGTAGAGTCAAACTATAATCAGACTGGTGCCTTTTATCTGGACAAAGGTTCAAGCAAAGGTGAATGTCACATCCACATGGGGAAGAAACATTGAAGCTAAAGTCAGCTCTCACCGCAGGCAAGGAGTGAATCATACACAATATCCATGACTGTTGAAGCAACTGATAAATGGATTCGATTTCGCTCTTAGGAGTTGGATGGGTCCTTATTAAAAAGGCCTGAGAAGACGATGTGGGGGAAATTGCTGAACGGTCTGCTGATGGTAATGTAGTAGTTATTAATTTATTTACAGTTTTTACATGGCAGGATAACGTGACAGAAGAAGGTTTTTTATGGTGATTAGAATGAACAATCGGCTCAATAGGTGCTCCCACATATTTCCAATACCTTTCACTCTTCGCACATTGAGTGTTCCACACTATATTCTGGGATAATAAACAAAACTATCTTTGGTGCCTAGGTGCTTGTTCCCAGAAACTTATGAATTTATGTTCTGTAACTGGTCGAATAATTACATCAATGTTGGACCCTTGAGTAAGGTCCTTAACCCCAATTGCCCCAGGGATGCTGTCTAGTCCTTGTCTTTGATCCTAACCCCCATGTTGCTTTAGACAAAATTCTCTGGTAACTGTAAAGTCCCTCATCTTCTTAAAGGTGCTGCTTTAGTATTAATAAGTGAGACTGGGGTAGAATTGTGACATCCCCTTAAGCAAGAGGCTACAGATAACAAGTGAAATAAGATCCTATTTCTTAGGCTGTTATTTTGTCTCAGAAGGAGACAAGCCATCACCAAATGTGAGGAGACAAAGAGATCTCCAACTGTTTAAAGAAGTTATAATTGTCTGAATACTTCAGACCATCCAACCATGTGTCAGAACCTGTATTATCCAGGTTTGGTTGCCTAGGCCCATATTTCAGTCATGTTTAAGGGGAGGGATCTCATCATTGGGAAGAACAGCAAGGCCCTTTACGAAGCCTGGGCTTTTCCTGACTATCTACCCCTGACAGAACACAGCATACAAAGGTTTTAGCTGGGAGCTGGTGGGACTGAAAATTATGTCTTATGATAACTCCCAAATGCATTTGTTTCCTTATTCAAGATGAATAACTGGGAAGTCAAAATATTTCTTTGAAGGACAATTGTGATGTCAGTGCAAACAGTTCACAGATCAGCTACAAAATTCCCACATATTGCATTTAGTGTGTCATCTCTGACAAGTTCATACGCATTTACATACAGACGGGTTCAGTGCAACCGCACCCACCATTGTAAACACACAGAGTCACATGTCTGAAGACACATGCATGTGCACTCATATGCATTTAACGCTCCTTGGTTCTCATGGCTGGGCCTCTGACCGATTGGGCGAAACCAGAGGGCTAGTGTTTCGAGTGACCTCAGGCAGAACGGGGGAAACAAGACAAAACCAATAGGAAGCGTTTTCTCAGCTAGTGTGACTCAGTAAAGGTACGAGGCACTAATGGCCCAGTCATTCCTCCAGCTCAGTTCCCTGTAATCAGTAACCACATGGTCAGGTGTTTTGCAAGCTGAGAACAGTCTCATCCTTGCACATCATGACATGGACCATGACGACCGGATTACAAGTGATGGTAAATGCTGGTTATTACTCATTGTCACCTATAAGGGCGTGGATGAGCACTCAGATACGTGCATTGCCCCACACAGTTCATAAAGGAGCATCATTGAGAAACACCATGAATCCAGACTCTATGGAGTGTGTTGAGCTAAACCAAGGGGAGATTATCTTGGTCAAAGAAACATTTCTTGCATGTCCAAGAGTGAGTGAGCCATGACCCTAGCTTTCTCCAGGTTCGCATATTTACCCAGTGTGTGGTCCTGAAAATGTTTTCCTGGTGATGCAGGCGGGGCACAGCAACTGCAGTGGCTGTGCGGGTGGGGTAGTGTGTTCTAGCTGGTGACACCTGGAATGTACTGTAAGGAGGTCCACTTCACCATCAGCTTCAGTTCAATTAATATAGGATCTAGATCTCCAATTGTTATAACCCATAGCTGTTTCAGGCTTGCTAGTATCTAAGCCAGTTTGGGTGAATATGTGTGTGTGGTAGGGGAGTATGGTATTTAATATTTATGCACATTTGATTGGTAGCTAGGGAGGAGGCCTATTTTAGAGCAGAAGCATGGAAGCAACAGTAGACATTTGCTCTTGGTTGCGGGGATCATGTTGGGGGAGGGGTGGTGCATTATAAAAATTAAACCGATTTGTTTATATATTCACTCTTGTGTCCTTAGGGAGGATGATGGACGGAGAGGGTTGGCACTGAGGAGCGGCGGCATGGACAAACAAATCAAAATGAAGTATGGCTAGAGCGCATGCAGGGGACACCTATTCTGTAACCACAGAGGCTGTTCGTGGTCCATTACAGGAGGTACTGAGTGTGAAGAATTCTTGCTATACCCCACCATCAGTATAACCACCTCGATATCAGCTCCTTGTCAAGACTGGGCATAGAAAACAGGATTTGAAATGTAATGATTATTAATCTGAGCTGGTCCTGATCAGCAGACTAAACAGATAAAACAGATGCTGAAATTGCTGAAGACTGTATTGGGACATGAGAGACCGTTGGGGTGACAAGTGCCTGGAACCACCTCTGTCTGTTTGCCCTTTATCCGCTTGCTCTTGTTCCCCATCAAGGGCAACAGTTAGTACCATATGTGGGACGGTTGCTAAACAAATACGATAACAGACTTATAAAAATACGTCACTGCCACCTCGCTGCAGACGTTCTGTTAATGAATAGCATTGACAAAGGTAAGGTCTCCATCGGAGAGTTCACTATTGTTTTTGAAAACGTGCACATAACTCACTGGGTTTACAGAAATGCTTAGGAACCAGACGTCACAATGCATTTGGGTGTGAACGGTACCTACGTCAAATACAACAGGTTGACAGATTTAAGATAAAAATGAACAACTGAAAGACAACAGCACCTAACCGCCCCCCCGCCCCCGACAAAAAACACAAAGATCTCCAAACAGAAGTGCTGCTGTTGGGCGGCAAAATCACTCCGTTAAACACTAGTATCTTTCAAACAATAACACTAAGGGTTATAAAACTCACACTAAGTGCTCAGTGATCAAATGACACTATATGGAAAGTGTAGCAGGGCAGAGAAGTGTTGGGCTGTGTATCTCCTAAGGAAAAAACAACAATAATAATAATAATAATAATAATAATAATAATAATATATATAAAAAACAGCAATCCTCACTTTTTGTGTCCTACTTCTGTTACTGAACTCTCCCCCCACCCTCAATAATTTCATGGAGTTACAAATCTCCCTTTCTCGTTTTTTTTTTCCCTCCTGCAGCAACCGCAAGACCGGTCTGACTTGATCAACCGCTGTAGAGACACATAAGTTCCTTCTAGAGGAAAAAAAGGCAAGGAAAGCAGATGCAAAGCCCCCCCAGGGTACCTTGTTGAGTGACATGCACAGAGAAGTCACACAGCTGGCTGGTTATTACAGCGCCTGTTCATGGGGAATATTACTGAGCAGAACTGCTCACCTTATCCCTGAGAAAAAGGAACCACCAGCCCTAACCCTGTTTATACAGGCTAAGTACAATGACTGACTAGTAAGGTGAAAAGCAGTCAGTTTAGAACTGTTATCTTCTTACTGTGGCACTTCCTCATCACACGGACCACAGGTCCACACTATTTGCACGTCAAAACGGTAGGTATTATTTCACTGGATCTTAATATAATAGTTTTTCCACCAAGAGGAAGTCTCTAGGTTCCTTTAACGTTTCCCAAATGTCTGACAAACTGTCACGAGCTGTTAGTTAATAATCTCGCTTTACCACCACAGGAATTTTGGGAGCCTCGACTTGCGAGGATTTCATGGGGATCTCTCTAGAGATGATTGAGTACCAGAGAACCTCTGGTTTAATAAACAGGTGCCTGTACTCCAGACAAGGTTTGTTGGTTTAAATCCCACATAAGTTAGAAAGACTTAAAAAGTATTCTTCATTTAATTAAACAAATTTATTCATGTATAGTAAAGTTATGTCAGATCAACTGCACTGAATGTCAAATTAACACACAGAAAGATCTGCAGAGGCCGTCTGTCCAGGACACAGAGTCCAGCCAACAGCAAGTCAGACAAGCTTAAGGTGTGCCACAAACTAGGGCATTTTTTTGCTTTCAAAAATGGAAGAGTGACAAAGTCATTTACTTCAGTGGAAAGATCCCTGTACAGTGACCGATTTATTTGAAACAAAACAGTAACCAAACCCAACTGAGGACAAAGTGCTGCTGAAAACTCAAATACTCTCTTTCATTCATTATAGATAAAAAGCAAATTCAGATTAGATTTTCTTATTTGCACAGCTTTATGTGAATCAGTTCAAATCAATTGCAATAATTACATCACAGTCAGTCAAACTGCTACAAAAACCAGTAACACATCATAGCTAGTGTAAGGGTTAACAAAGACATTAGGGTTGGGGGAGATACTGGATCAATGGAAAAAATCCAGAGCTTGCAATTTACCCAGTAGGGACCTCTGAAACATCACTATCAGAACCGAGGGGAAGGATTGGGGGAAGGGGCGCAATAGTACTAACAACAATGGCGAAATATCTCGGGAAATTCCTGAGTCCAGTTTCCCTTCTGACAAGCTCTAATTAACCTCTAATCTGATCGAGCAGATGAAATGTTTGTGGCAGAAATACGTGTGATTGTTTTTGTAGACAAAAGTTTATTAATGCGTCACAAAGAGGCTGCATGCTTAGTGTTTCTTCAGTTTATATTAAAGCATAGGCCTGATTTCCTACTTTTCAAGTGGCACAATGTAAAAAAGTGGTGAACTCCACCACAGAGGGCTACTGTGTCCTGACTGTCTTGCGTTACCATTTAGTTAGTGACCAAGTTACATTTGAAGCACCAAATACACTGAGCTCTCATCCTAACAATAGCTTCTATACCACAAACTGTAACTAAGACTTGGGAACAATCTTCAGATTACAAGTCCATGTTCTTAATCACTATGCTATGTATCACCATTCAGTAAGTTGCTCAACACAAATCGCTTCAGTAAACAGCAAGTTGCAGAATCAGGCAACAGTGCTAACGTGCTAAGCAAGCCATGTTGCTTATTCCCTTATTCTTAAAGATCATAGCAAGGGAGAAAAAAAAACAGTAAAGAAGGAAATAAAGGATATAAGAAACTAAAAAAGAAAGAAGGGACAGGGCACACAGCACTGCAGAGAAAAGTTGATCCAACAGGCCAGCCAATAGGATCCAAAGGGTGACATCACCATTAACACGGTTCTGGTGCCAAGCGGGTCTGGTTACACTACCTCCCCCCCCAGTCTGCAGCAGCCTTGGGCTCCAGTCTGTAATGCAGCACCAAAGCAGCTCATACTAACTCACTCTTGGTCCTCTGGTATTGGTAGATTCGAACCCCTTACAGCACAGTAGGTGAGCAAGCCGACTGATTTCAAATGGCTTTTGCCATATGTTGCCAAAAGCCCTTAGATACACATCCTATAGCGGGCTGTCAGTGTAACAAGCCGCAAACATCTGACAGTACTGCTAATCTGCAAGAAGGCAGCGGCTATGCAGCTCCAGTCCCTTTACGTCACTGCACGGCCATGGGTTTTAGGCCCGGAGCGTGTGGCTGCTCCATCCGCCTGCATCACAGCTGCTCAAATATTAAAATTTACATCCGTAAGAAAAATATTTTTATACAACACTGCATCATTAAAATACTCCGCATATATATCTAAAGAATTTAAACTTTCGTGCATAAACGCATCTGTTAGAATTTAATTAATTTTATTACGGTCGGATTACGTTTCATGCAAATCGAGCATATATACAGGACTGTAGCTGCGGCAGTCTGTTTCTCATCTGATTTATCATCTGCATACAAAAATGTCGGTACTTTTTCCTTAGACTCGTTTCACAACAGCTGCCGAATTTAAGATATATAGTTGTCAGTATAAACATCTATTGTCATACAACATAAAACGAACCCCGCCCTACCTCCCCAGAAAAAAAACACACTTCGTTTTTTTTCCTGTACGTACATAGCTACTTCGATTTCCATCCCAAATATAATCCAAGAGGCTGAGATTTTCCGCCTTGGGGGGGGAATAACGTGTCAGCGTTTGAAAACGCGTGACCTTTTGTCGCCTCGCCACACCCATGTCGTTATGAATATTGATGGTTCAGGCGAGCCGATCTCGGATGAAAATTAAAAAAGCCGGTTCTTCCTTTCCGCAACGAAATATATTCGGTACCTTTTTTTGCTGCATAAACAACGTGTTTCCGTTAATTTTTTTTACCCAGCCAGAGGTGAAAGAGGGGGAGCTCCTTTTAAAAACTTTTTTTTCCTCCCATAATCTCTGGTTTCCCGAAGAAGCGTTATTTCTCTCTCCCCCTCTCTCTCTTTCTCTCGCTCCCTCCCTCCCTTCCCAGTCTGCAGCGAGGCCCTGCCTTCCCCCGCTGCCATTCCCCTCGCCGGCTTCCTGTGCACGGAGAGCGAGCTGCCGCCAGCCCTGCCACCTCAACATGGAGTAGCGCGTCCCTGCGAGGCTGCGACCGGTTGCAAGCGACCGAGAGGGATCGGCGAGCGCCGCGCCACATGAGCCATTACGGCACTGCGGAGACACGATCAGCGTGAAGCCACCACGGATAAGACGCCGCGCTTTTTATTTATTATTTAAAAGATGGCGAACGACTCTCCGGCTAAGAGTCTGGTGGACATAGACCTCTCGTCTTTGCGGGTGAGTGCTAGACAAGGACGGCGTTGTTATCCAGTCATTTAGTGCGGCGATCGAGGATTTTCACGACTTTATTGCTCGCTTCGGATTCGCTTCTTCGACGCCAAGGTTCCTTCATAACGGGCAGATTTCCTTTGTTGGGGCAAACAAGCCTTGTGCCTGTTTATTATCGGGGCTGGGAGGGTGCAGTCAGCGGAGTTCCTATCTTTCCTTTGTTTGCAATGCATTGGCATGTGCAAGGGAAATATAGGACGCTGAACCCGTACGTGCCAGGTATCCACCCTTAGCACAACTTAAACACATTTGCCAGTAATTCTCCTTACAATTTATTGAGCTACTTTTTATTATTATTTTCAGGATCCGGCTGGGATTTTTGAATTGGTGGAAGTAGTCGGCAATGGCACCTATGGACAAGTATACAAGGTTGGTTAAAAATGTATTGTTTTTGACTGTTCGCTACGCTGTTTATATCGGGGGAATATGGGCACACGGTACAGTGCTTGGTTGGGGCTGACATATTTTTCTCTGGTGGCACACTAATGCTGTAAATGATGCGCGACGCCGAGATCCGGTGTGACCAAGAAAAGAGTATCTAGACAATGCGGTGGATTACCAAGCGTGACTTCTCGTTTTACCGATTGCTTGGCACGGATCCATCGGTGATTTTTCCCGATTCGGATCGGATTGACACGATACCCACAGACGAGACGGTACATCGCCGTTAATTGCATAGCTTTTGCATTTGAACGTCCACCATCGGATCTCCGATTTCCCCTAGTGTGAAAAGGCGAGAACTGCACTCGTCCGCCCCGGACCGTCTTCTCCACCCGCGTCTGCATTCACCTATTATCGTGTCGCGACAAAGCACGGGAATAATCGAGGAAAACGCCCGATTGAAAAGTGTGTTCTGCTCTCAAACTCCCTGCCCTAGCGCTTTAAAGATAATGTGCCGAAGCCCTACATCACATCCTGTTATGGAGAAGCTGTTGCTTGGCAGATGGAGAAGGGGGATGTGGGGAGACGGCTTGCACTTACGGGATCCGGACTGCTACGGCGCATCCCACACAGGCTGAACCGGAGCTTGAAAAAGCATTTGGCTTTATTTTCTTTCAGTCTTTGTTTTTTTTTTGTTTTTTGTTTTTTTTTTTTTTACAAAACTAATGGAATCAATCTAAGCTTAGTGGTCCGCAGAGTCTGGGGACATCATCAGTGTCTGTTAAATCTGATATTCTTGCCTTCTGAATACTGTAAAACAGTAATGTAAAACATCATCACTGTTCTGGGACTTTTAAGTCGGATGAAGATCTATATGTGCGAAATTTGTGAGCAGCAACACTGTGGCCAAATTAACTAGAGCTGCTCTCAGGTGTATCCTGGGAGGGTAGAGTAATGAATGGATATGGGAAACTTGTACTTGGCTTTAACTTAAAATCTCTAAGCACAGACACCAAGCTGTCCCTGTGGGAGAATTTCAGTATTGACTGACTATGCAAAAACAACAGAAAAGGTAAAATAAGCACAGCAGGAGAACCTCTCTGTTGATTTGTCCAAGTTTCACTGCTGTTGTAGATGACTTGCTGTTGAGCCGCTATGGTTTTTCACCAGAAATGGTTGCCTGAACCAAAGCTGAGTCAGAATCTGAGGGAAATAAATGAGTCACCATTCAGCTGTCTCCGCTCTGCCGGCTTTGTGGATGGTCATATTTTAACCTCGTCCTTGCGTCCTGTACACCACTCAGGATGGTGTTTATGCACCAGTTCGTTTGTGGAATTATCCATTACTATGAATCTACAAGCCCAGCAGTCTTAATCTGCATGCTTAGTGAGAAATCTGCTAAAAAGTAGCTCATTCAAATTAAAATATATTTTTAAGTATATTGATACCAGGCAGGTAATATCTACATGCCTACCTGCAATCATTAGTTGTTTTATGTAATTGTTTCTATTCAGTTAATTCTTAAGTTGTGTACTGCCCAGGTAAACTATTGGAAGGTATTGATGAGTGTCAGTGGTTTAGACAATGGTGTGGTAGTCATCAGAACACAGCGTGTCCTAGAAATTACATAAGTAATGGTGCAGTTTTTTAAAAGCCCTGTCAGACATAACTGCCTTTACAATACAGTCTGCTGTCAGTCTTTATCCTCAAAGGATGACTCAGCTTGATTGTGGTAAAACAAAGAAAGAGTAGCAGATAGATTCTTTTAAAAATGTTGTCCCAGTGACACCCTGCCCTCAAATCCTGCCTATTATTGCAGTGGTTCTGAAGGTTGACAGAAGGTTTATAGGCTTGCATTTACGCTTGAGTCACAGACAAATGTTCCGGTTCTGGTGAGCGGAGAACCTGGTGTGTTTCTGGTGCTTTTTAATTGTTTATCACACTGCTTTTTATCTGCTTTATATTCAGGCTGGAATATAAAACGAATACTTCACGAAAAGCTGTGAATTCATATTTAATAATTAACAAGTTATAAGTTGATTATCCTGTGTTTACAAGGTAGTATTAAGTTGTTTTGACACTGGGGAAGAAAAATTTGATGATGTCATGCTGTGGAAAGGTTGGTGTTTTTGAACATGAAGTTGCAGTTGTGAAAAAGTGCTTTTGGCCACAAATTATTGAATGTCCTCGAAACCTGTTTCGCAGCCTGACTGAACCGGTTGGGTTTTTGGTAACGGACGAGCTGACAATCCAGTCTCGTAAGTCACCTGCCGTTTCATTCTCCAAGTTAGTGTGCCCTTTGGGATGGCGTGACGCATCACCACCCGCGTAGGTTTGCCGAAGCGTATTGGGCGCTGTGGTGTTTTGGGTTTGCAACAATAGTTGCAGCCTGTCCACCCTCCGCATGCAGAAAAGCTGCTTCAGCTGGGGGACGAGGGCCCGTAGCTGCAGATTTTTTTTCGGGTATGATTTGGTGCTTCGAAGCTCAGATGGAAGTTGGCAGTGCTCGAGTGTCTATGTTTTGGGCGTCTGTTTGATGTCTTTGGGACGAGTAAGCCGGGGTCCGCACTGTCATGTCCCATAAAGCCACATCATAAGCAGACCCTGGCGGCCTCTTCCCTTCCTTTGTACTGTAAGCGACCGTCTGGACTTTGTTTCTGCAGAAATCTCCTTGCGAATGTCACCAGCAGCTGCATGCCACATTTGCGACCGATAGCCTCAATGACCGAACAATTTCAAGTGAAATCGAGTCTCTTAATACCTAATGCCCATAGCACCCAACATGTATGCCCTGAAGCCCTGAATGGGAAATGTAGTAAGAAATTAAAACCGGGCACAAAAGCCATTTAGGATGTATAATTTGAAAGGGAGTGATTGTGAAAAGGTTCATGGGTAATGGAGGAGACGACTGAAGCCCTGTAGATGGGGGGAGGCAAGGGGGACTGTCGATTGCCAACCCCTTGGGCACACTAACATCATACAATTAGAGCGACTCCTCCATCAAGGAGTAAAGGAAGCAGTTCATCTATGAGCTGTCTGGCTGAGCCTGGACGCGTGAGCCTTGGCTACGGGTGGTGAGGCGCCATTGTGCAGTGACAAGAGCCCCTCTGTGATTGGTCCGTGCGTCAGCGCCCCGGCAGATGGGGTCTCGCCCAACCCCTGGTTGCTGGGGCCGCAGCTGTCCAGCCACGTCGGAATGGCACATGACAGAAGTGTGTTTGTTTGACTCCGGACAGGCCTGCCTCACTCAAAGGGCTCAGTCACACTCGGCAGGATGTGATGTTAATTCCCTCTCCCATGGCGTGCTCTGGCCACGTCCTCATTGGCCGCTTCATGCGCAGTAATATATTTTTTTTCTTTCCACTGAGCAGTAAGCAGGGACCCTCCCGCCGGGCTGTGGTGATCTTGGGGGCTGGCTTGCTTAGCGATTGCTGGCTGCTTCTTTCACAGTCGGCTAGTGTATGTTTCAGTGTCCAGAGAGATCTGGTCCTATGCCAGCACTCTGCCTGCCTCACTGTTCAATGTCTTCACTAATGATTGTGTGGTTGATGTGCAGGAGATTCTCACTATTGTTCCCGCCCTCACAGGAGTTGAGGAGTATGGAATTAAAGGTCGATTTTTAATTTGTTAATCACGGGAGAAGGTGGTTCTTGGACACAGTTAGTGAAGCTGATGCTGGTAATCGGTCACCGATACGCCGGCCGCCGCTGGTGGAGGCATCCTGGGCTGTGGTGGCCCTGCTGGCTCTCTGTGATGCTGGTGTCCTGCACTGGTCTCTATCGTGCCCCCCGCCCCGCCCTGCTCTGCTCTGTCCAGGCCGGCAGAGTCCATGGCATGCCCGCTCTTGCTAGTGACGGTCTCCATTCTCCGCTTCTCCATCTGTCTCTGATCTACGCCGCCGGCTGGGGCCCTTACATTAAGCAGGCAGTCAGGTACCTTCCACGTGGGTGGGGGTGGAGAGGGGGCGGGTGCCTTCAAACCAGAGTGATATCATTACCTGCCCACCCTCCCACACAATTACTTTGGTTGATTTGTCTGGTTTTGGGCCTCTTCCCCATTGGCTGGATCCCCCCCCAGCTCGAGGCAGCTTCGTGTCAATGCTTGACTATGAAGGGGCTTGAGTGGGACCATGTGAGATACATTTTCAGTCTTATTTTAAGGCCGAGTGAATAGAGGTCACACAATTCTCAGGGCTGTGCCGGTACGGGGGGGGGGGGCATAAGACCTCTTTACACAGAGCAGAGGGTCCTTGACAGACTCAAGCTGCGACTCCTGGATTTTTTTCTCCCCCGCCCCCCCCCGCATCCCAGTGGACGCCTGTGGGTTAATGGAGCGAGGTTTCCGTAGGCCTGGCATGCGAGATGGGGGGCGGGGGCTGTTGTGGGCGGGACTTTGCCCCAAGTGACTGAAGCATGAAGAGATGCTCAAAGGAGGCTTAAATGGTCATCTGATCCCTTTCTATAATAACTAGATTACTGACAAGATGGCATTATGATTGGCCCTAATTTACGTCGGCCCCTCTAGTCATTGCCCCCCCCCCCCCCATTGCTCTTAGACCATCTGCTGGGTGTTTTCCTGTGAGCCACTTGCGGCCTCCTGCATATCAACTAGTCTGAGATGGCAGATAAAGGCCACAGGAGAAGCTTCACACCACGTGGCCTGTGTTTGGGTTATTTATGGCTTTCACTGCTATTGCTTCTTTATAGACAGCACTTTTCCTTATGTTAGATGGGTGGATATTTAACCAAGTAATTTGAGTCATGTAGTTTTGGGACCTACTGCCGCTATGTTTTTGAAGTCCAGCTTCTTGAATGCTTTACTGCGGCGGCTCATCCTCAACATTCTGGTCTTCGGTTGTACTGAGAAGCAGCCTTGTGTGTCTTTACTCTGTCCTTGGCTAATGCTTCCTGTGAACTGCAGATCTGCCCCCTGATTCCTGTGCGTTCTTTCTAGCTATTTGGTTGGTCTTTTCGATGACTTTCGCATAAAGCCTTTTCGCTGTCTGTGCTCATCGCATGCGGATGCAAACCTTTGCTGTCCTCTTTGGCCTTTTGTACAGACCTTTCTGCTGATTCCTGTTCTTTACTTGGTCATTTTCTTCAGCTTTCTTCCTGTAGCCTCGTGTCTTTGTAGGAGGTGCTGTAAGGTATGAGAGGAGCCTCCACTTTGTTCTAAGAGAATGATGAGGCTTTCCGTGCTCTTTAATGACAGTCCTCTTTCATTTGTCAGGTTTTTCGTTTGAACCATCTGTGTGCTCTTGCATTTATTGCTTGGGGCACTTTTCCACTGCACCAGGTACCATACTTTTGATACTTCAAGGTGTTGGTTTTCCACTGGTGTAAAAACTTGGTATGGCTGCTGAATGACTTCAGTGTGAAACGTGGTATTTTGTACTGAATTAAAAAAAAAAATGGCTGTAGTGTATTATACGGGCTGGGCAATGTGCGATATTAATACCAAAACCGCATGTCATGCACATACAGTTATTACATGGCAAGGACCACGATAGTCAACTGAGTTGAGATCAGGCTTTTTCATACCTTCGTTCTATTTTAATGTTATAGTGTGAGGGGTTTAAGTCTCACGAAAAAAATTTTACGGTGTCATAGGAAACCAACACTTGGCAAGCACTGCAATTTTAATGATTGTTCATTTTCATGAGTGTGTTTAAAACATGCTTTAGCATGAGCGCTGAGACGGTCATAATCATTTTCATCCTCACTCTTAGTTGGGTTTGTGAGAACTGTATTTATTTTGGACTCCTTTCTTGCTTTATAAATACCCCAATATTTATTACAACAAAATCACATTGTGATATTTGCAGTTTTTCCAATATCGTGCTGCCAGGGTATGTTAGTTTTATTACTTCATTTATTGTTTTCTGAGTTTGTAACCTTTCCAAATGTTCATTGTACGGGTACTCCTCAGCTTACGATAGGGTTATGTGCCGATGAACCCATCGTAAGTGGAAAATATTGTACGTCGAATTTATACACTTTTGTATCTGATCCTCCATCCACGTGACCAGTAACTGCTCCATTTCTTCCAAAGATCCTATCCTCTTCCTTGTGATCATAGAATGCACCAAAGGAGATGCCTTTATGGCTTCCTGTATTCGCTTCTTGTCCTTAAGAATTGTGGCGATTGTCTACTGCGATAGGTGGTGATCATGTGTGATCACCACTGCTTTCCATGCTTCATGCCCATTAGTGATTTTTAATTTCTGCTCCAAAGTGATGGCTTTCCTCTTCTTTTTGTCAGGACTTGCAGGAGACATGCTTGAGCATGTTGTACCTCATATCTGCTACGCTGGCTTGCCAGCAATGCCTGCCCGTGAATCATAAAATGTATTTTTTTTACATATTATAAAAATATTTTGCAATTTTTAGCGTATCGGAAACATCATCGTAAAATCGTTAGTCAGACCATCGTAACTCTGTATTGTATATCTGTATTGTATTTCCAAGGCAGGCTATTTGCATAACCAATTGAAAATGAACATGTTTGCAAGCCCCACGCCAAAGTACTAAAGTACCAAAAAAGTACCCCAGCTGCTTTGATACTTTACGTACTTTGGGGTGGGACACACGTTTATTTTCAAATTGGTTATCCAAATAGCCTGCCTTGGAAACACAATACAACTGCTGTCTTGTAAATAGTTTCAAACTCAAAGGTCACAGTTGGTACTGGTACTCAACCAGAAGTCACTGGAAAAGGCAAAACACCAAAAGTATAGTACCTGGTGCAGTAGAAAATTGCCCTTTATTTTATATACAGATGTCCTTTCTGCTGCTTGGGATTTCATCAATGAAGTATAGATGGAAGAGAGCATGGCCGGGGAGAGCTGGACCTGCAGATCCAGGTTGGGATGGATGGATGGCCCCCAGGCCTGTTTTCAGAGGCACCCCAGTGTCTGGCTGGTATAGGCTGCTACATTCTCCAGTAGCTGCTGGTCTGAGCTGTGCCTTCTGCCCACTGTCCCCGGGAGTCACACTGACACACTTGGCATGGCCGTGGTTCTCCTCTCAGCCACTCGTCCGACCGCCCGCTGCCTCAGCGCTTCCCGCAGACCTGTCTGCTGCCCGCAGGTTGCCGGGGGCCACGTGTGACCGATGATAGCGGCTGCTTTGGGTAGGGAAGTCTTTTGAAGGATGGGGAAGGCCTGGCTCTGTGGTGCGTGGGGGTTGGGTTGGGTTGGGGTGGGGTGGGGTGGGGTGGGGTGGGGCAGGCGGCTAGCATTGTGGGCGCAGACCAGCAAGGGATTGGCAGCAGTGTAGCGGACAGAGCCCTCCTGTGGGGGCCGGGCATGCACCATCTACACTGTGCAGGAGCTTGTTTTGTTTGTCTGTCTGTGTACACACACACACACACACACACACACACACACACACACGTGCGCACACACACACACAAAACAAGCTTCTTTCACTTCATTAAAGACTCTGTGGCACTAGTAGTTTGTCTGAGCCAAGACTGGCTTCGAAAAGATGCTTATAAAGAGTTACTGTACAAGGCACCATCTGGACCAGGTCACTGGAAGACGGGGGGTGGGGGGGGGGGCAAACTGCTGCAGCCTTTTGTTTCTTTTGGGGGCTAATTCTGTCAGTCACAAGAAAATTGGGTTTTGAAGTTACTTGAGCATTTTTTCCTCCCCTCCCCCCCCCACCCACTTTGGAAGCATAAACAAAATAGGTTAAAATCCACTTATTGTATGTTATGATTTTGAACCATATGGGCTTTAAGTCTTTCAAGATGGCCAAATAAAAAAAGGCCTAATAGGATTTTGGCTGTGTTCTCTCAGGCAGGCAGACATGGTGCCTGTGACTGCTGAGGCTGGCATGACAGAGTGTGGCCTGGCGCCCTGTCGCCTTGCCTGTGCCATGGAGTGCCCCCTCGCCACTGTGCTGGTCTTCGTCTTGCTGGCCAGCCCAGTCTGGGCCGCTAAGGGTACACGGATAAGTCGGCACGATGGCGGTGGTTTGGCGTAGCGCTTCCTGTACTGCATAGCTGCGTAACTTTTGCAGAAAGGAGTTGTTATGGAAAATTTGTAGGCATAAAGTAACCCTGTATGTTCACGAGGCTCATGGATGTTTGCTCTGGGGTGTTTTTCCCACTGTCGCGCAAATTTGAGACGCATCCATGTCTTTAAAGGGAGAACTGTCGAATGTCCTGGTGCGGCAGGTCATGTGAGCGGAATCACAGGCTCTGATTTGATTAGGGTTGCCAGGCGCCGCGCTTGTAGCCGGGCAGACTGTTGGCTCTCGTGTGATTGGCCACCAAAGGGAAAGCATGTGCGTGTTTATGTGTGTGCCTGTATAGCACAGATATGCCCCTAGTTTCGGGTTCCTTTTTCTTGATTGCTTCTGTTTTCCAGGCGGCAGGCTGCAGGCTGCTACACAGTGTGTGCGGTTTTGCCTCTGATCCATCTCCTTTTGTTCTGTCTAACCATACACCTTCAGTGACAGCAAGAGGTCAGCAGTGGCTGCCATGTGGTCGTCTGCGCATCTCCGTCTCGCAGCCGCTTGCGGGCTAATGCCAGCTGTCTGCGTCGGGTCTGAATGGGCAGCATTAATCGGCACCTGTTTGTGGTTGGTTGGGCCGTCGCCCCGCATCCCCCGTCAGAGAGAGTGCCGGAAGCGAGGCGTGTGATGCACCTGTCTGAGCACCGCAGTGTGTCTGGGCAGGTGAGGCGACCAGCTGCCCGCGACCTGGAGGCTTGGTATGTTTCCTATCACGCGGTTGGAGGTGAAAGTTGAATCGTGTCACTGTGTTGGATTCAGCCAGTGAGCTTTAAGAAACTGGGCTGCTTGTAAATAATAGTTAGTTTGAGAGCTGCGGTGCTTGCGGCCAACACCTGGGGAGCACTGCGCTGTCCAGGGAAGCAACTGGCTCCGTCCACTGGCTTGATCTCAGCTGGCAGCTGCCAGTGCGGTGGGCAGAATGCGCTGGTGCAGTGCCGCAGTGGTTTATGGGGGTGATAATCAATAAGAAAGTGAATGGCTAAGTCCTAACTGGCCAGTAGAGGGCTGTGGCTTTCTGGGCAGCTCTGTTTTGGTCACACATTTCACCTGGTGGGGAGGCTGGCATTTGGTGTGCCCTCATGGTCGTGGTGGGACACTCAGCAGGTTTGAGGGGTCCGTCCCTCCCCATCATCGCGGGGTTCATCTTGTCGCTGAGGTGATGGATGCTTTAGCCACTTGAAGCTTGCTTGAGGTTCACCAGCGACGCTTCCCAGCTCTGAGGAGCCAGAGGCCTTCGCCGCTGTTTGTTTGTGTCCTGATCTCTGACCCTGATCCTTGCTGAGGTCACACTTTGCTTTTTGTCCCCCCATCTCCATACAAACTGTACTGTGCTACGACATGGAAGAGAAGGTGCCACACAGCTGACTGACTTGTGTACAGTTCACTTGCATAATGTATTTTCTGCTTTTGCCTTTCCGAGTAACGAGTGTCCTCTCTCCACTATTTATAGCCCATGTAACTGGTATCACTTTTAGTTAAGCGCACTGCCCCCTAGTCCACAGAAGGAAGGGAATGTGGTGACATCATCCAGGGGGTTATAAAAGGCAGCAGGCGGTGAGATGATGCAAGATGGAGGCAAACTCCCCTGGGCCACAGCCCTGTGCCGGTCACAAGCGCCTTGCTCCAGCAGGGAATCCTGCCCGCCCCTCTGGTTGTGGCTGTCGGATCGCTCAGGCGGCCCGTTCGACAAGCCCGGGCAGCAGCCTTGCATGAGCGGGAGGGCGCCGGCTGCCGTCAGCCTCTCTGTTCTCTGTCACGGGTTCCCCACTGGCCTGCCAGGCTGGCATTCCAGCGGCTCCCGCCGTTTTCATGCCGTCACTGGTATGTGCGCCGAGCCAGAGAGAACTTCGAGGTTTACGGAGCTCCTCGCGGCTTGGAAACGCTTCTGAGGCTGAGGTCAACGGGGCCGTCTTTGGCGTCGCGCTCTCTGATTGGTTTATTGTCACCTCGTCATCCAGCCAATGAGTCATAGAAGGTGGTTGCACATGGTGCTATTTTAACAGTGTTCTCATTGGGGGAAATTCTTCTCGTGATTAAGACAAAGAAAGTGGGTGCGTAATACTCCCCTGGGCACAGAGCCTCAAGAGTTTATGATCCGGTGGAGTTTATGGTACTTATGCTGATCAAAGAGGGGTGGATTTTGCCACGCTACACGTTCATCTTCTGTCTGCAGAGACAGAAGGCCCAGAGAAGGGAAAGACCCCCGTGCTCCCCCACCATTGTCCTATAGAGGCGACTGTCGGCTGGGTGCCCACTGGACAGCGAGCCCACTGGACAGTGAACAGCTCCGTTCTCCATGTGACATTGCATCACTAGACAAGCCTGTGGAATGTAGGGTGACACTCAGTAGGCGGGTGACAGGACACACAACTGGGAGGGTGTTTGTAAGATGCCGGGGGCAGGGGGGTGGATTCCCAAGGAAACACAGTAATTGGCTATTTCAGTTGGGCGCCAGGATTTAGGTTAAATTTAAGACTTAATGGTAGCCTTGGCTTTTTGGGCCGGGTTCCCGGTTATCCTGGGCCTTCCCGGCCCTGAAATAACCCGTCCCGCCTGGAAAATGGGAAATCCTGGTGTGGGGCTGCCTGGCAGGCGGACAGGGCCCCTCGTGGCCCACAGAGATGATGGCCTGCAGTGGTGATTCTGGTGGCGTCTCGCCGCAGTGCAGCCTCGGAGGACACCACTGTCTCGGGGCTTTGGCCGCTAGCCGGCCTGGCGCGGTGCTCCCGGCATAGAGGCTAACTCTGTGGCAGGCGATGACGGCACGATGCGAAGCTGAGCTGCGATGGTGCCGGGGAATGGGAGCGGGCAATCGGCGTGTGAGCCGGGCCTTGCCTGTGAGCCACTCTTTGTGAGTGGGACTGCCCTCTCGCACAGAGCTCTGCTACACGTATCAACGCTTTCTACAAGATGCATGTTCCGCAAACACAACACACAGTTTTTAAACTAACCTAGGATGGTCCTGAAGCTGCTATCAGTGCCAGTCTCAGGGGCCACAGGGCTGCTTTGATGGTGTATGCTCAAGACGGTGTCTTCATCCTGCTGAAAGTCTCCAGTCATGTTCCCAAGCAGGAGCATCAGTGGCAGGGTGAGGGCATGCTGACTCAGCGGGTGGCTCTGGGGTCTTGGCTGGCCAGGTGGTCTTTAACAAACGTATCAATCTGGCATTGAAGCCGCTTCCCCTTTTCTCCCCAGTGAGTATTATGAGCTCCTGTGAAGAATGTTCTGTGTGTGAGTCAAAGGAGGCAGAGCATCCTGTGCTGTCTACGTAGAAGATAGGGCTTCCCCTCGTTGTTGGTCTTCTCAGCTGGTTGGCTTTGTGTTTTTCTCAACTCTCGTTGTCTCTGTTTGCAACCCCCCCCCCCCCCCACACACACACACACACACACACACACACCCACACACATGCACACACAGACATAGCCCCTCCCATCTCTAATGGGGGTCACAAGACCCTTGGTTGCCCCTGGCACTCTCCACAGCACTGCTTTGTGTGGGAGGAGCTGTGGACTGAACCACTTCATCGGCAGCAGGGGTGTGAGTGGCACCCGAATTGCTCTTTAAAGCTGAAGCCTGGCTGGGCTTCCCTGTTCTTCTGCCTCTGATATGAGTGGTTCTCTTTAAAGTCACTGGTCTCCTCCCTGATTTGTTTTACTAGTTAACTGCTATCTGTTTAGGCCATTACACCTCATGCTCCCAGGACTGTGGGCTGTCTTTATCACCAGTGCTTCTGAACATAAGACCTCCTCATAGCAAAGGGCAAAATTTATCTCGACCCGTAGTGATTGTGGAGTCAGTAAGGAATGCTTCGTCTTGGAGTTCCTGAAGTAGAATAATGCTGTAATCCTTTTGTCACACATGTGCTATGAATCTGAGTCTGCCTTTGAATTTGTTCTCATCTAGATTGCTGCAGTGACAGAGTTCCTATAAAGCATGCCATGCATTTCTAATGTATTTTGCTTCTTCTCATTCTTGAGAAGAATGAGGGCGAGGGCGGTGATGATTTCCCAGGGGGGCACTCTGATTGGCTCAGGCCATGACTGAAGCACCCTGATTGGGTTATCCCGCACAAGGCGCTGTGCTATGCTCCCAGTGGAGGTCAGGGGTGGGGCTTTAGAAGGCAGGGCTATACCATGACTAAACTTCTCTTAAGTTACTGGCAATTGTCTACCTCCTCGGGAGGCCGGAGGGGGTGAAGCTGCCTTACTAGAGCAGGATGTGGTTGTGTCACTTCCTCTGTGTCCTTTAGAGGAGAATACTGCAGTGCAGCATCATCTTTATTTATCTATACACAAAACCTCATTCCCCACTGTTAGTAGGCTCACAGGTCATGCGCCTTCACCCACAGCTCCCCAGTACATCGCAGCGCCTGCACCCTCACCTACAGCTCCCCAGTACATCGCAGTGCATGCGCCCTCACCCACAGCTCCCCAGTACATCGCAGCGCCTGCGCCCTCACCCACAGCTCCCCAGTACATCGCAGCGCATGCGCCCTCACCCACAGCTCCCCAGTACATCGCAGCGCCTGCGCCCTCACCCACAGCTCCCCAGTACATCGCAGCGCATGCGCCCTCACCTACAGCTCCCCAGTACATCGCAGCGCATGCGCCCTCACCCACAGCTCCCCAGTACATCGCAGCGCCTGCGCCCTCACCCACATTCTGCCCTGTGTTGATAAATTATTTTGGAGCTGGTGGCCTTTGTTTTGACAGGAGGGTGTGCATCATAGCCCTCTCCCAGGATCTCCACTCGATTTCACACTCATCCCTTTTATAGTTAAGAGGCTTGCTGCTTGTTTGTGCATTTCCATGAAGACAAGCAGACAGGGCTGCCTGGAGATGGCCAGTATGAGTGATATGCCTCCCAGAAACCGCTTAAGCTTTTTGCTGATAATCTGTTCCATTAACTGAGAATCAGGCGTATTGTCTCGCAGTTTTATATATTTTTAAAATCACTATTGTAAATCAGCGGCAGGATGTCATGGTGGATGCTTATCAAGTAGCATGCTGGGAAGGCTGTGGACTCTGGAGGGAGGGGCAAGGTGGGTGGGGGGCAGGGGCTGGCTGCCGGGGGCGAGGGGGCGCGGTGGAAGTGGCCCAGCGCTCTTTCCGCTGTGATGCAATACTTGCGCTCCTCACTGCAACGTGAATGTGAGCAGAGGCGGTTTGGTGGGGGGGGGATTGCTTTGTGCTCACTCAGCCTGCTTTGAAGCTCAAATCTGTGCAGGAAACACACACAGAATCCTACCTTGCCTGGATTCTCAATAAAAGCCGGAGTTGCTTGGATTACTTCCCATCCCTGCTGTGGAATCATTGTCCCGCTCTGATATGTTACTGCTTGATTCGCTGTGTTCGGCTGGGAGATGCTAATAATAGTGGGGCTCTGCTGGGGGGGGGGGCGGCGGGCAGGGGGGGGTCTGCAGCATCTGTATAGCAAGACTGCAGGGTGGAGATGGGCTCTGCTCGCCCCTCTGGGGCCTGCCAGCCGTTTCCCCATGCAGTTGTTGTTCTTCTGCCTTCTCCGGACCAGTGCTCAGAACAGACTTTGATTGTTGTCAGGTTGCTTGTAACTTACTCAGAGGAAGTTCTCAAGTGGTGTGATGATCGTAACCCGAACTTCATCTGCTTGTGTCTCGAGAGCGGTGCTGCTGTCGAATTCTTGACCATGACAAGTTGAATCGCTGCAGTAAAACGCCTAGCTCTGTGAATGGGTGCGTGAAAGAGGCTTTGCCTGAACATCAGCCGAGCGCATTAATGTATCAGTTTTGAGAGAGTATGCCGAGTTCAATTCGAGTCACTCGTGTTCTGAACCGGTTGTGTTTGGTGTTTGACTGTCGGGTGGCTGCAGGTGCTGTTTGGGACTGGGGAGTGTAATGTTGATAACAGCACAAGGCTGCAAATTCAGACACCCTTCTCTTTTTAACTTCTTGGAACTCTCAAAGCATGACATTTTCTTAAGTGTAAAATGGCAGTAGGGAGAGAAGAATTGTCACCTCGTGATGACATTCTGGCGACTGTTTTCCTTTCCGGCCTATAATTAACTGTATGACATGTGACTATGGTAACTATATATGTGTGTTTGAGTGTCTGGGGGTGGATGGGCACTCGCTAGGTGCATATTAACTGAATATGGACACGTGTGGTGAATGTGAAGCCTTTCTGTACATTTTACTTTATAATTCAGTATTTGTTATGTTTTGGTCTCCTCTTTGAATGGGGTTGCTGTTTGCATACGTGCCCCCCCCCCCCCCCCACCAGGCCCAGTAGAGCTTCAGAACTGCACGATCTGGTTCCCTTTGAAGTGTACGGCTTCTGATGTTACATATTTGTCAGATGGATCTTGTATCACCTCTAGGGTTATTGGGTCATCCAATAAAGAAGTTATGAAACGGCTCCTTTACCAGAACCTAAACCTGAGGAACGAAGCTTGTGTCTTGCTTAAAAAGTGCATGGAGTTGCATGAAGGCCTCTACGTACTGCTCGACGCCCATGGCCACCCTAGCCGGCTCTTATTGTGCTTTAAATTTTCAAATGTGCCCCTCTGGCTGCTGGAAGACTGTTGGCACGTCGGCGGCTGCCTTGGTGCTCGTCACGCACCATGCATTGTCCCTCCCAGCCCCTGTCCTGTACACCGTTTGTCGTCGTCCCCTTTTCTCTCTGGGACGTCCCTGATTGGTTCCGCCACCCTATAGTTTTTTGGCCCGCTGCAGCTTGGAGTCTGCCTTTTTTTGCTTTGCATTTCATGTTTTCCATTCGTTTAATCGTTTTTGCATTTTCTTAGTAGTCTTGCATTTGTGTTTAGCATTTCAGGGCCATCGCACATGGCTTACGCTACCTGTGGTCAGGAAATGGGCTGCATTGCTTAGCTGTGATGTGTGTAAAGGGCTTTACTTCCCTGTGTTTCATGCATTTCCCTTCTGCGGTGTCTTTATTGTGGCGAGATGTGTTTGTAATGTGATTTTTCGATATTACCTGCTCCTTAGCTGAGGAATTAGTTTCTCAGCTACATTCTTCCTCTAACAAGATTAAAAGTGCACTTTATTCTGTTACATTATTCATTTGCTTTAGGTGGCCCTTTTATCGAGAGTGAATCTTGCAACTTTGCAGCTAAATCATTCATACATGTGGCCTGAAGTGTTTTACTCTAATCACCTTGACCAATGGTACGTCAATATGGCCGCCACTGAAAGTTGATCTTGATGGATTTAATTTCTGTGCTAACTGGCCTTAGCTTTGATTTACATCCACATGAATGCTGGTAGATTAGTGCACCAAGTGCCTTTAGAGCTAGCAAATTATCCAGTGTTATGTCTACATATTAAGGAAGCTTCCCTAAAGCAGATTTTGCAGTGGATAAGTTGGTCTTCGCAACTGTCAAGATTATACGATGAAACTCTATTACTTGCTTATAAAAGGCATTGATTGTGTTTTTTTTTTTTGTGTGTGTGTGTAATTTCCTAGCCTCTTGGATTAGCCTAGCTGTTCTTGTCATCTTTGAATTAAGCAAGTAAATTAAGATAAATTATTTATCTCAAGATAACCACTGGTAAAATGAAGGCTAACATAGTCACTTGCTAACATAATGGTACATGAGTGCCATTTAGTAACACGTGTGTATATATACACTATATTGCCAAAAGTATTGGGACTCCTGCCTTTACACACACTTGAACTTTAATGACATCCCGTCCTTAATACATAGGCTTTAATTTGGAGTTGGCCCACCCTTTGCAACTACAACAGCTTCAACTCATCTGGGAAGGCTGTCCACAACGTTTAGGAGTGTGTTTATGGGAATATTGGACCATTCTTCCAGGGGAGCATTTGTGAGGTCAGGCACTGATGTTGGATGAGAAGGCCTGGCTCGCATTCTCTATTCTACCCAAAGGTGTTCTGTTGGGTTGAGGTCAGAGCTCTGTGCAGGCCAGTCAAGTTCCTCCACTCCATATTCGCTCATCCATGTCCTTATGCACCTTGCTTTGTGCATTGGTGTGCAGTCATGTTGGAACAGGAAGGGTCCATCCCCAAACTGTTCCCACAAAGATGGGAGAATGAAATTGTCCAAAATGACTTTCAATGCTGTAGCATGGAGAGTTCCTTTCACTGGAACTACGGGGCCAAACCATAATCCCTCCTCCACCGAACTTCACACTTGGCACAATGTAGTCAGGCAAGCTCCCAGACTCGTCCATCGGATTGCCAGACAGAGAAGCATGAAGCGTCACTCCAGAGAACATGTCTCCATTGCTCAAGTCCAGTGGCGGCGTGCTTTACAGCACTACATCTGGCACTTTGCACTGCACTTGGTGATGCAAGGCTTGGATGCAGCTGCTCAGCCATGGAAACCCATTCCATGAAGTTCTGTATGCACTGTTCTTGAGCTAATCTGGAGGCCACATGAAGTTTGGAGGTCTGTAGCTATTGACTCTGCAGACAGTTTTTTTTCTGTCCCGATATTTTTTTGGATATTGGCCAATACAGAGTACCGATCCAATACCAGTATTTAATTAATAAGCTTTTGGCTTTTGCCTCACTGTGTGGAAGAGACTGTGATCATTCTTTTATGTGTAAGTCAACATCAGGCTTAACTTAAACCTTAAACAACAAAGCTGTTCCATTGTAAAAAATAAATGTAACACATGCACATATATATGCGCGCATACACAGGCATAATCATGTATTAGCGTAACATTGTGGTGATGCAGACCACAAGGACTGTAAATAAATAACTTAAAATAACTTTAATTTAGGGATGCGCCGATTTAAATTTTCTTGGCCGATCACGATTACTGATTTATTTATTTATTTTGGTATGTGCGATTGGCCGATACCGATTTTTTCCAATACTGCTTTTTGCCCAGAGAACACATTTTCTTCACCTCAGAACTTTATTTTCATAACAAACTCTTATTAAACTTCAAATACAAATTCAAATAAATTTAACTCAAACAAATAAATGAAACCCCAACTACAACTAAACATTAATATATTCTTTAAAATAATAATAGGTGCAGCAAGTAAACGCATGTGACATGACACTAGATTAAACAACTCCGGTAGCTCGAAAAGTAACATTAAATGATGTGGATATTAACATTGCACATCATGCAGGCCTGGTATTGCGGGTGATGAATACTCCTTGCCATTAATCGATGAGTAACCATCAGCTGGATTGTAAAAGCTGCACATTCAAGTGGGCAATGTGGTTTTTGCTGAATGACTGAATGGAGAGATGGTGTGAGTGACAGAGCTTCACCCTCCCTGCCACGTCTCATCCAGCCCTCACCCAGCGACATGCATGACTTGGTTTTGCCCGCACCCTCCCTTCTTTGTCTCCAAAGATTCTTTTTCACCACCACCTCTTCCTCGTCAGGGTTGTCCTTTCTGACCTCCTCCAACTCTTTGGTAAAGGCTCAGTTTTCACACTGCAGGCATCAGAGCCTGAATTACTCAGTGTGTATTACTCAGTCAGACTCCTCCTAAAGCTCACAAGAGCAGTTTATTGGGTGCGGACGTAGGTAGGCTTATGCGTACGGATGTTTCCAAATATCTGGACCTTCTGTTTGTTCATCCCGGTCTTATTAAAGTTTTATAAAATGCGTAAGCTACAGTACACTTGCTCGGTTCAATTTAATTTTTTCTGAATGAATGTAGATTTGAAGATGACTTTTCTCTGCAGTAATGTGTTCAGGGGCTGTTAGGTGTGTGTAAATGCTCCCCTGCCTGATGCACTGTCTTGCCTTCACTCTCCTTCACTGCACTGCACTAAGTTCCCTGTGGTGAAGTGCTGCTTCCAGCAGCTTTACTTGGAGAAATGATGCAGTCAGCTGTACTTCAGGTTTTTCATGTGGTTTTTCAAATGGGGATGTGCAGTGGCCATGTAGGGTAGGGCGTATGCACGTATGTGTATGGACACGTAACAGGCACACAAGCACCTGTGTATCCACCGGTATGCTCACACATGCATGCTCATGTTTGTATGTGTAGAGACACACACAGAAACACACATGGGTGTTTGTGGTACCAGCTCCTGGTTTGGTGTGCAGATTTTCCAATGGATTTGTTACATAAGTGAAGCGAAATTTAATGCCGAAGAACAAATTGAATGTGTGGTGTCTGTGTGATTTCCAGTGCCTATTAAACTCACATGGAAAGAAAAATGAGGACCTGCTTTGATGTCTGTCTCTGCTGGCTGAGTGTGTCTCATGGTGGAATAGGGACATTTTTAAGAGATTAATTCATATTAAACACTTTGAGGCCTCGTTCAAAGCCAGCTTCAGGGTTAACTTACAGCTTGCTGCCTCTGGTCCCTCTACACTAGGAATGGGCAGCCTTATCCGCAAAGGGCCGGTGTGTACGCAGGTTTTTGGGGTTACCTTTAGGGCAGCTGTTCAAACTCCGGTGTGAGGACTCTTCAGTAAGTCAGTCCTCTAATTTAACAATGTAATTTTCTTTGTCTTTCCTTTTCCCTGTTTTGTATTGGTCTCTCTTAATGATGATGTAATGTATTACAGCGCACCCGTGTAAAGCGCCTTGGGGTGACTCTGTTATGAAAGACGCTATATAAAGATAAATTGAATATGAATAATTAGGGAGTGGCAGTGAACCTGCATACACAATGGCCCTTTCTGGATAAAACTGACCACCCCTGCTCTAAACAACCGTGTTCCCGGCTTTCAGTCTAGGCTGAACATTGGAATGTCCATTAGATTGGTGGTAGATTATGGAAAACGGGGTGTATTGAATATAATATGTGAAGGTCAGTAGTGCTTGAAACCTGTTTGAACCAAACAACCAAACGCTACCACTGTTCTTCCTCCCTGACCTAGAATATGAATGTAATGACGGTCTCCGCGATTTGCTTGAGAAGTAGATCGATCACGCACGATATAATCGTCAGATCACCTACCCCTAGAATTGGTATTTTTTGGGCTGGCACAAATGAAAATGATGCTCAATCTCTGGGCCACCATTGGCGACAACCTTAAACCTCATCATTTAGCATTTAACCTTAAACCTCATCATTTAGCATGACTTATAGAAATAACATCCTGGTCACTCTATGGCTGTGATCGACGCCTGAGAAGTATGATTCCCATGCAGCAGTATCTTTGGGTTTTTGATGCAAATTACATGCTATAACCTGAAAGTTCATTCATTTCAGATGTTTACCTTCTGTCTATAAAAGGCAAAACATTTTAAAATCCCAGTAAACATCTGTAACCACACATGGATTCAGCAAGATTATTAAAACGGTGTTAAAATTTAGTGTTAATGTGTCTTCACTGGAGGTTTGTAGTGTTACTCATGGCTAAAAGCCTTGCTATCTTCAATAATAGCAGTAAAAGCAAGTCATTGTTAATAGCGGTTAGTCTTGCAAGGGAAGAGTTTATTGGACTGGAACCTCCATGAATCTGTTACAGTAGCTGTGACTGCTTATGCTAACAAGGCGATGTGAATGTTACTCATAATGAACGCTAAAAACATGGAATCAGAGGACAACTGATCTTGTACTGTTCTGACAAGGTTTGTTTTTGTTTAAGCTATTTGTCAATGCCTTTTTACTCTGTCAAAGGAAACAACTTTTGCAATATAAATGACAAGGAAATTCACGCATGGCAAGGGTTAAGATGACTGATGTCATTTTTATTATGTATGTTTTAGCCGGTCTCTCTTTGGTTTCAGTTCTGTGTTCTAGAGCAGGGATGGGCAATCTTTTATCCCTAAAAGGCCGGTGTGTATGCAGGTTTTTGGGTTAATCTTTAGGTCAGCTGTTCAAACCCAGTCTTCAGCCAATCAGTCCTCTAATTAGGGAGTTGCAGCGTAACCCCACGTACACAGCGGCCCTTTCTGGATAAGATTGCCCACCCCTGTTCTAGGGTTTGGAACGTACCTGTTTATCTGAAAGTCATTATTTTTCGTTGGCTGGTTCACCCTGTGCTAGGATCCTTGCAAACATCTCCTCCACTGTCACACATGCCTTTCCATTCCTTAGCAGCATGATTTCTGGCATACAGATACTCCTGACCACACCTTGCATGTATTGATGTTGACACGTGCTTGCCGTTGGTTTCCTGTTTTCAGTGACGATTACACATTCAAGCCCAACTGGTTCATTTAATCCGTTATTACTATGCTGCTTTGTTATTGTGCTGTTTGCTTAGCCTAATGAATAAGAATGAATCCAAAATTCTCTAGGTCTTACTCTAGCTAGCTAACAGGATTTTACGCACTGTGAGTCTATCATTGCCTTTCCCACAACACAATAGCCTTCTGTCCTTCAAAACGCATTAATTCAGTGAAGTAACAGCTGATGCCAAGGGTTGTGCACCTGCAACAAAATATACTCACTTTCACTCTGAGAAGTTGAGTTGAAATGACTTGGATGAAGGAGTCGATAAATGTCAATATTACTTTCTGCGTCTGGGAAAAAACAGCATCACAACCCCCTTTAAAAGGGCAAAACTTAATTAAAGGGCACATTATTCGATATAGTGTACACAAATAATGGAGCTCCCATTTACAATAATTAGATTATTGCTTCTGCCTTGATATTGGTTTGATGTACTGCACTGTCTGAATTTCATGGTGGTAGTGGTGTGCATTTTTGTGGCTTCTGTTTGCTGGTGTTACTTGGTTTTTGTTCCAGTGCTTCTGGAACTTCTAAAGCTGTGGTATCACTGCAAAGGTTTTTAAGGTCTGCATTGCCAGAAGAAACTGCTTGTTTATGTTCAACTTTTCTACAGCAGTTTTCCCCCTTCTCTCCCCATTGTGTGGTGACATTTGTTGGACCTGCCCTTCAAGTTTTGGCATTTGTTTTTTCTGGGTCACCTCCCTGCCAGTGGGGGGCCTTTTCTGTAGGCTCCTTCGGTGCTGCCCCCACTTTCCTGAAGCCTATGGGCCAGCCATGGATCCACATGCTCATGGGGCAGCAGTGGCCTGCTGTGTGATCAGGCATTCTGGAGGTGTTTGGGACCACAGGCCACAGGAAAGCTTCAAGCTTTGCAAGTAATTGCTCACTCAGGTGTGATTCAGCTGCAGGCTTTTTGGTGGAATAGTCTTGCATCTGGGTTTGAGTCACTGGGGCATGATGAAACTATGTTGGCATTTTCAGCCAACTTAAGCTCGGGGACGAGCACCGGGCTTCCACTCCTGGGCTCTGTGGTAAGTTGGGCAGTTTAACTATTATCGCTGAGTCTGCTCGGCTGTGGGTGTCCCTATTTTGGGAATTATCTTTCCTGAGCAACTGTTACATACAGTAAATTCTGGTTAATGTTTATCTAGAGGTAAATGTCTTGGGACCTGAACTAGCAATCTTCAGATTACCAGCCTAGCATCCTTAAGTGGCGTGCTGTCACTCGACAGGTCTCATTTACACAAGTGTAAGCCTGTGTCTTTATCTTCAGTGGTGCTTGCAACTCTACAGACACAGTAATTGAGCAGACGTACTTGAATAAGAGTAATGTTGGGGCAGGTGTTTTGGTTTTTTGTTGAAGGGAAAGGTACAGGATGTGGCCTGTGGTCAGCCTGGGGGTGCCTACTCATGGAAACATTGGTAAATGCTGAAGCTGGGTGTGTGCACACAGCTCACCATTTGGAACAAGTGTATGTCTGACTGCTTGGCCTTATGCCAACATGGTGTGTTTGTAGCTGAATGTGTGTGGGTTTCCTAAACGGAAGTATGATGCTACCCTCTGGTATAGCAGAGCATCTTGTGTTGTCCTTCGTATCCTTTGAAGCAGGATGACAGAACTGTCTGTTTTTCAATGGGAAACAAACAAGTAAAATCTCAGGACAGTTTTTTCCCCCCCCAGACCGAGTAAGAGTACCAGTGCTTACTTTCTGGCACTCGCCGATACCAATTCCAATTAGGGCTCTGTGATGTTTAAAAAATAACATGCATTTTTTAACTTGTAAAACCTCTCAAGCAGTAGTTCACAAAGTTTGTATACTTGGTATCACCTAGGAAAATATTTAGCTGTCCGCCTGCTTCCGTTATGACATTATGCCTGATTGATAGCATAATAGGTAGATAGAATCTGTTACTTTCACTGCATAAGGTTTATCATTTGATATTTTCTCTGTACATGTTAGTGTTTGCTACAATTTGGTTGTTGCAGTGTGTTGCTGCTGGTGACAATTTTGTAGTGGTGGGCACAGCTATTTAAAAAGTTAGCTTTGATAACCGCTAATCTGCTAACTCCAAAGGTTGATAATGCAAAATTGGTAAACCACTAAAAAATTTTGTGTAGAGAATTTTTTTTTAGCTAACAATAACTGCTAACCGCTAAGTTTTAATTATGAATTTTGCTTCAGTTTGGTTTTTGGCTCTGAAACCCTTCAAAACATAGTTAGAGAGCTAGAGCTTTAACTTTTTTAAGACTGAAATTCCTTTTGTTGGACTAGAGTGATTTACCAGGGAATATTTAGGACCCAATTGCGTATTGTTAGATTCTGTAGAGTCTCCAGAATGAATCTGCATCAGTTTTCTTTCTATGATATTGTATTTGCGAGAGAAGCATTTTTGTCTAGAAAGCCCTGTTTTGCAACTGGCCCATTCTGGCATTTTGCCTTCGGGGAAGGCACTTGGAGACTACAGACATGACGCTGTTTACCCAGAGCTAGGAAGGGTCTCAGCTCTTTATTGGTCTATAGCTCTATCAATCAGAACCCACTAAATACAACTTTGGCGCTGTATCACAAAACAGAATTTCTTGCTTAGCCGAATAACTTATCGGACTTAAGGTGGTTTGAGCTAAATGAAAGTAGGGCTGGGCGATATCATATTGATATTATATCGTGCATGTGCAATAATCACCAGCGCTTCAGATGACAGACAAAACATTTGCCCGAACGCCTGCTTATCGGTACTATACAGACGTTTTAAGCAGATTAATAGTATGACTAAAATATTAATGCAGCATTTTATGAAGCCAAAAAGTTAGTAAATTCGGCATATCCTTATGTTTAATAAACGAGTCAGACTTTAAACTGCAAATAGTACCTCCACACCACCAATGTCTTTTTACCTTGTTTATCCACAAGATCTCCTCTTTTAAAAGATATTGTGGCTGCTGAGCTGTTCCTTTCTTCACTGACCCTTCAGTGCAAATCACACTAAAGTATACCAAGCAGTATACTAATCAGCATGATGTGGTATGCTCCGCTAATCAAATTTAGATTACTAGAAACAAGATTACTAAGTTTTGGGTGTCACAAAACGCATCTCATCAATATTTTAGCTGTACTACTAATCTGCTTACCAAATATTTGGTGTAAATAAATGTCAGTATAGTACTGAAAAGCTGGCGTCCGGCCAAATGCTTCGCCTTTGATCTGAAGCCCTGGTGATTATTGCGCATGCTCCATATATTATCGATATAATATTGCCCAGCCCTAATTGTAAGTGAATGAAGATAAAGTCCATTTAAACTAGGGTACCTTAGAGCCAACAAGTTATCCGGCTAAACAAGAAGTCCAGCTTTGTGATAGAGGCCCCTGATCTCCACTTAGTTCAGGGTACTCCAGTCTACATGGACAGGTTATCAACCAGTCACGTCTTTTGTTTACACTTAGTCAGCCAACAGCATGCCAGATAGACCAATAAACTTTATTCACTTCACCTGTGAAACAATCTTAGCGGATTTACAGTCCGCTAATGGTTTTCAAAATTAGCGTAAATGCTAATCTGGCAACAAAAAAGTTAGCCTCGTGGTTAGCGGATTAGTGGAACCCTAATTTAAAGCTGCAGTTTCATCATACTTTTCATGTTTAGATTTTAGATGTTTAATTAGATTGCTAGTGTTGTCCAAACCTGGTTTCGTACCTCCTTTTGATAGTTCAGCAGAGCATGATTTGCAGTCTGCTATACTTTTTGGATTTTATTAATGAATAAGTTTCCATTTGCTTATTAATGATATCACTGATGCGTCATTAAATGGCATTGGTTATAGGCATAGGCACCTTGTCATGAAGATGAGTACAAGGACATGAGCATAGTTTCTTCGGTATTTGTGCATTTCTAGTTTGTAATGCAGGGTAGTGTGTGGATGCTTGTCCAGTCAGAACCTACTTAGTTGGCGAATCTTCTTATGACTTATGTCCATTTTCCCCAAAAACATTGAAGCACAACCGATTTCCTTCAGAGGAGCATGGAGATGGAACTTTTTTTGGTGATGAAAGTGTGTGATTGCAGTGAAGACTGTCATAACCATGACGCTGATCAGCATGAGGGTCAGCTACCCCTCTTCTGTGTCCCTGGTATGTAGACTGAAAGTTTCAATCCCAGCTTGATGGGGAACTACAACTAACAGTGAGAGCAGAATCAGGAAGCCCATATCTCACATGAACCGCAAAACAGGAAACATTACATGTATTAAAACAATGATTGTAGGTGTTACCAATCACTTTTAAAAATCTTCATATTTATTTTAAATTTTTACAATTACAACAGTGTAAAAAGGAAAAAAGCACTAAGAGCATATTTCCAGCCCCACTGGAAAACACACATAAAGGCACAGAACATTCTGGATAAGCTACATAAAGGGAGAAGAAAGAAAATAAACAACTATAACTGAGCGAAATGTAAGATGCAGAATTATGCAACATATTTAATAGGTCTACTGGCAGTACTAGGATTAAGAATGTCTGACTTACGGACAGCATGTACATATGAACATAAAAAAAGAGGGTCAGAGGGTCTTTGGCTCAATGTACACTACAGTGCTTTATGTAGGTACTTCATTATTATTAATATTATTATTGTTCTGACATGCCTACACATTCCACTTAGACTTGGATGGATTTCAGCCGTGATCTGGGGACTGCCTGTATATATGACTGTAAGAGCGACCAGATCCTCATTACTCTGATCTTTCATGTCATGTATGACACCTTTTCACTAGCCATATATTAATAGAAGTGGCTTCTGGCTTAGATCAAGACCACAGAACAATTTTTAGTCATGGAAATGAGAATACTCAAGACATTTGCTGCTGTTCTTGTGCCGACCCCTAGTGAATCACGTCTTACCAAAAACCATCTACAACTTTCATCTATTTGGCAGGTTGGTGCGTATTTGGTAGAGAGGCTGCCCCTAAATATTTTAGGCTTCAAAAACTTGAAAAGTTTTTTATTTGCTTTCCTTTATTGTTTCAAATATAAATAGTGACTTATAAAGCTTCTGGAAGAATTTTGCTGACAAATGGCGGGGAAGACAGAAGTAAGAAAAGTAACGGAAACTAACGAATATTTTGATAATCGATTAATCTGACAAATTTTCTTCCCCCAATTAATCAGTTATTACTTTTTTCTAAGGTGAGAGACAGCATAGTATGAGTATGCACAGAAGCACAGTAAATAAAACATACATACTCTTTTAAAGTTAATGACTGCTGATCTAACAACGCACAATGAAATTAAATACATGGACATTGGGTGATGCTGCCAAGTGCTGAGAATAAAAGGGAAGTGCAATTAATATACTATTTGTCCAGATATTAAGTACTAGAGTTGTAGTCAAGACTACCTAATCCAAGATTAAGTTCTGACTGAGACCAGAGTGTGTCAAGACCGAGACAAAACCAAGACTCTGAAGGGCCGAGATCAAAACCAGGGCAAGGACTGAAGATTAGTAAATGTACATAATATAATATAATATAATTTTAAATAAGATGAACATCATTGATTTTTTTCCCCCCCAAGTAAAATAAAAATAAATAAATGCAGCACTTGAACCTAAACATACAGCTCAACAAGGTTTTTGGAAACTTTCTAAACATTTCTAATTTAGTCCAAATCATGGTGCTTTAGATAATGTATTCAGTACTCCAGATTTTTAATGTAAAAGCACAGACTACCACTGCTGAATATTATAAAATAATTCTCTAATGTTATTTAATGTCGATACACATACGTGATGGGGGGCAGAGAGCACGCGAGCAAGTGTACCTGCATTTATTACGGACAAACAAAGTAAACATTTATTGCGGAGGAAAAAGCCTTTTCCGCATTTTACGCTAAAAATGCGCCAGCTTGCACGCTTGTGAAACAACATAGACTTTAGTGACTGAACGGCGCAAATAAAACATTCGGTGAGGAAAAACCCGTGAATGACAGGCGGCAAATTTCATTTTAAACCGTGTCTGGTTGTGTGCGCATACTACAGTAATTAATAAGATAAATAACATAAGGCTATTTACGTTGTTTAATAAAAAGACAAGATATCGACCTATTCTATAGGAAAGGTAACCTTAAATGACTTCTGTTGTGATCTGGCGCTATATAGAAAATAAAATTAACTTGGGGCGCCCCCCCTAATAGAATGGTAGGGTAAACACTTTGTGGTATATGTAGCCACATTTGATAATAGCCGATTGTGTTGACATCTTTCCCAAACAACCACGACTTCACCTGTGCGTGTATGAAGGGGCGGGCGGGTAACGCGGTCGGCAGTAACGTTATTGGTTGCACTTGAAGTGAGAAGCTATCCAATCCAACAGTAAACAGCTCAATAGGAATATACTCCGAGTTGTGGTCTCGGCTGGTCTCGAAATAAAATCCCAAGTCCATGACAATAACAAGTACAAATACAGCTGATTCAAAGACACGATCGAGACCTTCAAAAACTGGTCTTGAGTACTACAACATTTGATATCACTATAAATTTCTATCATAAAGAAATGAAGCAGCGGTGTAGTGGTGGTAAGAAATTTAAGGTGGGTAAACTATATGCACAGTAGTAAAAACTGTGGGTAACTATTCATATCCTTAACAGTGATCTCAAAGGTAAGCGCTGTTTTGTAAATTTAAAAGGTGTGTAAATGGCGCTTGTGCATTTACTCTCCACTACACCACTGAATGAAGGATTTGCATCTCCTTTTTCTTTTATGGTGGTCGGCATCCAGCATAATGATGCTTTATTGCCACCGCGGCTTTGGTTAGCTTACTGCTCCCAAATTAGGGGGTAGCCACTGTACTTATGTGTATAATAACATAGACCCAACTAATCGATTATTAAATTAGTTGTCAACTATTTTAATAGTCGATTTTAATCGATTTAATCGATTAGTTGTTGCAGCCCTAAAGGAAAGCAGCCAGTGTTAATGCAGAATGCTCATCATAAGCCTGACAAAACAGGCAGGTATAGAAGCCTAGTCTCCTAGATTACAAAAGCAAAACCGGAGCAATTTGTCATCTACAGCAGTCTCCAGTCAGGAATGGCACATCCCCCCAGATTTCCATTGGCCAGTGGAAACGGACACTTTAGTATTACCATGAATATTTATTTTCCTTGCCATTGATTTGATAAGGTGATTTTTTTTATTCAAAAAGTTTGCTGCATTGAGAAATCAAGTTCAGCAGGGGTAGAGAGCTCTGGATCTTTTAAGATCAGGAGTATCTCATGACCACCGAGAGAAATGCAATGTTCCTTTTCTCCAAAATCACAGCAGAGATTTTCATGCCAGCTGCAGTGAGTATCAGTGCTGAATGCTACCGTTGGGCTTAAATGCAGACATCTGTGATTTGATGAGATTGGTGCCTAATCTGACCTTTTCCAGTATAAAAAATACCTTCTCAGCATCTAGAGAAGCTATTAAGGCTGGATCTCATCTTTTTCCAAGATGGCCCATGTTATTCGAAAGACATTGTACATTATCAGTTTAATAGCAGAATTTAACAAATCCAGTCTGTTCTGGTTTGATAATGTGGAAGAAATATTCTAATCTGCAGGCCAGTACTTTGGGTATTACATTATGGTCTATGTGAAAAGGAGCAGCATTCTTTTGGATTTCTGTTCTTTTTAGTAGTAAGATGTTAGAAGCAATTCTCCATATTTCTGGAATGAAATTTTCTAGTACTATAATTGACTACAGGCTTAAAAATGTATCTCAGGGCAGAACTTTTTGTGAACCTCCATAGGGTATCTGTCAGGTCCTGATGTTTTTCCTGGGGCCATTGATTTGATCTTAGGTTTCCTCAGGAGTAAAGGGCAGTTTTAAAGATACCTGATCTTCTGAGACTGAGATATTTCATACAAAGAATATCTACAAAACCTGTGATAGAGCATTAAGTGGTAAAGAGATTCAAAATAACCGTGAGGTTTTAGGGTGTACTCCTGCTTGGCCCGATTTGTCTTGTACTGTATCCAGACATGGAGCAATCGCACTGGTCAAACGTGCTCAGGCATGATATGGATCACCTAGTGTGAGTTCACCCTTAATGGTCAAGAGCTTGTAAGTAGTGTCACCATTTTGCTTTTGTAGATATTCTGATGTTGTTTCAGCTGGAAAGCAGGAACAACTGCGTTTTTTCCTGATTCATAATATTTTTTGTTTACTGAGAGTTTATTAGTGTAATTTACGTAATCTGTTTACTTTTAATCTCTCTAGTCTGTCCAGTTTACTTGTATTTCACGGTTTATCTTGTAGGCACATTTCCTCAGACTCTAGATTCTCTTTTGTTTTTTGTATAAGAAATTAAATATCTTTTGGCTGCATCTTATTTGTTTGCTGATGAGATTAACCCAAATATAGACAAGATAACAAGAGAACAATAACAAACTGGTATTCTGAAAACCTACAGTTCATTACAACTCAGAGTAAAACAACCAAAACTATGGTACTGGTCTTTATGCCATTTGTATTTTGCTTACACATTACATGCTGAGATCAAAGCCATTGGTAAGTCTTTTTTCTCCAAAACGATAAACTATAGGAGTTTTCTCACTGCATGAACCTTTCTCAAGAACCAGGACATTTTGCAGGATCTTAGAACTTCTGTCACATTGCCACCACAGGAACTCGGCCCGATTTGTAGTTTCTCAGAGGTACTTCCAGAACCATTTTTAATCCCTATCCCAGAGTAGATACTTCTCACTTTACCAGGAGCTACTGGGTGGAGCTTATAGTGATAAACTTGCTGGCTGGGTGACCAAAAGCAAGGGCGAAAGCTTGGAAGTTTTATGTGGAAGTGTGAGGAAAAGAGATGGAAGCAACAGAACAAAAATTGTGCAGATGGAATTATTTTTGTGTATAAATTACATTAAATGTAAAATGCTAAATGCATTTATTTCTTGCGTCTCCATATTTCTGCATTGGAAATCTCGATCGTTACCCAGTAGACTTTTGTCTAATATGTCTGGTGCTGGTGGTAAAACTTGCCACTGCTTATTGGCGGAATAATGGTACAACCCCATCGATCCCCCCCAATAGCTAACCAGTAGCTAACAAATAACTAACAAATAAAACAATTTGTTCATTCTCCATTCGTTTTTCGGTTGCGGTGTAGTTTTGTGAAGTTGTGTGTGCTCAACCACAGCATATGCCCTGCAAAACCAAAGCCTTTTTCACTGCTTCACATTCACACTGGTCACCTCTATAGCACTGTGGCTGACAATGTGTGTTTGCGCGCATTAGGCTTGTTGGGACCAGTGTTATTGTGAATGAAAACTGAAACAAAAACAGACACTAAATAAAAGAAAATGATTCGTGAGCTGAAATAGGTGTGGGACCTTTCTGTGTGGAGCTCACATGCTTTCCTCGTGTTTGCGTTGGGTTCCAGCGGCAGCTCTGGTTCCCTCCCACAGTCCAAAAAGCGTGCAGGGTAGGTTGATTGGCTACTCTAAGTTGGCTCCGTAGTTGTGTGATTGTGGGCGGCCTGCGGTGTGTTGGCAACTGCCCAGGGTTGGTTCCTGCCTGTGCCCCCAACAACCCCAGTTGGGATTAAGGATGATGGATGATGGATGGATGGAAATAAAAATATTTACAGAAAAATGTGGCAGACTTTAATCTCCACATCTTTTTGCCTTGTTTATCCAAAATATCTCCCCTTTTAAAAGATGTGGTTGTTGAAATGTCCCTTTCTTGATTTGCATATCGCTTCCATGATTAACCAAAATGTGGTGTGCTCCACTAACAGAATTTAATAAGTCTAAGGATACGCCAACCTTATACAAATACCTAGCTTTTCGGTGTCACAATATGCATCTCACTAATATTTTAGACGTACTTCTAATTTGCTTATTGAATTGTGGCCGGGAAAAAAAATGTCTGTATAGTTCTGGAAACCGCTGCAATAACATACACTTTGTTATTGTCAAAATAAAATTAATTTGAATTAAACGGTCTGTTTGATCTTCTGGTGGAAAATGAACCATTTAGATTTACTGACAAAACCATATAAAACAGTCGTTAGTGGCAGCCATAAAATGAGCCGACTTCTTTTCACTTCAAAGTAATCATATGTGGTTGAAGATTAGCATTTGCACCTTTTAACTCGCCTATAGCTCATTAGCTTTTATTTTCCGGTGTAGAGGAAAACATTGCAAATTCTCACTTTACTTACTTTAGAGCCTGTTTTTCAAATGTGAGGTAATTTTGGAGGTAAAACTGGTTAGGATAGCAAAAAAAAAAAATATTAGAGATGCACTGACTGATTGACCAGGGACCGGATTTGGCCGATCAGTCTCATGTGTTTCCGATCCCGTCCATTGTACACCTGTGCCACATCACTGAGTAATGTGGTGAAACACCAGAGTTAAACTTTAAACTGATTATTAAACATATACTAGATACAGTAAAATCCAGTTATAGTGGACTCTCTTATAACGGAATATCGTCTATAACGGACGAGGTCCACTGGTCCCGGCCGTGTGCCTTTAAGAACATGCAGAAAAAGCATTGGATACAGCGGATGCAACTTGTAGATGCAACTACAAGGCGCCTGGCGTGCCGGTGATGTCCAGCACAGGTACTTAGTCCGGATTATTAATAGTCACATCTGGTTGGATTAATACATGTACAATATAATTATCTATGCCACAATTGTGTCTGATGGGGTGTGGCATGAGTAAATGGTGTCCTGTAGTTGTGTTCTGAGCATACAGCAACTCTGGATATAACGGACTGCACACTTGCAAAAAAATTGGAAAGCGGAATTGGCCAAGAAAATTGCAATTGGTGCATATAAAAATAATTTCATTAATCAGTTAATTGTGATCAGGCAACTAAGTAACCGATCACAGAATTTAAGTCACAGTTCTAATAAAAACTTTACACAATGTACAGTTTCTGGTTAGTGTCATAGAAACAGGGATCCATATTTTGCATGCTAGCAGGTGTACTTCATACCACGGTATAAGGTATTTTGATGGTATTTTCAAAAGCAGATTCTGGCTTTTTGAAATCTTAGCAATGAAATTCACCAGGTGGGGCATTGCCGTAATACCACTCAACCCTGCTAAGAACTTTAAATCTGTTCATAAAAGTTTACCTATTTCAACACACTGCTTGCATTTGTTTGTTGCAGTACATCTACCCTCTGCTAGTCTGGTGGAAAATCATTGCTGTACGCATGAGCCAACCGCGAGTCTGCGACCGTGTGTGGTCCGTAAGGGCATGGAGAACGGAGAAGTATGAATTAGGGTTAATACACCAACATTAACATTTGCTAGGTGGTAATGCCATTTATATGCAATTTATGCAGCAAACTGCAAAAATGCAACTAGTCTATCATAAAATGTCAAGTATTTTTAATTAATGTTGATAATTGGTATAAATTGCATACCTGTTGCACCCCTATGATTGATATATTGAGATAGTTAGGCAGCCATGTCAGACCAGATCAGGTGACGTGTGATTTTAGTGTTTCTCCTCTTTTTCTTCTTCATGGGGCCCTGTGTCCCGCTGAGGGTTAGGGTTCCCATATCCCATAATGCACTTCTGGACATTGAAGCTGTTTGATGGTGTGCTGTGTATTGACCCAGTGTGTGTGGTAGTTAGCCGCACACACCCTCGTGCAGCCCCACACCCTTCACAGCTCCTTCCCTTCAGTAAACCTCATTTGAGGCGGGTGGGCATGTATAACAATGCTCTCGTTTTTTCCATGTAGAAGAATGTAGTGACTGACTTGGTGGTCTGTGAGGGTGGTGCTTGGTAGGGGCTAGGAAACAGAAATGCCCATGACCAATCGCTGAGTGTCAGGGCTAGAGCAGAGAGGGTGGGGTGGGTGTCCCTACACGATCCTCACTGCCGAGAAGAACTTGGTGGGAAATGGAGATGTACCACTGCGCCTCATTGTTCGTGTTCAGTGGCATGTCGGACAGTAGTTGACTTGTGGGGAAATGGCAGGGGACCTGGTGTGGTGCAGAGATGTGTGCAGAGATGTGTGCAGAGATGTGTGCAGAGATGTGTGCAGAGATGTGTGCAGAGATGTGTGCAGAGATGTGTGCAGAGATGTGTGCAGAGATGTGTGCATGGAAGCCCGAGGAGCATTGCTGCGGGGGTACCGGACCGGGCCTCATCACACCAGGGTGTGGCCATCGGCACTGTGGACCCTTCCCCTCTTCCCGCCTATAGGCCTTTCGCTTTGCTTTCTTGCTGAGTCCCGGCTTTTTAAAGTCCCTTCTTCAACATGAGTGGAGCCCCAGCCATGATGATTAGCTGTCTGGGGATTTATGGTGGATGGTAGATGTTGAATAATACACTCCTTGTCCTCTGTCCAATTAAAGAAAAGTTTTATTTTTTGAGGAGTGAGGAAGAAAGCGTCTTGCTCATTGGTTATGATAAGAGTCGTTATTCACGGGAAATGTCCTCTGTCAGTCCGGGCTCTGAGGCGCGGTCTTCAGCTATCAAGCACCGACGCCCAGCTCCAAGCTGAAAGATACGGTCACGCTCGGTCGATACTCTAATGTCCCACGCATCAGACAGATTGATTACACGCATAAGAATGAAATGATTAACCCAGCCTCTCCTCTCCTCCCTACAGGGGCGACATGTCAAAACCGGACAGCTGGCCGCCATCAAGGTCATGGACGTCACGGAGGTAAGCGTGTCTCTGCCATCGCTGCTGCAGGGGACCCGGTTGGGCTGGACCACATTCCAATACATCTGCTTCATAATCAGCATCTATTTCCTGTCCTTTTACTTCTACAACATTCAGCTGTGGCTGTTTGTGGCGTCAGTATTACAGTGATATCCTCATTGTATATGTGTTTGCTTTGGTCCTTTGAGCTAGGCATACCTAAGCTACTTTATATTTAGCACTAAGTTTTGTGGATGCATTTTTGTCATTTAGGCCTAAAATGCTTGGTTACGTTCTCGCATGTTCACAACTTTAAATACCTTCAGATAAAAACTTGCTATATCTGGAGGTCTTAAAGGGGACTGTCTCCCTGCATCACCTAGAAAGAGTTATAGCTATAGGAGTGTAAAAAAGGACTCCGAAAGAGCTATAGTTGGACATGTGTACTCTGTATGCGTGCATGATATTTTCTTGTAATTGCACAAAAATGCATAAAGATGTTCAATTAAGTGAACACACATCTCCAAATTGCCCATTGTGCGTGTGTATGCCCTGTGATGAACCGGCACGTACTCCAGGGCGTACACTTTGCGTAAAATACAGTCACGGAAGTAGAGAATAGCGGAACTTCGATATGTCCTCCTGGCTCCGTACAGTGGTGGCTCTGGCTGGGCCGCATGCAGGCCTGCTGAGCCCCTCAGTCCCCTCTCAGTGTAGGACGCTGTGCCCTTAAACCTCCGGATTATTGGGCCCGTTCTTTGAGGTGGTTACGGTTTGGTTATGACTGTTTTTCACTCATATTCAGTCACACCATGACTGGGCGCTCAGGATGGGAAGCGGCACAGGGAGGAACATGCAGTCATATTTAAATATAGACCCCCCCCACCCCCCTGGTTTCATGTAGGGTGAGCACCACACGGTTGTAATGCCTACCCTCAACGTGTTTGTGGTACCGAACTCGCTCTGGCACTGTGATGCTAAACGGGGCAGCAGTGGGACTCAAACCAAGTCCCCCCCCCACTTAACCACCAGGTCCCTAAAGAAAACTCCTGTGCCCCAAAAATAGGCGAGAGGGGGGTACAGCAGGAGTGGCACCCTCTGCCTGCCCGCCGCAGCTGCTCTCACCATGTGCACTTAAGTGCATTTTCTGCTGTGTGGGACGGGGTGAGGTTGCCATGGATGCGGGGGTCCGCTAAACAGCAGCTTCCCTGAGGGGGGGGGGGCAATGTCCCCTTAAATAGCATGGGGGCCTGTCCACTGGATACTCACTGAGCTGCTGTACTGTCTGTGTTCACTGGGGGGTGGGGGGGGGGGCTGGGATCCTTTCTTCATTTATGTCCAGGTTTATTTGCGTCATAAACCCTGTTTACACTTGGTTTTAAAATGCATCTTGGTCAGCACCAGATACAAGTGTAAACGGCCGTTAAGACGCATTGTGATCCGATCGCTCAAACCACTTGCCGAGGTGGTCTGGGACGCATTTCACCACAACTTTTTGTAGTGTAAATGCTAATGTATCCTAATGCATCCCTGACATGAAGCAATAACGAATTCTGAATACAAGTGGTCAGCTGGACACCTTGGCGATGCATGAGAAACGCTGGTATCAATGGCGATGTCTCTGCTCTCTGCTTGTAATCCAGTCACCAACAGGGTCTTATCATTCCTGGGTAGACCATGTAGCATCACGCTGTATTGCCAAATCCCCATCTTTACATTTGGAATTTATACTTTTATAGCAATACATACAGCAAGTTTTGTTAGATACTTGTACATTTTTTTTCGCTTTTACTACTTGTTGATTTTTGTATTCACCTAGTATTTGCAGTGCGAGGTCGGTAGACTAGCATGCCAGTAGCTCTGTCTTTTTTGATAGTTTGAGAGAGGAGTCTATGGACTACATTTCCCAGAATTCTAGGGTTACCAGCATAATTATGGGAACTATGAGAAATGGGATATCTGAGGCAGGTCAGTCATTGGCTGAGCAGAAGAGGCTGCTTGTGTGTGCCTGACAGGCCGCAGTGTGCTGGTGGAGCGCTGTGTGTCTCGAGAGCAGTGGGGGTGAGAGGGGGGGGCTGTGGAGAGCTTCCATGAGCATTCATCAGCATGTGCGCTCTGACCCAGATTGCCTTTCCTGCTCTACGTCGTCGTATCCGCAGCACACTGCTGTTCGAGGAGCAGGAAGCCACACGCCTGTGCGTGTGTGTTTCCAGTGTTTTGTCAGAATTCCTTCCATTCCAGTCTGAGGAGAGCGCCTCCTGCTGTATCGTTGTGGCGTGCCGCAGCGTGGCCTCACAGGACCTTGTAAAGATTCACTGAAGAACCTGCCTGGAAAAAGCAGCAGGCTGTAAAAGCCGTGCTGGTCACAGCAAATCCCTCGAGGTATGGGGCTGCTTCTCCTCACGGCTCCTCATGGCTCCTCACGGCTCCTCATGGCTCCTCACGGCTCCTCATGGCTCCTCACAGCTCCTCATGGCTGCCCCAATCAGGTCGGCGCCCCCCTTTGTCGACTGACAGACAGGTGGCGCCACTCGCCAGTGGGCTGATGAGCGGAGCCCATGTCCCTGTCCCAGACCCTCAGGAATTGGTAGGGGGGTGGGGTGAGAAAGATGGCCGCCGTGTGTCTGCACTCTGCCAGGCAGCCCTGAGCAGCCCCCCCACCCCACTCCTGCTTTTGACACCCTTTGGCCTATTTGCACCACCTGACTCGTGTGGGCCCATCCATCCATGGTCACATGACGCCGGGGGGGTTTGCTCCACCCCCCGGGGGCCTTGTGGCTGAGGACGGCCGTAACTAAACAGCTGTGTGGCAGAAAGAGGAGAGGGAGGCGCTGGTGGGGGGGACAGAGAGGGGAAGAAAGGAGTCTATGAAAGAGCAGAGTTTCCACAGACCGTCTGCACAGGAAGTCCTGTTCACTAGCTGGCTGTACTTCCTGTGTCAGAATAGTGTATAATGCCCTATTGGTATGATGACTTGCGGTTATGGGCAGACAGAAAAAAAAGTAACTGTTTACTAGCTATGTGTGTTTATGGAAAATCATGTGGGGGAAATGGTTTTAAAAGAGAAAAAACCTCTTGGCCTCGCTGTAGCGATGAGGCCCCGAATGCTTTGTGTTTGTGGAGTAAGTGGGCCTTTGAGGGCAGGTACTGTAGGAAAATGTAAATGAAGGAAGATTTATCTTGGAATGTGATTAAAACTTGTCTCCCTCCTACTCTCCCTGCCTCGGTCGCCTCCCCCAGTGCAGCCCCCCAAGTCGTCAGTGTTGTTTTAAGAGCCAGCCAGTCATCAAATGACCTTGTTACATATTCTACAGGCTTTGCTCTGTCCTCTGACATCTCCAGAAGGTGGCAGCCTTCATGCTCACCAAACCCCCCCCCCCCCCCCCCACCCCCCCCGGTAGCAGGTCTTCCTTTGCCGGGCCAAGCCCAAAATCCACGTGTGAATCACCCCATGGAAAAACAAGTGGAAACTGCAGGAGTGATGACAGGAAGGGTGAATTAAAAACTACGGCAGGAAGTGAGGAAACTGCAGAGGGGGGGGGGGATTCCCCCACCCCCAGTTCCTGTGTGAGACGTATGCTGCACATAGAGCAGCAGTTGCCCATGTTTAGGAATACGCTTATCCTGCATGGCAGATGTGTGACCTGTCCTGAGATTCCCCTCCAGTCCATCACCCTGCTCTTGGCCAACGTGCTGGAAGTTGAGCGCAGATCTTTTAGAGAAGCACCACCACTGAGGGCGGTAACCAGTGTAGAAGGTTCTGCAGGCCATTAAGCGAACAGCTCGTCAGCCTGGAGGCCTTTAGAACGAGGGAGGCCAACATGCAGCCTGTAAAGTTTGCTTTAAGCAAAGAGGCACATAATTGAAATCAGGCATGTGTAAGCGGTTGGTTTATATTTTGTTAAGGCTCTGAAGCTATAACAGCTTTTCTGTGGGGAAAGAAAACAAAATATGACCCCCCCCCCCTCCCTCTCTCTCTCTCCCTCTCTCTCTCTCTGAATGTGTTTTAGGATGAGGAGGAGGAAATTAAGCTGGAGATCAACATGCTGAAGAAGTACTCTCACCATAGAAACATCGCCACCTACTATGGTGCGTTCATTAAGAAGAGCCCCCCAGGCCATGATGACCAGCTCTGGGTGAGTCTCCCACTGACCTCCACCCCTCAGCGTGCGCACGCGCACACACACACGTGTCCGCGTGTCGAGCTTCATGTACCTTTGCGTTCCCCCCCCCCCCCCCAGCTGGTCATGGAGTTCTGTGGGGCGGGCTCCATCACTGACCTCGTGAAGAACACTAAGGGGAACAGCCTGAAGGAGGACTGGATCGCCTACATCTCCCGTGAAATCCTCCGGGTGAGTGCCCCCCCCCCCCACCCCACCTACCTCCTCCACCTCCTCTCTCCCTCCTCTTCTTTCTCTTTGCACCTTCCAAGTGTGTTGGGTAGATTCATCCTCAGTTCCTCCAGGGTTCTGTGGATGTCCAGACACGCTTCTGCTCTCCTCCTCCTCCTCATCACCCCTCTCGCCTTCTCTCTGCAGGGTCTGGCCCACCTGCACGCCCACCACGTCATCCACCGTGACATCAAGGGCCAGAACGTCCTGCTGACAGAGAACGCCGAGGTCAAGCTGGGTGAGTGAAGGCTGGAGACAGGGCAGGTTCTGGGGGGACCAGGGCTGGCTTTGCTGCCGAGTCCAATCGTCTTTTTTTTTGTAAACCCGAATGAAGCTTTACTGCTGCCTTTTTAACATCACCCAACAGAGAAGACGGTTGTATATTGTGTGTTTATACCAACATGGTTTCCATGTGATATTTTATTTCTCAGGTACAGGACTTGTTTGAAACTGGTTTCCTTTGATTGTGTCCTTCAGTGGATTTTGGTGTGAGTGCCCAGCTGGACCGGACCGTGGGCCGGAGGAACACCTTCATCGGGACGCCGTACTGGATGGCCCCCGAAGTCATTGCCTGCGATGAAAACCCTGATGCCACCTACGACTACAGGGTGAGACGCTTACGGGTGGCTTTGTCGAAGCAGTGCTCCCTCGTGGTGTCAGTGGGGAGACGCCCCCTGGGGGATGGAGATGGAAGTGCAGACTGCAGGCCCAGGCCCGGTACCTGACCATGTCTGTCTCTGCAGAGCGACCTGTGGTCCTGTGGGATAACGGCCATCGAGATGGCAGAGGGGGCTCCCCGTGAGTTCGCCCGACGCCGCTCCCTTTCACCTCCTCTTTACACTCTCTTCCTCCCTCCTCCTGCGCTCCCAGAATACTTTCATAGCAGAAAACGTGTATAGTGAATATACATAGATACCTGTGATTAGTAAGTCTTTTAATCCATCCTAGTCTTTCTACATTTCTCTGTTCTTGTTTTTCGCTCTCCTTCTACCTCTGTCAGCCCCCCCCCCTCTCTCTCGCTTTCTTGCGTTTTCCTGCGGGCTGCCTTGGTCCCCTTTTGAGCTGTCGCATGTCCACCTGCATCTCCTCGTGTTTCTCACTAACTGCCCTGTTGTGCAGCACCCAGCTCTATTCGCTGGTGATCCTCTTTCCCGATATCTGACGGCTGCCCTGTTCTGTCTCCCAGCGTTGTGCGACATGCACCCGATGAGGGCGCTCTTCCTCATCCCCAGGAACCCCCCACCAAGGCTCAAGTCCAAGAAATGGTGGGTTCAAATTTACTCAGGAATGTGTGTGTGTGTGTGAGAGAGGGAGGAATTTGTATATATTACATTGTGAGGACCAAATACCAGAAGTCTTTTAAAGTATTTTATTCTGTTTGGTTACTTATGGGTAAGGTTAAGGCTGGGTAGAGGATAAGGTCGTCATTGCTGCGGTTATGGCTTTCCCCTTGAGGAAATGGACAGTCCCAGCAAAGATATGAATATAAATGTGTATGTAAATGACAGATTTTTCCGTGTGGGGCTCCTGGGGGAGGCCCGCGGCTCCGGATTGGCTGAATCCGCCACGGCCTTGCAGCCCTGATAGGGCCGTCTCTTCCGGATAACCTATCTCTATGTGGGAGTTAGTTCCCACAGTAGCAATTTGTCTTGCAGTAGCTCTCTGGCAGCACTGATGACAGAAGTCAGGAGCAGCCAGGTGCAGAAAATGGTCCTAGTCGAGTCTGAGAGACGATTAGTTTATATAGGTCGGCTCCCTTCGATGACCCCTTGACTGACAGCACAGCCTTATCTGTGCTGTTATATTTAGCTCAGCGAATTTGATTTTAGGTGCTTAATTCAGCTGTTGGTCTCACATTCCAGTCACTGCTTTTTTTTTTAATGCAGCATAATATGAAGGCCGCTTGTCGTAAGGCTCGTCAGGCCTGTAAAGCAGACATTTTGCTTTTTTTGGCTGCAATCCGTTCCTGGCCTCATCCCTGAAGCCTGTCTGCTTTCGCCGTCTGATCCGTCTCTTCCCCATGTGAGCTGCTGAGTCCTGCAGTCGTAAAGGCAGGGCGTTACTGGGCCGAGGTCTAATGAGGGAGCGCCGCAAACAATACCATTTGTGTGGGGTGACGCGTGACCAACTCCACGGCTTATGTGCAGATGTCGATTGCAGAAACACCCCCCCACAAAGTGACTGAATCCACGGCGTTGGGTTAACTGCCTCCTGAGCTGTTTTTTTCTGGGTTTTCTAATTAATTATCAATACTCATATAACTCCTGTAAATGAGATCAGAGATTTCCTGAACCTGCAGTGAAATGGTTTGTGATCAGACGTTTATAGCTGGAAGTCGATATTAAAAGGTAGAGATGGGGTGGAAGCTGGTGGGCCTGCAATCCTTCTAGGACAGTATCTGACCGACCCGATGCCACTAATGTTCAGGTAAAGGCAGCTCCAGGTCTGACTGTCGCTGCCGTTAGAGACGCACTGTGAGGTTAGTAATGTTGTCGGCTTCTCCGCAGGTCTAAGAAGTTCTTCAGCTTCATCGAAAGCTGCTTGGTGAAGAACTATATGCAGAGGCCGCCGACAGAGCAGCTGCTGAAGCACCCCTTCATCCGGGACCAGCCCAACGAGAGGCAGGTCCGCATCCAGCTGAAGGATCACATCGACCGCACCCGCAAGAAGAGGGGCGAGAAGGGTATGAGCTGCCGCGGATGGGGGTGGGATTAAGGACAATGGGGGGGAAGGGGGCGCTGAAAGGCGTCCTTTTAATTGGGACTGCTTGAGCTGGTTAGGCAGTCTAGACCAGTGTTTCCTTCTCCGGTCCTCAGGGACCTGCAGTTCGTCCACAGTCTGACATGTGGCCCTGACCCCCTGGTACTGGCAGGGGGCTGGGGGGGACAAAAACATGGGCTTACTGTGGGTTGGGAAACACTGGTTTTGACATTGCGGTCACGTCTATCAGTGGCATCAGTCACTAGGCCGTTGTCCCCGCAGTGGGGGCCCCCCCCCGGACTTTGTAACCCCTTTCTTTCTCACGCGTTGCTGGTGGCTGCCCAGGTATCGTGTTTCCACACCGCAGCCTCGCCCTTCATTGTTGGTCAGTTTCCAGTTCTTTAAGCGCTACGCTGTGCTGCTTTGGAGCTACTGAACGCTCGACATCCCATGCTTTTGCAGTGCTAGGCAACCTGGCATAGTCTAGGCTTAAAGCCAGATTTAAAATCTCAAGCAGCTTAATTAGATGAGTTATTTTATGGAGGATTTCTGTGTTAAGTCGTCTCGGCGCTCCCGCTGTCCCAACACAGTGCTGAGCTGGACCTGTGTGGTGTTTGAGGGGGTCTTACAGGAAGTGTTCAGTGGCTTGTCACTCTCTTGTGCAGACGAGACCGAGTATGAGTACAGTGGGAGTGAGGAAGAGGAAGAGGAGACTCCAGAGCAAGAAGGGGAACCCAGGTACGCCAACACCCCTCACACGGGACTTTCTGAGTCTCAGCATCTGTTAGCGGCGCTATGTAGAATTCTTCCAAACAGTAACCATGGCAACATGGAACGCGTTTCTGCATCGCCTAGAGACGCCCATTTCACCTGTGTTACCAGCAGCCATTTCACCTGTGTTACACCTTGTTTCCATGGCAACCCAGAGCCGTTCTGACACCATTCTGTCACGGCCACGAAATATGGCCAGATTTTAACAAGAGAGAAAAAAAAAACAGCCTCCATATGCTCTCGCACCAGTGTGCCCCTTGTTAATCCCCACTGACGCTTTGCTGAAGCTCTCTACTCCCGTCCTGTGTTCTGTACTCCTGATTTGTGTCTCCAGCATGCATTTGGACACATACACACGCAGGCCGCTGCTGTACACTACGCAGGTTCAGGTCAGGATTCGTAAGGTCTGGGCTGATTCATTTAAGCCCCTAACATTTTTACCAAGCTTTACCCAGGACTGCAGCAGCTGTTTCTGAAGACATCTTGTATATCAGGAAGGCGACTGTGTTTGAACTCTTAAACTCTTATCCTTGAAGTGACTGTGAGCCTGACATTGTTGCCTTAGGTTTTAATAATATCTAGGGGCCTCTGTTTGACTGACAGCAGGGCTGTAATCTTCACACTGGGGACAAGCTCAGCATCGCTGTCCATATCTCACCCACAGCTCCATCGTCAACGTGCCCGGCGAGTCGACGCTGCGCCGGGACTTTATCCGCCTGCAGCAGGAGAACAAGGAGCGCTCCGAGGCTCTGAGGAGGCAGCAGCTCCTGCAGGAGCAGCAGCTCCGTGAACAGGAGGAGTACAAGCGGCAGCTGCTGGCAGAGAGGCAGAAGCGCATTGAGCAGCAGAAGGAACAGCGGCGGCGGCTGGAGGAGGTGGGTTGGGGCGGCGGTAACACTGAAGGCATCGGCCTGGCCGCCTCCTTGGGGCACGCTTTGGTCCTCCTGTGTCCTCCTGTGTCCTCCTGTGTCCTCCTGTGTCCTCCTGTGTCCTTGCTGGCCGGATGACGGCCAACTGAGGCTGGCCTCCTCCCCCTGTGCCCCTGCCTGCATATTCTAGGTAACCCTGTAGATGATCCCAACAACTGGGATGGGAGGCACTGGTCTAGATGACCAGTGAGATGACCAGTGACACTAGCGATGTGAGGAGCGATGTTCAGGACTGTCGGCTACAAGCCCCTTTTTTGTCACGCCGCTGATTCACCTTTTGATCAGCCTGCCCCCCAAATGGCACCCGGTGCTGAAGCATTGCTGCCTTATTGACTCCAGGCCTGAATAATGGATTGACAGTGAAAGGATGCATTTTTTATATTCAGCCCTGACTAACAGTGTATTGTTTCTGGCACCCTGTTACTGTGTGTTCAGACATGTGACTGAGTAATTGTGGAGTGTCTGGTCTTCATGCATCATCTCTGAAGACATGTTGGTTATATAATACGTTGAATAATGTAGTTCTCTGAATAATGTAGTTCTCTGGAATTGTTATCAAACATTTAAATCCTTTTAGATTTGTAATCGTTGAGCTCTGTGTTGGTTTTGAGACCAAAAGGCACCTAATTGAGCAGATATGCAGCCCAGTCCCGTGTCCCCCGTTGTCACCCAGAACCGCGGCCCTCGCTTGTCACCCTGACATGCAGCCCTGACCCACGTCCCCTTGTAACACCCGATACCCACCCCCCCCCCCCCCTCCCGTCGTCGCTCCTACACGATGCCCCGACCCGCGTCCCCCCCGTCGTCGCTCCTACACGCTGCCCTGACCTGTGCTCCCTGGTGTCACCAACAGCAACAACGCCGTGAGCGTGAGATGCGACGGCAGCAGGAGCGTGAGCAGCGACGGCGGGAGCAGGAGGAGAAGAGACGCATTGAGGAGATGGAGCGCCGTCGCAAGGAGGAGGAGGAGCGCAGGAGGGCTGAGGAGGAGAAGAGGAGGGCCGACCGCGAGCAGGTACCAATCAGCTCGGAATAACCAATCAGGGGATAAGCGGGTGTCGCTGGGACACATCTGGGCGGGGGGGGGGGAGTTGGTGTCTGAAGCAGGCCTGCGGCTGCAGAACTGCAGTTTGGCTGAAGGCGGAGGCTGTACTCTTACGGCCGTCTACCCTCCCTGATCGGCAGGAGTATATTCGCCGTCAGCTGGAGGAGGAGCAGAGGCACCTGGAGATCTTGCAGCAGCAGCTGCTCCACGAGCAGGCCATGCTCCTGGTAAGCCAACACCCATGCCCAGGTCCCGGGAGGCTGGTGCAGCCCTGAGGAGAAGTTGCTGCGTGGCAGTTCACACGGCAGTATGGTCACGGGGGGTATTTGCGCCATCCTTTGCCTTGTTTTTGTTCTCCGGTCGTCATAGACACAGTTAGTGACATCATTAGCATTGCCGTTGAACATGGGCAGTGTGCAAACGCAGGTATCTGAAAGCTGTAGGTGGATTCTGTGTCTCTGTGTCTGTTGGTGGGTGACCTGTAGCACTAGACCTCTTCTGCACGTTCCTCCGGAATTGCAATGAGCTTGTGAGAACATCCGATCAGGAAGGAAGTGGAATTCCCCGTTTTCCGCCCTGCAGATCCGTAAGTTAGAACGGTTGTATGGAGACACATTGAGTTCTGTATTCTGAGGCGATGTGTCTGTCTCTTCCTGCACCATACACTGTTCTGACGGCTACGGATCCCAGTGCCACCACTGCCTCCACACTTCTCCTCCAGTTCTCTCTGATTTTTCTCTAAAGTTCTGGGCTTCCCACACCTGTCCATCACCTTGTCCATTAGACCTTCCTTCACAGCTCTTTCATACATTATTGCGTCATACATAAATCGCTTTCTTGCTGCTTTTAGGTTGACCATTTCATGTTTGCGTAGGCATTTTGACGCTGTAGTGTCACACGTTCATCTCTGAGTATTTTGACGGCTGCGCCTGGCATCAGAAACACTGACGGCCTCATCGCATTTGAGTTTCTCCCAGACAGCACACTCTTAATTTTTATTAGTATTGATTCCTTCAAATTAGCTCCTTTGCTTAGCTTTCATAATGTCACTGCTTAAAGCTTGTTTTGCAGAAAACTAGGGATACAGTATATCTAAGTATAAAAGCATCTTCTAATTGCTAATCCTGATCAGGCTCATGGGGTGAGCTGGAACCTATCCTGGGTTTAAATTAAGTGTAAATTACATTCTGTGAACCTGGGTAAGTGTTTGGAAAATGGACGGATACAAGACAAATGAATGAGTTAATACTTCCAGCTCTACTTCTTGCCAGCAATAGTTAATGTTTAACTCCTACTCTCCAAAGAGAGCTAACTAGTTCTGAGCCTGGGAGTCGGGAAAATCCCAAACCCTCTTCAGTGTCAGGCTCCTGTAATCTCTACGCCTCTGCCCCCTCTTCATCATACACCAGATAAAAAATACTATGGCCCCTCCACCCCCCTCCCCAAAAACTGCGCCCTTATGCCAGCGGGGGCCTCATCCGCCTGCCTGGGCTCTCTGTGTGTCAGGAGTACAAATGGCGGGAGATGGAGGAGCAGCGGCAGGCTCAGCGCCTCCACAGGCAGCTGCAGGTGGAGCAGGCCTACCTGCTGTCGCTCCAGCAGGACCACAGGCAGCAGCAGCAGCATCAAGACAGGACCAAGGCCCCTCAGCAGCCCCCGCCGCACGCGCACCCCCACCCGCACTCGCCCGCAGAGCCCAAAGGCCCCACCCCCAAACCTGAGCCTGAGGTGGCCGAGCGAGCCCGAGAGGTGAACCCCCCCCACCCCCCCTGCACGCCTGTGCTCCCAGCCTGTGCTCCCGCCGGCTTCCTGCTGCTTCTGCCTGAGCTGCTGCTCTCTGCGTTTCCTCAATGCTCTGTTGCAAGGACGTGTGGGCCTGACCTCAGCTCTGCCTTTTGGTAGCGGGCCTCCCCAGCCTGCTCCTTGCACTGTTCTGTGTGTTTTATTTTGGAAATGTACGTTTAGAACCAAGGCGTCCCCTCCCCGCAGCTCCTGTACTTCACCAGTGGTCTGGACATTTGGACAATAAACCCACGTTTAAGAGTGGATTGTCCATGGTCTCCCAGCCCATCTCCTTAATGCTGCTTGAATAAAATTAACGGCCCCTGTAACCCCCGCCTCCCCCTCCCCCACCACCACCAGCCAGTGTTACATGTGCATGACCTAAGAAAGCACATGACAGCAGATGCCCCCCAGGACTGAGAGCCGTTGTCTGAGATAAGGCAGGACACCAGGGAAACCTTTGCTTGCACACCATAAACTCTCTTCTTTACATCTTCTCTGAAGGCTGTAGTGCTGCTGTCTGAAATTGCTTGCTCATACACTATGCAGCCTTTACTAAAACCTCTTAAGATGAAACATCTTTTTGGGTTCTGTTGTAATTGTCAGCACAGCCTGTACTGGGATTCTTGGAGACCAGGGTGCCTTATGTGATTGGACCTTTTTCTTAAATGATTTTTTTTTTAATGGTATCTCGTCAACCCTAAAATGGAGCTTTTCGTGGAAACGACTGAACCTTTAAGGTGCTTTGGCTTCATGTCTCCTCCTGACCATATATTATCACCCATCATCTGTTTTCTACCCACATCCAAAATTCTCTCTGACCCAGAAGCTCATCGTATGTCAGCATCACCGCACGCACTCATTTATCGCTTTCATTCACGCTAGCTGACCTCATACTGCCTGGCTCACATAATCACTTCACAGTGATACTTAAGTCCGGTGCGTTTCACAGGTTTCTGCTGAAGAATGAAAGATTAGCTGTTTGCATTTGGAGCAGGAGTCTATGGCATCTTGTAATTCAGCAGCATGGGAAAGGTAGCGTAGCCATTTCTGTCAAAGGTTACTCTTAAGAGCCTTTTGCTAGTGTACTTGTGAATTTGCACGTCTATCTCACTCTGGGCTGGTTCTTCCGTGGCTACACCAGTTTAGCTCCACCTTGGTCTGATTCATTTTCCTCATGTCCATTCAGTAGGATTTGGGCGAGTACTTTTAAAGCATTTACGGGGTGTTTCATCGTAAACTCCTGCGGGGTTTGATTTAAGCGTTGCGGTGTGGCGCTCTGGGGAGGACGGCTGGCAGTGTCTGAGAGCCCCGGCGCCTGGGACTTCTCATTTTTGCCCCCTTTTCGCCGTACGTGTGCCAAGAATGACATTGACAGATGAGTGACCCATCTGAAGGCAGTTTCCTGCTTGAGATGAGCACGCTGGTGCATTGTTGCATAGAGCAGATGTTTCTCAGAGCGCTCTTTAGGGAGGTCTCTACGTTCCCCATATCTGTATGTGACTGTAGTGATCGCAGTTTTGGATGCCAAAGCTGAATTTTACAATGATACTGATGCATTATCCTCCATTGTACAAGCACAGGTCCATAGGAATTTTTAGTTTTCACATATCTCATCTTGCTCTCCAAGAGATATGCACATACAGGTGAGAGAGCTTCCCCCAAGACTGTGGGAGAGTGTTTATAGTCTGGTCCTGTCCCAGAACTAACTGTCGTCCAGCTTTCTGTGGATATCACTGGTTCTCTGCTGGATTGTAGGTGTGAAATGGCCACACTGACTGCATTGACTGCAACTGGGGTATTTCTTTGTCAGCCTTTTGGGCTCCTGACTTGCATGCTTGTTGGTGTGACCCTGATTGTTTTTAACCTGTGTCTTTTTTCGGTAAGAGGTGATGTTTCATCTAAAGAGTCTTGTAACTCCATGGACTTTTCCTGTTATGGTGTTGGTATTTGAAGCAACAGTAGGTTTCTTGGGAAATTTTTTGACTGCTTGAGAGATGCGTGTTAGGGACTCTTTCACCTGTGGAAATTCATCTAAAAAGTGTACAGGTCATCTTGATTCTTGGATGAAATTCTCTCATTTTCTGCTCCTGATGAAAAATGTAATCGCAAATCCCATTGTAAGCATACATTTATCTAAGATGAATCCTCTCAAGCTTGGGGAAGAAAAATTCCCATGAAAACCGTGTGTCAGTTTGTGTTTTCTAAGACCCAGATGTGTAGCACCTACATCACCAGGGATCCTGCAGTTTCTTGTGTGAATCTGTGATTCAGGTCCCCTTGCACATCCTTCCCCTCTTCTGATTGTCCCTCCCTGAACCCCCATTCCATCCCACCCCTCTAGGCTGATGAAAGGTTTCGAAAGAACATCCAGGGCTCCCCCCAGGCCGCTCAGTCCAAGCAGCCCCCGGCTCCCTTCCACAACGGAAGCTCCGCAGAAGTTGTCGCCTCCGCTCCCCACAGGCCCATGGAACCACAGGTAACCACCGGCGCTGTTCTCCCGCTCCTCCATCAGCTGGTGGCAGAGGTGATGGCATCAGATCTCGCCTATATCTGGGATGGCCATACTCCCCCCCCCCCAGCTTTAACCGTAAGTGTCTGGTGGTCTCTGCACCTGTTGCTGTGATGCTCGAGCCCCAGGCTTCCCCTGGCCTTGCTGCTGTCCCCGACTCTGATTTGACAGTGGTAGTGTATTTGTCATTGGCTGCCAGATGTCACGTGACAGGAAATGATCAAGAGCCATTCAAACCACACATGATGTATCTGTGTTCTGCATTTTAAACTGGACTGGTATGTGTTAGCAAGTGTGTAGCTCTCACGTACATTAACCCTAACTGATCATGATCTGGGGAAATGCCTGTGGTCACCTAAGAGGATATTTCCATTCCCTATTTGGGCGTAACTTTGTGCCAAAGCTTCTGCTGATGCAGTATTTATCATTAACAAGAGTAGAGTGTGAAATGAACTGCAGAGAGGCTTCTGCAGAGGCCAGGCTTCATGCACTGCTTCACTGTTGAAACACATTACTGAGGTGGGCTAATTTCCTAATGTGTGGGACAGTAAACCTGAACTTGGTTGGTGGCCAAAGTCATTTTCCTTCGTGTGGAATGAGATTATAGGCCTCGACAGTGAAGGTGTATAAATAGTGTGACGAGCGGAGGCCAGGAGAGGCGGTGCACTGCTGGGATTACTGCTGGGATTACTGCTGGGATTACTGCTGGGATTACCGTGTAACATGCCCAGCTCCCCGGGGCTGGCATGTGTGAATGTGTTCAGTCTGAATGTCCACATGTGACCCATGCTCATCATAACAATCCATCCCCCTCCCCCATACCCCTGGCTGTGTTCTGTTCCCGTCTCACTGCTCCCCCCCCCCCCCCCCCCCCCCCCCATCCTCTGTCTGTCCTCTCCAGTGGTCTCACCCGGCCGCCCCCCCCGTGTCCCGCTCCCACTCCTTCAGTGACCCTGCTCCTAGCTTTGCACACCTCCACCTCCGACCGCAGGAGCCGCGCCAGGCCGCACCTGCACGCAGTGAACCCCCGCCCCCCCCAGAGCCTAGGGCCCCGCCCCCTGAGCCCGCCCCCAAGCACAAGCAGCCAGCCTGGGCTCGGGCCGACAGTGAGGAGGCCCCTCCCAGGGTAAGGACAGGCTCCCATCCCCCTCCTCCTCAATGCTCCTCTCCTTCCCTCCCCACTCTTTACTCGCTGTCCTCACAAAGGGGGGGGGAGTGGCAGGGGGTGGTCACTGCCGCTTTGATGGCTTTCCTGTGATGCATCCCCACATTGGAGAGATTTATGATCATCTGTCTGGACTGGCCAGCATATTGTTTGTCCTGGTCTGTGATGGTGAATCTGGGAGGATGATGGTGATAAAAAGGCCAGAGGATCTCTTTGTTGGCAGTGGCCACTATCACTGTGTCGCTTGCTCTTGTCATGGTGTTAACAGGTTATACAGTATAATTACCGCTGCCTTAATAAGCAGTGTTATGTTATTCTTCCTTTCATCATCATGCAGAACTGACTTGCCAAGTCATTGCTGCCGTCGGTCTTTAAGATGAATGATGTAATTTTTGTGATGGCAATCCGGCCAAGGCGGTGCCAGCTTGTGTTATGACCAAACGGTTGTGGGTTCTAGAAATGGGCACTGCCAGTTAAATCTGATAAATACGTAAACTGTAATACCGAATGCCCAGTTATTCAGCTGTGCAGCTTACGAAATTACTAACGAGGAAATGAGCCTATTGGTCCTCCTGGTCTCTGAAAACCCCGCATGTCTGTCAGGTGACCTGTTTGCTAAAACCCATCCTTTCCCCTTTTTTATAACCATTTGCCATCATTGTCACCCTCTCCTGCACCACCTCTCCTTCCCCTGCTGTGTGTGAGGAATGTTCCACATGCTCCGATCCACTTCCTGTTTCTGAACCATTCGTGCAGACATTCACTGCTGTCTCCGTCTTTTCTGGGCTTCAGATCATGGATCATGACAGTCTTCTCTCTGTATATTTAGTGTTATTTAGGTCCTTAAGAGATGCTTTTATCCAAGTGGATTTGCCCAAGTTATAGTTGTCTGTCAGTTAAACTCCCACATACTATGTCTGACTGCTGGGTCCAGGCCTTTGAACGCACAGCATCTATGGCTGGAAATCTTGTTAAGACTCTTGAGTGTGGTACTTTGCTCAGGAAATTGTGTAGCAGGGGTTTGCTCCATAATTCACTTCTCTTGGTTTCTGTATGGTGTCCATCTTAAGACGGTTGCCTATAAGCGCTTAACAGAGATTTAACATGAAAAAGAGCATCATAGATTTCCATAAGACTTCACATTATATGGAGGTAAAATATGAGTGTGGGAATAAAGATGGAAGAACAGAGGAAATGCACATAGTTACAGGCTACCCAACCCACCTGGGCATTCTAACCAACAGGATTGGTGTCATTTTATAGCCCCGAAGCTCATTGTTCATTGTTTGTCTTTTTCTCTTTGTAACAGAAATGTGAATGATATTGTTATATCTAGTGACCAAGATCTGTGTTTTGTTGAAGGGTTGCTGTGTTTAGGACATAATTTAATTGGTGGTGCTTCACTGAATATGAGAGATGCACTGGGGATTGTTTGCCCTTGTGCTCGCAGATGTTGAGAGAGCCTGTCTTTCTGGTAGGTTCCGGTGAGGACGACTTCCCGGTCCCCGGTGCTGTCCCGGCGAGACTCTCCACTGCAAGGGGGCGTGCAGCCCAGTGGTCAGGCGGCCCAGAGGAGCACAGCAAAGTACGGCTCCTGCACTCTCTGCCCAACTGCAGCAAGATCCTTCGGAATAAGTCAATGAGGATTGTGTGTTTTTTTTTTTCTTTTCTTCTACGACTGCTCTCTCTCTCTCGCCCGTTCACAGCAACCCTGAGCCGCGCCTCCTCTGGGATCGTGTGGAGAAGCTGGCCTCCAGGCCCGGCAGTGGCAGCTCCTCTGGCTCCAGCAACTCCAGTTCCCAGGCCGGCTCCCAGAGCGGCTCAGGGGAGAGGTTCCGGGTCCGATGTGAGTCAGAGTCACACTCATTATTTAAGCGTTTGCTAAAACATTGTTGTTGTGGTGGTGGTGGTGATGATGATGATACATGTGGCTCAGTGGGTTAGGATGGTGCGTCTGTGATTGAAAGGTTGCTGGTTCAAATCCCTGGGTCGGTAGAGTGATGCCAACCCCAATTAGCTCCAGGGGCTGGCTGACCCTGGTTTCCAAACAAACAAACAAACAAACATAAACAAACAATAAATAAATGTGTTGCTTTGGATAAAGCTGTATGCTAAATAACAAATGTAATTTTTTTTGATTATGATGACGACGACGATGCTTCTTGGCTGATTAGCAAGTTCTGTTATCCAAACAATTATTCCTGTGATGTTTTGTCTTTCATGGGCTAAATGTGAGTGATCCTGGGAAAGTCCCATGCTCTGAATCTAGTTTCCTGTCTTCTGGTCCCTCAGCGTCTTCAAAGTCAGAGGGCTCCCCGTTACAGCGGCCTGAAAATGCTGCGAAGAAGCCAGAGGAGAAGAAGGATTTTGTCCGGCCAAGCCGACCGGCGGTAAGTTTCGGCTCAATGATACAAAGGACTCTGAATAAATCCTATTATTCAGTTGAATTTAACTTGTTTTTGCCATCAGAGTGGTTTTGCTTTAAGTTCTCCAAATGGACAAGAAAAACTAATTTGCAAATATGGGAAAATCTGGTCATACATGGAAAAAGTCTACAGATGTATAGATAATGTCTGCCACTCAGAATGTGTAAGAGATGAGCTGTCCCATTGTCATGGGTGTATTGGTGTTCTGACATTTCTGGTGTTTCATGGATTTTTTTTTTCTCTCTCCCCCTCTCCATTTTTATCTTTCACCGACTGCTCTTCCGACTTGATGCCTTCGTGGTGTCATGTAACCTAATCACATGACCAATGAATGTGTGAATTCTGTAGGCTGACGTGGTAAGCCTGTGTAAACGGTCTAGTCATTCCTCCAGTCCCTCTTGCTGCTGGCCAGTGCGCTCCATCTGTTTGTCTGATGCATGTTGCTGCTTCAGAGAGACATCAGCAGCTCACGGGGGGCAGTGGACACTGTCCTCATCCCCCACCCCCTCCTACAGCACATTTCTGCCATACTTGTGTCACAATTTAGAAAAGTCTAAGCAAGTCTAATGTAGGGCTACGAGAATGATTCCTGGTCTTAGAGGGATGTCTTATGAGGAGAGATTAGCTGAGCTGAATCTGTTCAACCTCGAGCAAAGGAGCCTAAGGGGAGGACTGGTCTGTGATTCTGACAGGTTTGGATGCTGTTTAGCCAATTGACTACTTCAGTATTAGTTTAAATCCTAGAACTCGTGGCCATATAAGTGGAAATTAGCGGGAGAACATTTTAAAACAAATTTGAGGAAGCACTTCTTTACACAGCGTGTAGTTAGAGTATGGAATAGTCTTCCTGCTAGTGTAGTGCAAGCTAAAACCCTGGGTTCCTTTAAATCAGAGCTAGATAAGATTTTAACAACTCTGAGCTATTAGTTAAGTTCTCCCCAAACGAGCTTGAGTTTTATTTTGCTTGGTCCTTAGAACTACTTGAGGTTACAAGCTGGATTTCATATATCGTCCTGATTGACAAAGTCTTGAGCTGTTTGGGCAGACAGAATCTGCTGTAATGCTCCCTATGTAAGCTTCCATCTGAACAAACCGTTGCTGATAAGACCTATGAGAATGTTAGTGTTACTTAAGGCAGGGCTTTCCCAGCACTCGTGGTGGGGAAAAAATAAGTTGTCGTATTCACCTGTCTGTGACAGTTGCCATTAATTTCACTACTGTCAAATTTACCTCCTCTGGAATAGACAGGTTTCTTTCTGTTCTTGAAGCTTATTTGTGTTCATCTCACCATTCATTGGCTGGCACTTCACCAGCCCATTCTCCATTGGCTTACCTTTCACCAGCACATGCATCATTGGCTGACTTGTCACCAGCCTGCTATTGATTGGTCCATGCAATGTAACTTCCTCCAAACAGCATCCTGCTTACTGACCCCTGCCTGTGAATACATCCTAGTTTTTTGTCAAGAAGCTAAGACAAGGAAATGAGGCTGAGCTGCCATTCAGTGAAGAACTGTTAAATGAATGTACTACTGTTATACTACTGTGGTAAACTCTCTTGGAAGATCCTTGTGATATGGCAAACTTGGGGGCCTGCACGCTGACTGTAGCTTTGGTTGCTGGGTGCACATCCATCAGCCAGTGATTGACTTTTAAGCCCTCCTTCCCTCTGGCAGGATCTCACCGCCCTAGCCAAAGAACTGAGGGCAGTGGAGGAGGTGCGGCCCCACAACAAGGTGACCGACTATTCCTCCTCCAGTGAGGAGTCTGGCACCACAGATGAGGAAGATGAAGATGTCGAACAGGAAGGCGCTGACGAGTCCACCTCAGGCCCTGAAGACTCACGTGCCGTGTATGTTGACTCTGCCTCAAAGAATTCTGGATTCCATACATGTCCATGTGATGTCTTTCTAACATAGTTCTGCTTATTGAACATATCTATTTACTTAATGAAGTATGCAAGCTTTCAAAGCAGGTCACCAACAATGGAAGTGCCCCGTTATATAGCCAAAAGGCTACTTAGAATATTAAAATTAAGATGCACTTTATTGATCCCAGGGGGAAATTCTGGTGCATACAGCAGCCAGAACATCATGCACAGATGAGCTTACATTTAGCTCCAAATGCAAACTGCATAGACAGTGCACATAATGCCAACCATGTAAATGTATTGCAAACAAACTTTGAGTACACAGTATACAAATTAAATAACCTGGAAAAACAGAATATTGATACTGCAGAAATATTTAAGAATAGAATAATAAATTGGCAAAGTTATGTGTGCAGTTAATGAAGAGAGATCTGCTCTGTAACAGGATGGGATGCTCATTGTGTGTTGTCTACGCTTGGGAGTGGCCTGTCAGGTGCAGCAGGCAGGAACGATCATTAGCAGCATTTTTAGCATACTGTGGTGGAATGAGCAGGTGGCTAAATGTGCTCCAGGATAGTGCCCCCTCTGGCGGATGGACAGAATTGTTCATATTGTCCAATTTTGCCACCATCCTCTTCTCTGCTGCTGCACCCTGTAGTCCAGAGTCGGTCCTGTGACGGAGCTGGCCTTCCTGATGGCTTTGTTCAGGGTCAGTCCTGTGATGGAGCTGGCCTTCCTGATGGGTTTGTTCAGGATCAGCGCTGTGATGGAGCTGGCCTTCCTGATGGGTTTGTTCAGGGTCAGTCCTGTGATGGAGCTGGCCTTCCTGATGGGTTTGTTCAGGATCAGTCCTGCGATGGAGCTGGCCTTCCTGATGGGTTTGTTCAGGGTCAGTCCTGTGATGGAGCAGGCCTTCCTGATGGGTTTGTTCAGGGTCAGTCCTGTGATGGAGCTGGCCTTCCTGATGGGTTTGTTCAGGGTCAGTCCTGTGATAGAGCTGGCCTTCCTGATGGGTTTGTTCAGGGTCAGTCCTGTGATAGAGCTGGCCTTCCTGATGGGTTTGTTCAGGGTCAGTCCTGTGATGGAGCTGGCCTTCCTGATGGCTTTGTTCAGGGTCAGTCCTGTGATGGAGCTGGCCTTCCTGATGGGTTTGTTCAGGGTCAGTCCTGTGATAGAGCTGGCCTTCCTGATGGGTTTGTTCAGGGTCAGTCCTGTGATAGAGCTGGCCTTCCTGATGGGTTTGTTCAGGGTCAGTCCTGTGATAGAGCTGGCCTTCCTGATGGGTTTGTTCAGGGTCAGTCCTGTGATGGAGCTGGCCTTCCTGATGGCTTTGTTCAGGGTCAGTCCTGTGATGGAGCTGGCCTTCCTGATGGCTTTGTTCAGGGTCAGTCCTGTGATGGAGCTGGCCTTCCTGATGGCTTTGTTCAGGGTCAGTCCTGTGATGGAGCTGGCCTTCCTGATGGCTTTGTTCAGGGTCAGTCCTGTGATGGAGCTGGCCTTCCTGATGGGTTTGTTCAGGGTCAGTCCTGTGATGGAGCTGGCCTTCCTGATGGCTTTGTTCAGGGTCAGTCCTGTGATGAAGCTGGCCTTCCTGATGGCTTTGTTCATGGTCAGTCCTGTGATGGAGCTGGCCTTCCTGATGGCTTTGTTCAGGTGTTTAGCATCACCCTAGCTGGCCACAAAAGATCCACAGCAGCCTGCCACACAGGTTAAGACCTGAGCCTCCTCAGAAAGTAGAGTCTGCTCTGGCCTTTCTTGTACAGCACTGCTGCACTGTCTGCCCAGTCCAGTTTGCTGCTCAGGTAGACCCCTGGTACTTGTAGCCCTGAATCACCTCCACTTTTTCCCCCTGGATGGTGGCTGGTCTCAGGGTCTCCCTGTTATGCCAGGAGTCCACCACCAGCTCCTTAATCTTGCTGATGTTGAGCTGCAGGTTGTTCTCCCTGCACCACATGACAAAGTCCTCTACTGGTCCTCTTCATTGCTGATGTATCTTACAATGGAAGAGTCATTGGAAAACTTCTGTAGATGGCAAGAGCTGCTGTTGTACTGAAATTGGAATAGTTGAAACAATGGCAGACATTATGAGTTCTGTTTTCAGATGATAGATGAGAAAACATGAATTGAATTACACTAACAAATGTCTTTGCTCTGTCACACACTCGACCTTGTCTCCAGCTCCTCCAACCTCAGTAATGGAGAGACTGAATCAGTCAAGACCATGATTGTTCATGACGAGACCGAGAGTGACCCTGCTACCACGCCCTCGAAAGATGGTACCTTGATCGTCAAACAGGTAGGGGAGAGTCTACACTTCTGAGGAACGGCTTAACATTTCTGCTTTTTTTCATTCTCTTTAATTGTGAACATCACCCCTTCCATTTTTATGTATAATTTTTGAGGTTTATGGTTAATTTGGTCATTTTTTTATGTTGATTGAGCAGACCTGCTTTCAATGGGCTGTCTTTGGGTGGGTGGGTGTGAGAGAGACAGAAGGTATGGAAGAAATCTCACTGCCAGTCTGCTACTCTAGTCTTTTGGTTCTGAGGCAGTGCTGCCATGTTTGGGTCATTGAGGGCTGGACTACAACTAAGCGAAGGAACAGGCGTCAATGTCTGACATCAGTAGGTGACTTCTCACCCATGTGGGAAAACGACCATTGCATCACCAAAACTTCAGTCGCTCTCTGGCCTCTCCCCATGTTACTCTGCTTTGAGGGAACCCCCTTTCCGGAACTTCTGTGTGGTATCCTGAATCTCGTAGTGAACTGAACACGGAATCATCTCCAACATCCAGCAAGGGGGCGCTGTAGAGAAACCAGGCAAAATTCAACTGCTGGTTCCACTGGGGTTTCTGGTGTTATACCTTTGAGTTGTCCTGCTTCAGTGGAAAATGGCCAGTAGAGTTGGTGTGTAGGAGCGAAAAATAAGCAGCATAAGCAAGGAGGTGGAGGAGAGTCGGATTTAAATATTTCAGCAATCTGTGTGTCTGTGTGTATGGATGTATGTATTACGTTTGGTCCCCACAGTACAATAAGTTATTTTGGTCTTGTGGGGACCATTTTTAAAGTCCCCACTTTAAAAACTCAATTTTATGTTAAAAAATAAATGAATTTGACTACAATCAAAAAACTAAAAATGCCAAAAGTCTTGTTTTTTATTTGGTTACTTGTGGTTAAGGTTATCTTACGTGTGCGTATAGGGTTTTGCCCATAGAAATGAACAGACGATCCTGAAGAGTGTGTGTCTGTCTGTATCTGCTCTCGGAGTTGGACCCTTGGCCCTTTTATGTGGCTTGGTTACTGTAGATGAAGCGGCCATTGTGAAAGGTCACCCTGAAACATTTGTAAGCTGTCATCTGCGGAGATGACCGTTCCATTTAAAGGTGTCACCACAAATACACCCATGCGGATATACATTACACAAAACGAATGCCATTTGTTATTGGAGCAGTAAGCAAGGTGCAGTAGTTTCAGAAACAAACTTAATGCCTGCTAGGGTGGTATTGGCTTTCCAAACCGTTTTCTCTATACTTTAAAATGGCATGTTTCTGCTCTTAGGTTTAGAAGAGCTGTGTAAATAGATCATGGTTCATCTAAGTGAATGTACTGGCTGTTCTTCAACTCTGTAACTGAGAAGTTACAAACGGACACTTGTTCGCGCAAAACTAAACCTTCCTACATTTTTTGTGAAATGGCCGAGGAAAATTTCAAGCTGTGAAGCATCAGGGGGAGGAATCGGCTCGTGGAAGGGCGGCCCGATCCTTATAATGGCCTTCCCTGCAGCCCAACAAGAGTAGGCTAGTGGTTTTTCTCCCCAGCAGAAGTTCTCCTCTTCATCATCCTACTGCTCCTCAGCTAAGCCCAGACCCAAGTGTACCTGTTCTTGGTTACAGAGCGCAGGGGAAAAAAAGCGCCCCGGCTACACGGAGAGCAATGGCTTTGCAGGCCGCATCCATCTCTTGCCAGACCTCATCCAGCAAAGCCATTCCTCCTCCTCCTCCTCCATCTCCAACTCCCCCTCGTCCAGCCAGGCCAGCCCCTCCATGTCCCCCCAGACCCCCATGGACAAGCTGAGCGCCAGCGAGGTATGTCCCGCATCTGCGCCGCTGCCCCCGCCCCGGTCCGGCTGTCTCTCCGGCCGCTGCACTCTCCTCTGCTCGTGGGCTCAGACCTTTCCTTTCGGGACTGGCGGACGATAGTGAAGGACCAGCAGTGGGGGCCGGTCCCAGTCTCTCCCAATTTGGGGCTCTAAGCAGATCATCGGGAGCATTATGGAATGCGCTGCCCAGGTGCTACTGGGAAATGTAGTCTAGAGCTGTCACAACAAGGTGTTTTTTAAGGTTGGTTTTCAGCCAGTTGCATCATTACATGATCTGCTGATGTAATTTGTTACTGCAAAGAACCAGTTAGGGCTGCTACAAACATTGCCAAAATGGATTTGCCTGGGTCGATGTTTTGAACCTGCCCATCGCCAGTGAAACCCTCCCAACGCAAAGGTTATGCTTCAGTTTCCCTCCCTGTACGGATCTGTCCCTTGCATTCAGGCATCAAAATAGATTTTGCCATTTCTTCATGACAGCTTTGTGTTTTATAATTTAAAATCAGCAGTACTAAACAGGCTTCCTTTTTAAACAGACTCTGGAGTTTCAGAAGTTTCTTCCCTGGACAGAAGTATTTCAAATCATTTTCCCCCCTATTGCCATATCAGTAAATCGTCAAATCGAGATGAATATTTAAAAATAAACCAGAACAGTTGTGTGGCATTTCATCCGAGTAAGAGATGCGTGGGCTGGATCCTCGTGGCTTTGATGGACGCTGGCATTCATGGGCGTGCGGTGAATGGGATGTTTCGGAGCAGGCTGTCAGTCCGCTGGGCCATTAACCCTGTTTGATTGGAATGGGTTTGTTACTTGCAGTACGCATTTGTGTGTTCATTGGTTCCTCCCTGTTTCGCTGTCAGCCCTGTTGAACCATCCAGGTGTGCCTTGCCAATATCCTTTTAGTATGTAGAGTTTTATTTTTATTAACTTCAGAAACTGAATATCTCTTCTCCAGTATAGTTGTTTAGTTGGGGTTGTGTTGTTTTTCCATCATTCATGGTATGCTGCCATTTTTTCCCCCCAAGATGTTCCCTCAAACATTTGTTTCCAGTGTTTGTCTGTGCTGCCACCCTTATTTGACCTTCTTTTCTCTTCCATGTATTCACTCTCCCCATTGTGTCTATTAGTTTACCAGTGATTTTGATCAGTATCTTTAGTTGTGCTTCACATAGTAGTTATGGAATTCTGACACTTTGTATATGGGTTTGTTGAATCCCGCAATTATATAGTATTATGAAACTCATAACCAGCTAAGTATATGTGGTAGGGAAGGCATCTTTCAGTCCTACAATGAGCCTTGGGCACTAATTGACAGGATTATTCACACCAACAATGACAACTGTAGCATTAATCTAGTCAAGAAGGACTGAGATGGTACGGAACCCGATATTGTACACTTGAGCAAAGTACTTTACATGAAATGCACAGATGAAAATTTAGCCTGTTACAGGTTGGTAAAACTGCAGTGCAGGTCTGTATAGGAATATTCCTGTAACTGAAAGTGTCTGTGAATAGCCAGTTGAGATCTCCCCATTTTCTCTCTTCTAGACCCAGTCTGCCAGCAACACCATGCAGAAACACAAGTCGTCATCCTCCTTCACGCCTTTCATCGACCCCCGGCTCCTGCAGATCTCCCCCTCTAGTGGGAGCTCACTCTCTTCTGCAGGTACGTGTCCTGGTTTCCAAGCCAGCATGAACTTGCCTTAGTGACTAATTCTTCTTGGATTGACACTCTGCTTATTGCATACTGTCAGATCTTACTAGATGTGCAATTCCTTTTAAAAATAGTGTTGATTATAAAGTTCAGGCAGTGGCTCCGCATTGATGTTTATAAAAATCATTGTATAATTCATGTCGCTAAAGTAAGCTTGTATAAAATCGAATAGTTTCAAAAAGCATTATCAATGGAAAAGCAGCATTTGGCAGGTTTTCTGGTCCCTCTCGACTGCTACTTCTAAGCTGAGTGAATGGACTGAACAGGTATAATCTGAACACCTTCAGCTGACATATAATCTCTTCATGCCGCCACATTTTTGGCTCCTTTCAGGAAGAATGTGCTGCCAAAGAACTGTCACTGTCAGCTTTGAGAGTTTGGGGTTGATGACCTTTGAAGCCAGTTGTGTTTTCTTCCTGTAGCTTTTGGAAATGAAACCCGTCTAAACGATCCCTCTCGGAAGGGCTCAGTAGTGAATGTGAATCCGGTTAACACCCGGCCGCAGAGTGACACCCCAGAGATCCGCAAGTACAAGAAGAGGTTCAACTCTGAGATTCTCTGTGCAGCACTTTGGGGTAAAGATGACTTCCGCTTTCCTACCAGTTGTGTTTCTCTTGAGTGTGATGGTCCCAATTGGGCTGGCAGACCTGCTCTATTCCATGTTGCCACTAGATGGCAGCAAGGCCAACATATGCATGAAGTCGCAGTGTACTGAACAAAATCTATACTTAACATTACAATGAGAGCATTGTTGAAGCATACAGCAGTATATTCCATATTGGCACAGGCCCAGCTGTTATTTTATTCTTGATTTGATAGTAGAATCTGCTTTTCTCTAGTGTTGTAGCTTTTATGTACTTCTCCTATTTTAGCAACCTGCTTGAGAGCTTTTTCTGGGCCTTGTCTCAGTGTCTTCTCTCAAAGGAAGACCTGAGTTTACCAGCATGCACTTTCTCCCAGGTGTGAACCTGCTGGTGGGCACGGAGAGTGGATTGATGCTGCTGGACCGGAGTGGACAGGGTAAAGTTTACCCCCTCATTAACCGACGCCGTTTCCAGCAGATGGATGTCCTGGAGGGTCTCAATGTCTTGGTAACAATATCAGGTAGTTCCTGTTCTCTACACAGAATGTGTTCCTGCTCATTTCAAACTGTCCCAGCTTGTTTGACTGCCGCAGTTCTGTTAATCCTCCTCACAACCACAACTAATTACTATATGACCTGATTTTCTACTTAAAATGTATTGCCATTATTCCGTAAAGGTGTTCATCATAAAAAACTCAAATATCCTTGGTTTGAAATTTTCCTTTTCATGCAACTCGATATATAATCACTTGAAAATACCCTCTTTTTGTGTTTGAATTATGTAAAAATTCATTTAATTTGAAGTTTAAAAATTGTGAAAATGACTTGTCTGCATGCCAAACTGTTCTGAGGCGCTTGCACTTAATGTGAATGTCGTTTCATCTTGTGGACAAGCTGTACTGGACACTTGAATGTATCTGCTGCAGGAAGTATTGCTATGTCATAATTACAACTTTAGACATCCAAGGAGGAAGTTTAGCAAGAAACATGCGTATTAGTCAAAACATGACATGCATGCACGCACTTAGGTTATTTAACAAATGATCTATGAATTCTTTTTTGTCTTAATTAATTGAAATAATTATGTTGTGATACCACTTCAGAAAGGAAGAGTATTTGCAGAAGTCCTTTTGTTTAAAGAGCAGAAACTGCTGTTTGGTGCTGTACTGGTAAAATTTGAACTGTGACATACCAGATGTAATGCATATGAGCTTTTACTGTATTACTATAACTACTGTGACTTAGTTACAGTACTATAACTGAGACCAGGCTTAGCCAAACAAGCAGGGGGTGGTAATGAGTTGGCTGTGTTGGCTGTGTTGGCTGTGTCTGTGATACTCGCAGAGAAATCAGTCCAGTGCGACCGCAACTTTTATTTTTTATTATTATTTTTTTAAATAAATATCCCATGCCAGGTAAGAAAAACAAGCTGCGTGTTTACTACCTGTCCTGGCTGAGGAACAAGATTCTGCATAATGACCCTGAAGTGGAGAAGAAGCAAGGCTGGACCACTGTGGGGGATCTGGAGGGATGTGTACACTACAAAGTTGGTATGTATCTCGTATAGGTTGTTTGTTACCTTCCTGTCCTTGTGCTGCAATATGAGTCTGGGCACTGTAGTATCAAACCTCCAGTATTATGGGTTTGATTTCTGCTTCTCTCCCTTGCTGTCTCATTGAGTGTGTTTTCTCTGGGTTCTCGGGATTTCTCCTTCAATTTGGTTGGCTGATGTCTCTGAATTGCCATTTTCATATACAGTGTATGAACTGTGATGGACTGTCATCTCTTCCACACAGTACCCTTTTCCTTTTATCAAAGGCAGAAATAATTAGAGCATTTGATGACTGAACACCGTTATTTAACTTGGTGCTGCACTGAACAGTATTTGCGGTGTAACACATCTACAGAAATGAGGGTAACATCTGAGGTGACATGAGAAATGGATGTCTTACAATCCTTTCTTCCAGTTCGCTCATTACAGCTCCTTGTTTTTTTGCAGAGGTCTGTGGTATGTTCTATAATCTGACTGTGGTTTCTGTTTCCAGTGAAATATGAGCGAATCAAGTTCTTGGTTCTTGCTCTCAAGAATTCAGTCGAAGTTTATGCATGGGCGCCCAAGCCATATCACAAATTTATGGCCTTTAAGGTGAGAGTATTAAAGGTTGGATTTCCATTAATGTGATTCTTGTCTCACCATCTGGTACCAAATTCAGTCTTAGCTTCCAAGGTGCACATATTCCATCCATCCATCCATCCACCCACCTATCCATCCAACTTCCAATGTTTAACCAGTACAAGGTTGTGGGGACATATGGGCATTTATGAATAAATATTTACACTGTACACTACACTAGTTGTTTTATTAGAAGAATGCTATTATGTTTTATTAGTCAAATTGACCATGAAATTACAGTAACCCCTTCACATTCACGCATTTGGCATTCGCGGTTTAGGCTATTTGCACTTTGGTGATGAACAATTAAATGGGAATATTTTTGAAGCTTAGTGAAAGAGTGCTGAAACACTCAGATGACGCTTAACCCAAAAACCAATACTGAAGTTGATTTGGATTGCATAAAATCATATATATTAGTAATATTAGTAATATGTGTAAATGCACACTATATCTTCAACATTAAATCATGGCTTGGGTACACCATACATCTTTGTTTCTGCAACCAGCCTCACTCGGGTGTTAGCTGTCCCTGTGAGCGTGGAATGTTGCATTTCTCAACGTAACTTTTTGGTGCCGGTAATTTTACATTTAAGTTTCCAAATCTTAGTGCTGCCAGTATATAGTAGTACCCTTGGACATACAGGGGCATAATTTAGATGGTTTGAATATTATATAAAAAAGGTCTGACAGTAAATTGACATGCAAAGTGTACAGTACTGTTTGTTTAGAAATTGGTAATAAGTAGACAACTTGTGTTATCGTTCAGGCTAGCAGGCTGTTATGGGTAGATGTTAGGAGTGCCCGGTATTATTCACGATTTGTCACATTTGCGGGGACGATCTGCCCTATCCCCCATGTATGTGAAGGGGCTATTGTAAAGTAATTTATGTATCTATGAATTTACTGTCATTACAGAATTATCACAGACAGCCTCATTTTGATATCTTTCTTGCAGTCATTTGGAGAGCTTGTTCACAAGCCCCTGCTGGTTGACCTGACGGTGGAGGAGGGTCAGAGATTGAAGGTCATCTACGGCTCATGCTCTGGCTTCCATGCTGTGGATGTAGACTCTGGGGCGGTGTATGACATCTACCTGCCTACACACGTAAGGAAGTCTGGCCAGTGATACCCACCGAAAGTTACTTTGTCAGAAAGCTGGCAGTAATTAGTGTTATGACAAAACATGTGTTTGGAGAACTTTTGTTTTACCCTAAATTAATGAGTTTAATTGGATAAGAATATCACTCTGAGTTTTTGAGCTTTGACAAAGGGCATTCAAGAAAAAGAACCTGCAAGTATTATAGTGATGCACTGATAAGGAAATCTCTGGTCAATACCAATAGCCGATTACAGTGATCCCCCGCCTATCGTGGAAGTTACGTTCCAGACCCATCAGCGATAGGTGAAAATCCACGTTATAGAAAGACCATATAAATTAAAATTTTTTAATAGTTTAAGCTTTAAAACGCAGGGCTTAAAACAAAACGAAAAGTTCAAAAAAAGTTTGCTCACAACAATTGGATCACAAGCAAGGTACGCGATATGCAGAGAACTGTGATACATCGGGGAAAAATCCGCGATACAGCGGGGGCGCGATAGCTGAACCGCGATACAGCGGGGGCGCGATAGCTGAACCGCGATACAGCGGGGGCGCGATAACTGAACCGCGATACAGCAGGGGGATCACTGTACTTCGAAATTGACAAGTGATACTGATACCGATTTGTTTGGGAGGTTCTGCTTAAATAAGTTCAAAGAGACACTCCACCCAAAATTTAAGAATTCATTATATTATGTTTTGGTAAGAAAACAGACTCTGGATACAATCGGTGCATCTCTAGTTATAATAAACATTTAGCATTAGTAGTTATAAACTGGGACGTTGCATCAGGGGTGTCCACCCCTAGGCCTCGGGGGCTTAAATATATTCTGGTTTTGTGGTGTTTCCAGTGTCATTTTCAAACCAGCAGGACATCCACTGATTATCAGAGTTAGGCAACCCTGCTTGACAGGGAAGCTATTCTGTTAGTTTCTGTCTTAATATGACAAATTTCTTTGTCATGCGTAACTCTTCAGATCCAGACCAGCATCCAGTCGCATGCCATCATCATCCTGCCCAATACAGATGGCATTGAATTACTTGTATGCTACGAGGATGAGGGTGTTTATGTTAACACATATGGCCGCATCACCAAGGATGTGGTGCTTCAGTGGGGTGAGATGCCCACCTCCGTAGGTATGTCCCCGACTCTCCCTTTACCAGACAGCAGCGCTAACAATGGCCTTGTAACAGATTTCAAAGTCTGAGGCAGGGACCAAGCATCCATACTTGATCTTGAGAAAGAACCATGACCAGATTTTTTTAAATGTAAATATCCATCTGTTTAATTAAACAAAACTCCTCTATGAGCTTCTTTGCAAAGTAATTGTCAGTCCTGCTACTATGCGTGATATTACACCATAATTCTGCTTTATTGTAATTGATATATTATAGTAGTACCCAGTGCAACACTGAATTGCATTTTTTTTACGAGATGCATTTCTCTCCAATTGAATATGTGAACTACAACACCATATGGTCTTAGAGAAGAACACTACTAACACGCAAAACAGTTGATGTCCGATCCATGAATAATTCTTTTCATCATCCGGTTCTTTTTAGTGAATTGGTCAAACCGGTTTTCTAAAACGATCAAACACATGGCACAAGTCAGTCTTGGATTCTCAAAATCTAAAAATATTTGACAAATTACCATATAAAACACACCAACATTTTTTTTATTCACTTGCATGTGCTTTTTATAGACTCTGTAGTCATGTGCTTGTCCAGCAGCTGCAGCCTACTACTCCCGCTCCCACAAAACAATGCTTCATGAACCATTTGCTGTATTTTCTGACCCCACTAGATGGAGCTCTCTGTTCATAAATGGGCTCAAAGCATGCCCCAAAGTGAACCAAATGCACCATCTAGTGCAGGGGTGTCAAACTCAAGTCCTGGGGGGCCAGAGCCCTGCACATTTTTAGGTTTCTCTTCATTTAACACACCTGATTCATCTTCTCCTGCTAATTACCACACAGCTCTTGAGCTGAATCATTTGTGGTGGAACAGGGATAGAACTAAGCTGCACAGGGCTCCGCCCCCCCCATGACTGGAGTTTGACACCACTGATGTAGTGGGTCAGAAACTACAGCAAATGGGTCGTTCTGGCCATCGCTACTCCTGACTCTCTGCAATTGACAAGTTAGTGAGTTCAGCACGTTCAGTTGTTGTGGTTACTAGGCCATCCTCTTGATACTCATAAAACCTGTAGGAGATGTTTTTGATATAATTTATTAATGTATTATTATTTAGTTAAATTTAAAGTGCATTTAATCATATTATTGGCCACAGGTGTCACTGTTATTTGTGCATAACTCATTTCATTTGGCATAAGTGACGAAGTTCTACAGTCACTTTTCCCTACCCATATTTTTTCCATTGGATATGTGTATTTTAGCGTCTGATTTTAGTGAACATGAGATTTTTCAGGAATGCATTAGTCGCGTTGTAGCAGGACTGACTGTAATATATTTCAGACGAATAATCTGGGTATACAGTACAAGTGAGTGAAGTGGGGGGGGGGGGGGGGGAGTATTTTCTAATTGTCTTCTAACTAGGCTTTTGTTATCACAGATAACATCAATTCTGATGAAAGCAACTGTACAGATATTAGTTTTCAGCAAACACTATCTCCCCACAGCCTACATCAGGTCCAACCAGATCATGGGCTGGGGTGAGAAGGCCATAGAGATCCGTTCCGTAGAGACAGGACACCTGGATGGAGTTTTCATGCACAAGAGGGCCCAGAGGCTGAAGTTCCTGTGCGAGAGGAATGATAAGGTAGGTGTGTGTGAGGTAGAACTAATTTCAAGTTGTTTCGAGGGTGCCTCAAATTTCATTTCCTGTAAAAGCATGTAGATGCTTCTCACTTCTTCTTACTATAAAATTCTGAATAAGTGATTTCCAGTTTCCTCCCAGGGAATGCAATAGATGGGGTTTCCAGCCTGCTGCAGCACATGCTATACGAGTACTTGGTCAGCCTATAGAGAGAGTTGGATGTTGGTGCATTGTTTTGTGACCAAAAAAGAAAAGTAATCCATGCAGTTCAGCTAATGTTTGTCCTTTATGCAGTCAGTTGACTGGTCTGGGTGGGGGGAATGACGGATACGTAGTGGAGCACAAACTTGCCTCCCACAAATGCATTAATGAACGTGTTAATGCATTAATGTATATTTGCTTCTGATGTGTGATGTACCCAAGGGTGTCCTGTGCTTCATGCATCTCTCTCTCTCTCTGTCCATAGGTGTTCTTTGCCTCAGTGCGCTCTGGGGGCTCTAGCCAGGTGTACTTCATGACCTTGGGGCGAAGTTCCCTGCTTAGCTGGTAGAAGATATGCCCCCCACATTGGAATAAGTTTTATTTTTCCCCTCAATATTTAAGACGACAACCAAGAAACAAACACGACAACCTTGAACTGAAACTTCAATTGCCGTACCAAGCCACCCCAGAAGTGAATGGGGACCTCTAACAAGAAAAATCAAGACGCATGGGATGCGCAGGAAGAGGACCTTCTCATGGCCAATGAGTTTGCAGATATTGGTTATGTTATCAGATTGTAACCTTAATGACAGCCTAAACCCCAATAGCTTCCCTGCACTATCAAGATATCTAAGTTCTGATGTAGACCTGCATTTGGTCTTTCCTAAGATATCAAGACCCCCTTGAATTCTCCTATGTTTAAGGTTTGGGGTAGCACTCCTACAGTTGAGAAATCTGTATGTTTATGTATCCTACTTGAGGGAAGGAGTGGGGGGTTTACAAGTGTTTGCAAACGGGCAGGATAATCAATCGGAGGCTGTCCACACTTCACTCGGATCATGGGTGGGAGGGTTGGCCTTGGTGTTTTTGTGGCAAAAGGAGTGGGTGGGGTCTGAGGGCTTTTTGTCCTCGTCACGTGTGCTTTTGGGTTAGGGCAGGCATTTTTGTGTTGCATTTTTGACATTTCCATAAGGTGGTCCTCTACAGGGTGTTAGGACATGTTCTAGGAAAAAAGTGCAACTGTATTTTGTTTTTTTTTTCCTTCTCAATTAATAAATCCCACGTTTTCTTAATTTTATTTTGGCCTACTTCATTGCTAAGATGGTTATAAGGATCAGAGAAAGGGGTTATAAGGATCAGTCATATAGGTGTGGGGAGGACAGAACCTTCTAGTTGTTACACTGGCTAACTGTGTGGACCACATCCTCTACCCTTTTGAGTCTGTAATGAGGTTTATCCAAATTTTATTCCTTTTTATATGGCAATAGGTATCAATATCAGTAGGTGGATTAGGGCCATGTTTCCTATACTCCTGAGGGGGGAGTTGATATTTGATGGTTTTTATTCTAATGGTCATATTTGATAGTTCACATAGTTCACCAGTGATCCACCCTCCTGTCGTCTCGCACATTCCACCTATGTGTGATCTTGATTTAAAAAAAAAAAAAAAAACCCAAAGCATTTTAATGACACTCCCTACTGTCAGGGAGGGAGGGGGGGCACCAGAGGAGCACTTGGGTCCTTTGTGCTGGTTATGAGATCTGTCGTATTTTCTGCACTATGCATGACTCTTCCAGCTGCAGACTCTTTTTGATGGCAGGCCAGGTTACAAGCTTGAATGTGTGAGGCCAAACGGCATTATGGGGATTATGGCACAATTCATACTGTGGTCCATTTTCCTGTTTTGGGGTTTTATGGTCAGTAATGAAGGTATGGTGAATGGTGCGATTCCACAAATACCATTGTAGGTTTTAATTTGTTAAAGAAGGCTCATCCTGTGCACGGAGAATTACTAGAATAATTTTCCTGGGTAGTTTTTTTTGCCATTTTTCATGTTAAAAGGCAGATTACATTGTGCTTCTGCAGAATATTACCGCTTTGACAAAGGCAAAGACCGTTTGTAGTGTGATCTGGCAGCATTGCACATTTTTGAAAGCATTGCACGCATACACATGCATGAGGGAAGGAGGAAAATGATACATGACGTTGGTTGACCAACAATTTATGACTTTTGAAGAGTGGTTCCCAGTAAGGTTTTTTTTTCTCCTTAACTCTTCTTTTTCCCAGAAACTAAAATTCCCTAGAATGCCCCTACTATTTTTACCCATCTTTGCCTAAGTGAAGTTACCTTTTTCATACTGTGCTTTACAGTTGCCTTAATACTGCTCATGTGCTGGCCCACATATACAAGTACATCTTGAAGGCCTGAGTCTTCATATGTATAAGGTTGCTGGGTCATGGGACTCTGACCATTGTCTGAGTAGTATACTACCTTTCAGCTGTCTCAGTAGCAGTTCGTAATTAACCTTACTTTGTTCCCTCCCCTTTCACTCCTGGAAATGGTCCAAATCAGTGCACTCTGTTTGTGTGAAGTCTTGTGGAACAGGAAGTGGACAGATAATATGATATGAAGTGGGTAAATATCCCAGCTGACCGTACTCTCCCATTTCTTCTTTGGCTTGCTGTGCTGCATCCTGTTATCACATGAGGCAGACCATAAGAAGAGCGGACCCGTTTTCTCAAGATTCTCAAATCCATCCGGAATTCCCATGCTGTCCCTTACCAACTGGTTTTCAAAGACATTTCTTACCTACTGTTTTGCGCATTTGTTCAGTTGACCTTGCTCAGTTGTTTGGGTGTGGGAGGTGCCGGACCTGCCTGGTTGCCAAGTGATCCTCAGTCCATGTCTTTTCTTGCATGTTGAACACTTTCTAAGTGGAAAAACCAATGCCATTTGTGTACGAGGCCTTCTTCGTAAATGGTCCCCTCTGACGAGTCTCTCTCATTGGACAATGTTGTCTTGTGCTTGTTGCTAAGATACATCCGGGCCTCCCGTGAGTGACACTTAGCTTCCGTGAACAGAAATCCGTTGTTTTCACTTTTCCTCCCTGGAGGCGGAAGGGGCACAGCCCCTGTTTCTCTTCATGGGCCTAGACGCCTGTTAAAATAATGAGCAGTATTACCAAACCACTACATTTAAGAATAAAATGCATCTTCAAGATCTTTTAAGCATTGGATATTTTTAACTTCTAGATTTAGTTAAGAACTGAATTGTAGTTTTCTTCTTTTGGTTTCAGTAATTTTATGTAATCCTAATTACCACTGTAGTGGTTTAATATTATAATGCTCACCTTTTGTTGAGAAAATGTTTACAGACAAATGTTTTTTGTTACACTAATGTGCATCATATTTATGGTTCATTTGAAAGCTTTTTAATGTTTTTCCCTTTTTTGTATTTCCGTCAATAACCCATAACAGCTGATTTTACAGATGCAGCTGTAATAATCATACAAATGATGGATTGAAAATTTGTCTGCCCCGACGCCCAACATCCTTTTGTTGTTGTGGTGACGCAGCAGCACCATTCAGTCTCTGGCTGCACATCGCGGATCAGGCACAAGTGACCAGTTTTACTTCTGTGTTTCTGACATGCTAACTTATGTCTTCTCTGTGTATTATGGCAATTATTGTATTTTTCCTGAAGGTCTTTTATTTCTTTCTTTGAATAAACTCAAAGTGATATACAGGACTGTTTTCCGTGTCATCTGCCCCCTAGTGAAGAAATCATGCTGTGATAGCTTCCTGGTGACTTGTGGTTATGGTATTAGAATATTTTTTGGGACAAGCGTATTTTGTCTATAATTAGTCTTAGGTGCAGCTACTTTTCTGTGAGCAGCTTGTAAAAAGCTAGCATGACAAAGGATCAGTGTATATAAAAATTTGAAACGCTCCCTGGTTTTCACATTCGTGAAATCAATATTTGAAGATGTGCCGTATGCCAAAAATGCTCACTTTTGTTATTGGCCATATGTATGTATAAAATGGTGTGGGAGTTCATATTGAAAATAAGACTTAAACTTTCCTTGTACACAACATTTTATTGTTTATGTGGGGAAAAATTGGAATCCCATGCTTGCAATTTTGTGAAATGTATCTACATGATTTTCATTTATTTGTAGCACATTATGTCTGTAAATTTTGTATTAGAAGTGATGCTAGGGGCCCAAGGCTGTCTACACAGCCTGCTAAAAGTCATCTTTCCTTATGGTCAGACAGACGCTCTCCATCCAGTAAATCTGTATCCTATCACAAACATGGAAAAGACCCTGTGTTTTTTCATAGCATTAATGTAACACTGAGTCTTTCAACACATTTAAGTGCTATGATGATATGTCTGACATTTCAGATGAAGGGGCACATGAGTGAGTGAGTTGATGGAGAAATCAGGTCTAGATGAGAAATGGGAAGTTATGAAAATAGCTACTTCAGGAATATATTAGACACCCTTAATTTCATCATTATGTAACGTAAGGGAAACTTGTGAACTCTGAATCTCTGTTCAGTGGGGTTTGTAATTCAGCTAGTCACTAGTATTAATCTTGATCTATTCCATCTGCCATTCACATCACATACTCCTGTTTGCCATGTCTAACAATCCTTTAATCAGTGATCTTAATTCAACCCACGATGGTGTATAAGTGTTCAGGCTGAACCACTGAATCCTTATTTCATTGTTTATATTAGTTTAATATTATTTGGTTATGTTTACTTATTAGGAAAGTTTTTTGTAACCAGGAAACTTCTTAAACCTGCAGTTCTATAATAAGTTATGGTTTCCTTTTTCATGAAATGGAAACAAGAATTATTGAATTTTAGCTGCTCGAGGGATAAGAAAAAGCAGACCATACAATAAACCTGTGAGTTAAAGTGGAATACCCGGTTGGATATTAAGTTCAGTGGTACACTTGATTAAAAGAAAGCCACCAAGTTAGGACAGAAGCAAATCAGATTTGCAAATTGAATACTAAAACCTACAATTGTGATAAAGATAATTTTAATGTAGTAATTTGAAATTTGAAGTTAATGTAAACTTAAAATGTTGGTGTCAAGTATGGAAGAAAATGTGATTATACATGTAGCAATAAATTAATCTGTTTGGGTTATCAGTTTCTGTAAATATTGTAGCCTAAAACTGACATAGTCACATTCTGGTCCATATAATCTCCATCAACATCACAGGAAAAAAACGTGTCTTTGAGTTGTGCAGTGAGTTGTACAAAACGTCAATACTGAACGAAGTCCCACCCCATACAAGATGTGCACTTGTGCAACATTGTGGGATTGCCATTTAAGGACTTGTATACAGTATCACGTCATTAAATGTGGCTGTCTTCACAGCAGTGCTTGGGACAGCTATATGGTTGAATTAGGAGACAAAGAATTCATTTTTACTATTTGGAAATATTTTGTTGTTTCCTTGGTACATATTGCTGTGCAGAGAATTTTTCACAAGCAATTTAGATAACCTATAACAGGTGTGATGGTAAACAATGATAGTATGAGATGAAACAGCAGTTTGCCTTCTGGGGTCTTTACCTTTTACTAGTACATTTTTTCACGTGTGACATATAAATGTGGTGTCACTAACCATTTTTTTTCTTTATATTTTTTCTATTTACAGTCATTTATTTTTCTTTTACATTTTACAGGTAAACTATGGCTGTTTTCTGACAAAAATTCTACTACTGCTCAAACCATCCATTCTAGATAATTCATCAGCTGTCGTGGGTGTCAAGTCTTTATTCATTGAGGTAAACATGTCGATCTGCAGCCCAGTGAAAAAAGCGCTCATCATCCCTTTGCATGTGCTTCGCAAATTTTCTCAGAAACAGTAACGGATGAGAGTTCACTCATTCTGTCACTTTGGCAAACTGTGGCAAGAATGGTTCCAGCTAAAAGTATATCACAGCATGTAAGCAGTCCCTATTTTCCTATAGTATTGAGTGTGAGTTACAGCAAGGTCAGCAGGGCTCTGGTTTCAGTGTGCGAGCCAGAAGGCTTGCAGAAGTGTAAGCTGAGTGGCCCAATGAGTCACTTTCACCCCCCACACCGGGTCCTGATAATGAATTTGACGAGTGTGGGGGGTGTTTCAATTGCGCAGTCCACATGTATGCATGTATGAGACAGTGTGTTTATCAGTGTGACTAGTTACAGTGCCGTGTACCAAGGAAGGGGGAGTTAAAAAGTGTCACGTAGTCATTCATGCCATGCTAAGCAAAGCCTGGGAAAAGTGCCCTTGACATTGTCCCATTAAACATAATTGGGGAAGATTTATAAAAAATACTTTGACTCAATAAAATCAAGACAGTCACAGAAACATCACAATTGCATTGAATGGGCAGATAAATATCACTTATATAGGAGACTGGAATCAAATGGATAATGCTCAGTTTTTAATAAAATTGTCTCTTATTTGGATTTTCACACCTAAAAGTCCACATGTGCGTAGGTTTGTTTTCCCCACTCAACATGTTCATTCTCGTAACTAAGGCTGTGTTGGTATACATGACTTCGTTTCTGTGCGTGTGTGTTGTCCATCAGATTGAGAAATGTCAGGACTTTCCAGTTATGCACAGGAACACAGACAACTATAAGTAAGAGCACATGCTTCCTCCTTGGTCACTCTATCCCTTCATGCACTCTCACTCACATGCATACACACATACACACACTTTAGTATCCAATCCTGCATACTGCTCTGCCTGTCACATAACATCACCATGACTGTCAATGATCTGGTGAGTACAGCTGTATTTATATCATGCCAATAGTCTATAATTGGGGGCCTGTAGGATTTCTTGCTTACTGCTTAGCCAGATAACTTGTTGGATTTAAGGTAGCCTGGGCTACGTGTAAGTGAACAGAGATAAAGTCCATTTAAACTGGGGTGCCTTAAATCAGACAAGTTATCTGGCTTAAACAAGATATCCGTCTACTTGATACAGGACCCAGTTGGAAGAGTTAGCTTGTGTTGATTTAGGTTGTGGTTGTAGTTTGGTTTGTACTAGTCCTTGGTATTGCAGTCTTATGTCACAAGGAGAATACAACTGAGGAGACAAATAGATCCTAAGTTTAGCTGTTCACTTATCTTGACAAATTATTTTTATTTTAAATATATTCTGAAAATAAGCATTGAAATTAGCTCTCAACAATGCTTGGCTACGTTCAGCAGCATGATTGGTCTTCTACAGTATGTTGTATGCCTTTATATAATACTATAAAGCCAATAATAATAATTACAACAATAATAATACACTGCTATTATTAACACAAGGTAATGTAACATTTTTTTAGTCTGTTTTAAAAGCATTGCTTTTATTATGGACAAGCTGCAAAAATGTCTTTCAATTAAAAAGCTGTTACTGGTTAGCATACAAAGATGATGTTGTGTTCTTGTTGATGTATGCTGTATGTGTGTGTGTGTGTGTATATACACACTGTAAACACGCAAATACATAAATGCATAGAATTAAAATCAAATGGCGCACTGAGGGATAGGAAGGGTGGTGTTTGTGGTTGTCAAGTTCTTGAGGATACTTGTTTATTTCCTTTCCAGCACATTGTGTATCTGGTTGCATTATTCGTCACGGCTTTCAATGACAGGACCACGTCTCTCAGGATGCCCCAAATGCCCATGAGAGGTCTGTGCTTGTCTATTTTTGTGTGTACTCGGTGTACAGAGGAAATCAATTTGAACATACAATCCAAGCTGCTTCTCATTATTCTGGCTTATATAAGTTTGCCGATTTGTTTTGTGTTTGTTTTAAAATAAAAGCTTTATTAATATTCTGCAGAATTTTATGAATGGAATCTGCATTCCAGACTATTCAGATTTTCACTTTAACACTTGTGGGAGGGAAGCTGTTTTATTATTACTATTAGGGGTTCAAAAGGAGACCTCAGTAAGCATTTGCTTATTTTCTTATCCTCTAACCACATGTCCAGGTTAGGGTCATATCTCTTCTATTGTATTGTTCAATTTTCCAATTTTAACATCAGCATGAAGTTAACAGTATGAAGGGTTACATCATTTTAGAATTAACTTATACCAAATGATGTTATACCTGGCTGGTTTCTGGAATATTATCAAATTAGATACAGTTAGACTACAATTAAAGCTTCTCACTCTCGTTATCATCCATCCATCTATCCATCCATCAACCACTAATCCTGTCAGGGTTGTAAGGTATTATTGTTGTTGTTGTTAGTACTACTATAAAGGGAATCCAATAGAGTAGGAGAATGGACCCAACCTGGGTGTCTGTTGTCTTATGTAGTCTGGGAGTTGACTGAATGGTGGGGTGGGTGTAGTTTTTCCCTCTGTGGTGGGGTCTGGTTGGCTGCCCCGGGCTCTGTGGTGCCCGGTGGTGCCGCTGCTCTGGGCCCCCGGACTGGATGGGCCTCGGCTCTCCCGCCCTGGGTGGATTTCGGGGAACGGGGGTGCTTATGGGGGTCAGCGGGGGGGCTGGCTCCAGAGGGGGGGTACTTTGCCCCCCCCGATCCTTTCCTCCCCATCCCTAAATGCTTCCCTCCTCCCGCTCCGTCACCCCAACACACATATAGGGCTTTGAGGTGCAGGTGCGTCGCTGGGATGCAGGGGAGGTATTCCTCCTCTGTCCCCCCGTGGCCACCTGTGTCTCAATCACACATCACAACTTAGACACTCTCATTACTTACTCTCTCATGACACATACATTTAGGGCCTTGGGGGTGGGCACACGGAATGGCATCCAGAGGGCGGTCTGTTCATTCAGCCTTACCTCTGATGCCAGTGCCCACTTCTCAATTTTAAGTTGCATATAGACATTGAGGGTTCTGGGGAGGGGCCGAGCTGACACCAGCTGCTGATAGGCAGAGGGTGGTTAGCACCATGCCCTTCCCCTGTTTTAAAGCGCTTTAGAACAACACGCACCAACACCACATATGAGCGGGCGGAGGGAAGCATGGGGTCTTTTCACACCCCCGTTCTCTGTTCACCATCTGGGGCCGGGGGCTGGGAGGAGCTGGCCGTCCGGTCGGGGTCTGGGCTGGTGGGCTTCTCGGCTGCTGTGGGGTCCGGGGTGGTCTTCTTGTCCCCATGCCAGAGGAAAAAAGGGATCCATCTCCGAGGTCTGGTGGCGGATTGCCCCTCTGGGGGCGGTGGTGCCTAGATCTCGGAGTATAGAGTATATATGGGGAGTGTGAGTGTGTGTACGGCGTTCATTTCTGTGTCTTCATGTTGGGAGAATGGGTGAATATTTGTTTATGTGTGCATGAGGGTGGGAACGTATGCTTGTGTATGTGTGTGCCTGTCTGTCTATACGTATGTGTCAGGTTGGGTCTTAGATTCCACCCGAAATAACATCTCAGGCTCTATTACCCCCCGCCACACTCCCTGCTGGTGGATGAGGCCCCCGGCCGCCGATGCGTTGGTGGTTCTCGATGTCTGGGGCTGGATGCTCTGGTGTGTGCTGGCTCACTCTCGGCGGTTGCCTGCCGGGGCCTGGCCCTTCCGGCTCTGTCGGGGCCCTGGCTGGGGGGTGGGGGGGCCCTTGGATCTCTGGGCCCGGGGTCCGGTCTGCCCTGGTGTGGCCGGCCGCCGGCGGGGCCTGCGTGCTCGTCGCCACGGCCCCCTGGGGCTCCTGTGATGTGGCTGCCGGATGGCCCCCCTCCGGAGCGCTCCTCTGCCCTTTTCTCGGTGGGGGCTGCAATTGTCCCTGCGTTGGTCCTCCTGGGGTTCCCGTGCCCTGGGGGGCCTCTGGATATCTGGGGCCCGGGTCTCCCCCGTGTCGACTTCATGTCCTGGGTGGGCGGGGCTGTGGCTCCCCACACACACTACTAGACAATTACATGGAGAAACCTTAGGAACACCAGCGCGCTGACACACACAGGTGTGCACACAGGTGCTCACGGACACGTGCTCACGGACACACACTGTCTTGATCGGCTGTTGTTTCTGGGCATGGGTTGTAAGGCTGGTTGTGTGTGCTGTTCAACAACATTTAACATTTGATGGTCATTGTGATTAGTACAGATGTTGTATGTTGTCTTTCTCTTTTCAACAGACATGGAAGCAGATTATCTGTTTTGTTTTTTTCTTGGTTTTTCTTTTTTTTTTTTTTTTTTCTTTTCTTTTGTTTTTTTTTCTGTTTTCTTTCCATTCCTCTCTCTCCCTCTCTCTCTCTTCCCTCCTTCTCCTTTGTCCCCCCCCTCCCTCTCCTTCTTTTGAGGAAGTAAATAAAAATATAAAATAAAATAAAATAATAAATAAATAAATAAATAATAATTTTAAAAAAAATAAATAATAATAATAAATAAATAAATAGATACAGTCCCCCGCAGAGGGGGGGTGGAGGAGGGAATAAAAAAAAAAAAAAAAAAAAAAAAAAAAAGTACTACTATAAAGCTTTTTTTTGTCACATTTCAGGGCTAGACTATCAAGCGTTTAACTTTTGCCGAAAACCTCTTATATTATATACAGTTTTACCAATTTATATAGGCTAGAAAGATATTCAAGCAATTCGCGGTAAGTTAACCTACAGAAATGTTTTATATCAGCCGTTTCCTGTGGTGTTACATCACGTGCCTTTCCACCACACTCTGAGGTGACTGCTTCACAGCTGTTTCAGGAATAACACTCTTGTGTTGGGGACAGGGGGTTGTTTTCAGGTGTCCGAGATTGAGGAGTTTCGCCTGCAGGGAGAGGCTGTGGTCCTACGCTGCCCCAAGACGGAGAGTCTCCTGGCTAAGCGAGGATTACTGCATGCCACAGGGCACACCTATCACTTTACAGGTGCTGACATGGACACTCTGCTACCAAACGACACGGGCCGAGTGAGGACCCAGGGCCATCGCCTTTGGTTTCTGCCTGCTAGGACAACTGACACTGGAAACTACACTTGCATTTTTAGGTGTGCTATTCCCCCATGTCTGAACATCACTAGAAATAACACATTGTTGGTGCTATATGTGGAAAAAGATGCAGTTTGGATATCAATTTTTGTGGCCCAATAGCAGCACTTGAAACTACACTTAGTGGGTGAGTACATGCATGTTTGGGCACTAAAACAGGAAACACTGGAAAAAGTGACATAGAAAATGTACAAAGCAATCAGAAGGGATACAAAGCTTTTTGTGCTTGGAAGTCCAGTGGGACAGCAGAAAGGAGCATCTGAGTTGTGGACTTCCAGATTATAGGTGGAAGCTCTGTCCAGGACCCGAAATGGCGACCTTTAATCCCTACACTGCCTACTGCTTTAGAAACTTTGACTGCAAAAAAACGCCTTTTTGTCCAATGTAGTCCTTGTTGTCAATATATTATCTAAAGATTTGAGGATGCTATAGAACATTAGTATTTTTAACCTTTTTTTATTATGAAACATGGAACTGTAAGGACATTGCTTTTTTAATTAGTCTATAAACCATGTTTTGCTGTGAAGCAGACACTCATTTTGATGTGACATCCAAATGTATCACCTCTTAACAGTGTCAGTGCTTAATGTACACTATATCAACTGTTGTCAAAAAGTTAAACACTGCAATATTGTCCCTGCAGTTATGTAACATTTTATTGAATGAGTTACAAAGCACTTCTGAATAACTGGACTCAAATGGACTGGGCAGTGTTAGTTACTTGGTATTTCTCCAAAGAACCTACAGTTATTCTGTCTCTCTCCCCCTCCATAGGAATGCCTCATACTGCATCGCTGGGACTATCTCTCTACAAATTTACCAGAACAAAGACCCCCACCTGGATGTGATCTCATACCCCAACCTAGCTTTTCCAGGTCCCAACGGGATGATTGTGTGTCCAAATGTAAATGAGTTCAATAGAACAGGACAACTGCAGTGGTTTAAGGTATGTGTATAAACTGCTATCTGTTTTACCTCAGCCTGTTTTTAATTTTAGTCAAACTATTATAATCTCCTGAGACCCAAGGAAAAAAGTGTCCTTCAATTGTAGGTTATTTGTCTTTGGAGGAAATAAGACATCTTACAATTTAGATTTTTTCAAATTTATTCTTATTTTAATTTCACAGCATGTCCTCTTTAGTGCACAACAAGAATAAATACGTTTCCCAACATCAGTGAAAAAATAAATGCAAAAATACAATGTCCACTACAATGGACATAAATGAATAGGTCGGGTCTCAGGAGGATAAATATTATTATCAGTAGTATTTCCTATAATGCTCTTTCAAAAATGGGAAAGAGGTGAAGAAAGGTCTTTGAATGTGCAACATCTATGGCTGGAAATCATGAAGAAATAGCAATATAAAGCAAATTGGAACAACCAACAAGTTATTTAAAAAGGATGAGAATAGATCTCTGAGTTTCAACGCAGTTATCTTGAAGTGAGAAATGTTAAATATTTGTCTCTTATTGTGTATGTTGATACCAGCCTTGCTGGGCCACATATGAGATGTGTCAAATTTTAAAACTTCTTGTAGGATTCTACTCCTATTGTATTGTCAGCTGACCACAATCGCTACCATCGACATATGGACAACGCACTCACTATCCAGAATGTGAGCCCACGGGATGCAGGTTTCTATACCTGTGAGCTAAGGGTGGTCATTAATGACGTCCACTACAAAGTCACCAGGACCATCAATCTTTCTGTACCAGGTACTCACTGGCAATGCAAGCAATGTTTGCTGGTACTGCTGGCCACAGACATGCTGTAAGATACAAAGTATCAGGTGTTTTAGCAAATATGAATTTGAAAAGTTAAACAAATTAAAGAGTTATTCAAGAATAGTTCACATTAGCTGAGTTGTTTTACCTTGAATTTCACCCTAGTATATTTCTGATATTACTGTTTAGAATGTTTTGGTGTAAGTTTTACATTGGTGGTGGAAGGCTTGCAATTGTTTTGTATCTAATACATTCATGCTGTTATATACTGAAGCACTTAAGGATATTACTCATGGTCATACTCCTGCATTTGTTATACCTCCCTTATGTATAAATTATTACAGTTTCTTTCTTTTCTGACTTGCAGTGTTTTCTGAGTTGCAAATTTTCACTTTGAGATTAGCCTCTGAACCTAAGTCTTTGTCTCATTTCTCATTTCCAGCACCTGTGGGAGAATTTACGACTCCCGGCAGTACACCGAGTGAGAGCCCAGTGGAACGTTAGTACTTTCAGTGTTCAACTTGTCAAATATTGCCGATGTCTGTGCATATAGTGCAATTTCTGACAGTCTTTGTGATTGACAGATCATTATGATTGTTTAGTACAGCGCAACCATTCATTATCCATGGCTGGGCATATAAATGTACTGCTGTTTTCATTCGGCAGCACTGTTTCTGCAACCAGAGATCATCTTCCCCTCTAGTGGTGACATTTTTGAAGCCTCCATTGGTGGGTAAACTTGAAATGCTCTTATTATTTAATGCCTATTTATATATTTTATTAGAAAGTTTGCTTAACGTATAATTATCCCTGTAACCTGTAAGTGATATGCTTCTATTATTATTACATTTCTTATCTGACACGGTTAATAATCATTGCTTAAACATCTTATCCATTTATCCATCTAGATTACGTAAAATACTTTGCTCAAGCATGCCTTTCTATGGCACGACTTAACAAAACCGTACCAAGTCAGAATTGAAATGGTCTCTGTACTTCCTCCGGATCCATCCGAAGTGCCAAGCTAGTATGATTGCACACATGCATAATCTCACTATGATGTTTTCCAATAAACGGCTACCACTCAGGTCGGGTGGGATTTTTTGCTTTCAGTTGCAGACAGTGTCTGATCTCCTCTCCAGTGCACATTTTCTTTCCTTATGTCACCATATGTCCACCACCGGTGTATGAATGTGTGGTATGGATGGGTGAATGTGAAGCATGTATTGTAAAGCGCTTTGAGTGCTCGTAAGCATAGAAAGGTGCTATATAAATGCAGTTCATTTAACATTTAACATAAATACCATTTTTGCATTTTTTGAAATTTTTACTGAGTCAAAAGTATTTTCAAACTTTATTAATATTTTCAAATATCTTAAGAGGTCTTAGCTTATGTTTTCCAAATTGATGTGGCATTACACAAGTACCAATTACAAACACCATTTTGTGTCAAAATTAATATTTTGAAATCAGTTTAGTTCTCTGAAATCTAAATTTCGTGAGCATGTCAGTATAATTAGCTAATTTAACATCTTGTCCCAATACATATGGTAGGCATTGTAAGTATGACAATGACGGCGTATCTGACAAGTTTTTTTTTGTGTGTGCACATGCAGGCCACTTGTGCTGACCGTGCTTTTTCTGTGTTCTTTTGTAAGGTTCAAATCTTGAGATACCATGCAGAGTATTGATAGGGGGACAGTCAGCTGACTCCACTGAGGTCACATGGCTGGTGGATGGCCTGGCCATTGAAGAATCCATCCTGAAGGGTCGAGCTTTTCTGAGGGAGAGGTAACTTTCCATTTCAACCTCAAAATTTCCTGGTAGTAGTTTTTTTTTAACATTGTGTGGAGAAAAATATTTTCTATTTCTATTCAGTTCTTTGTATTATTACCATGGTTATCATCAGAACCAGGGGCAGCCACATCGAGCTGAAGCTCAATCTTCTGGAGCTGTATGAAGAGGACACTAGGGCTGTGATAAAGTGTGTTACGCAGAATCCATGGGGACGTCAGGAAGTAATAGCCCAGATCAAATTGGAAAGTAGGTCACTCTTGTTTGTTTTTTCTGTTCTCTCATGTTTTTCCCATTACTGCAAGGTATGTTGGAGTGGCTGACCAGCTGAAATGAATAAAAATTTAAACAAAGTGTATTTTCCAGCCCATTTATTTCCTTTATAATTTGTATTACTGGATGAAATTCTACCTCCTGTATTCTCTCTCACCCACAGACAATTCCACATGGCTGGTGGTGGGTACAGCTGGGGCTACAGCCTTCTTCACAATGGTCTTTATATTCCTCTACCACCTCCTTAAAGCCCAAAGAAAGGACTACATTTTGGCAAAGCAGAACACCATGTTTTAAGTTTAATTCTGTTCACTGGTTATTGTTTGTTTGAATCTTAAAATAGACTGCATGGTCACCCTCACTTGAAGGAGCAGTTTGAAAAGTGGACTAGAATGGATCTATGAACCTCTCACCCAGATTGTTGTTCTCCATAGAATCAATCAGTAAATGTGGTATGATCTTGCATCTGAGAACTTCTGTCTACTAGTCAATGCATTAAAGTTAAATTGACAGAATGTTTTGCTTGGCAAAATTTACTATAAAAGGCATGCAAAATACAGCACTGTCCCCTAAAAAAAAGAATTATGTTTGTGTTTCCCTACCATAATTAAATTTCTTGACTTGCAGTAATTCATACAGAAACCATATCCCTGCACTTACCACCCAAAAAAAAAAAAAAAGTCAGTGCATCAATAACCATTAGGAATGATGTCACGATGGCAGGGAGCAGAGAACGGACAATCAGGATCCGGGACACGGAGCTTCCGGAACATGGGGTTTATTTGAAGACAAGAGCAGACAGAGCAGAACCAGGCACATGACGTTAATGATGGAACTGGGGATACATACTCTGACGTGGACTTAATGAAAGAAGAAACAGCTGATAACATCAGGGTTTCACATGAGGTTAACAAGGGGGGGCACGGCACACAAGAGGATCATACAAGCCGGGCATGACAAATGGTCTGTTGAATATTTAAGTTTTATATATTTCGACATATAATACATCTGGTTGTTATGGCAGGGCATGGTGTAGGCATGAAGTAGGCAGGAGAAAGGGTGACGATCCACAAGACAAAAACACAAGTGACCACAAGGTGTCAAAAAGACAAAACAGGGATAACAACACTAACTACAAGAAACCACAAGGAAACAAGGTCCAGGCACAAGGCAACACTGTACGCAAGAACAGGCAGGGGACCAGAGCAACCAAAACACAGGATCATTGCACAAACACAATGACTCACCAAGGATCTGACCACAGGCTGGCACTTAAATACACAGGATCACCAGGGCAAACAAGGAACAGGTGCAAAGTATAATCAAATTAACCAATCAAAAAGAACTCCGGACAACAAGGAACAGGTGGGCAGATTACACTTAAACAAGCATGAAACCAAGGAACCTTAAACCAAAACTAGAAACTAAGAGGCATAAAACAGAGCTAAATACGCTAGACCAGTGGCCTGTACTACGAAGCGGGGTTACTGGCTTATCGGGGTAACTTTGCGAGTAACTTGATGACGTGTGGTGTAACTTCGCGATTAACCTGTACTACGAAAGGTGGGTAGGTTTTAGTCGAGACATGTTGCTATGGCAATTTACCCTAAGTCTCAAAACTGCTCCGAGCAGTTTTTGTTCTTGGTTAAGTCGAGGTTTCTGCGTAAGCCAGCCCTATATGAGCACCGCCCCTCCCACTACAATGTCTACGAAAACAATGCCGGCGTACCTGGATGATCCGTACCACATTGGCGCGCGAATCGTGAGGGGCTCTCTCTGTTAATATGTATGAAATGGAGCAATGGCATATAATATGCATTCAATGTATTCATTAATAACTGTTACAGAGAAAGTTATTCTGAAAACCCAAGGGGCGTGCATTGTTCCCTGTTGTCCACTGATCAAAGCACACTTCACTAGATGTGCCTGTCTTGTCTAGTTTTAAAGTTATTAACCCATTCATGTATTGTCGACTGCACAGTATACGGATACAAAAATTAATTAAAATTTGCATGTAAAGCAATCTGGGAAACAAACCCACTAAACATTGGACGTCGGCAGTGGCGTGCACAGACATTTTGGGGGGCAAGTGCTCCAGGGGGAAAAAAGGGCACTTTTTGCATATGTGGAAAACCTTTTCTTTTTATAATAAAAAAAACGCACAGGTTAAATGCAATTTGACTTTTATTTCAAAACATTCTCTAAAAATCAAAAATCACACCTACTAAAGACAGTCAAAGACATTAATTTCAATCTTACCAAAGTAGGACAGTAGTTGACGTTAGTTATGGAAAGGCTAATCCACAAAAACGGAGAAACGTCCATAATTCTATTATTCATAATCATGTCAAGGTTTTAGGTTTTTCTGCAGTTCCATCTCTAAAAAGTGTGATGTCTTCCCGTCACTGACTTCAGTTTGAAAACTTTGTATTTATTCACAGATTTCCGTGAGATCATCCTAAAATTTGTAACGAAAAATGGGCTCAAAAGAGCCCTCTGCCTAACGGCATGTAGCCTATAGCATAACGTGATATTTTCAATAGTGTATGCAAAAAGGTCGGAATTGATGGAGAGTGGGGTTGCCTAAATGGTTTAGGTTACATTTTAAATGTGTCGTTTTTTTGTTTATCCATATGGATGGATGGAGGGGGCAAGCTGGCAAAGTTTGTCATGTGCAGTTTCTGACAGGCTACTTCACAACATAACAATCGCAGGTTGGTCTTAGAGGGCAAACAGAATAATTTCACTCGATTCATGGGTTACCTGACTGGTTGGGAAGGGAAAGAGCTGCCGTGTTGTCCGCCGTGGCTCCCAGTCGCTATAGTTAGCCTACTATGCCTACTCCAAGTAGTCCTATGTCATGCCGCTGCTACACGCCTCACAACAAATGAACTGCAAGCGTGTTCACGTGACACGGTGACAGTGAAAAAGCGACAGGGTTCGGGTGTCTTTGAAGAAGGGGCACAAATCAAGCCATTATTTTCACACCTTTTTAAATCGCGCAGCTTTAAAAAAAAAAAAAAATCACGTCTTTCAAAAGGGCACTTTTTTGGACTGAGGGCAAAAGGGCAAGTGCTTCAGCACCACCTCGTCTCTATCTGTGCACGCCAGTGGACGTCGGATAGGCGTGCAGATCATGTCTATATTAGGTCCGTCAGTCCATGACCAATTCTGGACATCTATACAACGTCCAAACTAGGTCCACAATTTGAACGTCCATCCATGACCCAACTTGCACGTCAATATGACATTCAACATTTGAACGTAATTTTTTTAACGTTATTTGGACGACTATGACAGGTGCAGGAAATATAGTTTTATTTACAAATATCAACATTGTTGTTATCAACATAATAAATGTGAATACAGATGATTATTTCGAAACAAACATGATTTATTATGCCAATGCGTACGTATTTTATGTGCATTTGCGCTGATATGACAATAAATTATATCGTGCATTGTTTTTTATGTTCGTTCTGAAAACCATGTGAAAACTGAGTAGTGCAGAGCAGCTGTAACAGTTTTATCCACGTCCCTCGCGGACACTTTTGTGCACGTGCAGAACGCGGGATTTCAAAATCTGGCAGCAGCTTGATGCCCAGTCGAACAAATTAACATCCAGCTTGCTAAACCAGGTTAATGCTAAATTATGTTTTTTACTTTTCATGATACTTTTCTCTGTACTTTTCTGTTGTATACACTGTAGCACCGGCGGGGCTCATGTCCCAGCATGCCCCGCGTGCAGTTGTAAATAGCCATTGTTGTGTTGTTGCTGTTATTGTTAATTAATAGGTAATTCCTTATTGTTGCACATGTGTTTACATGTGTCTTGTGTGTACCCGGTCTGATCCTCGTGTGTAATTAGCTTACATAAATGTCCCACCGTGGATGCGTCTTACAGTTCGTTGTCTGACAACTTTGTGTTTCTTACATATAATTATGTTTGGTGCTCTTTGGGTGCCTGATGTAATCCTTGTACGGATTATTTGTTGAGTGGATGTTCCCCGGCAGAGTAGTCTCCGTGTTTCTCTGCTCGCGATACCTCCAACTGCCCGTCGCAGCAATACATTATTTAAATTTAAGTTTTAATTGAAAGCATGGTGAAATTGTTCATTTATATATGAATTTAGTCGAGACACGACATGCACAATGTCTAAAATTAGTCTGCTTTTGGTATTATAAGACGTCCACGACGACCACATTTGGACTATAAATAGCCCATACATGGAGGTCCCACGGCCGTCAATACTAGACGTTCATTAGACGTCAAAAAAAGACGTCGCCTGGCGTTACAAAACAACCCCTTCAGTGGACCAAAATTGGACGTCCAAAAACGACATGTTAAAGATGTCATTCCGACGTCACTATGCGCAGTGGGAAGGGGTGTGCAACAGTGGCCATGAGCCCAAAATACTAAACCACCATATATCATTACAGCTGAAAGGACCAATATTATATTAGCGATTAACATGATTTGGCACAAATCACAAAATGATTTGAAGCGGAAAAATAATCGGTGTGCATCGATGTCTGTGTACTGGACATCACAATTCTGTCATTAAAAACGGCCACCTTAATTCCGTAAAGATATTAAAGCCAGAAAACTGAATATCGAATATGAGGCTAACTTAACCGCGGTGACAGGTTCCAAGTCGTTTTCTCACTACACATATGCTTCTTTTTTTCGTTTTGTCCTGTTGTAAATCATTTAATTGTTTGTTAAACAGTGGCTCACCTTCTATTAAGTGTCATATTAACAGACACCTTTTATTATTAGCTGTAAAACATAGAAACACGCTATTAGTGGAGGCTAGACACAACAAATCTTTCATAATGAGTAGAAATATAAATACATAGCCCTACCACTTGACATGATGTTTCTATATTTCATCTTGACTTGCTGCGACGAACGCTTTCCACTACTATTGCATTTGAAATCGGATCAGTTATTGTTAACATTAGGTTTCATTATGAGTAACATATAGTAATGGAACTTCAGGGAGCATTATATTACTTAGCAGCATATAATAGGTGACTTCTGAATTGTGTCGCATCTGTTAGCCTCTGTATTTATTAACAGTATTTCAGTTCTTTTCAGAAAACACTACATTGTCTAATACTCGGTCGTGGGATATTTTAGACCACGTTTTATGACCGTGAAAATGTACGTATGCATTTTCTTCGTCGTCAATACGTTGCCAACAAGCCTGCCTGCTTTTGTTACCTGCAGTGGTATTGCACTTTCTTTAAAGGGTTGATTTAAACTCCTCATAACGCTGCATAATTAGCATGCAGTCTTCCTCCGTGAAACATATGGAGATCGCGCTATGAGTCAAACGGTGCCTTGCGTTGCCGAACGTGCTCCATATATGTGAACGCGCACAAACTCCAATGCAGTTAACACCGATTTAACAAATCAACTTCTTAACTGGCGTCGTAGTACTGGGGGGTATTCCAGAAAGCAGGTTATGTGACATACCCGGGTAAGTTTAAGGGTAAGTTAGTGATAACCTCAACTTTCGGTTCCAAAAACGGAGGTTAACTTTCTGGGTATGTACGTAACCATAGCAGCTTACTCTCTGAAGATAACCTGCTACTGAGCAGGTTATGTTCCAGGGTCAGTTTGTTGCAGAAGGTTACTGAGCATGGCGTGCCCTTTTGATGACGATCCTGTGGACGTGGAGGCATAAATTATACGAGGTTTTTTTCGCCGGGAGAGAGTTATAAGACCACGTATTGATATCTTTTCATTTCCTAATGATTATTTGAAAAAGCGTTATCAGTTTTCAAAAGAATCGTTCATTTACTTAACATCTCTTGAAACCGCACATTGCAAATGTCACAAACCCAAACCGCGGGTCTGCGCTTAGCACAGAAAACATTCTGTACACAGCGCTTCGGTTTTTTGCGTCAGGGCATTTTTTGTACAATATGGGCGACGCAGAGCATATAGGAAAGGCAACTGTGTGTAGAGCCGTTCGCACAGTATGTCTGGTACTTAACGCTTCTTACACACGTTTGTACAGTTCCCTGTCCATAAAGCTCTGCGTGTTATTGAAGAGGAATTCCACAGAGTGGTAGGTTTGTCCTTTGTAGTAAAATCTATGATGCATATTTAATATGTAGTCATACTATTTATATCTATAGCCTACATGTATTCATCCTGCACACACACACACTTGATACTTCCATATATGACTTTCTATTTCAGGGTTTCCAAATGTAATTTGTAATACATGTATAGTGACAATAAAAGGCATTCATTCATTCATTCATTCATAATTGGGTGCATTGATGGCACCTACATTCCTATTAAAGGTCCTTCAATAAATGAGGGAGACTATGTTGATAGATAGATAGATAGATAGATAGATAGATAGATAGATAGATAGATAGATGCCTTTATTGTCACGATACAAGTACAGCGAGATAGCGTAGGAAATCTATTCATAGTATCAATGTGCAGGTAACTTGATTTTGTATCCTTAATTTTTTGCCTTGTTAAAATCATCAAACTCATTACTTTTTTCCACTAACTATAGGTAATCATTACAGGACAGTACAATGCTGGTTACCACTGGTTGCCCTCAGATGGGGTGAGGGGAGGTGGTGGTGGGCCCCCGCCAGTTAGACGGGCTTCAGCCTTTTTTCCATTAGCTACATGACAGAAGGAATATACTAAATCGTGTTTAATAAATAGTTAAGTGATCGTGTAATCAATTACCTTTTTGCAGAATGTTTTTGTGTTTCATTTTGACTTGGCTCAAAGTTCTTCTGGCTCCAGAAGGAATACACCTTATTAAATAAGAAACCATATATTCCTAGTCGATACACATTGTTATTTTAACCTAAAGAAATGAATGGCAGGAAAAGTAAATGCTTTCATAGTGATTTAACAGTCAAAAGGATACGGAAGGGTTACGTGTTTAATTATTTTTCATTATAATAAAGGGGGAGGCGATGTCAAATTTGCAATTTAATACACACGCATTTACTCTGTCCGTTATTTTTTGCCAAGCCAACTCTTTCTTTAGCCGATGCAGCCGTATTGCTTTTTTTCATTATTATTGGCTTAAATTCGTCATATGCGTGCATTAAAACTTCCAACTCCGCCTCTGTGAAGTATGCCGCTCTCTTTTTTTCACTTTGATTTTCCATTCTGACTCGTGAAATCGGCGATCAATTGAAAACGTCTTTATTTATGCACGGTGCACGCGCCTTAACTCTGGGTAACCAATAGGAGGTTGATTGAACTTACTCTTCTCAGGTGTTTTGGAACCGACATACTCATGGTATGCGGGTTTGGCGTATATCAACCCAGAGGTTAAGATTTACCAAATGGTAAGTTAACCAAGCTTTCTGGAATACCCCCCTGGGGTGTTGAACTCCAGTCCTGTAGGGCCGGAGTCCTGTATAGCTTAGTTATTTCCCTGTTCCACCACAAATGATTCAGCTCAAGAGCTGTGTGGTAATTAGCACATGGAGTTGAATCAGGTGTGTTAAATGAGGGGAAACCCAAAAATGTGCAGGGCTATGGCCCTCCAGGACAGGAGTTTGACATCTGTGCGCTAGACAAAACTAAAATCACACAGGATACAAACAGGGCAAACCAAACAGAGAAGCAAAATAACTACAAACACTAGGAACAACAAAAAATCGATAATTAAACAAAACAGATGGGGCTGGCTGAGAAATTGAGCGGCACTTGCTGGCCAAACACGATAGAGACACGAAAGGTAGGATCAGACAGCCGCTACACTACATTATATTAGGTAAACTATGTATATAATGACTGTCACATCATAGCAGTACTATTCTTCAAAATTGCATTTTCAGCATTATGACATTTTCTTCCCATTTTCAGCTCTCGAAAATCGAGGAGCCCCGTGAAGGAATAACCCTCATAAACACTTTCCCTCCAAAAAAGTGGCTGTTTGTCGCTAACATGCATTGCACGTGACGCTGAGCGTGCAGAAATATCGATGAAAAAAAAGGAAGCGTGCCTCACGAGGCGGCCAAGGTCCGCTTTATATTTCTGACTTTACTGATTTGAAACTTACCACACCAATAATAAAAACAAACCCCTGTGTGATGTGGGCCGCTAAAAATACTGAAAACGAGCCAAATTATATTTTAATATATTTAGTTGTAAATAACCGTCATGTATAAAATCAGACATTCTGCGGTTATATATTAATATATGTATTATATACTAATACATAATTGACACCATCGTATGTAACAGTTTGATATGGGGGGCGGGGGCGGCGCACAATTTAATAATTTAAGTAGCCTACGATTGTCTATTTATTGGGGGGCGGGGGTACATGTCCTCCCCAGTTCCCATGCCCCTTGAAACAGTTGCGACAAAACGGACAATATTAAGCACATTTATGATTAAGCTGTCACGTATAGTGGACAGATTGAAAGCAAGTGTTGAGGCTGGCTAATCACGAAGCATTAAGTCACAAAAGTAAAGTGCCTGCACCATTTGTTGATGTACTCAGCAAGTTCTTCCCAAGCTCTTATTGTATCCACCCCTGGAGAAAAGGCTGAAACTACTGAGGTTTATGAAGTACATTCTTTCTGTCTCTTTTTGGGGAAATTGCAACACATTTGGTTCCTTTTTATGAAGACAAGGCTCCTCTGCCAAATGAGTGCTGGCAGTCTGCAAGGTAGGTAAACCACACTTTTTTTCCCCTTTATCTCAAATTTGTATTTATACTGTATTTGCATACAATACATACATACAAGGCGCCGACCCTGAACTGGTATGTATTTGTATGCATCGTTAAAAATATTTTACATACATTATATATACATCTCTCGAAAAAACTGAGACCACAGCACAATTTTTTGTTTCACTCATTTTCCAATTTATGGGTTTGGAAAAAATATCCAGGAACAGAAGTATATGGCTTTCAATTTTGCCAAATCAAAAAGTTATTTCTTTGTCAAATTTTATTTTTAACCTACTGATAATCCTTGGTAATCAACTGCACCAGTGTGGCATATCAGCACATTGATTTAGCAGCATGATCACTAGGGAGATGTTCCATATAATGTAGACAATTGCGACACATTAGCCCAGATGCCTCGAGTTTGTCATGCTGGGTACAGGGATGCCCACTACCATAAGTCATCTCTAATACCATTTTACAGCTTTGGGCAGTAAGACCAACTGGCTTCATAATCACAGACCAGGCAGTCACCCACTGGGCATTTCTAGGATTCTCTGGATCTGCACATATATACGACAGCATCTTCCAGCTCCCAATATCACACCTGAAACCTCACACATATGTTTAACAGTGGGACAACATTCCACGGGTCACAATAAATTGTACCTTGCCCAAGAGAGACTAATGAATCCATTGAATCCATTTCAGCTGTTAGATGCATTTCTTAATTTTTTTTTTTTTTTTTTAATCATTGAAATAAATGTTGCGTTTGTATTTTTTGTTCAGTGTACGTTGAGCCGTCTTCGAGTTCAGGTCTAATCGTGAGATAAATTTACCATTGCTAACCAGCAGGTGTCACTCATCCACAAATTTATGTACGTTACGAAAGAGGGGAACATTCCCAGAAGTTGCGAGTGCTTTGGAAACCGTTGTTTTCCTGCTATTACTCATCTAAAGTAACATTATTTCGCAGGTTGCGCATGTGTAACGCATGCGCTTTTTAGCTTTCCAACATTTATGACTATAAATGTGAGGTCTACTTTAGTTTTGAGTAGTGTCCTTATAATCATCATTCTGTAAGTACTGATTTTTAAACCATATGAATTTCTTCAAAACCATATACCTTCCATTCTTGTATATCAATAAGTTATTCTAACGTTTTAATTCTAACTTTTTGACTTCGATTACGTAACTAAGAATTACTGGCTGTGATTGAGGGATATTTTTCTTACATGTTTTAGGTTTCGGAATTTATGACACCCTATCAGTACATGATACCTGTAGCCATCTGTCGGTAAACCTGGCGAACCTAGCTATAAGCAGACTTAAAGAGAGAACCTCATACCATACGTTCTACGGCTTTGGCCGCCGGTGTCCTGTCATAAAATACTACCTATCGAGACGTGCTATCGAGCACTGTTGCCAACTCCTCAGCAAGGAATGTAGCTATTGGTTGTTCCAAAAGTCGCTAGAAGTCGCTAAATGACGCCATCGCCTAATTTGCATAATGTGCATGTAATTATAATGGACGCTGTAGGACAGAGGAATAATGTCGTGGGAGAGTCAAAAGGTGGTTAAAAAACACCCTAAATACGTTAAGAACTACAAATGAACTTTCTTCTGTCGATTCTTGTTTTTTTATATCATAATTCCAACCCTCTTCCTATATCCGGGCTTGGGACCGGCAAAAGTGACCCCAAAGACACTCTGGCGGAGTTACTTATTCTTGAAAACTGTCATACTTGGCGGAGTTTTTGGCAATAAGCCAGGGCAGGATCAGCCAGTGGTGGCTTCGCGCATGCGCAATTCATTTGCAGTCTGGACGCGGAAAGGTGAACATCTCCTGCTCTCACTGCAGCTGGGAGGGGCTGCTGCGTGAGGACTGTCCGCCTGTGAATGCTTTGGGACGGGAAGGGAGCCCACGGCAGCACCCGCTGCTCGGTGAGGAGAGTAAGAACGATACGTGCTTCCACGTCAGAGTCTCCAAAAGTCTCCAATAACACTAGAAAAAGTCGCTAGATTTGTCACTAGTCGCCAGAGAGGTCTAAAAACTCGCTAAATATAGCGATAAAGTCGCTAAGTTGGCAACACTGCTATCGAGCCTTTCTGCGCATGTGCAATTCCACCGTTTTGGGATTAGGGTTAGGTTTTAGGGGTTAGGGTTAAGGTAAGGGTTTTAGCGGGTTTTGGGGGGTTAGGGCTATCGATTAGCATTACGGTAGCATTTTTCGACAAGGCAGCATATATCGACAGAACACCGGAGCCCCCGCCATAAAAACACGATACAAAAGAATCAAGTGAGCGACAATTAATGTTCCCCAGTATATATAGGGTTGTGCGAAGCCCGCCACTTCTCATTTTGCCCACTGCGCACCTGCCCCACATTCCTGCTATCTACAAATTACCAGAGATTGGCTGAAAAGGGTGGGAGGACTGTCCTATAATAAACATTAAATAGCCCTAGTCCTCCAGCCGCTACACTACATTATATTAGGTTTAAACTATGTATATATATGACTGTCACATCATAGCAGTACTATTCTTCAAAATTGCATTTTCAGCATTATGACATTTTCTTCCCATTTTCAGCTCTCGAAAATCGAGGAGCCCCGTGAAGGAATAACCCTCATAAACACTTTCCCTCCAAAAAAGTGGCTGTTTGTCGCTGACATGCATTGCACGTGACGCTGAGCGTGCAAAAATATCGAAGAAAAAAAAGGAAGCGTGCCTCACGAGGCGGCCAAGGTCCGCTTTATATTTCTGACTTTACTGATTTGAAACTTACCACACCAATAATAAAAACAAACCCCTGTGTGATGTGGGCCGCTAAAAATACTGAAAACGAGCCAAATTATATTTAAATATATTTAGTTGTAAATAACCGTCATGTATAAAATCAGACATTCTGCGGTTATATATTAATATATGTATTATATACTAATACATAATTGACACCATCGTATGTAACAGTTTGATATGGGGGGCGGGGGCGGCGCACAATTTAATAATTTAAGTAGCCTACGATTGTCTATTTATTGGGGGGCGGGGGTACATGTCCTCCCCAGTTCCCATGCCCCTTGAAACAGTTGCGACAAAACGGACAATATTAAGCACATTTATGATTAAGCTGTCACGTATAGTGGACAGATTGAAAGCAAGTGTTGAGGCTGGCTAATCACGAAGCATTAAGTCACAAAAGTAAAGTGCCTGCACCATTTGTTGATGTACTCAGCAAGTTCTTCCCAAGCTCTTATTGTATCCACCCCTGGAGAAAAGGCTGAAACTACTGAGGTTTATGAAGTACATTCTTTCTGTCTCTTTTTGGGGAAATTGCAACACATTTGGTTCCTTTTTATGAAGACAAGGCTCCTCTGCCAAATGAGTGCTGGCAGTCTGCAAGGTAGGTAAACCACACTTTTTTTCCCCTTTATCTCAAATTTGTATTTATACTGTATTTGCATTTTGCGCTAATATTATAAAAGATGAGAATCTGAAAAAGGAATCTGAACAAATTTGTTATTGGGTTTAGTTTAGTTATAACATCAAAGCTTTATGTTTGTAACATCAACTTCTGCTTCTGTGTCAAAGATCGTGAAAGATTATTATATTTCTTAAATCTGAAATTATAAGAAGAAAATGAGCACCTGTGTGTGTGTGTGTGTGTGTGTGTGTGTGCGCGCGCGCGTGTGTGTGTGTTTGTGTGTGTGTGGAATATGTTTATATTAAATTGTGGGCACCAAATGTCCCCTACAATGTGATAAAAGCATTTTTTTAATGTCATGAGGACCATTTTTCAGGTCCCCACAAAGGTTTGTGAATGCAATCAAGAAACTAAAATGTCTCGCATTTTGTTTGGTTACTTATAGTTAAGGTTGGGCTGGGTTGGTGTTAAGGTTGTCGTGTTGGGATTAGGATTTTCCCCATAAAAATGAATGGAGAATCCCCACAAAGATATAATTACAAACCTGTGTGTGTGTGTGTGTGTGTGCGCGCGCGCATGTGGGCACATGTGTATGTGCTCGTGTTTTTTTTCTAGAAATTCTTATGCTATTGTTATGTTTATTTAAATGTATTTATGTAAATGTTTACATACTAAAAAAAAAACCATACTTAGCTTTCATTTATTGATTGGAGTAATATTGAAAATTTAATTTAAAAAACAGCAATTACAGTAAAACCTCGGATTGCGAGCATAATTCGGATAGGATAGGATAGGATAGGACTTTATTGATCCCACAGTGGGGAAATTTGTGCGTTACCACAGCTCTAGACAGATAGCCTGAAAGAGTACAAGAGTAATACAGAATAAGAATACAAGAAAAAAAATAAATAATAAAAAATAAAATAAGATAAAACACTAAATACAGCAGTAGTGCCTATGTACACCCATATACACAGTATGTAATATATGGATAGTGGGTTGTGGGAAAAAGTGCAAGTAATAATAAATAACAACTATTTCACTACTACAGTTGCATTTACCTCTATAAGGTGCGTTATGTATGAAGTGTATTCGTTCGTAATCCAAAGCACTCGTATATGAAATATTCATAAAAAAGCAGGCGATAGAGCCAAAAAGCGGCCACACTCTTTGCTCTTGAATTTAATGTAAAATAAAGTTGTCCTCCGAAGAGGGGGGGTGGTGGTGGGCAATAAAAATAAATAAAAGCGGTCAATACGGGGTTTATTAAGGGAAGCAAGGCAGACAGGGGAGCTCATAGCGAACAACGTCAATGTCAGACCTGGGGAAACAGACTTGAACGTGGACTAAATACACAAGACAAGCAGAAAATAACAGGCAACAGGTGATCATAATCGGGGTGGCACGCGTAGGTAATGAGGGGGCGTGGCACACACGAGGATTGTACGAGCAGGTCATGACAGAACCCCCCCCCCCCCCCCCCAAAGGCGTGCACTCCGGGCGCACCGCAGGGGAGGCGACGGAGGAGACGAGACCGGGGACACGGGACCTGAAAAACAAGAGCAAAACAACAACGAGAGACGGGAAACAGAACGGAAACACAGAACAAGCACAGGGGCAGAAACCAAGACAGAATCTGACAAAGGACAGGAAACGCAGACAGACAAACCAAGAAGGGAGACACAGAGGGAACAGAAAACGGAGGAATAACAGGGCGAGGAGTGAACACGGGAGACACTGAGGGACAACGAGCATAGACAGGAGGGACAAAGGGACCAGGAGGGAACAGAGGAGACACAGAGGGATGAGGAGCAGAGACAGGAGGCAGAAAGGCAAAGGGAGGAGGAACCAGAGGAGCCGGAGGGAACCCCAGCCGGCGAAAGGCGGCCGAAGCCAGAGGGCCCCCGGGCGACCGTGAGGCAGGAGCCGGAGGGGACAACGACAGGGCAGAGGAGGAAGCTGGGGGGACCAATGGAGGGGCAGAGGAGGAAGCTGGAGGGGGCACCAGCGAAGGCAAGGAGGGAGCAGAAGGGGACCACAGCAAAGGCACGGAGGGAGGGGAAGCCGCAGCAGGCGATGGCGCAGCCGGAGGCGCCGTCCACCGAAGAACTGGAGTGGAGTGACCCACAGGCAAGCGACGAGTCTGAGCGGGGGAACCCATAGGCGGCCGCCGAGGTGACCTTTGAAAAGAATCGTGGATGGTGTGAGGGAGACGAGAGAGAGGAGAAGAGGAGGGTTAATAAGGAACCTATCCAATGACAGCCGCATTTGCCTCCTTTTCGATTTCGCGGAAATGTGACATTGCATTGTCATTAAACAGATTCATCGCTCGCACTGCTATACGCCCTTATTCGGGTGGTGCTTTTCTACTAAATTTTGACTATTCGAGTTAGGGAAGCCGACTGAGACCGAGAATGGGGGCAATTACCCACAATCCCACAGCGAGAGAGAGAAGAAGGCTCAGTTGTGATCACGTGACGCTCGGCAGTGTATACGTAATTCTCGTATTGCAAGACCTCGCTCATTTATCAAGTTAATATTTATAAAAAAAAATTTGCTCGTCTTGCAAAACACTCACAAAACAAGTTACTCGCAATCCGAGGTTTGACTGTAGTCCAGTATGGAATTCATAAAATGACCTTCAAGAGTATAACATAGCAGTACTTTTCTGTAACTGTTCAAATTTTTTCAAATATGTATGGACGGTACAGCCATTTTACATAAGTGCTGAAACCTCACAGCCTCTTATCTAGCTCTCTCTTTCTGCTTTGTGCAAACATTGCCTGTGTTCCCCATGTTTGCTTGGAAGAAGACACTGTGGTTCCCTCGGTGACGAAATTCCCCTTAGTGTAAATAAATGTGCATGCAAGAGTACTGCGTCGCTGTCCTTTCTGGATTATACTCTATTGCTTGGGCTTCTCAGAAAATGCAGATTCCTGCATCCCTAGTTGAAGAAAAAATCAGTGACTATGGAAATAAAAATAATGTGCAAATATGTACAATGAATACCCACATAGAAAGTGATTCTGGGCCAGATCCGCCTGCATCTCCTTAAATTCGGGCACCGGTGACATCCGGGCAGGAGAGTCTGCAGCAGAATCTGTCCAGAGTTCTAAATGATACTGTTGGTCTGTATATGCTCCGAAGATCCGGCGCGCATTCGCCTGACCGTATATGTAAGATCACCCACTTCCCAAATGCGCAGCTGATAAGCTAAGAATCTGAATGATCAACGATCGCGCTTTCCCTCATGTACATGGAATGCAATTTATCCCCATCTGTTTTTCTTCTGGTCTGGAATCATCTCATCATACCTCTCCCCCTCAATGAAGAGAAGCACATACCTCCTTTGATGTGTGATGTATGTGCTGTCTAGAGCTAGACCGATATATTGGTTGGAATATTAAGGTTCCACTCATTTGTCAGCATCAAGGGAAAACCCACTGATAATGCCTCTTTAAACATTTCTGATGAAAAAAGGAACTCACACTGGAGAAAGTTTTGGGAAACGTTGCTTTCTGCATTATAATTTATCGCTTTCATCCCATAATTATGAGTAACTTTGGCCGAAGAGTTATTGGTGATCAAGTCAATCTCTAAATGGAAATATTGATTTGATTGATTTTTTTGTGTGTGAACATATTTAAGTTACATTTGTTAAGCACAAGAGAAAATTTCCTAAATATTTGTGACAGTTAATATTATTTGCTTGTTTTAAAGTTATATTATAAGGTTATTTATATGTAGCTTCTTTTATATTTATGCTGCATCAATGTGCTTTTGGATGCTTCTGTCTGTCATTTCACTGCAAACACTAGTTTTTCTAACAGGAAATTGGAATAGGAATCGGATATGAAGTTTATCTCCCTCCTGTTGGTCTGACTGCTCTCCAGCCATGACTCACACACTCTTCCCAGCATAGGCTGGATTTCAGCTGGTTTAAAAGGACAGCAGAAGCAGCAGCTTGTGATGGATCCATGTTTCTTCCTGTCTGTCCGGTATTGTCTTTTACAAGTGTATCTCTGTATAGGCTGTGAGGTTTGTGAGGATTTGGGATGGATATGTGCCCTGATGGAGTGTTTTAAAATAGCTTTGGGAAGTTAAGTGTTGCATATTCTCATGATGCAGAATTTTTCCTCTCAGTACAGATTGGTCTCAACGGTGCCTGGACCCTTTGTGTAAACATGTCTGTGTAAATAGTTTTTTTTTTTATGACGAAGGTCTGAGTAGCATATGGTTTCACAGGAGTCTGATAGGGTTATAAAACTCAGCAGGAATCAGAAATGTTTGCTAATCATGAGAAGCGCGTTCTCATTCCTACTATCTGTGGATAAAATTGCTTTTTGTCGGCCTGCATACAGGCGCTCCTGTAACCCCTTTGGGGAATCAGCTTTATTTTTGGATCATCTGGCACTCTTCTTCTGAAGAGTTGTATTTCAGTCTGGGATGGACACATAGATTTGTTACAACTGGAACTGGAGATAAGAGTAAAGCTGCTTCTTCTTCTTCTTCTTCTTCTTCTAATAAATAATAATAATAATAATAATAATAATAATAATGCTTTAAACGTTATTCAGCTTGCTCAGAATAACAGGTATTCCAGTAATACATAGTTTGGCTTCCTCTGTTTACCTACACCCTCTGTTGATGGAATTCTTCTGCATGAAATATTGTCTGTTAATTGGAAAAGTTGTCTTATGAGGTTCTTGCTTTGTTTGAAAGGTTTTTATAGCTTTTGCTCCAAAGTACTTACAAATACAACAGGGCATTCCTTTTAGTTTTATCCTAGCTGGTCTTTTGAATTGACTCCTTGACAATTGTCTGTTTGTAATGTGCTATTTAGCTCACTTGTATTTACTTTTCACTTTTTTTACTTTTTAAATTTTTTTTTTACTTTAGTCAAAGGTTTTCCTGCTGCACATTTATAGTTAAACCTCAAATGTAAAAATCTTCCAACATTATACAGGCTCAACCAGGTCTGCATAGATGAGCATGCAGCTGCTAACAGCTGGTCTGAGACATTTGGATGTGTATAAACTCACCCTGGGTGACATGTGGTTTCTCGGGTTACATAATGGATGGGTGGACCAGCTAAGCCCACCTGTCTTCTTCTGCTGTTTAAAAGTTAGAAATTGGTGAAATTTGCTTGTAGGATTTTGCCTCACTTTTGTCACATGGTGCCATGGTTTGGTTTTGGTTTAGTTTAGTCTCCCTGTTGTTCAGCTCATGCTGTTGTGAATACTGTGACAGCATAAGTAAGAAGAGAATTCAGTCTATTCTGGTAGCCATGTTGTGTTCTCCATCTGCTTGTGTTCCATGCCTTTTACCGCTAGAGTTTTTGATATTGATTTATCTTTGATTTGAACCTCTGTTAAAAATTCTCATTCAACCACTTCAGAGGTTCATTACCATCCTACTGACTGTAATACAAGAGTAGCACATTGATCTAGTGGCCATCACTGTAGCCTGACCTGTCCAGGTTTGGGGTTTTCATTCCTGTTCCTAGCTCTGCATACATGGGGGGTTGCATGCTCTCTCCATGGGGGTTTTTTTCACCCTGAAATTGAAAAAGATGCAGTCTAGGTGCATTAATGTCTCCATGTTGCCCTTAGCGTGTCATTGTGCATCTGTGAGGGTGTGCTCTACAATGGACTGGAGTTCTGTTCAGGATTTCTCCTGGCTTGTTCTTCCTGGGATAGGGTTCACTGTAGCCCTGAAATGGATAGAATAGAATAGAATAGAATAGCCTTTATTGTCATTGTACCAGGTACAACGAAATTGGATTGCCACTCCCTTGGTGCAAAATACAACACAATGATAATATTAATGTAAATATAAAAACGTACAATTTAAATACTATAGAATAATATTTACAATGTAAAACCGAAAAAATAGCAGCATTTATATAAATACAGTGTATGGTTTCAGTGCAAGAGAAGGATTAAAGATCCCAATATATGCTTAATTATTTAACATAAGGGTGTCTATGTAATCGAGATGAACAAATTTCTTTATCTGAATTTGTGTTTATTTAATTCAGTTATAGCTCTGGGGAAGAAGCTCTTCCTGAATCTGTCTGTCCTGGTTTTATGTGACCTATATCGTCGGCCTGACGGTAACAGTTTAAACAACTGATTGCTGGGGTGAGAATCGTCCTTGATGATATTTGTCGCTCTGCTGAGGAAGCGAGAGTTGGCAATGTCCTCCAGTCTGGGCAGAGAACAGCCAGTAATCTTCTGGGCTGTGTTGATGATCCCTTTCAGTGCTTTCCTATCTGCAACTGAGCACCCTGCATACCATGATGTTATGCCGTACGCTAGGATGCTCTCAATGGTGGCTCTGTAAAAACTCACCAGCAGCCTCTCCTCCATGTTGTTCCTTCTGAGCACTCTCAGAAAGTGAAGGCGCTGCTGAGTCTTTTTTACCACCGCCGTGGTATTTGCAGTCCAGGAGAGATCATCAGAAATCAGGACCCCCAGAAACCTCATGGAGTGAACCCTCTCCACCAGGTTCCCGAGAATATAAATTGGGGCCTGTTCTTCTCTGCTTTTCCTGAAGTCTAAAACAAGTTCTTTAGTTTTTGTGGTGTTCAGTTGGAGGTTATTTACTGAACACCACTCCGTCAGTCGAATTACCTCATCTCTGTAGTTCGACTCATCACCCCTTGAGATGAGTCCAACCACGGTGGTGTCATCCGCAAACTTTATGATGGTGTTTGAGAGGTGAGTCGTTGAACAGTCCGATGTGTAGAGTGTGAACAAGAGGGGACTCAAAACACATCCTTGTGGAGACCCGGTGCTAAGTGTGATGGACCGTGACATATGGGGGCCAAGTCTAACAGACTGTGGTCTATCTGTCAGGAAGTCCTTAATCCAGAGACACATGGGAGTAGAAAGTCCCAGGTGTAACAATTTCTGAACCAGGATCTCCGGAATGATGTGATTAAATGCTGAGCTGAAGTCCAGGAAGAGCATTCTCACATAACTACCTTTATGCTCCAGATGACTCAGCGCAGTATGGAGCGCTATGGTGATAGCATCCTCTGTCGATCTGTTTGCCCTATAGGCAAATTGATGGGGATCCAGCCTGGCAGGTAGACCAGCCCTGATATGATGACAAACCAGTCTCTCAAAGCACTTCATCACGACAGATGTAAGTGCAACAGGCCTATAGTCATTTAGGAAATCTAAATGGAAGAGGGATGGGTGAAAGTAGTAATAGTTGTAGTGTTCTGAAGCTGCAGCTGTTTTAAGATTGTTTTAAGGTTAATTAACCCTAATTTTCTGTGTTATGCTGCATACTGGATCTGAAAAAAATCAAGTAATTTTAAAAACACTTGCTCAAATGAGAAACCTTTGTTTACTCCAGGGAGATCTGTTCTTTACTAAGCTCTTTATGGTACAGTATGACAGTATTAGATGAGAATAGATCTGGAAGTACGTTGTCCTGTGGGACAGTCCAATAAATTGCTGATTATTCCGTGGGCTCTATATGCAACAGAGGTCAATCACAATTAGGTTCAGACAACATAGGAAACGTTTAGTCAGAGCTGGATAAATTGTTGCCAAAAATGGACAGATGATCATTTTCAATTCAATCACTATTTTCGATGCTTTAATTCTAGTCTAGTAGCTGCTTTTTGTTGACAGTTCAACGATATAGTTACAAATCTGTTTCTCAACGTCCGGTGTAGGATTGTTTTTCCTTGCACTGGTTGATTGAAGTTTGCTGAACAGGAACTCTGACCCCAAGCTGTTTCCTAGTTTGCCATTGTATGATTTGTATCATGGCATGCCAAAGGCATCCACGTGACACAGGGACTGGAGAATGGAACCAGGAGCTTATTTGCAATCATGGGACACTACAGACTGGACCAGTAGCGCAAACATCCAGGATTGAGGTTTTGGCTCTAAAAAATCAACAAACCAGCAAGAAAAATATAATGGCTGAACATAACTTGTGGTCTTTCTCGTGCTTACAATGCAAAAATGAAATGACTTTATATTCTTACATATTCTTATGATTCAACTTACAGTGAAGTATGTCATTTATAACAGCACGTTATTACTGTATTTACATTGATACACGCATACAGCTACTGAATATGTTACTGGGGTAACATTCAGTTTAGTCATATCAGGGTCTTTGGGCACCATTCTGCCTGCTGTCGTACTAGCAGACTTTGTGTCACAGAGGCTTATCTTTGTTTACCCTGTCTTTTTCTTCAGCCCCAGGCTGGCAGTTCATCCAGTGTGAAATGTGTGGAGATCCTGGCACTTGCACACAGCGATGGACCTGAGCTTCCCAATGCTTTTGGTGGCCGTATCCTGCCTCAGGAATGTCTGCGTGGCCATAGATGGTCAGTACCCTCTCTCCTTAATGCTCCTGTCTGAGTACTTTAGGCTTTAGCCTTGATGAGTGATCAGTGCAAGGGTACAAAGTACATAATCACAGCACTGTAGGACAGCAGATGTCATGAAACATTTGTTTAATGTCAAGCCTATTCAGATTTTTCTTAAATGTGAAATTTAGAAAAGATTTAGGGAATATTTACTGCTGGCATATATGAGTGGTAGAGAGTTCAGTTCCTTGTCAGATAAGGTCAGAAATTTCCAAGCGATTGTGAGATAACTTCGAGCTTCATGGATGAAGAGCAGTTAACCAAGGAAATTTTCACATGACCCCCAGAACTCTTCTGGAATGATTCTGTCGTCTTCTGAGCCCAGAGCTGTGTTTTGTCAGAGTAACAGTCAAGCAGTTAAACTGTGTAGTATGGGAACATCATGGAGAATATAGCAAGCTTGACCTTGGTGAATGAATGGAGGACATACACCTCAGTGAAAACTAATGACTTATAGCAGTGGTGGATGGCAATCTACTTTTAAAGTGACCAGCTCCCCGTAATGTACCGACCCCCCAAAGTCCTAAAATTTTGAAGATCCGGAATTATGCTTACATGGTTGTTCAGTGAATTCAAGCGTGGTGCTGTCATAGGATGCCACCTTGGCAGTAAGTCAGTTTGTAAAATCTCTTCCCTTCTAGATATTCCACAGTCAACTGTAAGTGGTATTATTACAAAGTGCAAGTATTTACGAACAACAGAATCTCAGCCACGAAGTGACAGACCATGTAAAGTAAAATCTTTTTGCTGTGTAAAGTTGCTGTGTTCTGAGGCACATGGTGTGTAATAATCGCCAAAGCTCTGTTCTGACTCAGTAACTGCAGTGTCCCAAACTTCCTCTGGCATTAACCCCAGCACAAAAACTGTGCACCAGGAGCTTCATGGAATGGGCTTCCATAGCCAAGCTTACCTGCTGACTCAATTGTGCCAACTGGAAAGTTTGGCGGAGGAGGGACAATGGTACGGGGTTGTTTTCAGGGGTTGGGCTAGACTGCTTAGTTGCAGTTAAAGGAACTCTTAATACTTCAGCATACCAAGATATTTTGGTCAATTCTGCTCTTCCATTTTGTGGGAACAGTTTGGAGAAGGCCCTTTTCTGTTCCAGCATGACTGTAACATGACTGCACAAAGCACAGGTCCGAGTTTGGTGTGGAAGTACTTGACTGGACCACACAGAGACCTGACTTCAATTCCATCAAATTATCTATGGGATGAATTAGAATGGAGAGCAAGGCCTCCACGTCCAACATCATTGGAAGCCAGTGACTGGAATGCCCTGTATGCACCACATAGTGAGGACATTGATGGCCTAACAAACTGGGTCTCTGAGTACATCATGTTCTGCATACACAATTCCATCCCCACTAAAGAGCTCCGCTGCTACCTTAACAACAAACCCTAGGTTACCAGCAACCTGGACGAAAAAAGAGGAGGACTTATAGATCAGGGGGCTTAGCAGAACTCAAGCAGGTATAAAGAGAGCTAAAACACAGACTCAAGGAGAATTAGGATGCTTACAGGAGGAAAGTAGAGGAGAGATTGGAAAAGAACAAGGCCTGGTACATATGCAATGGGATGAGAGAGATCACCGGCTTCCAGAGGAAAGGGATGGGTACAGCTGAGGGGAATGTACAACAAGCTAACGACTTGAACCAGTTTTTCAACAGGTTTGACTTTGAGTCCCCCACCCCAAGCACCCCCCTACTGCTCCTCTGAGCAAGAACTGTATGACTCTCTCACATCCCCCACATCCCGTCACCAACTCCTGCAACAGACACCACTTTGCTCCAACCCTGTCACCCCCCCCACTCCACTTCTGTCCTGACACCCACTACAGGCTCTATTTCAGACTCTACCAAATCTCCCACCTGCCAGACTGGACTACACATCACAGCCAGCCAGGTGAGGAGAGAGCTGGAGAGGTTCCACCAGGGAAAGGCTGCTGGACCAGATGGCATCAGCCCTCGTATGCTGAAGACCTGTGCCAGCCAGCTATGTCTTCAACCTGAGCGTGTACCTCCAGAGAGTCCCAGGGCTATGGAAGATGTCCTGCCTGGTTCCAGTGCCCAAAAAGGGACATCCTGTATCACCAAACGACTAACAGCCATAACCTCTCATGTATTGAAGGTCATGAAGAGGCTGGTCCTAGCATACCTCAGGCTACTAAAGCATCCATCTCAAGAACCTCTGCAGTTTGCATACCCGCCCCACGCAGGTGTGGAGGATGGAATAATATATCTGCTGCAGAAGCCATACTCCTCCCTTTGACTTCTCCAGCACCTTTAATACCATCCAGCCCAGAATGCTGAGGGTTAAACTGGAGGACATGCAGATGGAGGCTCTCCTGGTCACATGGATTGGCGGCTATCTGACAGGCAGACCACAGTTTGTGAGACTTCAGAAGTGTGTGTCAGAGCATTTGATAAGTAACATTGGGGCCTCCAGGGAACTGTTTTATCTCTCATCCTTTTCACCACCTATACTGCAGACATGATGCAGGCATCAAATCAAAGGGAGCCAGCAGACTGAACAAACTCATTAGGAAGGCTGTGTCTGTTGTTGGCTCCAAGCTTGTCACTCTGGAGGAATTATGGACCATGCCTCTGACCTTCTCCATAAAACTCTCGAGAAGCTCAAGAGTAGCTTCAGCGACTTACTCATGATCTATCTAGCCATCCATCCATCCATCCATCCATCCATTGCCTGATGTTACAAATGCTCTTCTGAACAAATGTCCAAGAATTCTCACAGACACACTCCAAAGCCTTGTGGAAAATCTTCCCAGAAGAGTGACAGCTGCTATGGCTGCAAAGGATTTATATTGGGAGGTCATAAAAGTTCCTGAACATGTAATGGCCAGGTGTCCCAATACTTTTCTTCATATAGTGTAGTTTGTTTTTCTTTGCTTTTCTTTAGCGGTCACAGACTGGCCGCATTTACTGTCAATCAGGCGTCGACAATCAAATCAACAGTCATAAAATGAGGAGAAACAAAATGGGAAGAGTCTGACCTTATACAGCTGCTCCCTGCCAGACAATTCACATTTTCCCTAAAACATGGACCGTCTGAGAAACACTGGTGTAAGATATGTGAACTAAAAATTGAAAAACTGAATACGAGTGATTATTTTTGGTTACTTTGGATACTGGCAGTGGAGAACCAATTAATGAATTTGCAATAATAATAATGACAATGAAACGGGTAAAACTGGTGAGATACCAATCAGACAACCAGAGATCAAAACATGGACTGTCGAGGGGTCCCCAAGGACAGGGTAGGGAAACACTGCCTTGAGCATCTCAGTTGTAGAGCAACCAGGCCTTTCCATTCAAGACTTTGCATAAAGGTTTTGTGCTTTTCCTGTCCTCCATGTCTTTGGTGTCCTCCTTCTGCCTCTCACTTGCATAACTTCCTAATGTCCATGTGGGCTTTTGCAGAGGACTGTGTGGACCCTGGTGTTAAGGTGGAGTCAGTGTTCACCATTCCAGGGGAGGCTGCCATGCTCACCTGTCACCTGGACAAGAATGTCACAGATTCTGACATCATCTCCTGGCATAAGAGTAACCCAGATGGGCAGCTGAGTGTGGACAACCGGTGGGTCCAGGTCAAGAAAAACATAATTTGGCTTCTGAGAAGCACGTTGCAGGACAGCGGCACCTACATGTGTATCCTGAGGTACGTCCCCTGGATGGAGATTACTGCTGAAGTGTAGGTCGGGCGAAGTGTGACGTTTGGCTCAGAAAGTGTTTTGATTTTCACACGGTTTGGGGTAAACTTCAGGCTAGAAATAAGATGTTTATTCCCTGGATTTATTCATACTGTATTCGTTTACAAAATTGAATTCTGATTTTCTTTGTTGTTTTGTATACTTCATTGTAGAACTGCTGATCAGTGCTTCAAACAAGCAATGGTGCTGTCTGTGAATGAAACTCGACCAGAGGACTGCAGTCGACCATACCGACCAACTCAGCCACTAACCACAGTTGCCAATGGTCTGCTGTTTTGCCCATTGTATTCCTACATGGCTCACCTGACTAAGTATTCATTTAAGTGGTATAAGGTAAGGCTGCTCCATTACAGCAAAAATCATAATTATTTTTAATGATTTTAATGACTATTATTTAAAGGTTTTAAATAATAATAAGATTATTTTGGTCAATATTGAGATCATGATTATTTAACATGATTTATCATTGGCTTTGGATTTATCATGCATTTATTGAATTTTTTAACATTGGATTTCTTTGAACTCTAAATATAATTCAACTGAGAAACAAATAAAATGGGCTGGAATGGGGTTTATAACACCAGACAAAACGGGAGCATTATTGCAAAACAAAAAGCGACACAATAATCTTTTTATCTAAATTTTTTTGTTTTGATGATCGTTGGAAGCCAAAATCATAATTAAAATTAAAATTTGATCAATTGCTGCTCTTGGCTATGTGCTTGATTAGTTGATCCCTCCTGTGGCTCCATCTTCTGCTGGGTCTGAACCAAACAAGCAAGCATGTTCCAGAAATAATCGCACAGTTTGCATTCTCAGCTTCTGTATTGTACACTGTGCATTGAGCTTAGTGATGACCTCAACTTATGAAACTTGGGGAAAGAACCTAGTTCCTTGATCTTGTGCTTCTGAGACAAAATGCACCCAGTGTGTTTGTTACTATTCTGCCTGATGCCTGTGCTTTTACGTGGACTGTGACCAGTCTTGCAGGTCATACCTGTTACAAGATGTTTTAAAAAGATGTTTCCCCTATTCATATAATGTCACAGCTGTCAAATAACATCTGAATGTCTAATAGAGATCAGCTAAATATTTTTAATAAATGACTGAGCACCCCTTAGCCATTCAATGTGCAGTGGCAGCATCATTTGTACCATGGCCTAAGCAGTGATTTAACCAACAAGAGTATCTCCTGTTTTGGGCAGGGCTGCGAACCCCTCCTGAATGGGGACAAATATTCCAATGTGAACAGGGACATGCTTGTGATAAAGAATGTGGCTCTCAGCGATGCCGGAAACTACACCTGCAGAATGGCATTTACCCTGGCTGGGTCTGCAGGCTACATCTCCGAGACAATTTCATGTGAAGTGAAAGGTGAGTCTCTGCACGGCTTGCAGCTCAAGGGTGTTGTTGGTGCCTCACTGAGGCACCGCTAGGGCCTATCTGGTGCCTCGCTGAGGCACGAGGCACTGCTGTTATCTCACTGAGGCACCGCTGGGGCCTGGCTGGTACCTCACTGAGGCACTGCTATTATCTCACTGGGGCACTGCTGGGGCCTGGCTGGTGCCTCACTGAGGCACTGCTATTATCTCACTGGGGCACTGCTGGGGCCTGGCTGGTGCCTCACTGAGGCACCGCTGGGGCCTGGGTTGTGACTCGCTGAGGCACTGCTGGGGCCTGGGTTGTGACTCGCTGAGGCACTGCTGGGGCCTGGGTTGTGCCTCGCTGCGGCACTGCTGTTATCTTACTGGGGCACTGCTGGGGCCTGGCTGGTGCCTCGCTGAGGCACTGCTATTATCTCACTGGGGCACTGCTGGGGCCTGGCTGGTGCCTCACTGAGGCACCGCTGGGGCCTGGCCTGTGACTCGCTGAGGCACTGCTGGGGCCTGGGTTGTGCCTCGCTGCGGCACTGCTGTTATCTCACTGGGGCACTGCTGGGGCCTGGCTGGTGCCTCGCTGAGGCACTGCTGTTATCTCACTGAGACACTGCTGGGGCCTGGCTGGTGCCTCACTGAGGCACCGCTGGGGCCTGGGTTGTATCTCGCTGAGCCACCACTGGGGCCTGGGTTGTGCCTCGCTGCGGCACTGCTGTTATCTCACTGGGGCACTGCTGGGGCCTGGCTGGTGCCTCGCTGAGGCACTGCTGTTATCTCACTGAGGCACTGCTGGGGCCTGGCTGGTGCCTGGGTTGTGACTCGCTGAGCCACCACTGGGGCCTGGGTTGTGCCTCGCTGCGGCACTGCTGTTATCTCACTGGGGCACTGCTGGGGCCTGGCTGGTGCCTCGCTGAGGCACTGCTGTTATCTCACTGAGGCACTGCTGGGGCCTGGCTGGTGCCTCACTGAGACACTGCTATTATCTCACTGGGGCACTGCTGGGGCCTGGCTGGTGCCTCACTGAGGCACCGCTGGGGCCTGGGTTGTGACTCGCTGAGGCACTGCTGGGGCCTGGGTTGTGCCTGGGTTGTGACTCGCTGAGCCACCACTGGGGCCTGGGTTGTGCCTCGCTGCGGCACTGCTGTTATCTCACTGGGGCACTGCTGGGGCCTGGCTGGTGCCTCGCTGAGGCACTGCTGTTATCTCACTGGGGCACTGCTGGGGCCTGGGTTGTGACTCGCTGAGGCACTGCTGGGGCCTGGGTTGTGCCTCGCTGAGGCACTGCTCTTATCTCACTTGGGCACTGCTGGGGCCTGGCTGTTATCTCACTGGGGCACTGCTGGGGCTTGGCTGGTGCCTCACTGAGGCACTGCTGGGGCCTGGCTGGTGCCTCGCTGAAGCACTGCTGTTATCTCACTGCGGCACTGCGGGGGCCTGGCTGGTGCCTCACTGAGCCACCACTGGGACCTGGGTTGTGCCTCGCTGAGGCACTGGTGTTATCTCACTGGGGCACTGCTGGGGCCTGGCTGGTGCCTCACTGAGGCACCGCTGGGGCCTGGCTGGTGCCTCGCTGAGGCACTGCTGTTATCTCACTGAGGCACTGCTGGGGCCTGGCTGGTGCCTCGCTGAGGCACTGCTATTATCTCACTGGGGCACTGCTGGGGCCTGGCTGGTGCCTCACTGAGGCACCGCTGGGGCCTGGGTTGTGCCTCGCTGAGGCACTGCTGTTATCTCACTGAGGCACTGCTGGGGCCTTGCTGGTGCCTCACTGAGGTACTGCTGGGGCCTAGCTGGTGCCTCACTGAGGCACTGCTGAGGCCTGGGTTGTGCCTCGCTGAGGCACTACTGTTATCTCACTGAGACACTGCTGGGGCCTGGCTGGTGCATTGTTGAGGTACTGCTGTTATCTCACTGAGGCACTGCTGGGGCCTGGTTGGTGCCTCACCGAGGCACTGCTGGGGCCTGGTTGGTGCCTCACTGAGGCACTGCTGTGGCCTGGTTGGTGCCTCACTGAGGCACTGCTGGGGCCTGGTTGGTGCCTCACTGAGGCACTGCTGGGGCCTGGGTTGTGCCTTGCTGAGGCACTACTGTTATCTCACTGAGACACTGCTGGGGCCTGGCTGGTGCATTGTTGAGGTACTGCTGGGGCCTGGCTGGTGCCTGACTGAGGCACTGCTGGGGCCTGGCTGGTGCCTCGCTGAGACACTGCTGGGGCCTGGCTGGTGCATTGTTGATGTACTGCTGTTATCTCACTGAGGCACTGCTGGGGCCTGGCTGGTGCCTCGCTGAGGCACTGCTGTTATCTCGCTGCGGCCTGGCTGGTGCCTCGCTGAGGCACTGCTGGGGCCTAACTACCCACTGTCTGCTTTGCTCCTTTTTTGTGGTGATGGTGGGTAGGGTGAGGAACCAGATTGGTTGTCACCTTCCTCCATTTTCACCAGGGACGAACCCTCAAGTTTTAACAAAGCAAAACTAGTGGTAGTGTACACTTTTCATAATCACACAGTTATTAAGATTATTATTTATTTTGCACCTGGATTTTGTCCAAGAGACTCATAAGTTGCCTTTTGTCCCTTTATTCATTCAAACCACCTAACCTTACCTCTCGGTCTGCTGGATTGTTTTCTATCTTCTTATTTATGGCCACTGAAAAAATATTCCCATGGATAAATATTTTTTAAGCAGTTTCATCCCTAATCTTTGAACAGACAGCCTTCTTGAGACAAGTTTGGGGTTTTACCGGTGATTCACTTGTTTGCCATAACAAGTTTATTGAATGATAAACTAAGTAGTACATATTCTAAGATGACCGTTTAAAAATATATATTTCTTTGCAGTGTTTTTCAGAACTGCTCTATCTGTAATATAATTCCAATCCGCCCTTGCTTTAGAAAAAAGCAAAACATGCAATCTTTTGTAAAGAGCTGCTCATTCAATGTTTTTAACCCAGTACTGCCCCCTGCTGGTAAGGAATGTAATTGCAAAGTCTTATAATCAAAGAAAAGTAGGTCAGTGTCTAAAATGTGGAATATTAATGTTTGTGGGATTTAATACTGAATTCACGGTAAACAATAATTATTTTAAAAATATGTCCAGATTCCTAATTCTTTTTAACTGTCATTAAGTTATGTCTTCATGTTGGATCTCTGCAGATCAGTGGAACCTGCGGCCAATGGTGTCTGAACCGATTAATGATACAATCAAAGCAAATCCTGGTGGGTATTATTCCAGCAACTTGAAAATAAGAAGTTATGCATTTAATTTTGCTCAGTGGTTATTGGAATGTGGCTGGTATTGTTTTATCTGGTTCTGATATAATCAAACGACTGACTCACATACGGTGCTCATAGAAAGTCTTGCGATGCTTAATTCAGTAAAAATGTTGCAAATTTACTGGTTTTATAATGGAAATTGTTACTTCATTCATTTCACTCATATATACAGTTGTGTTCAGAATAATAGCAGTGTGTCTAAAAAAGTGAATAACGCTGAAAATCCTTATAATAGTTTTTATTTCCATACAAGCAAATGCATTGGGAACACTACAAATTCTATTCCAAATCAAAACAAGAAGAGAAATTCATCACATTTGTGTTATTCCTTTACAGAAAGTGAAGGAACGGGAATATTAGGCTGTTCAAAAAAATAGCAGTGTCCACATTCTTCTTTACAAACTCAAAGATTCACTGTATGAACTGAAAAATGTTTTAAGATTTTTGATTTTGAACTAATATTTAGTTGTATAACCACTGTTTCTGAGAACTGCTACACATCTGTGTTGTATGGAGTCGACCAACTTCTGACACTTGTGAACAGGTATTCCAGGCCAGGATGATTGGACTACATTTCTCTGTTTTGCCTCAGAAACAGCATTTTTGATGTCACCCCACAAGTTTTCTATTGGATTAAGGTCCAGGGATTGGGTTGGCCACTCCATAACGTCAATCTTCTTGGTCAGGAACCAAGATGTTGCTCATTTACTGGTGTGTTTGGGGTCGTTGTCTTGTTGAAACACTGATTTCAAGGACATTTCCTCTTCGGCGTAAGGCAACATGACCTCTTCAAGTATTTTGAGGTATTCAAACTGATTCATGATCCCTGGTTTGCGATAAATAGGCCCGACACCATAGTATGAGAAAGATCCCCATATCATGATGCTTGCACCACTATGCTTCACTGTCTTCACAGTGTACTGTGGCTTGAATTCAGTGTTTAGGGGTCATCTGACAAACTTTCTGGGGCCCCTAGACCCAAAAAGAACAATCTTGCTTTCATCAGTCCACAAAATGTTGCGGCGTTTCACTTTAGGCAAGTCAAAGTGTTCTTTGGCAGATTGTAACCTCTTCAGCACGTGTCTTTTTTTCAGCAATGGGATTTTGCAGGGGCTTCTTGCCAATAGCTTGGCTTCACATAGGCATCTTCTAATTGTAACAGTACTCACAGGTAACTTTACCCTTCTTTGATCTTCCTGGAGCTGATCATTGCCTGAGTCTTTGCCATCTTGGCTATTCGATCCATTCGAATGGCAGTTTTCCGTTTTCTTCCACGTCTTTCAGGTTTTGGTTGCCATTTTAAAGCATTTGCAATCATTTTAGCTGAGCAGCCTATCATTTTCTGCACTTCTTTATATGTTTTCCACTCTCCAATCAACTTTTTAATCAAGGTACGCTGTTCTTCTGAACAATGTCTGGAATGACCCATTTTACTCAGAATTTCAGAGAGAAATGCACTATAACCAGCATGTACAACATTTGCTGCCTTCCTTCCTTAAATAAGGCCCATAATTGGCACCTGGTTTTTCACAGAACGAATGACCTCACTAATTGACCTTCACACTGCTATTATTTTGAACACGCCCCTTTCAATGAATGATTCAGTTACACAGAATCAGCAGCATGCATGTCATGACTGTTGGGTCTGTTGGTATTCCATTACTCTACTACACCTACTAGTAAATTATTTGCCATGTAGAAATATAATTTCTACTAAAAACAGTGATTGATCAGGTTAGTGATGTTGGACTGCTATTATTTTGAACACAACTGTATACACGCAAACACAGCTCTGGAAAAAATGAAGAGACCACAGCACAATTAGTTTCACTGTGTAAAATGTACATTTTTTTCATACTCCACCCTGCTTCTTCTCTGCTTCCTTACTTTATGGGACTACAGTCCTGCGTATAAGACTAGGATGTCATCCTCCAATTCATGAGAAACTGTCGGATAATTTAATGGTCATCTCTGGCATTAGAGAGTCGCTCCGGCCCTTTACCTGGCTGGTTTCTGATCATTCCCTGTGTCTCCTGGTTCTCCTCATTCTTATGTACTGCTGTCTTAGAAATTTTGAACCTGGAAGCAACCTGCTGCTCAGTGTAGCCTTCTGCCAGCAGAGCCAGGATTAAACCAGGATTTTAAAATGTCTATTTTTAAAAGTCACATTAGAAACAACCAATAGTTTCAAGTAAAATGTTCATTTCAAGTAGTAATAAATTGAAACCAAAATTATAGTTCTAAAACTATTAAAAAGTTCATTGACAAGCAGTTTCATCATTGGGTGCTTTTTAATTAGTAACACCTTTGCAATAACATAAAACACCAAACATTTGTGTTTAGTATCCATTGGGAGCCGAAGACTACAACTGCAATTAATAGCAAAATGGCAAGAACAGAACTGAATGATTCAGTCAAAAAAATTCTGAAACTTAATAAAAAAGAAACTGTCTGTGCCAAAGATAACATGCAGATATGTTATACATTGCTTATCAATGGACCTTTATTATAAAACCAATAAATCAGCAACATTTTTACTGAATTAAGCAAGCATGCCAAGACATTCTATGAGCACTGTGTATCGTACTAGGGAGATTATTTTAAAGATCTGTTTAATATCTTTCTGCTCTAAACATTTTAACTGTTTTGAGTGATCTTATTGTTCTCTTAAGGAGATTTAGCGACCAAAATTATACACAGTGTTCTTGATGAAGTCTTTCTTCCCTGTGTGTCCGTCAGCCTTCTCTGTTGCGGTCTTGTCAGAGAACGACCATCTCAGCTTTTTTTTTGTAAAAAGTCATGTTCCTCTATAGTAGCATGGGTTCCAAACACTGCAGTGTTTTTCGTTTATTGGTGCTAAGATTTCACTAATAAATGTAAAACAAAGGAAGCATTAACACGTTACATTGTGTAGTTGTTTTGCAACAAAAATGACAAATGATTTCACATGTTCCTTGGTCAAAACACCAACTGATCTATTGAAATGTTATTATGTGTACTTTACAATCATGAAGTTTCAAAAGGTTTAAAAAATATTTATTTTCAGCTCAGACTCTTTTTTTCTATATTTACTATTTTACTGTTGAAAGCAACAAGGGGCTGTGAAAGCCAAGGAGTTCCTGTGTTCTTGTGCACATGGCAAATAATATATCTGCAGTTAGGGAACCTCGTGTGTAACACTGCCAGCATGAAGGGAACCCTCCATACATGTGCAGGCACTGTCTTGCAGGTTCCTCTTTCAGTAAGACCTGCCGGGTGTTTGTACCTGGACATGGCGATCACATGGTGGATGTAGTCTGGGCTTTGGATCACTTGATCTCTTTGAACCTTTCAGACCGTGTCAACCAGATTCCCCTGGGGTGAGTTTAAGTGCCGCTTCCAATTCACACAACTTTTAGCTTTAATTAATAAAGTTAATAAGCCTGTATTCTGGCAAGTTGGTTTCTGGGTTGTAGCTTCTTCCAGCTGTAAAAAAAAAAGACTCGGGGACCCTGCACTGCAGAGATTTGGTGCTTCAAGGCTGCAGGTGTTTGCTAATAGTACTGCCCTTGATCCAAAGGAGCTAACATGCAACATTAGCATGCTACAGCAGCGAGCAGGCCATTCTATTAATAGTCACCTCTCACATTCACGACGCTTGGGGGCAGAAGATCCCCTTGAATGTGACAATTTATGAATAAAACGCTCACAGGGACAGCTAGCAGGTAACGGCGTCGGGCAGCCGAGACAAAGATGCACGGCGCCATGATGCGTAGATCCCACATTTTTTTTATTTTACCAAAAATAACTTTAAATATTAAAAATATAGTATGCACATACACTAACAAATATTAAATAACACTGATATTTGTATATGATTATATGTAATCCAAATCTTTTTCAGTATTGTGTATATATTTCTGGCTTACTCGTTGTACTACCATTTAATTGTTCATGGCCAACTCGCGAATATCTAAAACCACAAATAGCAAATTTGCAAATCTGGAGGGGGGACTGTAATTCTTTATCTATACAGAAAAAGCAGAGTGGAGAATGGGGAGTGGCTAGAAGTACTACTGAACTTTACTGAAGTGGAGAAAGAAGACTTCTACAACACATACAGGTGTATGGTCTTCAATGACAAGGGACTTGTTGTTGCTAACTTCACCTTACTGCCTTCAGGTGGGTGACCATGTCTCCAGAGCTCAGACCACAGGATGGCCATTTTCTTTTCAAACAAGAAGGCTTCCTTTACAGCAGAGGTTGCCCTTCATGTTGCCATTCGGCTCAGAGCCACAGTGAAACTTCTTTCACATGAAAGGATAATTATCAGCTTCATCGGTGATTTGTAATGTAGGTCATCAGTTTTAAACCATGGGCAGTGTGAGTTACAGACAACTCATACTTACTGACTGCTATAAAGTCTATTGTATAAAAAATTGGGTCAAATACAGTGGCTTCTAATAATGCATGCATGCTGCACTTTTATTATTATTATTATGTACTATATGATATTTCTTTTTATTACACATAAACTCGACTTAAAGTCAGACTTAGGGATGGATCTCGCTCGTAATCTGGGGACTGCCTGTACACTTGTGAAAAAGATGTAAATCCAGCTAAATGTTTCTCCGAATTGCATTCATACCAAGAAGCTACACTTTTTATGTATGACTCATCCCTCTAGATGGTTGTCAGTTCCCCTCTTTTGAAAATGGTGTTGCAGTGTGTAAGAACTCTCCCCTTATCTGTGCTTTTGAGCAGAACCGAACCACCTCCTCTCTGTGGGCCTGTTCTTTGGCAGTCCAGCTCTGATCTTCATCATTGCCGTTGCCATGTGGCGGATCATTAAAATCGAGGTGGCCTTGTTGTTCAGGAGCTCCTTCCCATGTCTCTACCCAGACCCAGGTTGGCCCCCAGTGTGTTGAATATCTGAATTCCAGGTTTTGGGGGCTATTCCATACCTCATGGTGACATAATACACTCATATGTGGGTAAATGTAACTTGGCATTGGTTAACCAAAGTCATTTAATTAGTCATTTATATAGAAGATTATGCCTCGCCCATCACACAAAAATACACAAACTGGCCTGTGTTTTGCTGCCAACAATACTACAGATTACAGATACTGAGGAAAAACAGGGAGCCCAACAATTTACAATAAAACTGTTCTTACAATTCGAGCCATTGTCAATGAGAGTTTTTGTTGGTGTTCACTCGTCTCCAACAGGATGCGACGGGAAGCTGTATGATGCCTACGTAGCTTACCCGAGGTCGTGTGGGGGGGCTGTCTGCGGGGGCCAGACCTGTAGAGCTGTTGAGGAATTTGCTCTCCGAATCCTGCCCGAGGTCCTGGAAGGAGAGTTGGGCTACAGGCTTTTTATCATGGGGCGGGAAAGCCTGCCGGGCGAAGGTGAGCCTACTGCAGTCTTATGGCGGCTGTCAAATAGACCAACTAGCAAGCTTCTGGTATATAAGGTTTTATGACAAAAAAAAACACAGCTTCATATGTACATTGATAGAAGATGCAGCTCTCAGATTCTATATTGGCTTGTTTTTTGGCTAATAAAGCACTAGTAAGGGGTTCCCATATAAGGTCATGAATTATCATCAAAGGATGTTATTTAGTGTCTTTATGATAGTGTCTGTACAGATAAACATCCAGGTCTCTTGTCTTGCGCCATCGTTAGAGCTTTATATGTGGGCGTACCTGCATGCTTGTCACTGACCACATCCCTCACGGGCCTCTCTCTTCTCAGCGGTGGCAGATGTGGTCCAGCAAAACATCGGGAAAAGCCGGCGCCTCCTCCTGCTGTATTCTGCCTTCTCCCTTTCCCACCCGGATGCTGCTGAGAGTTTGGAGCGGCAGCTGGCCGTCCATGCCGCTCTCGTGGAGAGTACGGTCCCAGCCATCCTAGTGGAACTAGGGGAGTTAGTTGACAGCACGGTCCTCCCCAAAGCCATGCAGTACCTTCGGAGCCGACAGGGTGCAGTGCGGTGGGGAAGGAGCAGTGAGGAAGGGACCATGGATAGAGGACGGGCCTCTGACAGGTTCTGGAAACATCTGCGGTACCACATGCCACCTAGGATCAGCCAGACAAGCCCCCCGGAAAAAAACTTCTTACTGAAGATCTAGGTGGATGAGGAACCAAATGACTGAAAGCAGAGACTGGATTGTTTTCTTGAAATCTGATCATGCTCATGTGCCAGTCATCCTTCATGAAGCTGTCAGCAGTGTGTGTGCTTTTAAGCCGTTGTTCAGTTACACTAGCCGATTACTTGCGTCAATTCACACTCATATATTACAGTTTGCTTGCAGGGACAGTCAGTAATGGGTGGTTTTTAGTGTCTTTTCAACATATATACTGCAGTCGGTGAATTGTATTTTCATGCCAAACAGCATAGAAAAGCTCTGAAATACATTTCATGTGGATCTTTTTGTGGGCCTTGTTTGGGCATTTTGCCGTCAGCTCCTGCTCCTCCCATTTTCATACACACTGAAGAAAGCATGACCTTTTAGGTTGCCTGTCTTTCAAGGAGAACTTTAGCACTAATTGATGTGTTGAATGAATTATGGATCATACCGTAAGTCAATTTGTAGCATTTTCAGTGTCTTGTTTTGTGAGTTAGTGCACAGTAATCGAAACTGTAGTTTCTTCCAGCTCTTATTCTTCTGGATGTCAAGTCACTTTATGTGTTTGGATCGTTGTGCCATTGGAGGATCCATGATCTTTGGCCAAACCTAGTTTTCTGACACTGGGTAGTACATCTCCCTCTACAGTCCCTCAGTAATCCTCTGATTTCATGATCCCTTTAATACCTTCAAGGCCTCCAGTACCAGAGGCATCAAAGCAGCCCCACAGCATTACAGAACCTCCACCATATATAACTGTAGGCAGGCTGTTATTTTTCTTATAAGCTTCATTTCGTCGGCCTAAAACAAATCGCTGGTCTTCATTGTCCATTGAACATTCTCCCTGAAGGATTGTGGTTTCACTAGGTAGGTTTTAGGTCTCTATGTAGCCTAGTGGTATTCATCTTGCGCTTTGCCCATAAAGCCTTTCTTGGTTTAGTGTGTGGCATATGGTACGGGTTGAGACCATCAGCCTATGTGGTATTTTTCTTTTTCCGTTTGAAGACTTTGCTGATTAATTTTAATCCACCCACTGTGTCCTTGGAGGTTCCTGACAGTTTCATGCAGCAAACTTCTAAGTAACATTGCAAACTGCTGAAACAGGGATGCCAAAGCTGCTGGAGATGGCCTTGTACTCTTCAGCATCCTTATGCTTGGTGAGAATGGCTCAGATAGATCTGTTTTGTTTTTACCACTGTAAAAAAGACTAACAGTGGCCCTTTTAAGCATTAAATTATTAATTGAATAATTCAAGTCATGAGCACTAAAAATTTGTCACAGGTGAGTCTAATTTCACTGCAATGAAAATCTGTTTTTTTTTTCCAAATATTTGAATGTTTCAGAAAGGGTGCCAATTTTCTTGCCATAGCAGTGTTTCTGTTTTCATCTTTTTCCCTCCTTATTTTTATTGTTATAGTTTAATCCTGTACTCTTCTGTATCAAACATATGAGTGTATTTACACCAAACCTGTTCCACTACACATTTCTTTCAGGAGATATTGTACATGTCATTTGGAAAATTCAGGGGTGCCAATAACAGTAACTGATCCATTTGGCAATTTTACAGAGCGTACTGGGATTGCCTGCCTACTCCTGAACCTGTGCTGCTGTGGCTGGGTATTACATGGCTATAGTGTCATTTGCAGTTTATACCAAATGTACTGACAAATTCACAGTAAGTTTTCTGTACCAACACTGTACACTGGTTTAAACAAGAAAATACCTAGGAAATAGAAGCATGTTCTGTGAAAAGTAAATATGCAAGACCTAATCTGTCTTTTGTGGTTTTTTTGTGCTTAAGATAGCTATTTCCTGAAATATTACTGTCACAGTTCAGAATAAAGTATTATCATATATTTTTGCCACTATCCATCTTCTGTAACTGCCTGTCCTTTTCCAGGTTGGGGGGATTCTGAGCCTATCCTGGAGGCCACAGGTTATAGGCAGGGAATAACCCAGGGGGGGCACACTCACACCTACTGGCAGCGTGGGAACTCCAGTTAACATCAACATGTTTTTGAAATGGGGGAGAAAGCGGAGTACCCTGAGGAAATCCCCTGATGAGATATGCAAACCTCACACACACACACACACAGGGTCAGGACAGGGACTCAAACCTTGTTCCCATAGGTCTGTCAACAGTGCTAACCACTGCACCACAGCCCATTTTGGCTGCTTTATTATTATTATTTTTTATTACTAATGGCAGTTTTTGAAAGGAAGGAAGTGATTTAAGTCATTTCTTTTAAAAACACAATAAACTGGACATACACCATATGGAAAGTATTGGGACACATTTCATAATCATTGAATTCAGGTGTTTCATTCAGACTCATTGCCACAGGTGTATAAAATGAAGCATCTAGCCATGCCATCAGGTTTACTAGGTTGCCGATTGCTGAGGCGCGTGGTGCGTAAGTTGCCTGGGCTCTGTTGACTCAGTAACTGCAGAGAACCATACTTCCTCTGGAATTAAGCCCAACATAAAAACTGCACTGGGAGCTTCATGGAATGGGCTTCCATGGCCAAGCAGCTGCTTCTCTGTCTGGCCGTCTGATAGATAAGTCCAGGTTTGGCAGATACCAGGAGAACATTACCTGCCTGACTGCATTGTGCCAACTGTAACTTTGGTGGAGGGATAATTGTATGGGGTTGTTTTTCAGGAATTTGGCTCGGCCCCTTAGCTCCAGTGAAGGAAACTCTCAATGCTTCAGCAAACCAAGACATTTTGGACAATTCTATGCTTCCAACTTCATGGGAAAAGTTTGTAGAAGGCCCTTTCTGTTCCAGCATGACTGTGCCCCAGTGCACAGGGCATGGTACATAAAGACATGGTTGGATGAGTTTGGTGTGGAAGAACTTGACTAAGCCCTGAACTCAACCCCATCAAAGACCTTTGGGATAAACAGAACAGAGACTGTAAGCCAGACCTTCACATCCAACATCAGTGCCTGACCTCACAAATTGTCTTCTGGATGAATGGGGGAAAAAAATCCCACAGACACACTCCAAAATCTTGCAGAAATCCTTCCCAGAAGAGTGGCAGCTGTTATAGCTGCACAAGGGGGACCATCTGTGGATTTCATAAAAGTTCCTGTAGTTATAATTGCCAGTTGTCCCAGTACTTTTGCCCATATATTGTATCAGTCGACACATATTGAGGTGTACTTTGATATGGTATCAGCTGACTGAACTGTTTTTCCTATCGAGGTATTTAGCAAAAAGAGATTTCTAAGAACTCTCTCCTTCAGTCTCCATATCACTGCTTCTGAACCTCGACAGCTTGCTTTTCTCTCGATGGTTCATATCGAGGACATGTTTATCTGTGGTGGCCGTTTAAGGAGGCTGTAATTCAGTGAGCAGAAATACATTACATGGGTTATACAGAAGTCACAATGTTCCCTGGAGCACAGTTAGCCGCCTCCACTTGAAGATACGAACTGAAAAACCGTTAATGGAAAGCTCCGATTTTTGTAAAACCCTCAAACGCTGGAAAAAAGTTTTCATGTTTACTTGAGGTGAGTTCTGTGGAAGGTTGAAAAAAGTAATTCACAAACTGCAATGGAAACAGAATTTCACATATTAGTAGAGAGTTAGGTATGGAAAATTGTGTGCAGTATGCTATATTAAAACAATAACAACAATTTACATTACTCATGGGACATTATTTATTGGCATACAAATATAATGCTTTTACCATGCATAGGTCTACAGCTGTTGCCTTCTGAGCTGAGTAAATGGCTCTTTATTCACAAGAGTTCCATTCATTTACCACCAATGCACACTGAAGCAACCCCACCTCTCATATCACATCCTATAACTTTTCTCGTCGAGCACAAAAATGGGACATGCTTTAGCCACAGACTTAAGCAATGTTTTTTCATATAACATAAGACCCCTGTGTGTTATAGTACGAGATGTGAATTTATCTCATGGGGTGATAGATGGCAGGTATTTTTCTCATGACATCCTTTATTGGGAACACATCCTATTTGCAATTTCATTTTGTCAGCTTATAGAAAATTTGCTTACAATTTGCACAGAAATGTAATGGAAACACAGCTTATGACAAAGTCAGTTGTCATTGCCTTCCTCTTCTTTCTTTGATCAGTTATATTCACTGTCAGTTTATTCGCTCCTGAAGCTCCTCTGCTAGAACCCGGCACTGCAGATCAGTTTGATCTCTGTCCCCATTCACTTGCTTCTGGTTCCTTCTTCTGTGGCGCCCAGCGTGCCAGTCCAGACTCAGAAAGAGGATGGGCCACCTTTGTCAAGCGAAGGACCATCTTTCTGATGCACCTACTAGATAGTTAGGGGTCATAGGAGGCACTGATTACCCTTCCTGTCTAAAATGAAAACAGCTTAATTTTCTGTGGTAAAGTGCTTTGGACGAGCTCCTATGACAGCCACTCAGTGGCCACTGTTAGGTTCCCCTTGCTGGTACCGGGTTTGGCTCCCTTTTGCTTTCAGAACTGCCTTATTTATTTGTGACATAGATTCAACAAAACCTGAAACATTTCTCAAAGACTTTAGTCCATGTTAATATGATAGCATCATGCAGTTGCTGCAGATTTGTTGGTTCATGATGCAAATCTCCCATTCCACCACATCCCATAGCTGTACTGGATTGAGATCTAGTGGCTGTGGAGGCTATTTGAGTACAGTGACCTCATTGTAATGTTCAAGAAACCCATCTGAGATGATGAGCTTAGTGACATGACATATTATCCTGCAGGAAGTAGCCATTAGAAGCTGGGTACACTGTGGGCATGAAGGGATGGACATGATCCGCAACAATACTCAAGTAGACTGTGGCATTTAAATGATACTCGACACTTTGGCACCTAAAGTGTGCTGAGAAAATATCCCCCACACCATTACACCACCAGCAGCCTGAATTATTGATACAAGGCAGGATGGATTCATGTTTTAATGTTGGTTATGCCAAATTCTGACTACCATATGAATGCTGCAGCAGAAATCGGGACTCATCTGACCAGGCAACATTTTTCCAATCTTCCATTGTCTAACTTTGGTGAGCTTGTGCCCACTGTCACCTCAGTTTCCAGGTCTTAGCTGGCAGGAGTAGCACCCGCTGTGGTGTTCTGCTGCTGTAGCCCATCTGCTTTAAGGTTTGATGTGTTGTGTGTTCAGAGATGCTCTTCTGCATACATTGGTGGTTGAGTTACTGTTACTTTTCTATCAGCTTGAACCAGTCTGGCCATTCTTCTCTGATCTCTGCCATCCATAAGGCATTTTCACCCAGAGAACCACGACGCATTGGATGTTTTTTCTTTTTCAGCCCATTCTCTGTAAAGCCTAGAGATGATTGTGCATGAAATCCCAATATGTCATTCCAACCCACATTTAACATGGTCAGAGGCCCCCTACTATTCTCAATGACTGGTGGGGACCGGCTAGTGATAAACGAAAATGAAATGAAAATAATACATTTATTGACATCTGTCACGCCCCGCTCCGTATGATCCCGATGTGTGCCACGCCCCCCTCATTACCTCGTGTGCATCCCCGATTGTGATCACCTGTGTCCTGTTATGTCTGGCTAGTCTTTTGTATTTAGTCCGTGTCTCAGTTAGTTTCTCCAGATCCGTCATTGTAATGTCCGTGGATGTTCCTGCGTGTGTGTGTGTCTTGCTGATTAAAACCCCTGTTTACCCGTAAGAACGGCTCCGCTTGCCTGCTTCCTCGCTCGCCTGCACGCCCGAGTGTGACAGAATGACGGATCTCCCTCAAAGCACAAAGCGGCAGTCTGAGCATCACCGGCTCGGGCTGCTGCAAGAATTTGTGTATTGGCAATCCCAGCCCGAGGTCCAGGGCGACCCTGTAGCCCTGGAGCTGGCCAACCGGGGCGCGGACCTGCTCGGGAAGGAGCGCCGACTTGGACAGGAATACCCGCTCCAAAAGGCACGGAAATGCCTTCGCCGCCTGAGCCAGCACCTGACGAGCAACCGGGAGAAGCGGAACAGAGAACTGGCGGAAGCAGCCCTAATGCTCTTCCTGGGAGCTTGCTCTGGAGTCAGCCGATTGGCGAGGGAGCTCCATACTTACCTGGGAAGACACCGCCGCTACCCACCTGCTCGGTCCCAACGGTGAGATGCCGCCTCCGTTGGAGGCATATCCACACCGGCCGGAGCGCCTGCACGGAAAAGGGATCAGCCCGGTGAGAGACGCGATTCCCCGGGTCTCTAGAGCCCTTAAAGGGGCAGTCCCGGACCTGCCTGCTCCGGACCTGTCTGCTTCGGACCTGCCCGCGGCACCGCCTGCTGCTGCTGCCGCCGCTCTGCCCGCGGCACCACCTGTCCCGCCTGACCCACCAGTCCTGCCAGTCCTGCCTGTTCTGCATGCAGTCCCTGCAGCTGCCACCGCTCTGCCTGCGGCACTGCCCGAGGTGGCCGCGGTTGCGCCCCCTGCTGGCCGCGTGATGGCGGCGCCCCCTGCTGGCCGCGTGATGGCGGCGCCCCCTGCTGGCCGCGTGATGGCGGCGCCCCCTGCTGGCCAGGAACTGAGGGTGCCTGCTGCAGCTCTGCCCGAGGGCCTGGCTGTGCCTCCGCCTGCAGCGGAGGAAGCCGCTCTGCCCGTGGCGCCCCCTACTGGCCGCACGCCCGAGGTGCCCGCTGAGGCGCCCCCTGCTGGCCACGTGAGGGTGGTGCCTGCCAAGGCGCCTCCTGCTGGTCGCACGCCCGAGGTACCTGCCGAGGTGCCCCCTGCTGGTCGCACGCCCGAGGTACCTGCCGAGGCGCATCCTGTTGGCCACGTGACTGCGGCGCCCGCCGAGGTGCCCCCTGCTGGCCACACGCCCAATGTGCCTGAGGCCGCCTCTCCCGTCCAGCCCGCGGCCCTGCCTGAGGCCGCCTCTCCCGTCCAGCCCGCGGCCCTGCCTGAGGCCGCCTCTCCCGTCCAGCCCGCGGCCCTGCCTGAGGCCGCCTCTCCCGTCCAGCCAGTCCTGGTCGCGGCTCCGGCTGCACCGCCTGCGGCCGCGCCTGCTGCCTCACCAGAGGCCCTGCCTTTAGTTCCCCCAGCCCTACTGACTCCTTTGCCCTTGCCCCGACAAGGCCGACGCCCCACAGGACCCCGCCTTTCGGTGTCCCGCAAGGGACGGGGACATAGGCGCTGGGCTAAGGTCCCACCCGCCCTGCCCCCTGGCTCGCCCGTTTGGCCCCTGGCTGTGGCTCGGTGGCTGCCTGCGGGTCCTGCGCCTCGGGGTCGGCGGTCTCCGCCGGGTCCCCCCCTGGATCCTCGGTGCCGGTCCTCGGTCCCGCCTCCGGCTCCGTGTCGGCCGCCTCCGGGCCCCCCTGCTCTGACTTGGCGTCGGACGGTGCCTTCGCCGGCTCCGGCTGCGCCTCCACCTGCACCTCCGCCTGCCGCGGCTTCCCCCTCCTGCCTGCCTGCACCGGTGTTCCCTCCTGCTCCCTCCGTGTCCCCTCCGTCACTCCCTCGTCCTGTTCCCTTGGCCCCTGGGTGGTCCCCTTCTGCTCCCTCCTCCCTCTCGCCTGCGGCCCCTTCGGCCGCTGCCCGTCGCCCGCCTGGGCTCCCTCGGGCTCCCCTTTGTCCCCCTTCCGTTCCGGTCTGGTCTCCCCTGTCTGCTCCTCCTCCCTTCGTCCCGCCTGTGTCTGTTCCTCGTCCCTCTGTTCCTCCTCTGTTCACTCCTGGCCCCTCCGTGTCGCCCTTTTCTGTCTGCCTGTCTGCATTCCCCGTCCTCTGTCAGGTCTTGTCATTTTTCTGGTCCCTGTTCCTGTTCTGTGTCTCTGTCCTGTTTCCTGTTCCCCGTTTGATGTTTTTTGCTTTTGTTTTCCAGGTTTTGGGCCCCTCGTCTCGTCCATCGCCTCCTCTCGGGCGCGCCCGGTGTGCGCGCCTTTGGGGGGGGGGGGGGGTTCTGTCACGCCCCGCTCTGTACGATCCCAATGTGTGCCACGCCCCCCTCATTACCTCGTGTGCATCCCCGATTGTGATCACCTGTGTCCTGTTATGTCTGGCTAGTCTTTTGTATTTAGTCCGTGTCTCAGTTTCCCCAGATCCGTCATTGTAATGTCCGTGGATGTTCCTGTGTGTGTGTGTCTTGCTGATTAAATCCCCTGTTTACCCGTGAGAACGGCTCCGCTTGCCTGCTTCCCCGCTCGCCTGCACGCCGGAGTGTGACAACATCTAAATTCACAAGGGGATGTTCAACATGAAAAACATGCCCATTGTAGCTGTGACTTGGTTATGGCTAATGCGGGTGGCAGCCAGCAATAGTTAGTGGTTTGGTAACATTTGGTTTCTCAATAAAGGACACCAGGACTAGAGAGAAAGACCAAGACTGTCTGTTGGTTCTGTTATACTGAACTGGGATATGTTGCTGGAAACACATCCGACATACTAACTTTGAGTTTGTACGATTGTAGCTAAACAGAAAATGCAAGTTAGTCTCCCTGTGACATTTAAGAAGCTTTTGCCAGGATAGAAAATTACAACGGCTGTAGAGATGTTTATCACTACAGACATGCAAATATACTTGGCAGTACAGAACACGGGTTTTAGTTAATTATGATTGTTGTGATTTTTGACATTTTTATTTATTTTACATATTTATTTTTATAATGTGCAAATGAGTGTCTCTTAGGTTTTGTTATTGAGACCGATGCATTGCCTTTTACAGCTGTTCCTGATTGTTTCTGCAGTTTTAATAATAATAATTAATTTTAAAATCCTGTTCTCCCTGCTGTACCAAAATTGCACTGAACTGTGATCTCAAAGCTGAAGTTTGTACTGAACTGTGAATTTTGTGTACTGTTAGACTTCTATTGGCCTAATATTATCTGTAAACTAATGTAGATGGCTGTCTGATAATCTGGCTATGACTAGCAGGATGGTGGAAAGTTAATCAGCAGGATGGGCTGGTGACATAAAATATGTGTTGCATACACCGATTTCAAATAAAAGTGCACAATTGATAAACAAGGTTATTTGATAATATAGCACAGCAGCTGAACTCTCTGTTTTATGTGAGGATTCACATTTTCTTTACTCAGCAGTTTACATTAGTATTTGATGACTGTACAATATACACAAAAGCTGAATTCCTTTTTGCACTACGTGGTATTTGAAAGCACATAATCTCTTGGACAATCAACTTTGATCTTGTTAACGAAGAAGCAGTATGCAGTTTACATAATAGCTAGCAAGTGGAACAGTTTACCATAATTCAAAAACATTATTCTTATCACTATACATTAAGCTGTATAGTGTTTCTGCTTGCTCTGCTTCTACACTGGTGTGAAGTGGATCCGTCAGTTCCGCAAACATGTGGCTTAACCCAGCCTTGACTTCATAGTTGCAGGGCTGCAGATGAGGTGGCGGATGGTTTAGCTTTGCTTATCTGATCACAGCAGGATCCAGTTATCTTTAAAAGAGGAAAAAAACAACAGATATTCCAGCTACAACATCAGATACACAGAAACACCTAAACATGTTCATGTCAGTGTTATTTTCTGTTGATTTAGCAGACAGTTTTATCCAAAGTGACACACGTTTGACAAAGCAGGGTCTGATAATCCTGGGCTAAGGGCCACACTCGGGGACCCAACAGTGAAATCACTCTGCCAACCCTGGCATTTGAAGCAGTGACCCTCTTATTACAGGAAGAGCAGCCTAACCCACTAAGCCACACACCATTCCCACTTAGCATTGTTAATCCGCCTCGTGAATTATTAGGAAGGCAAATCAAGCAACTTACAAAACCCCATTTGGCCCACTGATTTAAATAAGCCAAAATCATGAAGACACAAGAAGCAGTGCTTCCAGCACACACTGCACTTCGCTGCAGGTGAGTAGAGAGGTTGTTTCCTGGACTTTGCCACTGCCCTGAAATATCCATGCCTTCCCCCTTTTGCACAGTACAGCATGGTAATATTTTACTTGAGGGGGCACAAATAATGTACAATCTTAATGTATTAATTAACCAGAAACTAAGTGTTACATGCTGACCCAATGTTCATTCATTATTAATCAGTTATAATGGTTCATGTATTTCATGCAGTTACTATATTTGTTCATGATTTATACTTGAGTAGTAATTGACTTACTAAGTTCCTTGTGCCCCTTCAAATAAAGTGTTACCATACAGGAATTCTGCACCTAAATCTCTTGCTATGAAGCAGCAGACTGGCTCAGTCCTTGCCCCTTTTCTTTTATGCATCAAGTTCATATTATCAAAGGTAACAGACTTACAGAGGCACTTAATCACACAATAATCAGAGCAAAGCAGAGGCATCAGGCTCTGTTTCCATGATGTTGATTAAACAAATTTGTCCAGCTCACTCTCAGCTCAGTAATGCGGTACTGTTGGTTGGATGTCTGCCAGACTGCAGGTAGATTTGAGTACTCATCTCTCTCCTGCAGCACATGATGTGAAATAAGGAACGGCCTAAACAGCATACAGCTCAGAGAATGCTAGCATACTGGGCATTGACCAGCAGTCAAAGGTGAGATTCTGCCAAATAAATGAGGCAGTGACACAAGAGTTAAAGCTCTGTGGTACTTATGAGAGAGTACTGGTGCAGAGACTGTATCTGACTGGAGCACACAGTAGATCAAAATTTCCTGTTTATCATCGCAGTGGGTGTGTTCTTACTCTTACCAAACATCATTTCACAAGAAATAGGTTACAGCATAAGAAAACATATTCTCATCCCCAACAGAACAATAATGTAAGTATTTCTTTTTTTCTGAACTAGATCTGAATTGTGTGTTTGTCGGTAGTTCAAAATACATCTTTATCAGTGAGTTTTTCTAATGCTAATCGTACAGTACTTGCGGTATTTCTAATGCCAATTACAGAGAATTCATGCAATTACTATATTTGTTCATGATATATTTGTTAATGAATGCACTAACATAATTATGTTCATCATAATGTTCATGAATGCACTAACAATAAGTAAAAGACAGATAAAAGGCTAACAGGAGATTACATGCAGTATTTGGCAAAAGTTTTGTTAAAAATTCTATGACGATTATTTACTGTAGCGTAACGTTTTGTGTCGACTTTTCCTTCCCCTTTCAGAGGATGAAGCTGATACAGCTGCTGCTTCTGTTCAGTTTTACACTGGGTAATCTTGAGAAGTTTAATATTTTATATTCAGTTACAGGCTTCATTTCATTTCTATACTTTATTTATGTCATGAAACTTTTCCTGGTGTATAATTGTGTGGGCAAAAAAAAAATTTGACTGGAGAATTGGTGAAAACCAGGTCCTATCAACAAGGTGGCTACATTACCAGCCAGCAAAAAATGGGTAACACTTTAACAATTAACTGCACCTTCATAATGTCTTTATAATGCATTCATAAGCAGCATGTAAGTATACCTTAACATACCGTAACAGCTTTAATGTACATTAATAATAAACATTATACAATTATAAGATTATAATGTTTGTTATTTTCATTATTACTGTTCTATGAATGCATAATGAATGCATTATGAAGGTGCAGTTAAGGAATAGCTTCACCCAAAAATGTTAAATCTTAAATCTGTTAAGAATTGTACTTGCTTTAACAAAAGGCCTTATCCATGATGGTAGAAATATGTTAGGGTTAGGGACAGAGGTGACTGGTCCACAGAAATAGAGAAGGTTGTAAGTACCTCCTCTATTTTTGAGATCAAATTATGAAACAAGAAACTCAGTAAAATTGTCTTGTCTTTTAAAAACACATTTTCTCACTTCTTTGCAAAAATTCACTATTGTGATATTCTAAAATGTATCACCTCCTCAATTTTTTTCCCACCAGCCACCATTGGTTACTGTACAGCGGGATGATGGTTTGATGATGCCTAAATGCAGTCACTGAATTTGCAGACTAAGTGTATTGTTTTGTGACCCTCAGTTTTTTTCAGTTGCAGAATTTCTTAACATCAATGTCATCCAGGGAGAGGCTGTTCGTCTGCCTCCCTACAATCTGACAAACACAGAATACTTCTGGTACAGAAATGAAACGCTGATCAGCTCCGCCGCAGGACAGCGAGTGTTCTGCCAAGCAGGGTATCTTTTCTTCCTCCCAGTTCTTCACAATGACTCTGGAGTATACCGGTAATGTGACTATGCCGCATCATTTAGCCATATACATCTTAGCGAAGCATCTCATTGCATAATTTAGCACAATGCAGTGATGAATATGTCGTGTCAGGAGAGGCAGTCTGAATGGATGGCTGGATTTATATAGTTGCACCTTCACTACTGGTTTTCTGCTCCAAGTTATTCCAAATGTAAATTTATTTCCCACTAGAGAGAACAATTCAGCGACATTGCTGTGGATTTCTGCTCTTACTGAGAACTGAACTGACTGGGTCATAAGGCATTTGAGACAGTAATAAAATTGTCTTGTAAAGCTTATAACATTATTATTTTTTCTTTTTTCGTGGGTCTATTATAGCAACAAAGGGTAAACAAAGGTTTTTTCTTCAGATAGTTGCTTTAGTGGGTTTCATTAAACACAAGACTAGTGATAGTGGAAATCAAAACCATTATCAAACGTATGTAGAATGTCAATGATACAGAAGGGAAGATGTCTAATTGAAGTCTTTGTTCCTCAAGGCTCACTTGATGCCAATTCAAAATCCAGTAAAAAAAAGGGAAAACTTGTGTCCAGAGAAAACATAGTCCAGTCCCAAAAGATATGCAGGATCCCTGTTAGCAACCCTAGAGATAAGTTCCTGTCCGTATCCAGAATCAGCATTGCAGTTCCAGTTATTTAATTTCCCAAATCGCTTTGGGCTTGTTTCCTCAGACGGTGCACAAAAATCAACTGAGCCTGTAAGCAGCACCTTCCCAGCTCCTTTTACACCACCCTCCTACCTCCTCACCAAACACAACCAAGAAACTCCTGTTTTCTTTTCCCTCCAAAATAAATTCCACCCCTCCACCTGGGACCTGTCCTCCCACAGATAATCCAGTCACCCTAGTGTTTGCCAAAAAAATTACAAGTGACAGTAAAGGAAAACAGAAAAAACACCCCATGGAACGTAATGGTTACAGGCCAGTAGGCTCACTACACCAGTGAAAATATTATGGTTTAGTATTTCTCTCCATAAAAATGCATTTGAGATAAAACCGGACAGCTTGTTTGATGGATTTATGTGAATGCAATTCACTTTTATTGCTGTGTTATTTCTATAGAAAACATTGACATTAAGTTATATCAGATTGCTAAAATAAGCCTATTTTTGTTATTTGAGGCTAACAACCAAGCAAAGAGATTCATTAAACATAACAGTCCAGGTCTACGATGAGGAACCTTTCAATCAAACCCTCCTGTATAAGTCTGTATTTGGATTAGCTGCCACTAATCCCAGTGTCAATTGCCCTACTGCAGTATGGATGTTATGTCAGGATGTCAGAGGAAGTTTCACATGGTATAAGGTATGTGCAAAGAACAATCATACTCAGCAGTGCTTATCTTTTTAGCAAACATTAATTCAGGGTAATTTATTCACCTTCTTGAAAATCATTTTGACAATCATACATTACTTAATTTTACAAGGGTACAATAGTGAGATTCTACGTCATATTGGGGTCACAAGTCTTTGACTATTTAATTTCACTACATAATCAGTAGTGTACCCTGAAAGACCCTTGTCTCCGGAGCTAAACTTGCACATGATATATTCTCCGCCTTCATTAACTGTAAAGAGCTACTCCAGCCCAGCTCCACACCTTCACACATCTTTTGTCTTTTCAGGATTTTATACACAAACCAAAGAGGTCAACGAAATATTTTCAGATTTTTAACGCATCTAAAGAGCATGAAGGGATCTATACCTGTAAGTGCACATGGATGCGCATGAATAAGACATTCATTACATCTGCATCCAGGGAATTCAAAATTAAAGGTGGGGTTTTGTTATCACTGATTTTCCCAAATTACATATTTATTCAGAGAGACTACAGTAGTGAGCAAGTGTGTGTTTTATTAACTTGTATTTCTCAGAGGTACAGCAGCAGGGAGCTGGGAGTGTGAGCTTTGCCAAGTAATTAATAATAATTAAATAATTTAGTGATCAGTGGTCATTGTTGACACACCACAGCACACAGTGCACAACATCGAAATGTGTCCTCTGCATTTAACCCATATGTGATGTTGTGACATAGCAGGGGGCAGCTAATTCAGCACCCGGGGAGCAGTGCTTGGGGGCGGTACCTTGCTCAGGATACCTCAGTGGTACCTTGCTGGTCGGGGATTCGAACCTGCAATCTCAATTAAAAGTGCACTTGTAATTGAAAAACAATCAAAAATGAGGAACCTTTAACTCAGGGGTTAAATAAAGCCAATTTTAAAAAATCTGATGCATCTGACAATGGCCAGTCCATGAATACCGCCCTGTTTTATCAGTAACCATCTCTTGTGTTGCACTTGGGTTTACCCAGGCCCAGGTCCTGTCACCTATCCTCCATCTTTCAGATTTCCCACCAATGGCACAGCTGAGACTGGAGAGTTAGGTAAGTGTGGCTACAGTAATCTATTCACATTAGCCATCGGGTTAAACAGAGTCGTGCCTAGTGGATCAAACAATGATTTCTAAATTGTGAAACTATGAATCTAATGTCTGTTCACTATCCAGGTTCTCCAAAGAAGATGGTCTGTAAAGTGTCCTTTGGGTACTGCCAGGAAGACTGTGAGGTTGGGTGGAAGATAAATGGGGCCGATCCTCAGAAGCACATGGTGCACAAGGACAAAACTGCCAACTGTACGAACAGCAGGTTCATTATGGAAACGAGCTGGTAGGGTCAAATTAATGTGCATGTACATTCAAAACATAAATGTGACTACCAGGTAGAATGGGGATGAAGAGGAGAGTATTTGTGTTGCTTGTTGTCCTGTTTTACATCATCTTCCATTGCTGAAGACCCGCTCCCGATACTAAGAACAGATGTACAGAGGATGGTAAAAATCCCTGAATGTCGTTCTTAAATATCGAGGATGCATCAGATGCATCCTTGCCAAACAAGAACAATCTCATGATTCATTATGTCCCAAGTTTATTCTTGGGAGGCAAGTGGCAAGACAGGCATTCTCTGTATTGAGAAGCACCCCGTGTCACTCTGGTTTGCCAAAGTAGGTACAAAATTGGCATGTGGATCTGCAGGTAGACTTGGCCCATGATGGCTAAATATGATGACCTTCTCGTTTTGTAACTCCACTTATGTGCCATGTGAATTTTCACAGTCTGACTATATTTCGACATCTACTTCACTAAATACCGATGAAGAGAGATTATCAGAAAGCAATGAAGACACAGTGGCTGTATTTCATTCTGTGTTATTTGCTTTAAGGGAAAAAGAAAACGACATGACTATTTACAAGGCTGTTTTGACCATCTGTAAAGTGACCATGGAAGACTTCCAAACTAAGTTTTGGTGTGTCGCGGAGACACCTAACCGATGGGAGTTTGTGACGGTCTCCTTGAGAATCAGTGGTGAGAGGACAGCTACACACCAGCATTCTCATACCTACTGTAACTGCCTAGTGTACCTGACATCAGTGGGGAGAGCAAGAACAGGAATGAGAGTTTTGGGACTAGAATGCACTCAATTTTGAGCAAGCCTAACGACAGGCCTGTAAATGTTATTTTTCTTCATAAAGCAGAACTAGCAAAATTCTGTAAGTAGCTACTGCAGTGAACGGTGGTTTTCAGTTCTCATTCTGTCTTTATAGGTCTTGTGATGAGTGGTATGAGCTACATTACTAACTAGCTTGCTCCATAATTGCTTACTTACACTCACCTAAAGGATTATTAGGAACACCGTACTAATACGGTGTTTGACCCCCTTTCGCCTTCAGAACTGCCTTAATTCTACGTGGCATTGATTCAACAAGGTGCTGAAAGCATTCTTTAGAAATGTTGGCCCATATTGATAGGATAGCACCTTGCAGTTGATGGAGATTTGTGGGATGCACATCCAGGGCACAAAGCTCCCGTTCCACCACATCCCAAAGATGCTCTATTGGGTTGAGATCTGGTGACTGTGGGGGCCATTTTAGTACAGTGAACTCATTGTCATGTTCAAGAAACCAATTTGAAATGATTCGAGCTTTGTGACATGGTGCATTATCCTGCTGGAAGTAGCCATCAGAGGATGGGTACATGGTGGTCATAAAGGGATGGACATGGTCAGAAACAATGCTCAGGTAGGCCGTGGCATTTAAACGATGCTCAATTGGCACTAAGGGGCCTAAAGTGTGCCAAGAAAACATCCCCCACACCATTACACCATCACCACCAGCCTGCACAGTGGTAACAAGGCATGATGGATCCATGTTCTCATTCTGTTTACGCCAAATTCTGACTCTACCATTTGAATGTCTCAACAGAAATCGAGACTCATCAGACCAGGCAACATTTTTCCAGTCTTCAACTGTCCAATTTTGGTGAGCTCATGCAAATTGTAGCCTCTTTTTCCTATTTGTAGTGGAGATGAGTGGTACCCGGTGGGGTCTTCTGCTGTTGTAGCCCATCCGCCTCAAGGTTGTGCGTGTTGTGGCTTCACAAATGCTTTGCTGCATACCTCGGTTGTAACGAGTGGTTATTTCAGTCAAAGTTGCTCTTCTATCAGCTTGAATCAGTCGGCCCATTCTCCTCTGACCTCTAGCATCAACAAGACATTTTCGCCCACAGGACTACTGCATACTGGATGTTTTTCCCTTTGCACACCATTCTTTGTAAACCCTAGAAATGGTTGTGCGTGAAAATCCCAGTAACTGAGCAGATTGTGAAATACTCAGACCGGCCCGTCTGGCACCAACAACCATGCCACGCTCAAAATTGCTTAAATCACCTTTCTTTCCCATTCTGACATTCAGTTTGGAGTTCAGGAGATTGTCTTGACCAGGACCACACCCCTAAATGCATTGAAGCAACTGCCATGTGATTGGTTGATTAGATAATTGCATTAATGAGAAATTGAACAGGTGTTCCTAATAATCCTTTAGGTGAGTGTAGTTGTCATGTGGAGATTTTTATATGTCCCCATAAGAGTTGGGACACTACAATCACTGCAACTGACAACTGTTAACTGAACATGTGGTTTATGTATTAGCCTGGGTAAAGACAAAGAAACATGAATCGGTACATGCTCTGTTACTCCATTTTTCTCACATACATATTGTTGCGTCGGGCCAGGCAAGCAGTCAAGGGCAAGCTGTAAATGCAAGCAAAACAGGATTTATTGACGATAGACAGACTCTGAACAGGGAACGAGACAATGTAAATGACAGACCTGGCGATACAGACTCAGACGTGGACTTAAATACACAGAATCACTCAGAAATAACACGGAACAGCTGAATACAATCGGGAATTCACATGAGGTAACGAGGGGGGCGTGGCACACGGAAAGATCGTATGAGCAGGTCATGACACATATGCACAACCTTTTCTGCCCTAAGTATACTCAGATACATCCTGAATATCGGAGGCACTGGTGGTAGAATCTAGCACATGCTGTATCCTTCAGTGCTCATATATGGCACTCTGTTAGTCATTGGTTCTGACTGGCATGACAGCATACGCTTGTGTTCTGTTTTACAGAGACAATGTACAAATGCTTGATAGTACACCTGAGCATTATGGGGGTCCTGATCCTGACTACTGTAGCTTTCAGAGTCTTCATGATAGACCTGGCTCTTATTTATCGAGATGTTTTTAAGATGCATAGCAGTAAAAAAGGTGAGTAGGAAATTACATTCAAATGATTATATTTGCAGCTATAACAGACAGTCCCCCCTTTACGGCTATAACACCTGCCGCTCTTCTGGGAAGGCTTTCCACAAGATTTTGGAGTTTGTCTGTGGGAACATTTGCCCATTCATCTAATAGAGCATTTGTGAGGTCAGGCACTGATGTTGGATGTGAAGGCCTGGCTCACAACCTCTGTTCTAGCTCATCCCAAGGATGGGGTTGAGGTCAGGGGTCTGTGCAGACTAGTCAAGTTCTTCCACACCAAACTCACCCAACCATGTCTTTACGGACTGGGGCAATAGGGCACAGACATGCTGGAACAGAAAAGGGCCTTCTCCAAAATGTTTACACAAAGTTGGAAGCATTGAATTGTCCAAAATGTCTTAGTATGCTGAAGCATTAAGAGTTCCTTTCACTGGAACTAAGGGGCCAAGCCCAAACCCATCCCATCCGCCAAACCCACACTCAGACTGCCAGACAGAGAAGTGTGATTCATCCTGCCACAGAGCACATTTCCACTGCTCCAGGGTGCAGTGGCAGCATGCTTTACACCACTCCATCTGAGAGAGCGTTGGTGAGCCTCAGCACTCGGTGACCCTGCTCTGCTACTTTACCTGGTCTGGCACTTCATGGCTGAATTTCTATTGTCCCTAAATACATCCACTTTGCAATAATACCACTTACAATTGCCCGTGGAATATCTAGCAGGAAAGAAATTTCAGAAACTGACTTAATGAAAAGGTGGCATCCTATGACAGCACCATGCTTGAATTCACAGAGCTATTCAGAGCGAACTATTCTTTCAGAAATGTTTATAAACTTCCCCAGTAATCTCAGAGATGTGAGACAACAGCAGATACATTTTTTGGCTTGTTAAACAATGTAAAGATTTTACAATCTATTTTTCCAAAAGAAGAGGTTGAAAAGTAGGCAGAGACCCACAGAATTTATTTTTACATATACAAAATTTACCAAGCAAAATTAAGAAGTTAACAACATTCTTCAAACAAATGGTACTATCATCAAAATTAAAATATATCTAATGGTCTTTTAAGGTAAAAGTATATGAGTGATTATTGAAACTGAAGATATGAATGAATGAACATTACACTTATTTAGCACTTTTCAAGACACCCAAAGCCCTTTACAGAGTCAATGGGGAGCCGCTTCAACCACGACCACTGTGTAGCCCCCACCTGGATGATGCGACAGCAGCCATTCTGCACCAGTATGCCTCCCACACGGTACCTAAGGTGGTGAAGAAGCAGGGCATCCCTGTCACTGCACTGGAGCATTGGGATGCACACAGACCACAGGATGGGCTCCCCCTGTTGGCCACACCAATACTTCTTCCAGCAGCAACTCGATCAGCCTTCCTAGTTGATCTCCCATCCAAGTACTGGCCAGTAGGGTGGGGTGAAAAAAATCAAAATTTCCAATAGCAATTTCCAATAGTGCAGAAAAGTTATCACTGGACCTCGTTATTAAACGTGCAAAATGTCTTTGAAATAGGTTAATATTTTCAGGCTCCGCAACGCGATCGAAGTTTTCACCTGTCACATCAATGCGCAGATCCACGCTATGTATCATCCATATCATAATGCAATGTAAAATTGTTCCAATTTAATACAAGAACCTAACAATTGGTCCGTGACAATGAGTAAGTGGGAAACGACTCATTCAGAAATGTGGCGCTCAGGAGCATGTTTACACTGACATACTGGCAATATACACTATCCATTATCTATACCACAGGAGCATGTTTACACTGACATACTGGCAATATACACTATCCATTATCTATACAACAGGAGCATGTTTACACTGACATACTGGCAATATACTGTACACTATCCATTATCTATACAACAGGAGCATGCTTACACTGACATACTGGCAATATACACTATCCATTATCTATACAACAGGAGCATGTTTACACTGACATACTGGCAATATACACTATCCATTATCTATACAACAGGAGCATGTTTACACTGACATACTGGCAATATACACTATCCATTATCTATACCACAGGAGCATGTTTACACTGACATACTGGCAATATACACTATCCATTATCTATACAACAGGAGCATGTTTACACTGACATACTGGCAATATACACTATCCATTATCTATACAACAGGAGCATGTTTACACTGACATACTGGCAATATACACTATCCATTATCTATACCACAGGAGCATGTTTACACTGACATACTGGCAATATACACTATCCATTATCTATACCACAGGAGCATGTTTACACTGACATACTGGCAATACACACTATCCATTATCTATACCGCTTTATCCATCTGGTTCTTACCAAAAATATTGGGACACCCCTCCAAATCATTGAATTCAGGTGTCCCAGTATTTTTGGTAATATAGTGTATCTATCCATTTTGACTGTCAGGCTTAATACTTTTCATTTTGGTGGCACTGAGGAACAGTTTTACATTGCGTTATGATATGGATGATACGTAGCGTGGATCTGCTCATTGATGTGACGGGTGATTAATCGTAATGCACGTAGAGCCGCAGAGCGATGTAATGTATGTGTATGGCTGATACCCAGTAAAAATCTGCGTTACCTGAACTTTGGTATTTTGTAGTGATTATCATGTTGTGAAAATGCACAAACACAACACTGATGAGTATAGATAATGGATAGTGTATATTGCCCATTGATGTGACAGGTGAAAACTTCGATCGCGTTGCGGAACCTGAAAATATGAACCTATTTCAAAGATATTTTGCACATTTAATAACAAGGTCTAGTGACAACTTTTCCGCACTATTGGAAATTTTGATTTTTTCACCCCACCCTACTGGCCAGGCCCAAAACTGCTTAGCTTCAGGCGGATTACCTAGCCCAGGTGTGGGCAATCTTATCCAAAAAGGTTGTTGTGTGTGCGGATTTTTGCTGCAACTCCATAATTAGATTACTATTTAGAGGACTGATTGGCTACAGAGCCCTCACACCTGGGTTCGAATAACTGAGCTCGGTTATCCCAAAAAGCTACATACACACCGACCCTTTGTGGATAACATTGCCCACCCCTGACCTAGTCTGAACTGCAGGTGATATGGCTGCTTTCATTCATTCATTCATTCATTCATTCATTCATCCATCCATCCATCCATCCATCACCGTAACCGCTTAATCCCAACTGGGGTCACGGAACAATGGACGCAGGCAGAAACACGGGGAGAGCATGCAAACTCCCTCATTCATTCATTCAAGATATAATTAGCAAAGTCTAACCTATTGCTGCCTTGACTTGCCTGAATGTTGCTTTCAGACGGAAAGGTATATGATGCCTTTGTCATGTATCAGACGCACAACATGGAAAGGACAGCTGAGGAGAGAATCGCTCATTTTGTTTCCACTGTTCTGCCTGATGTACTTGAGCGAAAGTACGGTTACAGCCTTTTCATCTGTGGAAGGGACGACCTGCCAGGAGAAGGTACATACAAAATAAGCTTCGGTAGACACATAGTCTAAATTTATTTGTTGGACATCTGCCTTTATTGAATATATGTACGAGGTACCAAGGGGCAAAGGAGCTTTTGATCCAAGTACAAGAAATGGAGTTTTATCCTTTAGAAAGGGTTGAAATTGCCTCAGCAAATATTCAGTGTATTAATTATTTAAATTTGTAGCCTCTTTGTGCTGCTGGGGTGAAAAAATGTCTTCTCAACAAATATCATAAGCTTATTTATTTAAAGCCTGGTACCTTAACCATAAAACTTCCAGTTTTTTGACCCATCAGACTGTGTGGAGATGGTGCAGAGCCGTGTGAAGCTAAGCCGCAGGCTGGTGGTGCTCCTAACCCCAGCTTGCACTGGTCAAGATGGCATATCTGCACCAGTTGCTGAAGATGCTACCTCCCAGTTAGCTCTGCATCAGGCACTAGTCCAGGAGGAGCTGAAGATCATCCTGATCGAGTTGGAGAAGATGGACGGATACTGCCACTTGCCCCAAGCCCTCCAGCACCTTGCCCACAAAACCACACCTCTGCGTTGGGAGGAAACAGGCTGCAGCTCCGGAAGGTTCTGGAAGCGTGTTCGGTACCAGATGCCTCCAGCACCCATCCACCTGTCATATTATTCCTGCATGAGGAAACTACAGCCAGAGATTCAACCACTGAACATTTACCACTGAATGTTTAAGGGTATGATGATGAGCTCTATTCAGGCCACAGCAGAGTCATATAAATAGATGCGTGCACACACACACACACACACACACACACACACACACACACACACACACACACACCTGTTGTTACATGCCGTAAGTTTTTTTCCCGCCTTGTTTTCTGGTTTTTGATTCTCGCCTCGCTCTTTTTGTGCCTTTGCTGTGGTTGATTTTTGATCTCCCCGCTCAGTTTTCTTTGGTTTACGTCTTCGCTCGCTCCCTCGGACACTTGCTTCGGCTTGTGTGCCTGTTCTGCGTGTGTGATGCTGCGTAGGGAGTGACTGCCATTTTGTTTTGCAAGTGTGTGTTCGATTCTGTGTATTTGGTTAGGGAGTCAATTGGAGTGTTTGTCTTTTGATTTCCTTTTCTTTTGCACTTAGCGGAGATTGGCTGTGGGTCGCTTGGTAGTTGAGGATTTTTGTTTGTTAATTTGACCATGGTCACTCCTGAAGTCTTTTGCACCGGGTTACTTGTTCAGTGTCAGTTTTGTGTGTGTGAATAAAATATAAAAATACAAAAAATCCCTTTGTCCACTGGTGTTCCCTTGTTCCCCTTATCCTGTTTATCCTTTTATCCAATTCCCCTTTCCCTTTAATACTGTTACACTCCAACCCTAGACTGGAGCTCATAATGCTGTATATATGCTATGTATCAGTCATCTCTGTATGTGCTTCCGCCTGCCTTAACTGCTAGAAATCTGACTTGCTTGTGTCCTGGACCTGCATGTGGATTGCAATTGTTTTGATTGAGCAAAAAGAAATTGCTGTATGTGCTCTCACTGTAGCATGTTTCAATTGTGAGAATTATTCATCATTTCACATTAAATGCCTATTGTCCAGAATGTGGTCAAACTTCATTGTCTTAAATTGGCATGGCTAAATGCAGTTGCACGCATACAGTCATGTGCTAAAAAAAAAAGAAAAAAAAAAGAACAAAGTACGATCGTTTGCAGTTCTATGCTTTTACGTATCAGGATATAATAAAAAATAATTATATGGTCCTTACCAGGTTCTAAAATTATTTAAATGTAACTTTGGGTGTAAAACAGCACACAAATTCCACTATGTCATTATTTAACAAAACTGAAGCCAAAATGGAGATGCCATTTATGTCATGACATGCTGCGGACATGTCGAGCAGGGAAGCACTGGAATCCATAGGTACTAGGGAAACACGCGCTTATTGGGGAGAAACAGCACATACAGGAAGGACTGGTAGCAACAACGAAGGATGTAAATGACAGGACTGGAGAAACATACTTGAACGCGGACTGAAATACACAGGACTTAATGGAAATAACAAGAAACAGCTGGTAACAATTGGGATTTCACACTAGGTTAATGAGGGGGCGTGACACACAGGAGGATCGGACGAGCAGGGCGTGACAATTTGTGAAAATTAAATACACCTCAGGTGAAATTAGGTTTTTAGGTTAGGTATTTTAGCCCTGATGCCAATCATCCTTCAATAAAAAAATAACAAAGTCAAGGCCCAGCTAAACTTGATTTAGCCCCTGATCTTTTCAATAGCTAGGAACTCCCCTGATATATCCCATGATTCAATAGCTTGTAGAACCACATTTAGCAGCAATAATGTGAAGTGATCATTTTCTGTGTGACTTTCAGTCTCTCACATTGTTTTGGAGGAATTTTGGCTCACTCTTCTTTGCGACATTGTTTCAGTTCATGGAGGTTTGTGGGCATTTGTTTATGCATAGGTCTCTTAACGTCACATTGTAGCATTTCAATTAGGTTGGGTCTGGACTATGACTAGGCCTTTGCAATATTTTGATTCTTTTTTTCAGCCATTCTGTAATAGATTTGCTGGTGATTTTGGCATCATTGTCCTGTTGCATGCTTCAGCTGGCCAAGCTTCAGCTGTCAGACAGATGGCCTCACATTTGACTCTACAATACTTTGTATTTTGAGGAGTTCATGGTCAGCTCAATGACTGCAAGGTGCTTAGGTCCTGTGGTTGCAAAACAAACCCATATTATCACCCTTCCACCACTGTGCTTGACAGTTCTTACGAGGTGTTTGTGCTGGTATTCTGTGTTTGGTTTTTGCCAAACATGACACTGTGCATTATGGCCAAACATCTCCATTATGGTCTCATCTGTCCTAAAGACATTGTTCCAGAAGTCTTGTGGTTTGTTCTTTGCAAACCTAAGCTGTGCTGCCATGTTCTTTTTAGAGAGAAGTGGATTTCTCCTGGCAACCCTTCCAAACAAGCCATACTTGTCTTTTTGTAATTGTACTGTTATGAACTTAAACGTTTAACATGCTAACTGAGGCTTGTAGAGTCTGAGATGTAGGGCTCTTGGGCTTTTTGCATTTCCTTTGAGCAATGCATGGTCTGACCTTGGGGTGAAATTGCTGTGATGTCTATATAGAGAGTCCAGTTTTTCAGAGGATGCCCCCCCCCCCCCCTTACCCGGGACGAACAAACATTTAAAAAGAATGGCGTCGTATGACGCCCCGTAAGACAGCTATGGGGGGCTGGTTCATTCATCACGTGAAATACCCTCATTTTTTCGCAAGGGGGAGCAAGTTAGGTGAGCTGGAGCACGCCGAGCTTCGGTAGCTGGGAGGTGACAGGCGGCCGGACGAGCGAGCCGGTTCTGTTTTCCTTTTTCCTCGTCGACCTTGTGCAGCAAACAAATGAGTACAGTGACGTTTAGGTAAATCCCCCAACATGCTGCCGCATATTCCTGGCGTGGCGACAGCTCCTTGATCCCCCGCTGCCGTCTTATGCTGGCTTGCTTCACGGACCGTCTCAATTTCACCAACACAGAAGGATTTGTTTACTGTAAGCGTTTAATTTGCTCCTATGTAAATGACAACATACACAACGTGAAGTATGCTGGACAAGTTTCGGAGTGTGCAGTTTTGTCTGCACAGCGGCGATGTCCGTCAGAATACAGGTAAATAGCCATGTGTTATAAATTTTAATTTTCTTTAACTGACAGCAGTTTTCTGGAACTTTTACAATACATGTAGCTATATATTTATTTTAGTGACGTGATGAAACAACCTTAGAGGGAAACTGGTAGTTTAATTTGATAAAATATCTCTAACTTAACGGTCTTTAGGGTTAGGGTTACGGTGCAGTAACTTTGGTTTTAAAGAAAATATTAGTTTACTTGCAGTGCATATTGCTGCGCGTGCATACGTTGTTTTAGAAATCAGCTCATCTCGTGTCTGCCAAAATAACAGAAACTGCGTGTGCGATCGCGTATCATGAAAAACAGAGGCTGCAAGGTACTGTTCTCCTGTCTAGCAACACGTCGTGCTTGCTAGCGTAAAAACACCCAGGACAGGTAAGAAAATGTCATTTTCTTGCGTTCACACCATCAGGCCCTTGCTTGCCGTAAAACCACCGGGCTCGAGTTGACAAGTGACCCGCGGATTAAAGAGTTCACCCCGGCTAATGTGTCTCCTGAACCACGGACCACCAGACGCAGGCTGACTACATTCATGTGAGTCCGTTTTAATACACCTCTATACTTTTTTATTATTATATTTTTAATTGGCTGTGTTAAAACATCTAAAGCGAATGGCACGAAGTGAAGACAAGCCCGTAATTCCGACGCGGTTTCGTGCTGTGGACACATGTAGCGATACGTGATAATACAAAATGGTAACCGTGTAAGCCATTGCTGTAACAGTAATTATGGCGGGGGAAGGGGGTCGCGAAGGTTATGCTGGCTCCTCGCTGAATCGCTGCACCTGTTCAAAGAAGCATTGATGGCGGAATTTAAATAACAAGGCGGCTTTGTGGCGGATAATGAGGCGGCGCGCGTGCGGCGCTGTTCCGGGGGAGGGCGCGGGGCGTCGGGAGCAGATGGCAATTACCAGATTGGATAACCGCCTTTGTGAAAGGTCCCGGAGCCGTTTGAAGGCCCTGCATTGTCCTTCCCCTATTGATAATTAGTAATAGTTAATTATAAGTGTAATGCCAGTTATGCTTAGAGGCCGATGCGGTGAGACGCTAATGCCTAACGGTGATTTAGGTTTCTCACTTGGAGTCAGGGTGTGTTTGGGTCTGACGCTGTATCGCATCACTACAGTCCGAGGAAGATTAAACTGTAAACGCAACCGAACTGGGGTGAGTTTCCCGAAGCTGCCTTAATGCCACATCGTTCGTAAGGTCTGTGTTAAAAAGATAGAACTTATGAACGACGTAGCGTTAAGGAGGCATTAGGAAACTTACCACTGGGCGACACAGGCTATTGACGTTAACTGTTACCCAGTTAAATATGATTTTGTTCAGTGGTGTAGGGATGAGGGAGTGATAATGTATTTTAATGCTGGCTTGAAAACTAAAAAAATACGGGAAATGTATTTTCTTTAGTCATCCTTGTTTTATATTAATGAAGAAATGTAGGTCCTAGTTATGTTTCTCTTCACTGCCAATACCTGTAGCATTAAAACTTATGCACATTTTACATCAAGGTAAGTACAGCTCGTTTGTAGTAAAATTGTTTTTAATTATTAATGACTACTGATTAGTAAGTGCATGAAATACATGTTTTCAGGCGAGGTAGTTAACCAAGGTACGTACTAGTGACAAGGGAGTTAAACATATAGGTGCCGATTTTTTTAGGTTTTATTACTCATTTAACCCCGACTTCAGGGGGGTTATATATTCGCTAACCCTAGTTTTGTGTGGGATGTGATTGTGACTCCACACTGGCGCGGTCATGGTAGTGCGTGTGGCTGCGAGGTTTGCCCGGAAAGCCGGAGCTTGAACATTTGAGGAGCGCGAGATGGCCCTGTACAAGCTGCTGGCACGCAGCAGATCTCAGCCAGATTGTAGCTGCCATTAGAGACAGCAGTTGCCTTAGAGTTTAGGATTCAAAATCTTAGTTCCCTGTTAGGAACTTTCTGGATTTTTGGATGCAAATAATCATGCAGTGGAAACACTTTTACTGCTGGGTAGGCAGGGACTGATTTTCTTTTTGATCTGATTTCTCTTGAATCCAAAGTTGGTACCATTGATATTAAATTTGGCCCAAACATTGATAATAAAACTTGCCGAGCAGTGGGCTGGAGATGAATGAGTTGCCCCTCAACACTGTAGCAGTTCAGGTACGGTAGGCATTTCAATGAATGAAAGTTGCATTTATATAGCTCTTTATAGAAGCAGTAGGGAGCCACTTCAACCACCACCACAATGTTAGAATTGATTCTCAAAATGAAAACATTCTGATTGAAAGAATCAATATTTTAGCATTGATCTACACATCCCTACTTAGAGATATATAGTAGCCACCCTCCTGTGATGTCCTGGATTTGTATGAAGTAAAGATGGTAAATGGACTGCATTTATATAGCGCTTTTCTACTTCTATGAGCACTCAAAGCGCTTTACAATACATGCCTCACATTCACCCATCTATACCACACATTCATACACTGGTGGTGAAGGCTGCCATGCAAGGTGCCAACCTGCACACCGGGAGCAATTCGGGGTTCAGTGTCTTGCTCAAGCACACTTTGCCGGGGTCAGGAGGAACTAGGGCTCGAACCCGCAGTCCTCCAGTTGCTGAACGATTACACTACCTCCTGCACCACCATCACCTTAGATCTGCTTTGAGTTCTGAGAGTGACTTTTCTGTTCTGTTTTTTTGGCTTAATTTCTTCACTATCAATCCCGCTAAGTAAGGCAGCGGATAGTAGTGATGCAAATTTTTCCCCTTAGTTAAGAGTATTTGACTCAGGATCAAAAGAAATGTTACTTTGTATAAGCTGACTGCTCTGGTGACTAAGGGCTTGTTTTTAGGGAAATGCTTTTAGACAGAAATGTCATAAGTATATTAAGTTATCAATGCCATGGGGTTTTGCTGCAAAGTTTTGATTGTTGACCTGCTTATTTGATTTCCCCTTTGTGTTTCTTTGTAAAAGGGAAGGTTATTGTTTACCGGCTTAGCAGAACGTATGTCACAGTGGGGTGTGAGTGGGGGCCGAGGCTGCATCCCTGCTGTTCTCATCGCGTGCTGCCAGCTCTTTGTAAGAGCGTCAACTTTTGTGTTCCCGTGGCAGTGCAGACAAAGCAGCAGCTCTCCATGTGCAGAACTCCACTTCTGGCAGCCATGGCCTGTGACCTGTCCGCTTCAGTTTGATGGGGGGGTGTCAGCCCCCCCGAGAGGGAGGAATCATCTGGGACAGTGTTTCTCAATCCCAGATAGTTCATGTTTACCAGGACCTGGGAGGGAGGAAAAATGTGGGCTGTTTGGGTGGGAGCAGAAGTGTGGGGTGTCTGGGGGTCCCTGAAGAAAACGTTGAGTAATTCTGAACTAGAAACTACAGGAATGATTTACTGGTTTTGGATCAGTTTTCCAATGCTTGTCGTTCCATAATTGGTGTTGCTGTATTCTATCGCAGTCATGGGCATGCCTAACGAGTGTCCTGTATCATTCAGATAGTGTGAAAACTCCATGCTGGTCGTTAATGGTTTTGCTATTGCTTTGCTAATTTAGCCTTCCTGCAGTAAGGAATACTCTTCTATCTTTCCCCAGTTCTGGCACAAACTAAAAATACGAGTACACATAATCAGACTCTACTCCAAACCCTAAATGAATGCACTGCCTCTTGACTGTTTTTGCATGGTCATGTTAGCACAGCACTCCTGCAGTGTTAAGTAGCCTGAGTGCAAGCAGGCTTTCCGTGTTCCATGCATTTAATGTACTATGTTTGGCATTCAAGTACACGTCTGTCAAGAAAAGAAAAAGTAGATTTAAAAATGTTACCTGATTTATGCATGTTTTTTTTCCACTTGTGGCCAATTTAAATAGCATATGTCACTCTGCAGTGTAACTTCTTGGAGTGATTTACGTGTCCTAGAGTGCATGTCATCCTGTGTATCTGCGAGTGTATAGCAGTCTGTATTCCGCCTCCTCCTGCGTGTCACTCTGCACCAATCCCACTGGCCCTGACCACCCGGTCTGCTCCACTGACAATAGTAAGTGTGACCATGGCCTCCTGATCGAAGCAGGCCCTCAGAATGGGGCTGGCACTTCATCAGGAAGTGCCTGTGTGCCTGTATGTATTTATGTATGCATTTTGGGGGCGGAGGGGGGGGGGGTGTCGGCATTTGGACCAACAGCTGGCCTGGTTCCATTACAGACCTGCTCCTTTTTTTGTCCTCGCTGTCAGAGTGTTCACCTCAGCCCTGGAGCAGAGTCTTCCTGCTGTTCTCCAAATCCATCCCGCTGAGCTGTTCGTGTGGCCAGAGAGAATCGCACCGTTCTTTGTTGGGGGGGGGGGTGCTTCACACGCGATTGGTTTCGACTGCCCCCTACTTGGCTGGGGAAGTGAAACGTCACAGTCGGCTGGACCACAGCTCGGTGACCAATGGTGGACCAGCAGCCTCTAGCCTAGCAGCCCCTGCTGTGGTGTACTCACTCAGGGGCCTGATCCCCCCCCCCCCCCCTTTTGCTCTTTGTCTGTGGACTGCTGAGGTTGGTGCACTGAGGCCACACTCACTGACCTGCTCACAATGCATCTTTGGTTCTTCCTGTTAGTGACTGGCGGGGCTATGGCCGTTTGACCTGAGGTCACAATAGGGCAGACACTCACACACAGTGTGTCCTGCAGTGGCTGTATAAAACATACTCTGCCTTGCACAGTGCTAAACTTGTGCTTCAATAAATTAAGTAGTATATGAAGCATAGTGCAATGAAAAGGCTAAACAGAAATGTCAGCGTGTCTACATGTGTACAAAATGCCTTAGGGCACTTTTCCTCTGCACCAGGTACCGGACTTTTGGTATTTTCCCTTTTCCATTGACTTCTAGTCGAGTATCCATACCAAAAGTTCCAGTGCCTAAAGTGCCAGTGCAGCTGGGGTACTTCAGTATTCTGGGATGGGACTTGGAAACATGTTCATTTTCAATTGGTTATGCAAATAGCCTGCTTTGGAAACACAATACAATCACCATCTTGAAAAGCTGCAAACTCAGAAATCAGGAATAAATGAAGTAAAATAATAATAATATTAAAGTAATAATAATGTATGTATGGCCAAATGAAGAGACATTTAACTGAATCTTTAATTGCGATCTAGTTGGCAGAACGAGAAGAAGATCTAGATGGCATGACAAGAAATTTGCTATAATATACTAGGGTTGCACGATACTGGAAAAATGACTAATATTGCAGTGTAATTTTCTTTGTAATAAATATTGGGGTATTTATAAAGCAAGAAAGGAGTCCAAAATAAATATACTTCTCACAAACCCAACTAAGAGTGAGGATGAAAATGATTATTATCTGGCATGCAGCGCTTATGCAAAGGCAGTGGTGGTAAACATTACACTGATTTTTAAACATTCTACGTAATCTTGAAAATGAACAATCATCAAGTTTTATTTACTATCACAGAATAAAATATGTTTTAGCGAAACTTAAACCCCGCCACACTATAACATCCAGACAAAATGAAGGTCTCAACCCAGCTGACTATCATGGTCCTTGCGATGTGTGAACTGCATGTGAATAACATGCAATGTTAGTATTAATATCACATATTTCCCAGCCCTATAATACACTACAGCCATTTTTGAAATTCAGTGCAAAAAACCCGTCTCACTGTGATATCATTCAGTGTTGGTACCAGTTTTTACGGCAGTGGAAAACCAACACCTTGAGGTACCAAAGGTATGGTACCTGGTGCAGTGGAAAAGCGCCCTTTAGGCCTCAGAGGAGATACGAGCAACTTCTCCCCATCATTGAGTACAAGAGAGATACATTTCTTGGGTCTGCCTCTTTGTTGATGTTCCTTATGGGGAGCCGTGGAAGTGTCATGTGGACAGGAGGTGATAGGGAGCGTGAGCTGTTGGATCTGTCCCATGAAGTCAGGCTTAGGAAGACCAAGCTGCGGTGGAATCAAGGAGGCTGGGTGTAAGAACGTGACTTATTGATGATCCTTCTGTAAAGCAATACTAGAGTACAGTGCTCACCTGCCACTAATAATAATAATAATAATAATAATAATAATAATACATACAGTACTTTATTGATCCCCGCAGGGAAATTGTCTTTACACCTCCCTCAGCTTACTCCACAAAGAGCAAGCTGTCTGTGAAGGGCAGCCACCTGTAGCAGCACCCAGGGGTTAAGGGCCTTGCTCAAGGACCCACAGACTTGCTGAGACTGGGATGAACCAGCAACTTTGTGATTGCAGGCACATAGGCTTAGCCCACTGAGCCACACGCTGCCGACTAGAGGATGGGAGAGTGATGGTTCTGACAGGTATCGGGAGAGGATTTCATGCTTGCGAGAGTCTTCCTGTGCCCAAGGCGATCTCTCTCTAACACACACACACACACACACATAAACACACACGCACGGACGCACGCACACACACACACACACACACATAAACACACACGCACGGACGCACGCACATATAAACGCACACGCACGCACTCACGGACGCACACACACATACACGCACACGCACGGACGCACACGCACACACACACACACACTGCTTTTGGTCTGCTGATGTCAATGGTCTCCTAAGGATGGTGCACATGTGTCAGCTAGGGCTGCTTAATTACAGCAAAAATCATAATCACAATTAATTTTGGTCAGTATTGAGATCAGTTATTTTACAATTTCTCTTTGACTTTGGATATATTGTGCATTTACTGAATAAAAAAATAAAAAAACTTGTCTAGTGAATTTTCCTCAAACTAAATATAATTCAACTGAGAAACAAATAAAATGGGGCTGAATGGAGTGCTTTGGGTTTATAACACCAGACAGAATAGGTGCGTCTTTGCAATACAACATGCGGTACAATTGTTTTATCTTGATTATTTTGTTTTGATGATCTTTGGAAGCCAAAATTTATAATTAAAGCTTGGTTAGTTGATCCCTGCTGTTGCTCCATCTTCTGCTTGGTTTGGACCAAATGACCCAGCATGTTCCAGGATCTTGGGAGGAATAATCTCACAGTTTGCACTCTCAGCTTCTGTATTGTGCAACATTGTTCCCCAGCGTCTCCTGATCTCCTGGTTAAGACAGCTCTGGGCAGGCTTGGACAGGGATGTTTCTTCCTTGCTGAAAATGTTTAGTAATGCTGTGATTCAAGAAAAGGAAGGATGGGGTTTGTCTCTCTCTTCATTTTCACCTGGTGCAAATGCAGTTTTGCTTTTATCCGTCTTAATAATGACCACTGGCCGACCATAATTCTGACCCAAAAGCAGATGCACTCTTACTGGCCAAATGGGGCATTTTAGGAATTTAACTCTAGACCAGATTCTTAAAATCCAGTCACAGTTGTGCATCAGTTGCTGTGTCTAAAACCCAAAATCCTCCTTCAGAAATGCACAGGAGGCAACTGAGAAATACTGATTCTGAGAATTGCTTGAAGGCTTTCGTAAAGGATACTAACACAAAATATGAGAACACTACATGCTTTTTTGTTAGACCTAAATATCTTAAAATAACAGGTTTTGTTACAGAATAAAAAGTAACCTTGTTCTTACTTTGTGGTTTCTTATCGCCTGTACATGTCTGACTGGTACCAGGACAAATTCTGTTGTGTGCATTGCAGAGAGTCATGTGAAAAATGTCCCTCTTGTACAGTGATAATATTTCTTAAGACCTTTTCAAGAACTTCGAAAGGGATTGTGTTCTGCTTTGATTGATTTGTATAAAATGCACTGTTGAAGTGTCGTGTGTTAGACCAGACAAAATGTCACAGAGTAATGTCTCTGGTGACATTTAAAGTGTGGAAGAGAGTTTTACGTTCTTGCCTCTGGCTTGTAGGTGTACATTGCGGTTGGGGTTGCTGTTCCTCTTTGAGGAGGTGACCATTTTGTTCCTTTGCAGAAGTGTGTCTGAACAATATAGACATCGTGCTTCTGAGTGGCCATGAGCTCTCCATTCATTATCCAGGCCGCTTTCTGGTGGCCCGTTGCCCCCCCCGCCCCCGCTCCCCCAACACCCTTTTCAAGAACGCGGGCCTTTGGACATAATTCAGCCCATTGTTGGCGCCTCACGCCCAGGACAAAGGGCCGTGGGGCCTGGGGAGCGAGCGGCCAGGTGTTTCTCTGGATCAGCCAGCCCTCCGAGGGCCACAAGACCCACACAGCAGCTGCCCGCTGGGGCCTTTTGTGTGTCTCCATTGTTGACACTCACCCCCCTGTTGGGTCATGGACTGGGGGGGGCGGTGGGGTGGTGGTGGATAGAGTTGGGACCACTTGCTTATCTTAGTAACCTCTAAGTCGTGATGTATCTCTGCCTCTGCATGTGTCTGTGTGTTTTAATACATGGCAAGCAAAGGGTATATTTCTGTGTATGAATTAGCGTATGGATATTTATGCTTTCTTTTCAAGTGTGTGTGTGTGAGAGCATGTGTGTGTGCGCACACGTGTGCACTAGTGTGCTACGCTTGCCTACATCTGCCCGCCTGTCTCATTGTGTGCTGCCCGAGCTCCCATTGGCTGCACAAGGTGGGGGAGGCGTGGCCAGCTGGGGTCCATCTGTTGAGCCACTCATTGTGCTGCCTGGCTGGGAGCGAACGGCTCTTCAGATGGGCCTGTGGAGCGAGAGGTGCAGCACGAGGCTGAGGTCCCCTCCAAGCAGCAAGCACTGCCACCTGGACTAGAGGGAAGTACAGGAAAGAAGAAGAAAACCCTGGGGATCCATCTTATGCTCTCAGGCTGTTTTCCTCTTTTTCTTCCACTTCTTTGCTGTGGCCATTTTCCTACCAGCTAAGTCTCACAGGAAGTTGCTAGTTTTTTCTCTCTGTAGGAATGAAAGGATTTTAAGTCACACAGTTTTCTTACCAGGGGCCATTGGTGAGTGTACATACTTGAAGGTTTTATCTCTGTTTGTCTTTATTTAATATTATATGTCCACACTTTTGCACTGACCACCATAGAGTCTGATCAGCAACAGCTTAAAATATCTTAAAATAACATGGAAAACATCAAAGATGAGAAGTAGCCTTGGTACTTCAGCCTTATTTTATTGGGTAAAAGTGGTATTTTCTGTGTAGCATATCTTCATTTTTATTTCTTTGTGCATTTGAGAGGAAGTTGTGTTCTTCGCAGATTGCAGGTGCTCACCACCAGCAGACTGTGATCTGAGCTGTGACACAATAAAACCCTTTAATTTCAAATGTTGTCTTTCGGGCCCTTATGGTTTTGCCTGAAACTGATTTTTAGCATGAAAGCGAAGTTGTACTTTTCCATGCTGCTCACCTCTCCATCTGTCCTGAAAAGAACAGTGACCTGTAGCGTGTGATTCTGAGGAGTTCAGTGCTGATCGCAGCTGTGTCAGTCCACCCACTCAGGCACATTCAGCAGTGTGGGCATAACTTCTGCCTTTAAACTGGCTGGGCCTTTTGGTGGAAAGGAGGGGAATCGGATCTGAAATGTTTTCTAAAGGGGAGACCTCTGAGTTTCTGGACACCTGACACAACAATTCTGTTCTGTGAGTTTTCTGTACTAATGGTGTGTGAGTGTGTGCCCTGTGATGGGTTGGTAACCCATCCTGGGTTGTTCCCTGCATTGCGCCCATAGCCTCTGGGATGGGCTCCGGACTCCCCACGACCCTGAATAGGATAAGCGGTTACAGAAAATGGATGGATGGATGGATGGATGGAATTTTCTGTACTTTTCTGTGGCCAAAGCTGGTCTAAAATTTCTGAGTGAACAGGAGTGTTTGTGAGATTCAACTTCCAACAGCGAGGAATGTGCAGGGAGGTGTATGTGATGTGGTTATGAAACATCTTCTAGGAAAAATGGCTGGTGGTGGATCTTCAAGTTACAGGCCAACAATGAAAGTGATGAAGATGAAAAGCAGCTAATTATGCAGAGAGGTGTGGGTGTTTGCTGGGGGGGGGGCTGAGCTTCTGACTCAGGGGTTCAAGTGAGGTTGCCTCTTTGTATCGTGTGCACTGTTGTTGGGGGCGGGGTACGAGGGGGCATTGAGAGTGCCCACAAGACCGACAGGACACTGGTTGCTGGTCCTGGGGAGGGGGGAGCGGACATCTGTTGCCAGCCCGCCAGCGGGCGACCTCAGCTACTTTTGTTGACACCATGAAAGCACAGACGATGGCCCTACCCCCGCTGTCCCTGGGGGCTCTGTCCCTTCCAGCTGTCTCTGTGCGTAGCAAGCACTGATGGGGCCCTACAGGCTCACCTACCCATTACTTACATGCAGAGAAACATCATTTAACACAGTGGTAAGCAGTGGTAAGGGGCAGCAGCCGTGTTGGTCTGCTCAGCATCCCTGGGCTGTTCGGCTCTCTCTCGGTTACTGGGCACCTTTATTTATAGACTGTTAATTGAGGATTGGCTGGTAATGGAAGGAAGAACCTGAAGGATTGGTGCTAATGGCTTTGATCGCTCAGTGTTTAAAAGCGTTAATTGGCTCCTACCTCTTGCTCTACAGGCCCACCGACTCGGCACAAACATCGCTGTGCTCGTATCTCTCGCTCTTGGTGCTCGACAGGCCCAGCGAGTCGGCACAAACATCGCTGTGCTCGTATCTCTCGCTCTTGGTGCTCGACAGGCCCAGCGAGTCGGCACAAACATCGCTGTGCTCGTATCTCTCGCTCCTGGTGCTCGACAGGCCCAGCGAGTCGGCACAAACATCGCTGTGCTCGTATCTCTCGTTCTTGGTGCTCGACAGGCCCAGCGAGTCGGCACAAACATCCCTGTGCTCGTATCTCTCGCTCTTGGTGCTCGACAGGCCCAGCGAGTCGGCACAAACATCGCTGTGCTCGTATCTCTCGCTCTTGGTGCTCGACAGGCCCGGCGAGTCAGCACAAACATCGCTGTGCTCGTATCTCTCGCTCTTGGTGCTCGACAGGCCCGGCGAGTCGGCACAAACATCGCTGTGCTCGTATCTCTCGCTCTTGGTGCTCGACAGGCCCGGCGAGTCGGCACAAACATCGCTGTGCTCGTATCTCTCGCTCTTGGTGCTCGACAGGCCCGGCGAGTCGGCACAAACATCGCTGTGCTCGTATCTCTCGCTCTTGGTGCTCGACAGGCCCGGCGAGTCGGCACAAACATCGCTGTGCTCGTATCTCTCGCTCTTGGTGCTCGACAGGCCCGGCGAGTCGGCACAAACATCGCTGTGCTCGTATCTCTCGCTCTTGGTGCTCGACAGGCCCGGTGAGCGAGAGATACGAGCACAGCGATGTTTGTGCTGACTCGCCGGGCCTGTCGAGCACCAAGAGCATCGTATCTCTCGCTCTTGGTGCTCGACCAGGCCCAGCGAGTCGGCACAAACATCACTGTGCTGCTTTCGTTGCAAGCAGGAAGCAGCTGTTATGATGAAAGTGAGTTCAGATTGTGCTGTTTCCTGAAGATGGTGTGATGGCCTGACCTGATATACCTGCTGCTTTATGTAAACAGTTTGAAGTTCTCAATCCCATCCACTCTACTCACTCTTTATAGTTTATGATGAGATTGCTATTCTGCCACTAATTTCATCCATGAGAGATGTCTGTTTATGTTTTCCAGAAGGCTCTTGGAAGCTGCCTCCTGGGAAGTCAGTGATGGCTTTTCTGCTCTCCCTTTTGGCCCCTCTTTGCCCCCCCCCCTCCCCCCAATGGCAGCTCACTGGAATGTTTAGCCCGAGTGTGACTCAGCCAGCAGGACTGCCCCGGGCTGCCGTCTGCCCAGACAGCAGGCCCATGAACAATGCCCTCATGGAGATGCCCAGATTGGTCAGGGGTGGGAGGCTAGCCAGACACACGCCCCTGTCTCCTTTGTACATTCCTTTTTGTGTATGGGGTGGGGGTGGATCATTTAAGCTCTGTCATGGCATTTACAGGGAAATACCTCAAAATGAAGATGCATAGGAACTCTGATTCCGGTTGCTAGAACGGCCTGTTTGGCAGCATGAGGGACCGTCTGCTAATGCACGGCTCACCTGGGTGTCCAGTGGGTGCTATCAGCTCTACCTTTGCAGCAGACCTGCCTCCTTCAGCCATGCTGCTACCAGTTCTGGTGGGAATGAGATCCAGGGCTAGTATGTGTTTGTAGTCATGTTACTGTGATAGATTCCTGGGATAGTTGTTTTACTTGTTTAGGGCTTACAAATGGTTTTCTGCCAGTGGTGGTATTTAGCTGAATTTGACTGAATTTGCATAAGATATCAGAAGTAGTATAAATGTTTATGGATAAGTGTGGCAGTAAATACAGTGTGTGTATAAACATTATACATATTTATAGAAGTCCATGCACAATGACACAACTATCTGTTGCGGTTTTTTGTCTTGAAACCACAATTGATAGTTGGAGTGGTTTCATGCAACGATATTATATTTGGCTTTTGGCATTTTGTCATGTCTTTCTGAGTAGCTGTAGCACCATTAAGACATTCTTTCGGGGTACGTTGTCTGGTTAGTGATGCAGAAAAATACTTGATACACTCAGCAGTATCGTAGCAGTGCTGTAAAAGGGCGATTGTATCAGACTCAGAACAGACGCTTTTCAGCTGCTTAGTGCCCCCAGCTGTTTGGAACAGTGTCCGGTCCCCCAAGACCTTCTGCTGGATATGTGGGTGGCATTCTTTTTTAGTTTTTCCTTTTCCATTTCACTTGAAACATGACATACCTTTAAAATGATTTTTTACATGTTGTACTGTGAATAGTTTCGATCTTTTCGTCATTGGAATTGTGGGTATTCCTAGTTGCATCAGGCAGTAAAATGTTCAGGACATATACAACATGCAGCCAGTTGCAGGTCGTGTGGAGCCCAGAAAAGGGGAATCCCTGTGGCCCTAAGGAAGGAGGGTGCCTCCAGATAACAGGCACATCAGCAAGGAACATCTCTTGCTGCATGACATTAATAAGGACTGATGCTTGTGTTTTCCAGTGTGCTGCTACTGTTAAAAAGCATGAAATAAAGCAATTAGGCAGTGAACTGGAACATCTGCCAGTTCACTGCAGTGGGTGGGTGGGGGGGGGGGTGATTGGCTCTGTTGTTTATATTCTCAAATGACCATTGCACAGAGGTCCTTTCTATTGTTTATATACATCCTGAAGTAGCATGCTATGTTTTGCTTTAAGGCAATGGCTATCAGTAATTACCATTAAGTGTTTTACCCCTGAACTGGAGGAAAGCAGCTGTGTTTTTGGCCAGTTCCTTTGAGGTGGAAGTGAGTCAGCACAGCTATCCCTGGGCTGTGGCTCACAGCAGATTTATTGTACCTGATTTTCAGCCAAATATGTCTAGTGCTACAGATCACAGCCATGTGTGACCATGCCAGTTTCAGGCAATTTCTACTCTGTTAATTGTGACATTTTAGTCTTGTGATAGGAATATATTCAGACATATTCAGCTAACAAAGACTGGTGATGACAGAATAAAAATCTCTGCAATAAATGTGTCATTATTAAAGAGGAACATGCCCAGTTTGACCTTTTCCAAATGTCTCCAGCAGTGGCGCTTAAAGAAAAAAACTATAAGATTGAGGGAGATTTTTAAATAGAGGGAGAGCTGGGCTGAAATAGCTGAGGCAGAATGGGCTGAGAGTTCAGGCTTGGGTGAACATTAAATGGTGTTCTTTCTAGTATGTGCCAACATGTTGGGTAGTCATTCCTTTTATAACAGAGCTTGTTGTGTGTGTGCTTTTTCTCTGTGCTCATGACCATAACAAAGAAAGCACAGCAGACGATGCACTCCCATCATAGTGCAGAGCTGCCATTCAGGACATTTTATACCATCCTCTGGTCAGCACCGCAAACCGGGGTGGTCATTCCAGCAGTTCGCTGCAGTGTGTCATCCGATCTGCAAGGGGGTCATCAACTGTCAGCTTTCTGACCAACTCCAGAGTAGGGCTGGACGATTTATCGATTTCAAATCGAAATCGCATTTTGAAACAAAGTGATTAGCGAATCCCAAAGGCTGCGGTTTAGGGTATACATTATACAGCACACCGGACCCAGGGTTTAAAACTGTTGTGAGAATAGTTTTACAAATTCATGCCGTGCTCCTTGTGTGACAGTCATTCTCACCAATAACAAGCGAAGTGCTTCTCGTCAAACTCGCCAATCAGAAGTGGCCCATGAAGGTGTATAGGCCCACAAACTGCAAACATGTAAAACCCAAGGAAAATGTTGCATTCACGGTGCGGAAAAAAATACCGATTCCGCTGCTGAGCTATAAGTGAATTTCCTTCCTATTTCATGGTCCAAGATTGTATCAGAAAGGTCCTATCATCAGTAGAACCGGCGACCTCCTTTTAAACACCAGCAGCGACATACTTCAGCGTATCACACTTTTCAGCAATAGCATTAGCATACTGCTAACCCATCAAAACAAAAATGAGACAGTCAGTAATCCTCACAGCAGCGGAGTCGGTGGCCCCCAAGAAAGTCATAAAACCCATAATACAGTCGTGTTTATGTCATATGTTTATGTGCTTTTTAATTTAAGTGTTTCGAAAGATAAATCTTGTGAAATTAATCTTAATCCCACAACGGTAATAAAATAAAAACCTCGCTTTAACATAAATACTAAAAGAATAGATCGCTTTAATCGCTATTACAGTTGGGTATGGGCATGTGGCCTTATTATTTAGAAAAGATAAAAAAAGAGATGCATATAATGTTTATTCATTCGTTTTGTATTTGTCCGAGTAACAAAGCAAAGGAATGATTAGCCACTTCAGTCGAAAACTGCATTTTACTTTTTCAAATAAAATGCAGGGTTGGCAACTTTGGTCAGCTGCATGGAGTGAGATTTTCTGTTCTCTGTTCTGCACACACATTTACATGCATGTAAGTTTTATTACCTTGTAAATAGTCTGTAGGGTTTGCAAACTGCCGTAATGTTTTTGATGCAGCTAATTTTAAGTTCAGAATGGAATATAGATTTGCCGTAAGATTTCTTGTGTGAGAATCTGAGTTTGCAACCCTGAACACATACATTTTTTTGTTTCACCTGAATTCATTTGTATAGAAAATAACCATATACAGTTGTTAAAAAGCGGAAACTTCGACCAACATGAAATCACCAATAAACGACTAATATTTATTCAACATTTTACGGTTTCAGGACAGAACAGCCACTCTGTTATGAACATTATGGCTTTTTGGTTGAGAGTGTTAGATTCACTGCTGTTATTAACACTAATAACACATTAGCGCAAACAAAAGGGCTGCATACACCGAAGTAGTTCTTGCTTGTTCATTGGCGTGGGAAAAGGCGGTTCTAGTGTTAATTCAATTCAATTCAATTTATATTTATATAGCGCCTTTCACAACAGAGTTGTCCCAAAGCGCTTTACAGGGTTGTGTTGTGATACATGAAACAGAAGTAGAGGGAGATACAGAACGGGGAAAAAAATGAAGGAATGAAATTGAATAGACAAAGACAACGGAGGAGAGGAACCAAAAACTCCCAAGTAGGTAGAAAACAAAACTGGGGGTCCAAGTTCAACAGGCTGCCCAACCCCCCCCGGGCATAATAACATTACTGAGAAGAGAAACGAGTGGAAATGCTTGCTAAAAGGGAGGTATATGCTGGGATTAAGAATGAAGGCAAAGTCCATCAATGAGTCCGTTATCCATGTTGGCCTCTGAGGGGTAGCTAAGGTCTTTTCTCCACGTTGGGCTGTGTCAGGTGGCACTGAAGGCTGCACCCACGATGATACAGTTCATATGGCCCATTTGCAATGTCACCCCTTCATGGGACTGAACCAGGACTCCAGCTCAGATGGTGCCCACCCCGGGCACCACCCGGAAATGTGGGCAGGCAGAGAGCATGGATGGTCAGAACATGCGTTGACACATAAACGGACAAACATAGTAGATAAAAATGACATGTACAGCAGCACCAGCAGCCATAATTATGGTGTGTTAAGTTGCGGATAAGCTAAACTGAAGTAATGGGTCTTCAGTCAAGATTTAAAGACCGAGACCAAATCAGCATCCCGAACATAGGCTGGTAAACCATTCTACAATATGGCAGAATGCTTTACTGCCAACTCTCACTTTATTTATATGTGGAACGACAAGAAAACCTGCATTCTGTGACCTGAGTGGACGACGCGGCTTGTAAACTTGAAGTAATTCTATTAGGGGGGTAATCATCATTACCTGTAAGATCGCTATTGTTTTTCTTTTTGCTGCAATTATTTTCATTATTACTTTATTTAACTTAACACACCACATCTTTAAATTCTCATCCTTGCATTAGAATATTGACACTGAATATTGAACTGAAGCTTGACATAAAAAATTATATTGCAAATCAAATCGTAATCGCAATGTCTGTTAGAAAAATCGCGATTAGATATTTTCCCCAAATCGTTCAGCCCTACTCCAGAGCATGAAAATAAATAGCTGATCTTACCAAGTCTTGTCACTGTCACTTTTTAAAAACATTATTAGCCAATCAGAAGTGAAACCACTCAACACCAATATAGCTGCGGTCTGTGTTATGCTGCCGAACTAGCCCTCCTAGCCAGAGTCTGTCGTTACCATGTATTCATCCATGACTGGTTGTTACAAACGCATTTTACCTTAAGCTTGTCATCTAAGTGTACTTGATCTGTCTGCACAAAATATCTGTCTACACTTGATGTCTTAATTATATAAGTTGAAGTGTGACATGTAAGGAATGTATGAAAAGTCTCAATGCCAAGAAACACCCAAGTGAATTTTTTTGTAAATGTAATTTAAAAAGTCAAGCTGATTCTGAACCTGCTTCCGATTCTTGTGGTCTCTCAGGAGTCGAGGACGCAGAGCGGGGGTGGGCACGGCGGGCGCGGAGGCACCACCGGGGGCCCCGATCTGGATGTTAGCGACGGCTTCATGGGCCTCAAGGACCACCTGGAGGATGGGGTAGGCCGCATCCTGGACCTGGGGTTGGATTTGGACTACCTCCATGTGGAAACTATGGATCGCCAGTCTGGAGCGAGCGGCGACCCTGGTTCAGCTGCTGTGGAGATGGGTGTGGCCCACGTGAGTGACATCTGCTCCTCCACCTCCCTGGGGGACTCTGAGGAAAGTGCCGATTCTGACAATGAGGCGGATCGGGCGCCTAGCAACTGCAGCCATGGTGACCGCCCTTCGCCTGACCCAGACCCAGCTGCAGCACCACCTAGAGAAACTCCTCAGTCTTCAGTGGTCCCTTTGGAGGAGCCCGACCAGGCTGAAATGGCCAGGGAGTACCAGACCAAGATGGAGTTTGCGCTAAAGCTGGGCTACAGCGAAGAACTGGTTCAACTGGTGCTAAGCAAACTTGGGCCTGGGGCACTGATTAATGATATTCTGGGGGAACTGGTCAAACTGGGCAGCAAACCAGAGGCTGAGCCAGGGTGTGGTACAGCAGCGTTGCCCTCTGCCTCGCTGTCTGCCACGTCCTCCTCTTCCTCTTCCACTTCCTCCCCTTCTGGTGTCTTCCGCTCTGCCTCCAACTCACTCCGGTCCGACTCCCCCATCTACCCAGAGAGCCCAGATGACACGGACAACCTGCGGCCAGTAGTGCTGGATGGCAGCAATGTGGCCATGAGGTGAGCGCCTTCGTGCTGTGCCCCGCCCCCATGCGCCCCCATGCCCCACCCCCATGCCCCACCCCCATGCCCCACCCCCATGCCCCACCCCCATGTCAGTGTTTGCTCTCCTGCTTAGAGTTAAGTTCCCTTGCTGAGCTGCGTAGATGTGCTGCAGGAAAATGTCATTTGCCTTTTAATTTTCCAGGAAACTGAAATAATTTTATACACCAGTGAATTTGGCTCATGTTGGTTTGTTTTGTTTTTTTTTTCTTCAGTTCATTTTGGTCTGTTCATTATTCTGTTTTTGTTTTGTTTGATTATTGTATACTGGCCTTTCCAACATCCCTGCACTGGACCAACAAGGAATAATACTGAAACATTACAGTTTAGCCTTCAGAGCAAAATAGAAAAAATTTGTATTAAAAAGCTGCAAGTTTCCAGCAGAGCGGAAACCAAAGGAGGGTCAGTGGCTGCTTGATGTTGGAGAATCAGACAGTTTGATCACATGTACAGCAATCTTTCCATTTATGGTAATTCAGCTTAGGTTTTTTTCATAATGAGTTACATTTTGAATATAGTTTTTAAGGAATAATTTCCTTGATATAATGTTGTTCAGCCAAATAACATACTAAACAATTTTACAAGCTGTGATTTATGTGATAGGTGTAGCATAACGTTCGGCTAAAACCGTATTAAGCACCAGTTTCCTCAGTGAAACTTGACAACCAAAGAAGCCTTTATTTCAAATTATTGCTTATTATTTGTAACAGTAAATAGTAAAATTTTTATTATTAGTAAAAATAGCAAAATTTGTAATTTGTAAGTATTTGTAACAATTTCGTTGTTCTACTGATATTTGGGAAAGTTGTCAGGGTTTTTTCCATTTGAGCTGGATACCGTTTTTTCCATTTAAAATGTTTTGAATTTCCAATTGGGAGGAATGCATTGGTAACCTAAATTGAGGGTAGGCTGCAGTATGTGGAGTTAGAGTTACGGTCGCTAAAGGATTTTACTGCTAGACTAACTGCAGTTTTTGGGAGGATTGGGATAAGGGGGACGCTGTATCCTTATTGGTGGAATACAATTTCAGTTTGTTTATTTAGCAACCGCTTTTATACAAAGATGTGTACAGTTGAGAGTCAGACTGTCAGCTGCTCTTTTCTCAGCTTGGAAGCTGTGTAGTGACTCTGCTTGTTCTGCTTCTGCACTGGTGTGAAGTGGATCCATCAGTTCTGCAAACATGTGGTGAATATTGTCCTTGATCAGCCTTGAATTCATAGTTGCAGGGCTGCTGATGAGGAGGCTGGTGGATTAGCTTTGCTTTTCTGGTCACAGTGAGATCCAGTTATTTTTGTGTATTTTCTTTAAAAATGAAAAAAAAAACATCAGATACACTGAAATGCCTAAACATATACATGTCAATTTTATAATATTGTAATTATCTTCATATACCTGTATGTTTCTATCTCTTCATACGTGTGTCTTCTGTCTAGTATCGTGTCTTCTGTCTAGTATTTAAGATGCCGGCCTATTTTAACACGGGCCACCCTGTGTATTAGGGTGACATGCACTGTTAGCTCACATCTTCAGGGTTAGGGGTCTGGATCCTGGCCCTGCTCTGTGGGAGTCTGCATGTTGCATGGGTGTCCTGAGTGTCTAGTTTCCTCCTGCATTGCAAAGATGTGCACTTAGGTTAATTAGTCCCTCAATCGCCCGTAATATGTGACTGTGTGTGAGTACCTGTGAAGGTGTGTCCCCTACAATGGACTGGTAACCCATGCAGGTGTCCGGACCCTTGTGGCACTTAGAGAAAGCTTGCTTAGCATAGGCTCCAAGTGTGTGTGTGTGTGTGTGTGTGTGGATTAGGTTTATATTACATTGTGGGGACCAAATGTCTGCCACAATGTCATAAAAACCTGTTTTTTGATGTTGTGGGGACCACTTTTCAGGTCCCCACAAAGGTCTGTGACTGCAATCAAAAAACTGTAAATGCCAAAAGACTTATATTTTGTTTGGTTACTTATAGTTAAGGTTAGGGCTGGGTAGGGGTTAAGGTTGACATTGCTGGGATTAGGGATTTGTCCATAGAAATGAATGGACAGTCTCCATAAAGATATGAGTACAGGTGTGTGTGTGTGTGTGTGTGTGTGTGTGTGTGTGTGTGATGTACCTCATCTTGTGCAGATGAATGAAAGCCCTCACATTGGATAGTTTTTATATTGCTGCTAGTGATTCCTATGAACTCTGCATTAATTTCTCCTGGTACTCAGCCGTGTGCGTACAGTGGTGTAGCGCAGTGGCATTATGTCTGTGCTGATTATGATTAAACGTGTAACAGCTGTTGGCTAGAAGGTCTAAGCTGTGAGCCTATTCTGATACTGAGCACATTGCATCATACACGTGTTTAGTGGCCACATGTGACTTTGTTTTGTTTATGCCACTTGGTTGTTAGTGTGATCATTCTGTATATTACATCTCACAAGGGTGTAACAGTAGCACCCTATTCAAACATTTGAATGTTGCTTAGGAAAGCATTAACTTGTGCCCCGTCACTGTCACACATAGGTTTTGACTGCATGCCTATAACACTCCATCCAGAAAAGGCTCCACGTGGCTAAAACAATATGAGTCATTGTGCATAACCATAAAACATTTACTTGGGCAGGATACAAACATGCCAGGATTCAAAACACTTTTGTTTGTGTTCTCTGTAGCCATGGCAACAAAGAAGTATTTTCCTGCCGAGGTATCCAGCTGGCAGTGGACTGGTTTCGGGACCGTGGACACAGGGACGTCACTGTGTTTGTGCCGGCCTGGAGGAAGGAGCAGTCACGCCCAGATGCACTTATTACAGGTGGGCTCAGTCAGGAGAGACGCCTCTTACTGCAGCCAGCAAGGCGCCTCACTCACACCCCATCCGCAAAGGAGGAACCGCATCACAGTGCTTGTGACTCAAGACTTTTCCATAATTAATATAAGACATGCAAAAATAAATAAGGGAATGAATGAATGAAAATTGGTTAAGGAATATCAGCTCAAAAGAAAGTTAGAGTGTTAACAGTGTTAACGGCTTTACTTGTAAGCAGGGTGGCTTCTAGATAGAACAGGACAAGTATATGGTGATAATAAACACTGACTTTCCTACAAGTTTAATTTATCAGTCATGCACATGATGTGGTGGTTTAGTGGTTAATGCTGCTGCTTCACGTATTCAGGGCTGCAGGTTCAAATCCCTCTGTATTAGGTGGAGCTTGCATGTTTGGGTGCAGTTTTCTCTTGCAATTAAAAAGCACGCCATTAGGCTACCTGGCATCTCCAGGTTGCACAGTGTGTGTGTGCCTGCCTGCCCTGCAGTGGGGCCCTGGGTGTACCCCAGTCTTGTGCCCCCTGCTACACCCCCCTCCCCCCATGACAATGACCAGGTCAAGCAGCTAGATATGTGAATAACTTAAGTTTTTTAATATTTACAAATTCTCTATGAAGGATTCCTAGATGCAAATGTAATATTTATCTGACTACTCAGTCTGGCCCTTTATTTCCTGCAGTCCCAAAATACAATGCACAGATATTGTATGAATGTTTAACTTCTGAAAAATCCTGAGCAACCGGTCTACAGATGTGTAACTTTTTCTGGAGTAGGAACTTTTTATTGTTTACTCCTCTAACAGTACATCCTAGTAATGCCAGAAAATTAGATTTTGTGGTGTATGTTTGTGTGTGTGTGTTTGTGTGTGTGTGTGTGTGTGTTTGTGTTTGTGTGTGTGTGTGTGTGTGTGTGTGTGTGTGTCTGCCCTTCAGTGAACAGGACATCCTGTCCAGGTTCCCCTTAGCTTGTGTTTTCTGGCACATTGTGACTCTGTACTAGACACATGGTTATAGAAAATAGATGGAGGGTTGATAATTCATTGTTTGGTCCTTGATTTTATGCTTTAAATTAGGTCTTAGTAATTAAAACTGCAAACATGTTACCATTTCACTAAGTTTAACATAAAACATAGTGACCTCTCTGTTTTACTCTTTGAACATAGTCATCGTATCAGTTTAGAGTAACACTTTAAAACTGAAGGATACCATATCAGTGGCTTCACTGCCATGTTCTCTGTGCTGCAGACCAGGAGATTCTGCGGCGGCTAGAGAAGGAGAAGATCCTGGTGTTCACACCGTCGCGGCGCGTCCAGGGCCGGCGCGTCGTCTGCTACGATGACCGCTTTATCGTCAAGCTGGCGCATGAGTCTGACGGCATCATTGTGTCCAATGATAACTACAGAGACCTGGCCAATGAGAAGCCTGAGTGGAAGAAGTTCATCGACGAGAGGCTGCTCATGTATTCCTTTGTCAACGACAAGTAAGGGGGGGCTGGTGCTGGCCTCAGCGATGATGATGGTGATCATTTATCAATCATGTGCCTGATGCGGTGGTTTAGTGCTTAACCCTCTGGAGTCTAGGGGCAGGGGACACACTTTCACTGACTTGGGGCATGGTCACACATTTCATTCAATATCATAAACTTAATTCATGGCAAATAAACTATTTCTTATATATTTGCTTTGGCATAAAACTCATCTTAATCTTAGTGTACTTTGTAAATATGTCAGATTTATGTGAAGTTTGTAATTTGACATCAAAGTATAGACATTGCAAAATGCAGTTTGGAACAATTGCAGACACATTATAAAAGTACATAGTAAGCAATGCTGGCAGTTTTTTTTGATGCCAGATATCTGATCACCAAAGTCTTGTGTACCTGAAGATGACTAAATGGTGTAGATGCAACATTCAGTTGGATAAATAAATAAGAAAAACCTAACTCATGTAACTATTTCTGGCTCCTTTCATTGAATATGTAGCAACTTTCATGTGTATGAATGAGCCATTGTCACCTGGCCACATCCCCAACCCCCTTTAATGGCTCTGATGGGGATGTATCTGGATCGCGTTTCACCGTTGCCTTGTTCCTCAAATTACCATGCGAATGCGATTTGAATACGCGCTAATGCGGCTATTTAGAATGTGAATAGCGATCTTCGGGTGAGAGCGGTACTACACGCCCCCGACGCAGGTAAAAGAAAGGTGACATGGTTTCCCTTTTTGCTGATTTAACCTAATTTTAAAAACTTTAATACTTCCGACAATGGGCGTTTTGAAAAGAAGACAGATTACGGATTTAGTCAGTGTTTTTTTCATGTTTCTATATCAAGATTTCAGCGAGTTATGAACTGAAATACACAAGAAAGATACGCGGCATCGCCGACGATGCCGTCGACTCCAGACGGTTAATGCCGCTACTGCACATATTAATACTGTAATACTCTTTCAGATTTGGTTCTTTTTAATTTAAATTCTTTTAAATTTATCCAACAGATTAATTTTTAAGTGATGCACTAAGCTTGCACTCATCTGAACAGTGCCGGCCATCATTAAATGATGCTGGCAGTCTGGGTGCCCCTTTCTCCCCATTGTCATGACAACATGCCACTGATGATGTGAGGCAAATCATTCTTATGTGATGTGGCCTCTGACCTTTGAGCTTTGCGCCTGCGCAGGTTCATGCCCCCCGATGACCCACTGGGGCGACACGGCCCCAGCCTGGACAACTTCCTGCGCAAGCGACCCGTGCTCCCAGAGCACAGAAAGCAGCCGTGTCCCTACGGTGAGCCGTGCGTCCCGCCCGCTGCGAGCTCGCCTTCCCAGACCCACTCGTGCCCTTACTTACGTCGATGTTGTCCCCCCCAGGTAAGAAGTGCACCTACGGGCACAAATGCAAATTCCACCATCCGGAGAGGGGCCCGCAGCCGCAGCGCTCAGTGGCCGATGAGCTGCGTGCCAGCGCCCGGAGCTCCAGGGGCCTGGGTGACGGCGTGCTGGTGAAGAGCCACAGCGCCCCCTGTGCCCCCCGGCCGGACGCCGCCAAGCGGCCCGGCTCCAAACGGCAGTCGGACCCTGCAGTGCGCGCCTACTCCTGTGGGGACCTGGACGACGGCACGCAAGGGGAGACGCGTCGGAGGAGCAGCGCCCCCCCCAGCCAGGGCCTGGCCTGTGCTCTTCCGCAGGACACCAGGCCGCAGCCTGTAGGGGGCGCTGCCTCCTTCTCCTGCTCGGAAGTGTACCCACGCTGTGACTCGCCGGACCTGAGCTATTACTCGGTGGTGAGCGGCTGTGCATCGCTGGGCCTGGCGACAGAGGCGGCCCTTCTGCGGGGGGGCTCCGAGCCATCCGACTGCGGCAGCGAGGGGGGGGTCAGCTGCGGCAGCAGTGGCTCCGACTCCTTTGGCGAGCGCAGCCGTGTGCTCTCCCCAGACCCTCCCCTGGATGACCTGAATTGCCGCCACCACCGCCGCTACCCGCAGTACCCCGGCTACCCCCACTCCTACATGTATGCCCCCCCCCCCGCTGCTCTCTCGGCACAGTACTACCACCGGCACACTGAGGGCCTGGGCCGGGCGCAGGGCTTTGGCCGTGAGGACAAGCGCTCGCTGCCCTACATGCCCACACACCCGGTGGTGAGCTCCGGCTGCCACAGCGACTGCACCTCGCTGCCCCTGACCCCCCCACGTCCCCCAGCCTCCCCCCCCGGCCGCAGCTTGGCTTCCACCCGTGCCGAGAGCATTTCCGACTCCCGCCTCTACCGGCAGTCCCTGCTGCAGAGAGGGGGGCCCTACAGCAGCTGGGACTCGTATCACGGCCACCACCGCCCCCCCCCAGCCATGCCAGCGCCCCCACCCAGCCAGCCCTGCTACCAACCCTTTGCCTTTCAGAATGCGCCAGAAAACCGCGAGCAGGCCTGGCGTCAGCCCTGGGGCCGCTCCCCCAACCCCAGCCACCCACCGGCGGAGCCGCCCCCTCTGAGCCGCTACCAGGATGTGCGGGAGAAGGTCTTCGTCAATCTCTGCAACATCTTTCCCCCAGAACTGGTGCGGCTGGTGATGGGTAGGAACCCCCATGTGACGGATCCACAGGAACTGGCGGCAGCGATCCTGGCTGAGAAATCCTCGGGGTACTGAGGAGGGCTGGGGCTCCTCCTGTTCTCCTTTAGTGAATCACTGCATCTCTCCTGGGCCACAGGCTGCTTCGCATTAGTGATGCATTATGGGGGTGACAGGTGACATGGTCTTCATTACTGTGATGGGGTTAGGTGGCACTGAGGCCCCAGTGCACATGCAGGCCAACAGTAGCACTTGGCTGCAGAAGACTGTCGCTTTCCATCGTTTTAATTTTTAAAAAATTGCCTAAATGTATCTGCACAGCTGGCAAAGTTTTGTTCATAGAGAGGGCTTTTAATAGTGTGTGTGTGTGTGTGTGTGTGTACTGAAAGAAAAGTCAGTTTATTATTATTTATTTTCGCAAATTGTGTTAATTTTAATTTTCATTTTTTTTGTAAAATGAGTTTTAGCAAGGAGGTGTTGATCCTTAAGGCACTTTTCCATTGATGTTTATCCAACGTAAGACAGAAGCAGAAAATCCTGGCAATCAGATCACATGAGCCCGAGGCTGTAGGTTTGCTGTGGTTCATCAGAGAGCGCCGGGCGCCAAGGCAGAGGGTAGGAAATAGAAAATTGGCCAAATCAATTTAACTGGTTTTTTTTGACATAGTAAAGCTAAAACTGTTTACTGCCGTTTAACTGTGATCAAGGTTTGGGTGCTCAGGATGAAAACGTTCCAGTTTCAGCCATCTGCTGTGATTTACAGGGTAATGAAATACACATGATGACCCCTAACCCCAAGTCACCTTAATGATGTATTTATTTTTGTATACGCCAGATATTGTTTTTACCCAGAATGCCTTGACAGTCCCTGATGCCAGGGGATTGGCTGTCCTCTTTACAATCCATCGCTTCTACTCACTTTGCATCATTTCTTTTTATTGTAAAAAAATGAAATTTCTTCCCAAAAACAAGATGCCATTGAAATCACAAGACTTATGCTGTTTGAGGATATGCAAGCCCGTGTGGTTGATGCACTATAATGTATTGCTTAATTTATTTGATCATTATTATTCTTTTATGCTTTGTTTTTGTTATGTTGTTTGTCATGTTTTTTGTTACAGTAAAGTTACAAAAGGTGTTGTCATAGAAACCGGCAAGGGTATGCCCTGTCTAGGTTACTTATGGAGATGGATGTGTGTGTCGCTTTGGATTTACTGCTGTCCAGCAAAACGGTGACCAAATGTGTAGAGGGGTCAGTGCTTGCTAGCTCACTCTGAAGTTATCTGCATTCCTGTTCCCCACCTAAATATTTCTGGGGTTGGAATTTGAAGCCGTCACCGTGGTTGTGCACCTGCGCTCGGGTGATGCTGGGGGAACCATCTCCGTCACACAGCGGGAAGGACTCGCCTACCCGCCACATAGCTGTCAGACTTTCGTTTGGTGGTTTCCTCCTAGCTGGCAGGAGAGACCGTACCGCTACACAAACCTTGGGGGCTTAATAATAAGAAACCCTTTTACAGTTGATACAAATTGTATCTTATTAAGTTAATTACAGATTTTTAATATATGAGAGATACACATGTACACAGTATATATGAATGTTTATGATAGTTTACAGTAGTCACATTTTTAACTGTTGTTAAAGAGAGGTCTTGGGCAACATTTCATTGTATAATTACAGTATGGAGGTGGGTTTGGCGGGAGGTAGAGTGCTGGATGCAGAAGCTCCTTGTACATTAAGGAAGTTTAGAAAGAACAATGATTGCAGGAGGGGTCATTTGCATTGAGATCCCTTAAACCCATTCATGGCCTCAGCAACATGTATTATCACAGTGTCAGTGTTAGTAGTGCTGGAGGCCTATTTTCCTTAATGCCATTCACTCCTGGTGTGCCGCTGTAATATACGTAGGTGTGCAGTTGTTAGCATTAAGGTAGACCTAGCAGCTGTAGCAATAGGAAATATTAGCAGTAGCAACTGAGAGTATCAGCTGATGTGGACAGTTGACGCCAGAATCGGAATTAATGACAAAATGCTGCAGAAAGAAATCTGGATTCATGAAACGATTACAAATTCTCAAAGCAGTCCAGGTCTCCAGCATGCTCAGTAATTACCGATCAGGACAGGTAACTGTTTTTGTTTGAAGTCCTGTTTTCTTTAATGGCCCACTTGGTTTCATGGGGGTCGATATGAAAGAGACCAGCATGATGTGTGATGAACACCTTTTTTTAAACGTGAAGAGCCTTCCCCCCTGGCTTCGTGACACCATGTGTCGCGATGAGCGGTGGGGTGGGCGTACAGTAAATGCTTCTACATGGCATTGCGCTTATTGACACACCCAATGATAATCTGAACCGTGTTCAGCTGTTTATTCCTCTTATTTTTCTTAATGCTTTACTACTGTCCCAGAGAACTTGTGTAAAAGGCTGTCAGCTGCTTGGCGTAATGTTCACTGTGTAGCTTTGCTGGATGTTTCATACATTATTTTTAGGTTGTTCTTGGTGAAATCGTTCGTTTCAGCTCTGCTCTGCATTTTAAATGGATAACATATCTCATTACAAGTAGATTAGGTGTCAGTGTATACAAATTAGTGTCAGTATAGTACTAAGGATACAGATGCTTTTTGCTCATTTCAGCATAAAGGTAGCATTTTGTGGAGTGTATGAATTTCTATTTATTATTGGTTTGCTTTCATGGAGTTTTATTCTAGTTGTAGAGTATAACATATTAAAAGCTTCATTGTGGAAGTACCTGACAGGTCTTTCCTTTAAAAAAAAAAAAAGAAAAAAAGAAACCTTGACAGTGCAGGAGTTCAGGGATGCTAAATCCCCATGACAACCAAAGGCGGTGGCAGATGTTATACTCAAGTCTTAGTGTACCTGTGCATTGTTTTGCCAGGCCTACAGTAGAGCTGGGGGATATTGGGCAAAAATGTTATCATGATAAAATTTTTCATATTGGTCGATATTGGTCATTATTGCAAATTGTTCTTTCCAGTTTAAAGGTTGATTTTTACTCCTGGGTTAACTAACTATTCTCCTGAGATAAACTATTCTCTATCATCCAAATGTGACAAAAACTGACCAAAATGACGCTTTCAGAACAATTAGCTATATTTTCTAAGCCCACTAGATGGAGCCCTCTGTTCATTAAAGGTCTGAAAGCATGCCGAAAAGGAAACAAAAAGCGCCACGTGGTCTCAAAAAGTCGTAAATGGTTCACAAAGCCTCATTTTGGCCATCACTACCAAACAGCATTTTCTCTTTCACAAGTCTGAGATAGAAGATGAACAGCTTATTTTAGTCATCGCTGCAAAAACGCCACCACATTCTTTCTATCTGTTATATCTGTTATCTATGTGTGGATTGTTACTGTCGGGATTTATCATGGATTGAATTTTCCTGAGGACTTTCCTTTTGGATTTCGCTGGATTACCCTTATTGCTCAGCTTGCTCTCCTGGCGAGTTGACCTGTTTTGACATTTTTGTCAGTTGTCTGCCTACCTGCCTTAATACATTCTGTTATCTGTTGAATAGATCCTTCCTTTTCTAGGTTGTGCTTGTGCTGCTGGTCCTGACAAGTAATCACATAGAAAATGTCTTTTTCTGATGCAAAGCAAGTCACCGAAATATCGAAAACATATTGAGCATTTGGCACATTCATATCGAGGGATATTATCCTGTGATAATTATCGTTATCATTTTATCACCCAACCCTAGCCTACAACGTAACTAACCTGGAAAACAAAACAGAAATGCAGGCCAAGCACCTACAATTCTATGTCTCCAAATCTGTGTACATCTGCATTTAGTTTTAATCTGTTCCCCCAATTTAATTAGTCCAATTAATTGCAGACAATCCTTATTTATCCCAAAACACTGCAGTTAAATTTGTGTATGAATAAATGGTGAAACTTAAGAACTTGACCCTGCCCTTGGTAGTGAAGTGGCACAGAGATGTCTTCACTCTAGTGTCACAATGTCATCAGTGTCATCATTTCACCTATTTCCACATTATAAGCAATTGAAGCAAGTAGTAGGACTTGATATTGCATTTCATTTGTAGCTCTGTGTTTATACTTGGTTGAATAAATTAAATGCATCTCCCCCCAGTATTTTGCATAGCATATTAAATTCATGATTCAATGTGTTTAGATTAATTACAGTTACATTATGAGATGCATAATTCCAGCTTCAGGTGAATTGATTAGATATGCTGCTTCTTGATAGCAGTCCAGCTCAAGAGACATCTGTCCAAGAACATGCCAGTAAAACTTATCCTAATGTGTCACCAAGACTATTGTCATTTGAACATGTCAAGTTGTTTCAAATTCTTTCACAGGTCTGCTTTAAAAGTTCAAGTTAAACACCAAATTCCACAAAACTATGTTTGAAAGTCATGTGCAGAAATGTGTATTTTCCAGAATTACTTTGGTCAATGCTTGTGTCTGCAGTGAACCAATGCTTGGTTTTGTGTAAAGTATTTTGTAAAAGAATTTGTGAATCGGGAGCTTTGAAAATAAAATAAACTTGCATTGGCTGTTCGTCTTGGTCATTCCCCTCAAACTTCCAGTAATGGTTACCTTGGAGGTTGCATTAAGCACAACACCTCAAAAAGCAAATAGTATTCTGCTTTCTAAATTTTTCTGAATTCATGCCTATTTAAAAAAAAATAAAAATTTTTCTGGGGACACAGGGACATGGAGGTGATAAGTGGCCTGACAACCAGCCTGCTGAAACTGAAAATTTCTACTGTTGTTCTTAGGCCAAATACCGTATTTGTTGTAGCATTTATGTAACAGATGGCACACAATTTCAAGTTCACAATGCAATAAACAAAAACTCAGAAATTTAGAACTTTGTGAAGCCAGAAAACACTGATGTACATCTGGAGGTAACAGGACACAAGACAGTGTAATTGATTTCAAAGTCATCACTATGCCATTTTTGTTCAGTTTTTAGCCTTTTTCCCCCATGAACTACTAGCCCTGCATTAGGTTAGGTTTAGCAAACCAGACAACTTTATTTAACGTGTTTTTTAGGCATTATGTGGTGATTAGTCCTATATATGAGAATTATTATATTTAAAAAAATGGGCATATCCATTTTTGATGCTGGTTTACAGCCAGTAGTTTTCAGTCAGGTTTTCACTTGTTGCATTTTCTCTGCCCTATTTCCCCAACCTTCAAGCCAGCAAAGAAGGCTGAGGCTGCGGGGCATGTACATGCCCATATGAAGAATGCTATTCAGTTCAAAGGCATGAACATTCCATTTCCAATGCAGTAATCTCCACGGTCCTTTTAAAGGTCAAATATTTTAACTTGGTGTACAAGTTCATATCCTCAATACTCAGATAATTAGATGTACTTATTCAACTTTCTGTTTTACTTTCTTATTTAATACAATTTCCACTACATGAAATATTTTTTGTCTTGCAGACAAAAACATCTGTTGAGGCACACTCTCATACCATGATGAGGGTCACTGCACCTGCGCTATCGGTCAGAGAACAGTTATGGAAATGCATTGTAGTATCATTCCAACGGCCTCTTCCAGATGTTACACCCATGGCCTCTGCACCTCCTACTACAGATGTTACACCTGTGGCCTCTGCACCTTCTACTACAGATGTTACACCCATGGCCTCTGCACCTTCTACTACAGATGTTACACCCGTGGCCTCTGCACCTCCTACTACAGATGTTACACCCATGGCCTCTGCACCTTCTACTACAGATGTTACACCCGTGGCCTCTGCACCTCCTACTACAGATGTTACACCCATGGCCTCTGCACCTTCTACTACAGATGTTACACCCATGGCCTCTGCACCTTCTACTACAGATGTTACACCCGTGGCCTCTGCACCTCCTACTACAGATGTTACACCCATGGCCTCTGCACCTCCTACTACAGATGTTACACCCGTGGCCTCTGCACCTCCTACTACAGATGTTACACCCATGGCCTCTGCACCTTCTACTACAGATGTTACACCCGTGGCCTCTGCACCTCCTACTACAGATGTTACACCCGTGGCCTCTGCACCTCCTACTACAGATGTTACACCCGTGGCCTCTGCACCTCCTACTACAGATGTTACACCCATCGCCGCTGCACCTTCTACTACAGATGTTACACCCATGGCCTCTGCACCTCCTACTACAGATGTTACACCCGTGGCCTCTGCACCTCCTACTACAGATGTTACACCCGTGGCCTCTGCACCTCCTACTACAGATGTTACACCCGTGGCCTCTGCACCTCCTACTACAGATGTTACACCTGTGGCCTCTGCACCTCCTACTACAGATGTTACACCCATCGCCTCTGCACCTTCTACTACAGATGTTACACCCATGGCCTCTACACCTTCTACTACAGATGTTACACCCATGGTCCCTGCATCTACAGTAGTACTGTTGTAGTATCAATGAACTCTGCACCTTCTACGGTTTTGATTCAGCTGCCATCTACAGGTTCTCCTATTATGCTTGAACATTCATACTCCCTCCTACCTTTACCATCTAGAACTGAAGCACATCTGAAGACAGTGAAATGCCTTCATTGCAGTCTTTCTTTATACAGGACAAACCTGCCCACACACATATTAAGGAAGCCTGTGTCAAAATACATTACACAAACATCTCTTTTAAAGTGTGTGTGTGTTGATGAAAAAAATGGCGTATTTGCTGTGCAGAAAATGTGGCCATGGATTTTCAGTGCTATTACATGTACAGAGAAAAGCCTGGGGAAAGGCCATGACATCATGTGTCAGCCTGGGGAAAAGGCCATGACATCATGTGTCAGCCTGGGGAAAAGGCCATGACATCATGTATCAGCCTGGGGAAAAGGCCATGACATCATGTGTCAGTTAGAGGAATATCTGCAATATCATTCGCTGGCTCAGTGGAGTGGATTAAGCCACAGCATGTGTGAACATATCCAGTCACTAGATTATTGTAAAGATAGGTGGCTCTGAATTAAGCTGTTCTAATGGAAATGGTGCCTATTTTTTGAGGGGAGTCCAGGGTTGCCGTCTGTGTAAAGACACAGCAAGCTGCCCAGAGGGCTAATGTGCCACTTTGTGTGTTGCTTGATTTAGGCAGATCATCATCACAGATTTGCCTGTCCATTCATGAGCCTGAAACTGGAGAATATTTGTAACCTACAATATCCAAAACAACACCTGGCATTGTGCACGCACTAAGCACAGAACTTCCTGTCCCCATAATTGCATTGCAAAATTTGTTTCTGTTTCAAACACAGAAACAACATTTCAGAGGTTCCATATATACAGACATTAATGCTGTGAAGCACAGTGTCCAGTACATTTACAAAGAAAAAACATTCCATCCACCTTGCAAAAAGATGTAGTACAGATGAATAAAACTGCTTACTCAACAAAGTTTATGCCCCTGGAAACAATGTGCCAGTTGTGCCCAGGTAACCCCACGCTAGAAGATGCTGTACAGATTACAAACACAGCACAGACAGTGAGCATTTCAGTGACTAACAGTGTAGTAACACTTAACATGGAATAAAAGATATGTGGTGATTTCACAATGAAATATTTTTTGCAGGTATTTCAATGTACCAGTGGAAGTGTCCTCAGTGCTACATCATCGATAGGTACCAAGAGTGGAAAGACGGGCTTCACAACTATAACGACCACATAAGTTGTCGCTCTAGAACTTTGCAATTTACAAGTTAGAGAATAATGTATTTTGGGGTAGCATATATATATTTATGGTATGCTTGGTTACATGTCAAATTGTTTTAATGTTTTAATTTGTAAATTACATTGACACAGCATTGAGGGGTTCACAGTTTGGTCAAGTGGTAAATTCTGGAATTTAATCACTGCATATGGTCATCTTGATTTTTATGAATTGTGTGTCCTTTAATGACATATAAACATTTAATGCATGACCACTATCATTGCCTCATTTCTTTAGAAGAAGGCTAATCAACTCTTTGGAGGATTTACGGCAGGAGAGGTTTCCTGCCTGGGACACCATATTTCATGCATATTGTCAAGTCAAGCAAGTTTGTTTGTCATTTCAGCCACATACACAGTATGCAGTGAAATGAAACATTATCCTCTAGGATCAAGGTGCACAAAAATAAAAGGACAGAAACAACACAAGACTACACAAGTGTAATATACAGGACAAGACAACATACAGTGCAGTCGACAAAGTAGTAACCGAGCCAGTCTGAATGGATATTTGAATAAACGGTATTATTGCAGATGCAGTATTATGGCATAAACTGTATTTTAGCAGCAAGACAGCAATAAATAGTAAATATATAAATGTGCAAACAATAGTAGCAGCAGGAGACAGAGTGTGCAGTATATAATGGTATATGAAATACAGTTCGTAATTCACTTCTGATTCAGAAGTCTGTCAGCCTGAGGAATGAAACCGTTTCCCATCCTGGCTGTGAAGGTCTGTATGCTACGGAACCTTTTGCCAGATGGAAGGAGGGAGAAGAGGGTGTGGGAGGGGTGTGTGGGGTCGTCCACAGTGCTGGTGGCGTTGCGGATGTGGTGTGACGAGTTGATGTCTGACACAGGGCAGCGTGAGACCCCAATGATCTTCCCATGGTCCTTGCTATCCTCTGTAGGGTCTTGCGGTCCGAGGTGGAGCAGTTCCCATACCAAGCCATGATGCAGCTACACAGGGTACTCTCTATAGTCCCACTGTAGAACGTGGTGAGGATTGGCGGGGCAGATATTCCTCAGTCTCTGCAGGAAATAGAGACGCTGCTGGGCTTTCTTGGTGATGGAGCTGGTGTTGAGGGTCCGCATGAGGTTCTCTGTGATGTTAACACCAAGGAACTTGATACTCTGGATGATCTCCTTTGTATGCCTGTTGCACCTCCTCTCTGTATGCCGCTTCGTCGTTCCCACTGTTCAGACACACCACAATTGTATCATCCGCAGGCCTTACCATCACAGGCAGGTATAGATAGCCTATAGTTGGTGATGGCCTGGATGCTCTGCCATGTGTAATGTACATCCCCACTGTCTTGGAAGTGGCTATGGATTCTTTGAGTATGTGCACACTTTGTCACGCTGATGGCCCAGGCCAGGTTGGCCCTTAGGTCATCTGACCTGAAGGCAGTGTCTAGGGTTCTCAGCAGCGAACGTACCTCTCCAGTCATCCATGGTTTCTGGTTGGGGCATGTGATGATGTCTTGGAGACAGTAACGTCATCAATGCACTTTCTGATGTAGCCGGTCACTTACACCGTGTTCTCCTCCAGGTTGGTAGAGTTCCAGCTTCCAGCTTCCAGCTTCCCAAAACATGTCCCAGTCAGTGTGCTCAAAGCACTCCTGAAGTGCAGAGATGGGGGCCAGGTTTTCATCTGCTTCAGAATGGGCTTGGTACGTGGACCTCGGTGTGGACCTAGAGAGGTCACTGCAACTTAACGGGCCACCATCTAAGATTTGTCACTTTGTGGCATTGACTGACACCCACGACAACTATTCCTGTATCAACTGTGGGTTTCACCCCATTGCAGTAATAATGGATCTACACAGAAAAGGTGTTTTCAGCTTGGCAGGTAAGTCCTTTTCATGTTCATTAACTTTTCAAAATATATTCTGTATGCATTTGCATGATCATTTGTGACATTTACAGGGAGTGACACAAAACACCCCCAGAAGACTCTGAAGGTAAACGCGATGTTGAGGATTTTTGGAACTCCATTAATATGGAAATGATAAGCCATGTTTTTTTTCCAGAGTAACATAATTAAGGAATAATTATGCATTGTTAGATTCCATTGTTTCAGCCTTAAGCAATGAACTAGACCAGACCCGTACTTCTTTGGGAGGAAAGAGTTTATTTCCAGATGATGTTCTCTAGTGAAGCAGATGTTACGCACAACATTCTCAACCTTCTTCTCCAAACTTGTGTGTGATACCAGCCTTTTTACAGAGTCTAACGCTGCGTTCCATTTACCTCGGTGGTCGGAACTGGGAATGATGTCACACACAAGTTAAACACATTCTAGTACAAGAAGTCGGAAAGCCGTTTAACAGTACCAGGGACCCGTTTCAAAGAGCATGATTTCTTGCTTAGCCAGACAACCTGTCCGATTTAAGGTACCTCAGTTTAAATGGGATTTATCTTCATTCACTTACATTTAGCTCGGACTACCTTAAATCCGACAAATAATCCAACTAAGCATGAAATCCAGTTCTAACCCGGTTAATTATTATTATTATTATTATTATTATTAGCAATATTAGCTGATAACACATTACACTGTGTTTTGCGCGTAAAACTCTGTAGTAAACTGTCCACAGATAAGTTAGACAGTACTGTGTGTACGACCGATTTAATGAAAACTGCAGGTGTCCCTTCCATGGCTGCAAGTAAAAGCAGAAAATCCAGAGGAAAATGTCCATCCCATCTCTGGATTGTCTCAGCACTATGTCCCTTATGACAAATTTCATGAGGGCAATACAAAAGAGCCCAAGAACATTCTAAGGAGGATCAGGCTTGTTCCAGACTTACAGGGTTGGCTGAACAGTCAAGTTGTGGAGCAGTTTTTTGCTAAAATTAATAAAAAAAAATAAAAAAAAAGTATTTTCTTAATAATTTGAGTCCATCTGCATATGTGATGAGAAACATTGTTCATCATCATAATGCTGATACCAACCGCCTGTTTCTGGACTTCTAGAGCAGCAATTAAAACGTGGGCACAGACTGGAACAGCTAGGCAACATCACTTTATCTGCTGTTGGGCAAGTTGTAATAGGTGACTGCCTCATGAATGCTTTCATTGAGTTTCATTGTTATTTTTATTTTTGTGATTAATTAGGTAAGTTTTTAGATTATACTTCCGTTTTCTTTGCAGCTCAGGTTGCGCAACCCTCTGAAAAGCAGCATGATGACAATGGGTTAAATGCAGAGGGCACATTTTGCTGTTGTGCACTGTGTGCTGTGGTGTGTCAACAATTGCAACTAATCACTTTCACTTCACATTTGCACGACAGGTAACAATGAATATTATCAAAAACGATATCTACTGCCGTTGAACCCCATGTATAGTGTTTTATGAGGAATTCACACGATTCTAAACTGATGAAGATAATCACAGCCGTGTTATAGCCGATATGAAAATAGCCCCTCGTATGTATTTGTTTTTGATAAGTTGTATTTCCCTATTAGCGCGCATGTGTTTGCCCACGTCTTGCGTGAACCCTGTACAATTCTCATGCATCTCTAGTGTTGTGTAAATTACCCAACGTGTGTGTACCTGGTGGTCCAACGTCTGACCTCCTTGTATGTTCTTCTTACAAGTGGGTTTGTTGCTCCTTGGGTACCTGTCATAGTCCTGCTAAGAACTGCGATTCTTAGCAGGTCTCAGGATACCTTGTGTGCCCAGTACTACATTGGTATCAGAAGAAGAATTCCAGAAGTGATCCCACTAGTGCTCCTGGGGTAGATGAGGTTTTTGGCAGACCTCAAGCAGGTTCAGAAGCAGTGGAATGCTGAGGAGGACGATGAGGGACATGAAGCTCATCCACTGGTGCTGCAGAAGAGAAGGGCATTGGGCACGCCACTGCCCAGAAGCCCACACCAGGGCAGACGAGCAGGGGATGCAGGAGTGAGGAAGGCTCCATCCGAGATGCACCAGAGCCGTGCAGTGCTCCCTGAAGCCCCTCTTGCCAGCCTACTGGACTCTTGTCGGAGATGATGCCGGTGAACCCTGACCACTCACTGGTCATCCGTGACAAGCTGCGATCCCAGCCGCAGGCACGAGCAGCAGAGGCAGCAGGCAGAGGGTCAAGCATGAGGAGGGAGGCCTGGCGAGCTCAAGAGCGCCGTGAGCTGGATGAGCAGCGGGAGCGAAACCAGCAGGACCGGGAGCGGCTCTGGGAGTCCGTGGAGCTGGAGTGGCTGCGCGGCGACCTGGCCAGCTGGGAGCAGGAGTACAACCACCTGGCGTGTCTGGCCGAGGCAGCATTCCAGGGCCATGAGACTGTATGCCTCACTCCGGAGACCCAGCTGATGGCAGACCTCCACAAGTGGCGGAAAGAGGAGGCTACCCATGTTTCGGTGCAGGAGTAGTAGTGCAGGGCTGCCTAACTCTGTGAGCAGGAGGCCCTGTGGCAGGACCAGCCTTCTGCACAACATCTGGGCCCCACTATGCAGGGTAGACAAAAGGGCTGTGGGGCCAAGAGGAAGGTGCACTGACAGCTGTCCATGGCTGCTCTGTGTGCTGCTCTGTGTGCTGCTTGTCCCCAGAGAAAGGGGCTTGGCTGTGGGAGTAATTGAGAGTGGGGTGGCCTGGCCAGGACCACCCCCTAGCAGGGTGATCAGATCCACCCAAGCCATGCAAAAAGAAGGGTCAGCGGCCGGGGGAATCGGACACACCAGCACCCACCAGCAGCTAGCCATGTCAGTGCTGGGAGGGGACACACCGACAACTGCCACCAGGACAGATGACCTTTGAGGAGGGAGCAGTGTAGCGCTGGCGGGGTGTGCATGTCCCAGCATACCCCGCAAGTAATTGTAAATAGCCCCTTGTATTTGTGGTTGATAAGTTGTATTTCCCTATTGTCACGCATGTGTTTGTCCGTGTCTTATGTGAACGCTGTACAATCCTTGTGCGTCTCTAGTATTGTGTAAATTACCCATGGTGTGTGTACCTGACAGTATAGCGTCTGACCTCCCTGTGCTTCCCTTTTGTGTTGGGGTTCAGTGCTGGTTGGGTGCCTGTCATAGTCGTTAAGAACTGCAATTACACAGTGTGTTTTTCCCAGCAAGCAAGTCTCCTCATTCTTCACTGGTCTTGCGATGCTTCAGTTTGCCCAGTACTACAATATTTCAGTTTGATAGTATATAACCAATAGCTCTCCAAAATCCCTCTGAAATAACATACTAAATATGAGATTATTTTCTGCATAAAACTATAAAAAATGTACAATCTCAGTAACTTTTACACTAACCACATATAATTTTAATTGTAATGAAAAATACATGCTAGTTACCTCTGAATGGCACCAGCTTTTCATCCACAGTGATGTCTGGGCCAGGATTATACATTAGTGGGAGTCACTTATCCCTGACATCCTGGAATGCGCCCAGCTTGTTGGTTGCCCGCTGTGATGCTCTCGAGTCCCAGTCGTCAAAACGAATACTTGCATTTAGTGCTTCAAATCTCTCCCTGGGCTTGATGACCAGAAAAATGGGTCATGTTTCCTTGTTCCAGAGGCTGCCAACAGCCTCCCCCCCGGACTTGAATCACCATTCTGTAATCCGAGGTAGGCATGCAGTTCTGAGCTTTCTAACATGCACCACCTGTCACCATACTGCTGACTCCCTTCTTTGTTAGTGCATATTATTGCCTCGATGGAGGGAGTTAAAACAATGCGTCAGCCTAGGTGTCATCTTCATAAGGAACTCTGCAGACTTCCACTCTGGTCCCTGGGGAAATGGTAATGGCCCATGAAATTTCTCCTTGACACTCTCCGGGTCTGTGCAGTCAGAGTCCTCGCTTTCGGGTGGCTGTTCAAGCACATCCTCTTCCTCACTGGTGATATCTTCTGTGCTCTGCCTCTACACAGATTTCACTGAGTAGCACAGCCATCTTTCACTGTGTGCAGGACTGAGCCTGCAGCCTGGTGAGTCATGCTTATACCTGTGTGTGACCAGACCCCTGTGACTTTTGATCCATGCTTTGTTATGAAAAGTGCCTGTTTTTGCTTGGTGTTTTCTGAAGGCGCAGTGAAGGACGGTGTTATAGTATCATAGGCCTGCAGACCTCAAGGCTGTACTGAATATCTGACCAATTCCCCATAACAGACATTTCAGAGATGGACAATAGATCAGCTACATTAGTCATGGTTTTTAAAACCAGACTGAAAACTATATTAGATTTTAAAAAAAAAATCATTTTATTAAATTTGTATAATTTCAGTTCTGTCTGAAGGAAACCAGCTTTTAGAATTTATTAAAAAAAGATACAAGAAAATACAAAGGCATGATGCAGCAGTTCAAAGAATTGCTTCTCTCTCTTTATTTGGATTTCTTGAACCATTTATGCAGTTATGTCATGTTAGGAGAGCCATTTACAGTTTAAATTGAAAAGAATTGAAAAGATGACATTTTAGGTACTTTTCTACCCCAGAGCAAAAAGACATCTAAGGCTCCACAAGGCCCCTAAACATGTAGCAAAGGTACATTTACATTTATACCAAAAAATGTAATTTCATTGAATTACCACCATTTTTATAGATTTTGGTCTTTTTAGAAGAGGTGTTCAGGTTTTTCTTCCTAGAATGATATTTTAGGGTATTTTTTGTCCCCAGAGCAAGCAGACATCTGTGAATTCATCAAAATTCCATTGTTTCAACTGGGGGATGGACAGTCCCCAAACAGGTGGGCAAGGTGAGAATTTCTCACTCCGACATTTTTTTTTCTTGAGGTAAACTAGAGCCAAATTAGTGGCTGTCTGTGATATAACTGGATTCTGTTCAAATTTACTATGCTTAAGTGGAGCTGCAAACCACAACTGGGGTCTGTTTTACACTAACAGGGGGGGAGCGTCTACAGAATGTGGTGTAAATAATTCAAGGAAAGCAAATAAGAGGCTGCAACACTATTTATTTTCCAGGAAAATACAAAGTTTGTCGCCCACTTGGGCTTGTCTGTTAGGCTAAATGGGTCTGTTATGTCAGTTGTAAAACTGCTCCTTTAACTCATTCAGCTTTCAAAAATGAAAATGTCTAACACTCAAGTTACTGCCTGAAAGATCATCTTTTGTTATTTTTAACCAACCCAAAGACAGCTATGCCCAGCAGAGCCAGAAAGCAGGACCCAGGAGCAGAGCCATGCAGGCGAAACCAGAAGGAGCTGCTCCAAACAGAAGGTGGGGTGGTGGGGGGCAGCTCAGACCACGCGTTTGGCTGCCCAGTCAACTGTAATGAGGTAGAGAAGTGTCCTTGTCTCAGGACCGATGTTTTCATATGCTCTCCAGGCAGAAGGGCCCCACAGGGTGGACAGGCTATGCGGGGGGAGGAGCCCGCGTGCCGCTACTAGGGAGACAGTCATTACACCCACGTTATGTGCACTACACTGGCTTCTCCTCCTATGGACAAACAGGGAGGCATAAAGACAGACAGACACACCCACCCCTAGGCCATTGTGAGCAGGCAGGCAAAGAAAACCATCTATGATGACTGGGCATAAACACTAGGTCAGGGCAGCAAACCCATGTGTGTGGGACCAAGTACTTGGGGTCTAACCAGTCCTTTCTGCACTCTTTGCCTAACTTATAAAGTAGGCAAATACCTCTCTGCTGTTTGGTTTAGTACTGTGCCCACAGAGTGCACAGACTGTACTCTACATGACTGCCTGGTTCATCACTGTCCATGTGGGGAGGGGGGGGATTCTGGTCCCAGGGCTGCTGCATCACTGAGAAATTACTGAGGTTGAGTCAAGCTAACCTACCCACACACAGGCATCCTCTGTGAGACACACACACACACACACACACACACACAGGCTAACAGAAGCCTTCAGGCAACCTCATTTACCCAGTCACACATAGACAAAATTACTGCTTCAAATCACAAAAGAGACAAAACTGGTTGGGATAAAGCTTATGCAATCTCTCAGGTGAGAAAAAGAGGAGGAGGGTTGGGGGGGGACACTACCACTGGCACTGGTGGTCATACCATCTCACATTCACTGGAGGACTCAGCCACTCAAACTTACTGAACAGTCAAGATGGAAACTAGCATTAAAATAAGAGTCGAAAATAAGATCTTTTAAAAAGAAAAGATTTAAATTTTTTTCCAACTGAAGACAAGATGTAAGATATTAAAGCTTTACATACAAGGCTGCTAGTAACATCAAAAAGCTATAAATGGCCATTTTCAATAAAAGCAAAAATATTATATTTCTTTATCATCACCCCCCCCTTCGGACATGCTGCTTTCTCCAGAACAGGGCAAATCCTTATATAGATGGGCAGAGCTCTATGCAGAGAGTGGCGTGATTGGCTGACCGGAGCTGGTCAGAGCTTTGGCAAGGCCTGAGGGGGCAGGCTGTTGGCCGCATACCTCAAGCCTCTCAGCAGACAAGTTGGGTGGGTGCATGGGGGGGGGGGGGCGGGTGGGGGGGGACAAGTTGGGTGAGCAGAACAGACCGATCCTCACATAGACTCAAACTCATCGATGCGCTGCTTGGTGTTGCCCTGCCGGATCTGTCGGAGGGTTTTGTACTTGTCCCGGCCAGCACGAACGTTCTCCGCATGCAGCATGTCATTCTGGGTCTTCTTGGTGTCGTCGCGAGCCTGGGCCAGCTCGGAGCTCAGAGCCTGGAGGGAGTGCGATGGAAAACAAGCATTTCACTTTTATCAGTGAGAATGCATCACCATTCAGCACACAAGTGCCTGAAATACCCATATGATCCGCCAGGACCATGTATTTACATTCTACCAGTCCCATGTCAATCTTGGTCAAAAAGTGTTGCAACTATATCCAAGATCACTCTAGCCACTCATAAATCAGTTATACCAGGACTGCCCAGCCCTGCTCCTGGAGATCTACCATTCAGCAGAGTTTAGGCACAGGCCTAATTTAACACACCTTATACAGATGATCAGGCCCTTCAGTAATATCTCAGCATTAGAGCCAGCTTAGCTTCAACGTAGTTGAATAATACTAGGTCAGGAAGTGTACCTGCAGCTGCTTCTTGACGCGCTCATTCTTCTGTGCCTCGGTGAGGCGCTCCTCCTCGCTTCGGTGGTCGGTGACCCCGTCACTGGACAGCTCGGCACTGGCCTCCGCGCTGTTCTCATCCTGCTCGTCGTGCTCATTCTCAGCAGGGGCGGGTGGGGCTGGCCGTGCGGTCATCACATTCTTCAGCTCACCCTTGATCTTCTCCAGGTCCTCCTGGGCTGACAGGGCCTGCAGGACGTGTGCAATGACCCAAGATGCCCAAATGCAACCAATATTGCAGCAGAACATTTTAGGACAGCTGAGATCACAACACCAGACATTTATGCAGCACGTCTGTGACAGTGAGAATTCGTGACCAGAGAAGCGTGTCCCGCTGTTTACTTTGTGCTGCCACTCGTTTGCTTCATCCTCCTTCTTCTTCTTTGAGTCCTCCAGCAGAGCAATCTTGGCAGTGAACTCTCCCAACTCAGCTGCCTGCAAACATTACAGAGACTCCGATGGTTCAAGTTTTAAAAGGGCCCTAGTATTACCTCTAACATGCTCAGTACAAATTGCACTAGCTAGCTAAGAATGTTCCAGCACCAGATTAGGTTTGGTGTTGGGACACACTGTCGCTGCCAACCGCCATCACCCCTCCCCCCTCCTCACCAGCTGCTCCTGGTTCTTCAGCTGGTCTGCCGCTTGTTTGGCCAGGGCCGCCTTGGCCTCCTCAGCAGCCTGGCGCTCCCGCTCTAGCCTCTCCGCTTCCTCATGGGCTCTCTTCCTCTCCTGGTCCAGCTCCAGGGCCCTGCGCGTCTGCTCCTCCAAATCTGCCAGGCAGCATGCGCACCATCAGTCATGGTCAGCCCCCACAAGCCACGCCCACCCCAGCAAGCCACGCCCAGCCACATGGACAATCAATGGCAGAGGCACTTCCACATTTACTGAAAAAGATCCTTTAAAGTGGGGTGCTGTACAAACCACAGGGACTTTATGCAAGTCATATGCATATGCAGAGCATATATTCAACATTGCATGTTGCAGCTGTTACAGTATGAGTCATGGAAATCTAGACCATTCAATGAATGACTTTGGGTATTAATGCTGGAAAATGAAGGAGAGGAATTAAGTTATCAAAGATTAGGTCGGGGCACAAAGTAACTTTCAACTAAGAGCCCTTGTGATGTGGGCACATGCCTGAGCAGCTGGGAGACGGCACTTACTCATACAGCGACACACTAAAAGCATCCCCACATGGCCTACGCTGTGTGGCCGGTGACACGCGCATGGTTAGCAGCGATTAGCACCTTTCTGTGCCTTCATCGTCTGCTCCTCTATCTGCCTCAGCCGCTCCATCAGCTCCTCTTTCTCTCGCTCTATTCTCTCCTTTTCTTTCTCTGCATGCTCCCGTTTCTTCTTCTCATTCTCTAGCTGTGCTCTGGACGGGAGGAGAACAGAAACACAGTTTGGCACAGCAGAGGTCGCCTTTTGCTGCGGTGGATGCAAGCAGCACCTGTACATGAGCACAGCCGCGTGGGAACAGCATGCCGATGTCTCCCGGCTCAGTCCTGCGTTTGTCACCTATGAAGGGCTGCATAGCTGGGCTTCTGCTTACAGCCACTTGAGCCACGTACTTGGAGCCCAGCCCTCCTCTTGGCTGCCTTACATGCCAAACATGATCAGCAGAATCACAGCCTTTCCAACACTGCATCCTAGCCTCGGAATAATCCCGTTTGACATTACAAATAGGGGGTGCAGGCATTTCTGCTCCAACGCAACAGGTGCATTCCTATAGAACCATGCGTTATGGAAAAATTATACAATAAAAACAACAGGGCTCATGGAGGAAAAACAAAAAGATGGGAAAAAAAACAGCTAAAGGCAAATGACTTACAACCCAACCAATGCATCAGTCACCATGCTCAAAATATTTTATAAAATCAAGTCATTGAACATTAAAGTTTTTCTTTAAGTTGGGACCAGTACACGTTACACAATTTCTCATAACCTTGTTCACCTATATTTAAGACTTTGGAACAGATTTAGTAAATCAGTACAAATGTCTCTCCTTTTAAGACAATACCATTCACATCTAGATTGTCAGAAAAAGTAAAACATATAACAAATCAATAAGATTCTAGTAAGCTGATTGTATATTAGGACTGGACCTATTTCATTCATTTTTATAACTGAGGATTACTTTTATTGATTATTTTTACAAGTAATCAGGTAACTGTTTAAAAAGTATTTTGTTCAAGTGTGAGAATAAATAAAGACAAAAACGTATCCCAACCAGGGCTCTGAATGAACAGTTATTGCACAAACTTGCAAAATAATACAAAAAGATTTAAGTGCAATCCACCCCTGTTCTGTATATTAACTGCATACTGTATATACTGCCAAGGTGAACATTTATTGACAAGTTTAAAAAGTGAACATGCAGATGGCCCATGATGAGAATGTTCAGAAAGCTGTCAGTGGTGAAGATAGCTGAGCCCTCCTCATGAAAGGTGCCCAAAGGAGACTTTACTTGGTTTAATGGAAATAAAATCGTTTTATTACATTTATTCAATAAAAAGAAAATTGCCTGTGGTCAGGTTAAAAGTCAGGTCAGCTAAAACCTATAACATATTAAAGTAATATTAAAATATGCACATAAAATATTACTAAGACCAAAATCTGAAGTTTATTGCACATTTATGCTGTCCACGTGACAATTCATAACATACAAAAATCAGTTAAAATGTTTTCAAATATGGCAATATACACGGTCTCTGTTTGTAGTTAGCACAGTAATATGTTACATAAGAACATAAGAACTATACAAATGAGAGGAGGCCATTCGGCCCATCGAGCTCGCTTGGGGAGAACTTAACTAATAGCTCAGAGTTGTTAAAATCTTATCTAGCTCTGATTTAAAGGAACCCAAGGATTCGGCTTGCACTACGTTATCAGGAAGACTATTCCATACTCTGACTACACGCTGTGTAAAGAAGTGCTTCCTTAAATCCAGTTTGAAATGTTCTCCCGCTAATTTCCACCTATGGCCACGAGTTCTTGTATTTGAACTAATGCTGAAGTAACTATTCGGTTGAACAGCATCCAAACCTGTTAGAATCTTATAGACCTGGATCATGTCCCCCCTCAGTCTCCTTTGCTTGAGGCTGAACAGATTTAGCTCAAATAACCTTTCCTCGTATGACATTCCTCTAAGACCAGGAATCATTCTTGTGGCGCTACGCTGCACCTTTTCTAAGGCCGCTATGTCCTTTTTAAGACATGGTGACCAAACCTGTACACAATATTCTAGGTGAGGTCTCACCAAGGAATTGTATAATCTTAGCATTAGCTCCCTTGACTTAAACTCCACACACCTGGAGATATACCCCAACATCCTATTGGCCTTTTTTATTGCTTCCCCGCACTGGCGAGAATGAGACATGGAAGCATCAACATACACACCAAGGTCTTTCTCATAATCAGCTACCTTTAATTCAGTAGGTCCCATAAAATACCTGTACTTTATATTTCTGCTCCCTACATGGAGTACCTTCCATTTGTCTATGTTAAATTTCATCTGCCAGGTGTCAGCCCAGTCACTAATTAAATTAAGATCCCGCTGTAGCTGCTGAGCCGCTAGTTCAGTATCTGCTACACCACCCACCTTGGTGTCATCTGCAAATTTCACCAGTTTACTGTATATATTGGTGTCTATATCATTTATGTAAATTAGGAACAAAAGTGGTCCTAAAATTGAACCCTGCGGTACCCCACTATGAACGCAGGCCCACTGTGACATTGAGCCTCTTATAACTACTCGCTGCTTCCTATCCGTTAACCAGTTATCAATCCAGGTCGTTACAGTTCCTAAAATACCTGTCGCTTTGAGTTTAAGTGAGAGCCTCTTGTGGGGAACAACATCAAAAGCCTTTTGGAAATCTAAGTAGATGACATCATAGGCCTTCTTATCATCAACTTCCTGAGTAGCTTCCTCTTTGATTATAGCCTCCATAACTTTACCAGTTATACAAGTTAGACTGATTGGCCTATAGTTTGACAAATTACTTCTATCCCCTTTTTTGAAAATGGGCGTTATGTTGGCATGCTTCCAATCAGAAGGTACCACACCTTCAGATAAGGATTTTTGAAACAGTAATGTTAAGGGCCGGCAAATAATATCCCTCATCTCTTTTAACACTATAGGTAAGATGCCATCAGGGCCCTGTGATTTATTTATTTTGAGCTTAGCTAGGCTTTGCAAAACATCAGCTTCAGTTAAATATATATTAATTATAGATGATGTTGGATTAGTAATAAGAACTGGTAAGTTACTAGTGTCCTCAACAGTGAATACCCGTGCAAAACTATCATTGAACTCATTTACTATGTCAATGTCGTTTTCAATTATAAGACCCTTACTATCCTGCAGATTAGTAATTTCAGCTTTAAGAGCTCTTTTAGAGTTAAAATACTGGAAGAAACTTTTAACGTCATCCTTAGCCTCCAATGCGATCTTCCTTTCGACATTCCTTTTAGCTCATCTAATGTCATTTTTTAATTCAGCCTGTAGATTTAGATACTCTTGCTTTATTATGTCATCATCAGTTATTTTCCATCTCTGGAACAAAGCCCTTTTCCTCCTTACTTTATTTCCCTATTAAACCACCTATGTTGCAATTTCCTAGATTTATTCTTGCTGGAAACAGGTATGAAGTCCTCTTGCACTTGCAATAATGTGCTTTTAAAAAATTCCCATGCCTCTTCAACAGTTTTGTTATTTAACTCCATCCAGTTCACAGTTTCTAGTTTTAATCTCATACAATTGAAGTTAGCCTTCCTAACATTATATATTTTTGATTTGGACTTTGCTCTTCGGGCACTAAACTTAACCTCAAATTTAAGCATGTTATGATCGCTACTGTCAAGTGGTTCTAAAACGTCTAATTTACCAATCCTGTCCTGGTTATTGGACAAAACAAGATCAAGAATGGCATCTCCCCTGGTAGGGGTGTTAACAAACTGAGTAAAAAAACAATCCTGTACTAATTCCACCATCTCAAGTTCATTTTCAGAAGAGCCAGCAACAATGTCCCACTGCATCCCCGGTAGATTAAAATCACCCATAACTACCACATCATTTTTATTGCTCATAATCCTAATATCACTGTATAACAATCTGCTTTCCTCAGCAGCTACATTGGGTGCTCTGTAACAAACACCGACAATTAGGCTATTTGAGTTTGTAGCATCTAATTTTACCCATATAGCTTCCGTACTTTTACTTATATCAGTAAGCTCCCTTGCCTGCAAGTTTTCCTTTACGTATACTGCAACACCACCTCCCTTCTTACCTATACGGTCTTTACGGAACAATGTGTAACCATCCATATTATATTCTTGTCCATCCTTATCACTCAACCACGTTTCAGTTATTGCTATAATATCATAAGAGTGCGATGAGATAAGAGCCTCTAAATCATGAATTTTATTCCTAATACTCCTGGCGTTTAAATACAGACAACAAAGGGTAGGCCTATTACAGTGCCTACTTATAATATGATTTTTTTGGGGCTTTCAGTTTCCCCCCAGTTACATACTTAACTAACCTCCCTGCCCCCCCAGTCCCTAGTTTAAACATTCCTCAACTACTCTACAAATACGCCTTCCCAGTACACTGGTTCCCCTCCGGTTCAGATGCAACCCATCCGGCTTGAACAGGTCCCACCTGTTCCAGAAGGTCCTCCAGTGCCCCATAAACCTGAACCCCTCTTTCCTACACCATCCTTTTAGCCATGCATTTAATTTAACTTAGCCTGAAATGTTGGCAGTAGCCTCTAGCATAATTAGCTGCTAACAGTTAGGTCACCCAGTTGATTTATTCAACAATATTAAGATATTCATATTTTTATCATACTAGGACAGAATGAGAATTTTGCTGAATTAGTAGATTGGGACCATTCATCAAATGCTATGAGCAAATTTGAACATTATCAAACTCAGCAGTTTACAGCGACACTGCAGCAATAACATTGTCTGTGATGGATAGAAATAGCGCTACTAGCTTCTTCCAACTACCTTTGCAATTGAGGTTAATAACTTGATAAAACACTTGAATAGTGAAAGGAAGTGGTAGAAAATGACAAGATCATATTCAGACAATGTCGTCAATTGCCAATATCGTTGCCATATTGCCCAGCCCTAGATGCAAGGGATGAGAATCTGTACCAGCCAGCGAGAGTCACACCACATCTTTCCCCTATTTACTAACTGCATATTATCAAATTCTTGTTTTGGAAACGCATGTAATAGCAAAACTGCCTGTATATCAATTTTTGCATTTATTGAGCGTCTCCTGTCAGATTTTAACCGCTAATTATTAGGTGATGCATGAACATGTTGATGAAATCTGAACTGTGTGATTAGGTTGGGTATTATAATTCCATAGACATTTGCAACAAGTCACAAAATTCTGTGGGATTTCAATGAAGTATAGCAGCTATACAGTGGTGTATCCAGTTACGTATGTAAGGTATCCGTTTGATAAAGGGATAGTAGCTCCAGGACCTGCTCATCCATATGCCTTGTATACCTTGAATGCTTACCTTCATGCTTATAGAAACACCCCAGCCAGTAGGAACAGGTGAAAATATGTCACCAATCCCTATCAAGATTGTCCTCGGGGAGATTCCACCATTTTCGCTGGTGTCTTGTTGCATTAATACCAGGTCAACAGTACCCTCTGCTGGCAAATCTAAGTAACACAGTGCTGTGCTGGTACTGCACTCAGCAAAGGCCCAAACTGGCCCACATGATGCAGTCTGGCTGCTGTATAACACAAGCTTCAGTGACCCATACCTCTCCAGCTGTTTCTGGTGCCTCTCTTCCCGAGCCTGGGCCTTCATCTGCTGGACCTCGATGGTGTCTGGTTTCCTCCTCCGCATGTAGAGTTCATGGTTTCCCATGCACAGTGCCAGGATGCGTTTATTGATTCGCAACCGCGGCGCATAGAAAACAAAATCCTGGGAAACAAGATAACTGTGAACACTTTGCTGGCAATTCAGTGCATTCCACTAATGCAGTCTCAACACTAATCAGGAACTCCAGAGGCTTCAGGAAGAAAACTTACATACAAATCGATCCTTTTAGCATGTCCATCAAACTAGCACTAAAAGGTAACTACTAGGGGTAGGTGGGAGGGGGAATTGACTCTTACGAGCTGCGATTCTTCAAGATGAGTATCTTAATATCACCATTTAAAACCATTACTGAAATTATACTGTTCACATTTGGTACTGCAAATTTACCCAGTTGCACACAGCTGATTTTAAGGGACTCACATGAATGAGTCTGGCACAGTGCCATCATGAATCAGTAAGTGTGTGCAGAAACTTGTCCTGCACCAACTAACCACAAGTGCGTGAAATGTAAAATTTCATTGAATAATTATACACTTAAGTTTCTAAACAAATTGAACTATTTACACCTTTTTAAAACTCAGGTTTCATCTCACACTCTGTCTTACACTTTTCATTGCTGCACTCAATGCCAGTTGCCTTAGATATCTAATGGGCATCTTCAATGCATTGGCAACTCTGTCCGGTCACATTTTTTAACCAATAGTGATCGAGAGCCAATTTGCCTCTAATCTGTGGGGCTAAAATCGTTTTTTTATTTTTAAGTATAGTCTGAATTTCCTGGCAAAAGCACACTCCGATGATGTAGTCTAAATTGAATTAGCATGCTGGATGTGTCTCCAGAAAATATACAAGCTGGGTATAACAGAGTTCACAGACAGTCTTAACTACTCTCTCTGCTGTTGCCGTAATTCACTGGGAAGCCAAAATGTTCCCAAACTACTGATTTAAGTGGTGTGGGAGGGTCTTTGAGCTCTCTAGCACTAGCTGTAACCAACTCAAAACCACAATTAGCGTGCTTTCCTTGTTGAACATGTACTTGTGAATGTAGGTTTCACCCGTGTCAAGAAATGTATTTGTTACATTGTACGTTCCAAACTGAAAACGCTGTAACCGAAAGGCACACGAATTCATGTACACGTAGCCCTTGTTTTTACGTTAAATGTAGACCTGAAATGCTCTTCAGCAAAATCAGTTTAAAAATTGCGGTACATATCAGCAAACATATCAACATATTGATTTGGGTGGTCACTGTCCGATTCCCACCCCAGTATCGATCACAGAAAGCCGATTGGAAATGTTGGATGAAGCGCATTTGCAACTGGGCCACTTCAGTATTCAAAATGTATATAGAACCTAGTCCAGTGACAAGGAACAAGTTATTTGAATTGAGCCAAAAATAATTAAATAGTAGAAATCTTCTTAGATGTGAGAGATGAAGAATATGATACACTTCACCCACTGGATGCTACAGTGATTTTAAATGTACATTTGAGGGATACGACCAAAGGGCAGTGTAGAAACAAGATGGGAGAGCCTCATGATGATGTTGAAGCAGGATGGGATGCTGTTAGGGCATTTCTGTATGGATTAAAACCTGTGAAAATAAACTAGGCCAAAATTACCTAATGCATGCAGAAGTCTCAGGAGTAGAGCTGTGTGATATGATGACACACATTGGATGATGAAATAAACATCATCATTTCATATTTTATCATTTTCAGTTTTTATTGGACTTCATTACAGTGGAACCTGCTTGTAATGATCACAGTTATAGTGATCAACCGCTTATATGGATCAAAAAGTTTGGGACAGAATCATTCCTATACAAATACTGTTTAAATAATTTGTTTCTAGAAATCAAGTAGTGCACTTGCAGGGTTCATTTTGGGTCTTTTTATACATGACAATATATGGAAAAGATTAAAACATTGCTAATCTTTTTTTTTAATTTTTTTATTAACTTTACTTTGATAAGCTTACTTTGCCTTCTGCTTCTGGCAAGCTACCTGAGGCTAATGCTGCATGCACAGAAAACTTGACAGGAAAAAGAAAGTAATTTTCTTTCAGTTACAGAACCGCCCAAAAACTATCCACTGAGACGCAACAGTGAAACTACAATAAAGTATATTTATGTACAATATTGTACTGTATTGAAGCCCCGAGCAGATGGAGGAATCACAGCAGTGGCGAAAGAAAACGACGAGAGGTGGACTGACACGAAGTTGTTCTTTATGTTACTTCTTAAAGGGACCCCACAACATGCAACAATAACATGAAAGCCTCGAGTGACAGGGAAACACAGGAAAGTTACACTAAAGACCGTTAGCCACACATGGCAGATAATTACACAATAGTTAAGACACGTGAGGATCAGGCAAGAACTGAGTACCACCACGGTTAAAAGCACACGTGACAACTTGATACACAGCACAAGTACCTACACTAAAAAATACAAACAGGGGCTAAATACACAAAATATACACAGGGCTATATACACGCGCTCGCGAGGCATGCCGGGACACGCTGATGCCACTGATGCTACAGTATTACAGCATATTTGAATTATACATAGTTCAGTAATTTACGGTAATTTGTACAGTACTGTAATTTGAAAAGCGTTTGAATTTGTATTTTGAAAGAGTCAAAAATTTTGTAAATAGCGACGCTGTCCAATCTATTACCTTAAACTCATGTAATAAATATACAAATGTCAATTACATGGTAATCATGGTAACCACTACAGATCCCCTATAAGGTTAGGGTGGCAAAATATATATTTTTGCTAAATTGTTTTGTGTTCCTTTGTGATAGTGTTGCTATTTGCTGCAATGTGACAGCATGGATAAACCTAAATATAGACAAGTCCTGTAAAGTGTATTTTAAGCATGGAACTATGGGGGACAACATACACCGTGTAACTAATATTGTGTTTTTATACATATTAATTAATAATTGCACTGTGTCCATTCAGCACCAGTGACTTTAAGCAAGACAGACTATTGAACATGAAGTGCACACACACAAACCCTGAAATATATTACAAACACTGAAAGATACTACAGCCAGAAAACTGCAGTGTTGGAGTTAAGGTTTACATTTTGTATGTTTTAATTTTATACATATTTTATACATGAATAAGAGGCAAGTTTGAAAGTGTTGTGTTTAGTAGCTTAACTTGAAAGAAAGGTGTGATATTATTCAGTACAGCAATGATACTGGAATTTGTTCACTGTGAAATGCAGTTTTTGCTGACAAGCAAAATAAAGATATTATTTTGGGAGAAAGAACATTGTTCTCTTTACGCACAAGACATGTACCAATATCGAACCGAAACTGTGGCCCAAAAACCCGAGGTACGGACCGTACCGTGGGATACCTGTACCATTGCACCCCTAGTAAACGGCCAGTCATACTTAAAAAAAAAAAAAAAAAAACGTTGTATACCGCAAGACTGATATAACTTTGAAAAATACCGCGTTATAAATTTGTCGTCATACCGCCCAGCTCTAGTCTGATGGAACCTGAAGCACAACACACAATTCACAACATTGTAACGTGTGAAAAGGAACAATCCTGAAGCCAGAATTAGGACCCTGGCAGCAGGAACACCAGACCCACCTGATCCATTTTGACATCTGCGAATGGATTATATAACACTGCCTAAATGTAGAAGGTTCCAGGATGTACTTCTTATAGTGGACAAAGTCTCTAGATGGGTGGAAGCATTCCCAACAAGACATGCCACGCCAATCCACACGGCTAAAATACTGAGATCATACTGTGATGGGGATTGCCAGAACACAGACTCTGACCAAGACACACTTCACATCAGAAGTCTGATGTGCTCGTTAGCATCCAAGCAACACAACAAAGAAACCGGACTGAGCCTCTATGAAGTGATCATGGGCAGGCCAATGTCATTCCTAGGAACAATTGATCTGCGCAAAGCCAATGTCCACATTTCATAATTCATATAGTTAATTAGTAGTTCCATAACGTTTGCATTTAATCTTTTCTTTCATGTATTATGTACTTTTTTGAACTTTAAAAAATTTATCAATCATAAATTATCAAAGGAGGAATTTTAGGATTTTGGTATGTTACTGTGTTATATTACTGGTTGTTCATTTACTTTGTAGCACAGAAATTCTAGCTTGGGTGACCTTCTGTAATAGTAATGGTAATTAGAAAAGCACCCTGCCCTCTCGCCCCATTGAGACCAAAAGGCACAACGCTATCCAATGCAAAACAACTAATAAAGAAAGACTGAGCGGTCAGGCTGCTACAAGGTAGAATGATCAAGGAACCAAGTCTTCCATCACCATCTTCAGGATCCTGTCCTTTTATCTTGTTGCTCCTGCTTGGCTGTGATCAAACATGGTCTATTGTCTTAGGACCTGTTCACACCTGGTATTAACATGCCTCCTGTGTGATCCAATTACAAGTGGACAATGTCAATTAGAGGTGCAAACGCACCCAATATGCACTGAGGACGCATTGAAATTCAATCGCTCAGTCCACATTCGGAGCTGGTCTGGGACACATATGGCCTCATTCTCATAACGTGAACGTGAATGTGTCCTGGGCCACATTGAAGGACCACCTACTCAACTGACATCCTTGTGTGGGTGGGCGGATGTACATATGCGGTCATTAAACGCGCAAGCGGTATTTAACACATGATGCCAGAACTTCTGCAGGATGGGCCACTGTGTACTAAACTGCATGGTGAATAGCAATGAATCTTTCTTTTCTACAACACTAAAAAAATACATTTGAATCTGCTGGGAAGCTGGTTTAATTTCAGACTGTCGCAACCCATTCACATGGAAACTACTTGTCAGAAGTGTGCATCATTAATATTCCATTAAAATTTGGGAAAAAATATTGTGAAAGTAGTGATTTATTAAGATGTTTTGGAATTTGTGCACATCATATTTATTGCACACTTTGATGAAGCTGCCTTATGTCAAAGCTGCTCCACTTTAATAATATTCGTGAACCCTGCCAGTAAAAATTACATGAACTTAAAGTAGTTCACAATGTGTGTTCCATAGCCTATAAAATGGATATGGTAATAGAAACGTATAAGAATGTGATTGTTTATATAGTATAATATTGGATTGTCTGGGGGCTTGAAAACCAGGTCAGAAATTCAGTCCCACTCCAGAGAAACAATGAACCTCTTCGTTGAAAATTTCACAAATTTTGAGCTTCATTGTTATTCAAATTATTCAAATACTAATCATATGGCAACCAACATACTGCATTACATACTGAACCGTTTGCCCTTGAAAGAAAAGTATATTAGCGGTTAAATAATGTCCAATAATGACAAGTTTTAGTCTCTCCCTCCACCGAACTAACATTTATCCAATCACAGGTGAGTTTAGTAAAGGTGGCAACCAATGCAATTTTAGCTATGAAATACTTTGGCACCAAGTGCACCATCAGTGACCACTTTAAAAAAAGGAAAAGTGTTGGCTGTGATTGACATTAAATAAAACTGTCTTTTTAGTAAAACGGTACTTAACGACTTTGGAAGGTAAGTGAAATTTCAATTAAATATTCAACCTTTTGTTTACATGAGAAACGCAAGTATGAGCATTACATTGCGTTTATGTAATAATCTTGCATTAAAAAGCTTACACCAAGAGATACAACTCAGAAACAACAATAATCCAGACATTTTTACCTACATTTCAAACTATTGACATCAGTTTGGTCGAAAATGGATAGCAGTCATACCAAATCTCTTCCACCATCCAAATTCCTTCCTCCATGACGTATTGCTCAGCCATTAGGCCGCAATTGTGATAATGCAGTTTCAAGGTACCCTGTACGTTTCAAGTTATGTCATAAGTTTCAAGTTAACCCATACTGCTGCAGCAAGCATTCAGATCAATAAAATACATTCATGGATATTTTCATTAATCGTTTACAACCAACATTTTATTAGACTATGCATATTTAAATCAATATGTTCACCCTTACCATTGCAGCAAGAGTTGCAATGGTAAATACGTTTATGATTTTTTTTTAAAGTATGTTTTTATAATTTATTAAGGAGTCGTTTGCATTTAGCTTGAAAGTACAACAGATGTTTTATTAGATTAACTGCACCAGTAAGGGATAAAACATATCACTCAAGCTGAATGTACATTAACAATCTAATAAAACATTGGTTGTGCTATCAAGCTAAATATAAATGATTTCTTAACACTTAATTGAAATATGTTTACAGATGTTTGTGTTTTTATTACGTGAACACTTGCTGCAGCAGTAAGGGTTAACTTACAGGGTAACTTGAAACGGCATCATCACAATTGCGGCTTATTAGTTGCGTGATGCATCACAGGAATTCAAACGGCAGAAGAGGTTTGGCATGACAGGTGCCACTTCATGCTGGTGGAGTCACCATGTAAATAAACATTTACATCTCAGAAACTAAAGCAGCACAAACGACAATTTCAATGGCACAAACTGGCACAAATGCAGCACAAACAGCTGCAACAGGTTTGGTTGAAATCTGACAAATTGGAGGCCAACACGCAGGTTGCGCAGAGCTCCTAGGCCAGTTTGGGGCCAACCGAACGTAAACATGCATGAATAAATCAACACTCTACCACATTACCTGGGTGCGTTAGTCTGATTGAGAAAATCGATTTAGTACAATTTAAGTCGGACAAACATGTTTGCATGCATTTAAAAAGTGTGGTTTTAGTCGTACTAACACAATAATTCGATATTTTCTAACATCATGTAAATGTACTGACTGATTAACACTACCCTGTTAAACTTATCCAAGCCTAAGAGATGAGTTTATGTTCCAAAACCTTTTAAAAATAGTTATTAAATCTGTTCTAAAGAAACCAAAATCTTGAACCTAGTGGTTTAGGAAATTACAGACCTATCCCAAATCTTCATTTCATTTCAAAGATCCTGGAAAAGGTTGTTCATTAGCTGTCTTTGTCTTTCCCACAGAAAAACAATGCTAATGAAGTATATCAGTCTGGCTTCAGACTGAACCATAGCACACACACACACTAGACCTAACTGTAGAATTTGATACTCTGGACCATAATATTCTTTTGGACCAGCAAGAATCTGTGGTTGGTATTAAGGGGACAGCTCTCACTTGGTTTTGCTCTTATTTAACCGATCATTATCAATTTGTCTATGTGAACAATGACTCTTCCAAAGCCCACTAACGTGAAATACGGTGTTCCACAGGGATCAGTGCTGGGCCCGCTTCTATTCACTTTATAAAGCTACTACTTGGTAACATTAGAAATCATGGTGTTGGGCTCCATTGTTATGCAGTTAATCCAACTCATGCATCACAGCTTTCTGGGTTAGAAGGCACTGGATGGCAGAACATTTCCTTACTTTAAACCTAGAAAAAACAGAGGTATTGCTAGTTGGACCCAAGGCTGCTTGAAATAAGTTTGACAACCTCAAGCTTGGGGGTCTTCCTACTCAGTTTAAAACAGTGATCAAGGATCTAGGCATCTTGGTTGATTCAAGTCTAGGTTTCGATGCTTGCATAAGAAATATTACTAGAACTGCGTTATACCATCTACGGAACATAGCCAAGCTTCAGAAGATGCACTTTTTTCATGATGCAGAAAAACGAATACATGCCTTTATAACTTCCAGACTGGACTACTGTAATGCCCTCCTTTCTGGTTGCCCATCTGGATCCTTACATAACATTACATATTAGCCTTGTTCTGTTCACCTTTCACTGGCTTCAAGTCAAGTCTCAGATTGACTACAAAATATTGCTATTAACTTATAAAGCACTGAATGGCCTTGAACCAGAACACTTAAGAGATCTACTGGTCTCTTACAACCCACCTTGCTTACTTGGCTCTCAAGGAGCAGGATATCTATTAGTACCTAGGGTAGAAAGAATTACAGCAGGCTGCAGAGCATTCTTTTAGAGCTCCACAGCTGTGGAATAGTCTTCCAGCTAATGTGCAGGATTCAGGCTGACTCTCAAAAGTCCAGACTAAAAACACATCTGTTTAGTCAAGCTTATATGGACTCTAATTCTAGCTCTAGCTAACTGCTCACTCCCAGTTAGGAGTACAGTGTGAGGTGTACAGCTGGGTGGGGATTGGTGCCATTGGCTTTTGATAAACTGAACTGTCAGTGCTGTCACTGCAGCGTCACACTCCCTTGTGAAAGTAGAGTGCTGACATTCAGGGACTCCCCATGTCTGCATTCCCACTTGCCTCTCCCTCTTACTTATGCTGCCATACCTATATCTGGCAGAGATCACATATTGTACTCACCTAACTGTTTGCACTCTAGTCTCTTCTATTTTGACTAATTGCAGTTTTAACAAGATATTCTGCCTACTCTGCTGCTTGCGACGCCTCTACTACCTGTGACATCTTTCCGGCCTGTTTGCCCTTCTGCCTGTGCCGTCTATCCCGCATACCCTGCTGCCATCAAAAGCAGCACCAGCACCTGCCTGCCGTAACCTGCTTGTCCCTCCGCTTCGAGACTCAAATCTTAAAATTTGGACAGTGTGAATTGGGAGTTTGACATCTTGCTCATTTGACTTTCTCTGCCAGCCCCAGGAAGATGGGCTCCCCATTTGAGTCTCGTTTCTCCCAAGGTTTCATCCTTCTAGGGAGTTTTTCTTTGCCACTGTCACCCTTGGCTTGTTCACTGGGGGCTTTGGGAAGGGATAATGTGAAAATACTATACAAATAAAATTTAATTGAATTATTCATTTTGTACATACAAATATAACTTTCCAGCAGGACAAAATGGTAGAAATGAATGAATGAGCAGCTTTAAGTAGTCTATTTAAATCATGTAGTCATAATTTGTAGTCATATCTTCCTCAAAATGAATTTGAGCGAGTCATCCATGTGTTTATTACATCCTGGTTAGACTACTGCTGTAATGCCTTATATTATGGGTTAGATCAGTTGTCCCTTCAATGCCTGCAGATGGACCAAAATGCAGCAGCATGCTTACTGACTGGAAAGCGAAAGCGTGACCATATCACTCCTGTACTGTAAGTAGATTTTATTACTTGTTTTTAAAACTCTTCAGGGGAATACACCTGCTTACTTGACTGAGCTGTTGCACCAACATGCTCCAGTCAGAAATGTTTTTTTATTGCTTCCCCACACTGGCGAGAGTGGGACATGGAAGCATCAACATACACACTGAGGTCTTTCTCATAATCAGCTGCCTTTATTTCAGTGGAACCCATAAAATACCTCTACTTTATATTTCTGCTCCCTACATGGATTACCTTACATTTATCCTTTAAATTTCATCTGCCAGGTATCAGCCCAGTTGCTAATTAAATCAAGATCCCATTGTAGCCTCTGTGCTGCTTGTTCAGTATCTGCTACACCACCCACCTTGGTGTCATCTGCAAATTTAACCAGTTTACTGTATGTATTGGTGTCAGTATCATTAATGTAAATTAGGATCAATAGTGGTCCTAAAATTGAACCCTGTGGTACCGCACTATGAATGCAGGTTCACTGTAACATTGTGCCTCTAATAACTACTCACTGCTTCCTGTCTGTTAAGCAGTTTTTGATCCAAGCTGCTACAGTTCCTAAAATCCCTGCAGCTTTGAGCTTTAGCAAGAGCAGTTTGTGGGGGACAACATCAAAGGCCTTCTGGAAATCTAAGTAGATGACATCATAGGCCTTTTTGTGATCAATCTCTCTGGTAGCTTCCTCAAAGAACTCAAGTAGATTAGATAAGCAGGATCTACCTCTCCTAAATCCATGTTGGCTATCCCTCAGAATGTTAGAGCTGCTGAGACCCTCGAATGTTTTAAGTCTTTGCTTAAGACTCATTTATTTCAGTTGGCTTTTAATCCCAGTTGTGAATGATAATTATAAATTATATAGTTTAGTTAAAGCAATTTATCTTTAATATGTTGCGGTGTATTTATTATATGTAAAGCACTTTGGGACAGTAAGTGGTTTTCTGTAAATGTGCTATATAAATGAACATGAACTTGAAAAAGTGAAGTCAATTAGCATAGGTAATCTCCACTTGGATTCTGCATTTGAATTTGTTACTTTGAATCGATCATTTTCCATTGTCTGTCCGTGTGATATATAGGGGCAGGGAGTATGCACGTAGCTGACTTACCGGAGCCTTCTTGTCGATGGGCTTGATAACAAACTTCTTATCGTTGAAAGAAATATTTCTAATCTCACTCCAGGGAAAGCCTATTTTTGGTGTTAATCTGCAACACAGAAATTCACATCCTCAATGTCTGACCAGTATACTGGCGAAGTCGTCAAAACTGGTTTCAAAAGGCAATATTTATGTCAAATGCAACATTCCATATACACACAATTTTTAATCTAAAAACTACAACTAAATATGAAATAGCATGAAAAGCTATGAAACAGGCAAAACTTTAATACTTGCAGGCTTTTCATTCTGGTAGAATTTGAATAACATCACAGTAGCTGCAACAATTAATCTTCACGAAAGATTACTGCCCTGTGTTCTCAATGATTATATATGAACAATGCCACTCATGGTTGCCCATTAAATCATTTTGAATTTGTTGATTAAAACTATTCAAACTAACCGATTTGCTTAATTATACTAACTTCCATATAGTGTGCACATTCTATTGTCTAAGGTCAATACATTTAGCATCATTATTTGGAAATACACCATAGATGTGACTATTAGGGACACTATTCCTCCAGGGATAGAATATAAGTATTTTATATTAATAACCTCAGCATTTCATTACTGAATTTATCATTTCATAACACACAAATTACATTACACTGCAACTGTTGAACCCATAGATAAAGTGATTTTTTTCTTATTTTGTGATGACCATACAATACTGGCATAACTTAGTGCACGTTCCTGATTGCAGCGGAAAAACAGGAGGAAAAGCAGCTTCATTAAAAAGGGCCAGCAGATGGCGACTGTCTTAAGGATTTCTGGTTTAGCCAGAGCATCTAGATGACACAATTTGCATTGTTTTCCCAAAACGCCACCTCCCACCACCCCACATGTATAGGAAATAAGAACAGACCAGTGGCTTATTCAGTTACCAGCAGAGCGCCACCACAGCAGAAAACTGCTGTATATGCATGCATTTCCCACTCATTTTAAACTCCCCTCCCTAAAAGAGGACTCAGAGGAAATTGGTTCATTCGTAAACATTAGAACAATGAAAGTCTGTTCACCAAATGCAACCGACTGAGAATTTATACCATCCCCCCTGCACAATACAGAGGTGGTATTCGCCGACTTGCCAGAGAGACAAATTTGACCTTTCCCTTCTTGATGTATAACAACTCAATATAGCCTCTCAAGAAGATTGTGCTAAAAGATGTACACGTGTGGCTTGCAAAATTACAGATACAGCTATGTTAATATGTATTCTGACACCGCATTTGGTAACAGAGGTCAAAGGAACACCGTTGTGGTTTACACAATGTAGCAATACAGCTTAAATCACACAAAGACCTACACACTGGGACTCACACTAATGCTAGACAGCAGAGTGCATCTGTCCTACAAGAGAATGTAATATTCAGTCGCATGCCATCATCTGTTAATGGTTATTAGTGTGTGTGTGTGGTTTTGGGGGGTGGGGGGTACTCACTTGTCGCTATGCTCGTAGATGTTAAGCCCCAGGGCATCAACACCCAACCACAGCTCTGTCCCTTTTTTGTTCTTGATCTCAAAGTAGTTCACGCCATACATCTCCAGATCCTGCGCTATCTTCAGGTACTCCATCATGGAGTCCTCTCTGAAAGAAGAGCAGCCTCAGTTAATATTCCAAATCCATATATCCATAAAGTTTTCACACTATACAAACATGCCATGTGTGTTACAAGTCCAGAAATTCTTACTAAATTTCATCAAGTGGTTTGATATTTAAAAATCCACTTTGGGAGCAGGAAATTGCAGGGATACTACTCTGTTCACAAGCTGAATAGCTGACCTGGGAGTATTCACCAACTGAGAATAAATGATTTTGTACTGGTTCCTTGAGCCTCCAGCAACTAGGACTCTAGGAAAGTTCTACAATCTTTAACGGATTAATGAGTTGGTCTGACAGAGTGGGGGCAAGTGAACATTGCCATTCTATATTTCACCCTGAAAGTATGCAAGGGTGTGTGTGGACACAAGAGACTGACTAGCCCTACTTTACAGCTCTCTCACACACACTCATACAAAAAGACTCCTACCTAAGCATGCCCCTGTGCTCCTCATGCCATGTCTGTATCCTCTCTTCCCACTGTTCCTTGGTGAGCTTATGCTGTTCCAGAACTCTGCAGAACAGAACCACACAGTAGGCCTGAAGCGGAATATGCACTATAGGGCACATAATGAGAAAATCATAACCATGCATCCCATTTGCTGTGCTGCTCACTACTGCTGTAAAAAAAGACAATTGTCAAAACAATAAATGCTATTTTTAATGAGTATACCGTAAAAGCCACCATCAGTCTGGGGATCATTTTATTCTTGACTGTGTTTGAGTGGCATCTCAGGGCGGCCGATTGCGATAAAGGAGGGCTAAAGGATTAGTGTGAAATTTCTTTTTTTTTTTTTTTTTTTTTTACATCAGGTCAAGACACTTTCCATCCAAATTAACTTACTTATGAATTAAGAGGATTTACGAAAACAAGAAACCGCACATCATGCGAGAAGAATATTGAAATTTCAAAAGCCCCAGGGCTCTCACCTCTGGGGTAGCAGCCGGTCATTGGAGAGGTAGCCAGGCTTGTGAACCTCCTTGTTAAAGTCACCATATTTGGCTTGGACAGAATACGAGGCCAACAGCACTGCCGTCTCAGGGGGACAGTAATTCTCATCATTCAGGATAGCCTCCTTCACCTAAGAGCGAGCAGAAATGCAAGAATGGTACATAATTTAAAGGATCTGGTCCTAAAATGTTGGGACAGAAGCTACTATCCAAGTCAGCCATCAAAAGGTCCCCAAACACCATCAACCTGCAGGAAGAAGAGCCGTTGTGTGATCTCCTGTATCAGCTCCTCTGACACATCCTCTGGGAAAAACTTGGCCCGGAATTTAAACTGGAGTGGGTTTTCCTTCTTCACATCCTGTTGGATTACCTGGAAAGCAAAGCAGGAGACTGTGACAATGATCACATCAATGGGTTAACATCCATGCCAGGCCAGTTCCAGAAACTCTGGCCACAGTAATGTTCTGCCCAGTACCCGTTCTCAGGTCTTATCCAGCCAATTAGACAGCGGAGGTGATCAACTCACAAGACCAGGAGCGAAGTGACTGACCAATTAAAACTCACCTTCTTGTTAAGCTTGAGCCATGTGCTGTACCCCTTGCTGTCGACATACTGCAGGCCAAAGAACCATACCTCACGCAGGCCCACTGTCTTCACAACCTACCCAGGAGAGAAGAGATCATCCAGAACTTAGGACTTAAGCAGAACCACAGCATGAAAGGGTCAGTTTTTACATTACTCAGTCAAGTGGTGGAACACGAACAACACAATTCCCACATCAGTAAGGGAATTAAAATTGTTTCTCCTCCCATAGAAGAGTTTCACTTAAGGAATGCTCCAGATTTTTTATTATAGCAGATCTTTGAAATTGTGTGGACAAGGCTGGCTATGTTGAATTTTGAGACTCAAAAGAATCAAAACCATACCCAAAAGTACAATTTCAGCTGCTGTGGTTTACAAGACTGAAGCCTGGATACACTCATCAGTTCATGGATTCCATCACAATCACCCTGAAGCAGCTTGGCACTGCTGCAGTGTGACTGTGACATCATTCATTGTTATTTCCTATTCATTTTGCGTGCATCTCACTCGCTCAGTCACATGACTGCAAAGTTAATGAAAATCTTTCAACTGTATTGACCTTTATTTCCTCACACACTCAAGTATGATATCTTGAAATGTCACAATTGAACAAGATATTTTTAAAATGCAAAACAGTACAAGAACTGGAGTTTTAGACTAATGAACCCCTGTTTATGCCACTCCAAATTCTGATATCTGCAGACAAATTGCAACAGACAAAAATATCAAGCAACTAGAGGGGCACCTAATGGAATCTGTCTTGGTTACCTGTTCTTACAAAAAGTTTTGCAAACAGTATGCAACAGCACAATGATCTCTTAAGAGGGCTATAGTCTAAGCCAATTCTGTCAGTTCAATAGGTGTCCAAAACCAATTTGTCATGATGATTTTGGTGTACAGTGTATTCTAAATTACATCACTGTGTGGGTCTGAATTAGCACGTTATTAGGGTATTCAGGGTACAACCAAGTCACCAGTAATGCCCCATAGAGATTGTAACAGCAGGGTTTCCATGAAACATTATTTCCAGATAAACAGCAACAAATGAAGCCTTACTGATTCACGAAGAAGTCTTGATTTCTTCCCTTAGAAAAACCACCCATCTGAGCAAACTCAAAGTAACAACTGGGAAACTTGAGCATTTACAGTGTAAACTGGGAGGGTGTTATGTGCTGGTAAGGAGGTCCCAGCAGAGCACAGGGTTCATTAAATGAGCCATTTATTGCAGGTGTTTGCAGCAAGGTCCTGGGAGCCCTTGTTTTCCAGCTATGAGCAGAAAACACCGAGGGCGCTTTTCCACCGCACAAAGTACGGTACTTTCGCTTTTCCATTGACTTCCGGTCGAGTACCAGTACCGAAATCTCGAGTACCAAAAGTGCCAAACCAGTTGGGGTACTTCTTTGGTACTTCGGTACTTTGGGGTGGGACTTGCAAACGTATTTGCTGTCGATTGGTTATGCAAATAGCCTGCCGCTGAAACACAAAATACAACCGCCATCTTTTGAAATACATAGCGAGAAACAAAATAAAAAGCAGTAGAAACAAAAATATAAAAAAGTAAAATGGAAGGATGGACAAACGAGGAAACACAGGCTTTAATCGCCATATGGTCGGATGAACAGATCCAGTGGGATTTGGATGGCACGACTCGAAATAAAATAGTTTTTGTCGTTCCGAGCAGTTCAGTTTCCCTATGTTTCCCCTGTCGCGCGCTGATTTGTACACGGTTTCGCTGTTGTTTTCATGTCTTTTTACGAGGTAAACAAGCCATATATATTAATTTTAAAACATCACATGCCTTTTGTATGTTTTTTGTTTTTACAGATAATAAATGACATTACTTAATTCGCTGGATAGAGGTATTTCTTGATGAAAACTGTATAGTATTGCTTATAAGACTATATTATGTGTGACGATCTACTGTATTCATATGTAATAATGTACCTGAGTGATTTTCAAACATTTCGCATACCTCTTTGCTTTAATATTAGGGGAAACATTATTTCTTGAAAGACAGGAGAAGTATAGGGAAACTTAATTGCCCGGAACACCGTAATACCAAGCCGCTTGGAAGAAATGGGGCACACGCGAAACACCGAACAATGCCGCTTGAAAATCAAAAAACATAATTAAATAATTTGTTTGCTTTCAAAAGACTGAATTAGCAGTGAGCTTAATTCTTACTGCTTTGATCGGCTTAGCCAAAGTAAGTGTACCTACATAAACGTAATTGATGGCAGCATGATTTGGATTTTACTGAATCTTATACTGTGATAGAAGCTGACATAACAATAAACCGCATTTTCCAGCCTCAACTATTAGTTTTAATTTTGGGCTGTCAGTCAGGGGCGGTCACTGATGATGTCATTTGGCGCCGGTACCATTTTTTACGCCAGTGGAAAACCGACATGAAAGAAGTACCAAACTTTCGGCACTTTATGGAAGTACCGAAAGTACGGTACCTGGTGCGGTGGAAAAACGCCCCAAGACTAGTGAACGGTTCTCTTTTTGACGGACTGTTTTAGCATGAAGTACTGCAGAGAACAACTACATTTAATGGCAAAAAAGCAGCAATGAAAAACCTCTTTAAACGTCTCCATAGATGCAAGTCGAAAAGCAAGCACTCCCAGTGGAAGATCTGAGGTTGACACACACTGATATCTATAGCCACTACTGGTTAGCAAAAGTTGTCAAAAAGTACCTGCAATCAATGAGACACCAACCCAATTGTCATTGAAGGCTTGCACAACTGACCTGGTCAAAGAGCTGTTTGCCTGTTGTATTGGGCTGGATGGCAAACTCTAGCTCAGCATCCATCGTTGTTACCCGGACATTGATCTGCAGAGTGAGAAGCAGAAGTTTGATACCATTAGTATCTAGTGAGGGACACAGAACCACCAAAACATTTCTTACATCACTCAGTGAGCAAGCAAATTAAACCCAGGGGACCACTAGGTTTATATCCATAAAATCATGCCTAAGTGCTTATCCAAAACAGGGACACACAGATCCCAGGCAGCAGAACACCATGAATCGGGTAGTGAACAAGTCCATTACAAGTGAGTGAGTGAGTGAGAGAAAGACAGACAGACAGACAGACACAGACAGACAGACAGACAGAGACACTAAATGGAAATTTTGGCAAAACAAACTGACCTAACTGCATGTTTTTGGACTCACTAAGGCTACGTTCACACTGCAGGCCTCAGTGTTCAATTCTGATTTTCTACTCCAATCGGATTTTTTGTTTGCCTGTTCACATTACTCTTTTTAATGTAGGCAATATCAGATTTCAATGTGAATGGTTCACAATACTGAACTGGCCCGTGTGTGCATAAAACAACAAAGACGCAATGACATGCATGCGCAAAAACGTCACTTTATTGATTCGAAAACTGCCCGGTTACGATATGAGCCTTCCAGTTTTGCCTGAACAGATTTATCTCCCCAAATACTTATTAAATTCAGCAGCTCACTGTCCCTCCACTGGCCAACTTCTGTGCTCTCCTCCATGTTTGGCACTCTGATGGAGACATTGCAAAAAATCAGACCTGTACCCGATTTATGACCACATACTGAAGTGGCCCAAATCGGAATTGAAAAAAAATCAGATTCCATGTGACTTGTGCTGTTCACATTGTCATGAAAAAATGTGATGAGTCACATGAGTAAAAAAAATTGGATTTGGGCCACATTTGTCCTGCAGTGTGAACGTAGCCTAAAGTCTAGGTCCAGTGACTGAATTTACAATCATTTGTTATAACGATGGTCTGTCAGTAACTTAAATATCCTGGTCTGCCACATGGACACAGAAAACGTACCAGACGTTAATGTGCAATTTGATGGCATCATGACCAGTTGAAACCGTATCCGCGATAAGAGTAACCACTTGAATGACACAGACTCACTCTTGCTCACAAAACACACACTATTTTCACACTGAAACTCAGCTGATTTTAATACATTCTGTATCTAAATTTCTCTGCTAGCTTGTACTCATAACAGGGCAATCTTGTTCACATCTCGAGCACATTGTTTATATGCGACGTGCACTCAAAACACCACAAACATGCATGCATGGTCATGTCTTTCTTTTGTAACGTCTGATATTTGGACTTCAAATGGTCTTTACACAATTCTACTGTTCAAGATAAATATTTATTATATATAAAAATATTTCTTTTAGTATTGTCCACAAGACCACAGTAAATGATAGGGGTGTAAATCACAGCTTTCCTCGCGATACGATACAATATCGATTCCTTAAGCCAACGGTTCGATTTTTTTTGATACCTCAGAAATTCCCACGATACGATTCGATTCGATTCATTTCGATACTGGGGATAGTAGTCGAAATGATGACATTTCACACAATCCTTACATTTCAATTAATTAAAAAAGGCAAAGGATAAGAATTTTATATTTTATTGGGAACTGTAAACAGAATCTAGTGCAGTCAAGTACGTCCCATAAATCAAGCAAAATAAAGTGCAATAAGGCAAAAATAAAAACTTTGGATGGATGTAGATTAACATGGTGAATAATTTAAATTTTGAATCAAGTCTTCCCCAGACAAATACAAAAGTGTAACCAAAAGTATGTCCATAACCATCATGACCTGCTCCTATGACCCTCTCGTGTGCTACGCCACTCATTAACTTCGCCTGCTGTCCCAATTGTTCCCAGCTGTTTCTTATTGTTTCGTCTAGGCCTGTGTATTTAAGTCCACGTCAGTCTGTCGCCCAGATCAGTCATTGAAGTGGTGTGCTTGCAATAACCCCGCCCCCCCTCCCCCCCGTTTGTTGGATTTCCGTCTGCCTGATCCTGATTCCTTGTTCCCTGCTCGCTCGCCCTATGCTGGGATACAACAAGAACAAGTAAAATAAAGTGCAATGAAGTTAAATAAAAAAACATTGCATGGACAGACATGTAGAATGAGGAAGATCCACATGACTGACTTATGCAGTGAAACAAGTATGTCAGTATTCTGTTTTGAGTTTTTTTTTTGTTTTTTTTGTTTTTTTTTTTTTTAAATAAAATTAAATGGTCAACGTGTTCAGGAGATTGTGTGCTCTGAGCATAGCGTCCTATGTCACCTGCCGTACTAAACACACGCTCTGAAGGTATGCTAGCCTGCGAGCTACTTATAAATGACCAAGTCAAAATGATTTACCTACTACAAAAATGCAAAACATATATTTATGTATAAAATATTGAATATTCTTTAATATTAATTATTATTATTAATTTCCCTTTGGGATGAATAAAGTATTTTTTAATTGAACTGGGATTTTCCTTCAACTTTCTCTTTCTCAGCTCGCTTTTCGGAGGGAAGTTAATGTTGTAGTTTTTATGAACAGTCCGAAAATGCCGCTCCACATTTCCCTTCTTCGGAATAGCACCGGTAGACTGACAGATGAGGCAAACGCACTTCGAATATGACATGGTGGGGGGAAAAATTCTCCCCCATTCATTTTTATACCTTTTCTTAAATTTAGTAGAAATAAATTGGAGGCTAACTAGGGGACCCGGTAGCTTGCAGCAGCTGGCGTGGTTGAATGCATCATCCATCCTCTATTTTTTATGCCATACGATCTACACACACTACCTTTGCAATCGACCAGTAGGTCGCGAAAGACGTTTTGGGCGTAGACCATGTATACGTCGGAGTGGATCATGAAGACAATACTGGAACAGGCGAGAAAATAAAGACACATGTATCGATATTTATGCGGTAAAATCGATGCATCGGATCGTTTGCTGTAGAATCGATATATCGATACAAATCGATGTATTGTTACACCCCTAGTAAATGACAAAACACACACACACACACACACACCTTTTTTGTTTACAGAATCTAATTTCAACTTTACAGGTTCTAACATATTGCATAACACACTTCAAGATAACATCTCATTCTTTGTGACATTTATAATGCATATTGCGCTTGTCATGTTAGGCAATTATAATGGCATGCATAATTTAACACAGATTTTTACAACTTAATAAATTTACACAGATTGTCACCTTTTACTTGTTAGACATACAATTTAGGCAAAACAAGGAACCTCTTCATTGAATAAGTACAGCGTTTGCAATCACTTCAAGGTTCCAGTCACTAACAACCGAGCGCTTCTTTTTTTGCAGATACCATTTGTATTAACAAATTCAATTAGATGTTCATGTTCAAAACTTTTGATACTTTAGTATAAAAGAGCACCATTGTTATTAATGCCTCACTTTTTATATGTATAGTATTTACATACTTAATATTATGATAATGCTATAAGTAACGTTTCATGTAATTGCAGGCTAAGTGGGGTTAACATCACCACATTGCAATTTGGTTGGTTTGTTTAAAAAAAAAAAAAAACAATCAAAAGAAAAATCATGATCTATATTGTGGCTTGGGATTCCAACCAGAAATATCGTGATAACATTTTGGCTATATTGCCCACCCCTAACCAGATGTTCACAGTACCCAGTAACATGTATTTATTTATATCAGTTGTTAAACCTCTGGTAATTGTTTATTACAAAGGCTTATTACTCATGCAATTTTGGGCTGAGGGTTAGCATGTCATTTGCAATGACAATGCCAGAGATGATTTAAAATTCAGTGTTATGCATAGGCTTGTGTTGGTTAATTTATGAATGATTAAGGCAGAGGGTGCATCATACTGGTAATTCTAACTCTCACTGAGCTTCCACTGTATCGCTGGCAATGTTACAGGCTGTATCTTACAATGGTGTTACTCCAGCTAAGATTCTCAGTACTGCTGTATTGGGATGAAGCTTTGTAATGAAGCTCCCACTCCTTTTTTTTTTTAGTCAAAATCACTTTGCTTGGAAATGGTATAACTAATCTACTCAAAATAAAATTCCCCTGGCGCTCCCCATTCATTACATTAGCACTTTCATCCATACAATTAGACAGTCATATTTACTGAAGGGACTCAATCTTCTGGAACAGGAAAAGGCCTAATCAACAGCTACAGTAATACCAGACAAGCCACAAAGGTCAATGAACAGGTGATTTGTGGTTCTGCGGGCTCAGGACTGAATGAATCAATTACTAGGTTTCTGTAGAAGCCCATCCTACAGACCTGGTGCTGACCCACAGTGCTGCTGGTTTTAAGTCTAGATGTCAAAGAATGAGCTACTGTTCTCTGACGTAAATTTTGTGGGACAGGCTGACATCAATGACAGTAAAAGCTACTTTTACAAAGATGATAATCTGGGGAGCTACCAAGTCATGACAGTATATTATGCTGACTAGGGGGTCCCCTCACAATCGATAATGATCATCTCATCAATTGACGAGTTGCCGACGACTGCTTTAACTGCACCCAAATGGAGCCAGGAGTGATGACGCATTTCAATTTGGCAAACCCTGGCACACTAGCTCACAAGGAAGAGCCCATACATGCTGCTGTTCAGAGGGGTGGTATATGCTCTTTTTGAAGCCCACTGAGAGAGACCGCAAGGGAGATGTCAAAGCCATTTTCATAAGGAAAGTGTGCCACTTCCTAACAGCTTCCCAAAAATAGCACACCTAGCAAACGGGAAATGACGCTGGAGCTGCTGGCGAAGCTGCAAAAACAGGTCTAACAGCGCAGTCGTAGCAGATGGGGGATGACTCTTCACACTGCTTAAAAGGGGACCTTTCATGATGCCTTGTGGGAGCATGCACACACAGCACGGTCCCCCTCTGCTCCCTGGCCCTGAAATAAAACCCACACAGCAGCACTGAGAGGGAAATGTGATCCTGGGAACTCTCCAGCTGGCTCAGGTTACGGTACCTCAATGCAGCTCACATGGGACCACCTTTACTCTCGATGGTGCGTGTGCGCGTGCGTGCGTGTGTGTGTGTGTGTGTGTGTGTGTGTGTGTGTGTGGGCAGGCGCCTGCGTGCACTTGTAGACAGAAACCCCACGAGGACAGACACAAGCAGACATTTGCCCATTTTCACAATCACCTGTCACATGAGTCTTTGGTTCACACACACACTGTTCGTGTCCTGTGGCACCAAGTAAACCCCACCTCCCTCTCACTTTCCCTGTGCGCCTTCCTAGCAATGAACACGGTTTTTTTTTACCAGGGAGACCTGCTTCAGATCATAGCCCCATTACTTTTTAGGTCTTAATCACACATTATCTCTTTACACAAACAGCTCCACTTGCATTTCCAACAATGGTTAAACACTGCTTTCGTAAATTCAGGATTTGAAGCTTAAGCTCACACAGAAATATATCAGCCTGCTTAAACTGCACATGGCACTGATGCCACCAAAAAACTAGTACAGAAATGTGTGTTTAACGGATAAATCTTATTAGAAGGCGAAGTACCACATTAATGGCCTTGCTTCTTACAAATTTCTCTGTCTTTGAAACAGCTAAAATGTCATACCAATATCGAAGTGAGCCACATATATCCATAAAAAAACATCCATATTTAATACCATATATTTGGTAATCTGCATACCGATTGCAGTAGTAACTGAATTTAGGCTATAAACTGACTAAACACTAAAAAAAGGTAGAGAATTGCAATTGTAAGAAAAAGTGATCATAAATAGTTATTTCAAAATCAATCTGACACAGCTCTCACTTAAAATTGGCCGTGTACGATGAATACTGCATGCCCAGGCATTCAACAGGAGGTAGCCAATAAAATGGTCAGTCTCATGTGAACCCACCCACCACCACAATGTGATGCCATCCAGCTGACAATCTTTCCCCAACAGCTCTCCTGTCCTCTGTGTTGGGCCATACTGCTAACTCAAATCAGATTGGTTCAGCAGTTACCTGACATGGAAAAACCTGGGGCTGAGCTCAGGCCGTAAAAAAAAAAAATATTGTGTGTAATGAGCTATGCTGCCACATGTCTGAGGTATGGTCTCACAGTAACATGGAATCCAGGCCAGGTGCTGAAAGTGCCAGTCATGGTTGGGAAAATAGGTCTTCTCATAGAGAGAGGGAGGCGTGAGCCACACAGACACACAGACACAGACACACAGAAAAGGGACATGCTTCAGAGCGACACGTGGCATGGTGACAGAACCCAACAGAAGTGTCTGTCTGTGAGGGATTCAGGTGAACGAGTGCATGTATAAACTAGTATGGAGAGACCACTTGATCACAAATCACTGGGCTATCGCAACTAAATCCTTGGCAGTAAAATGCATGAGAAAAGCTTTCCGAGGCACAAATAAACTGGTATAATTAAGAGTTATCAGAAGTTCTTAGTCAAACACTACAATAAACTTAGAGAAATCCCAGCTCAATCTTCATTTATTTTTCTATAGATTAAATGCTATTTTGACCTATAGCACTTGGCCTACTCCATACTTCCGACCAAAACACTACCATTTGTTCTTCCTTTCTCCATGGGGGGCAGGCTGCAGCGCTTTTTAGAGGCAGTGTATTTTCCTGTCATGTTCGGTAAACATTCGTCTCCTCAGACGCAGCTTAGCTACTATTTACAGCTGTCAGTAAAGCAGTTTACCGAGGATTTACTACAAATGTCCCAGACTCAGGAATTTTAACCACCCCAGCCCCCACCTACCCATACAATACACATGCACACTGTGCTGTCTCTCCAGTCACCAGGACACTGTTAATCCCCCCTGAGCAGCTGTCCGCCTGATTAACCTCTAAATGGGAAGTGAGGGTGGAGGGAGATAGAAGAGTTCCCAGTAACCAGTGCCCTCCATGGTATCTGCTCCTGCGACGGCCAGCATAGCATGACGGGTGAGGGGTGGGGAAAAATCCACACGTCAGGCACTACATGAAGTCACATGGAGGTGCAGATTGCCAAGATAGTGTGCTGGTAGGGCTTCCAAAGCTGAAAGCAGACTGATTACAACTTCCAATCCTAGCCTTTAGCATTAGAACGTGCATTAATTACTGAACTGCTCCAGGGCCAAACTACAAAGGTATCTAATTGCTCTTATTGGAAAAGAGACAGGTTCAAATGTAGCACAAGAAGACAATCTCCAATTCAAATGGAGGAACTAAGCATTCAGCCAGTGTCTTAAAAGTAGCTGAAAGTTACCAGTTATGGAGGGAGAATCCAAAATTTTGAGGCGATAAGGAGCATCCCTGCACCAAACGTGATGGCAGCACTGGAATTTGCCATTTACCAGATTCCAAAGTATATTTACCGTTTGTGAAAACTATCCATTTTCTAAATAGAAATATATAACTAAGCACAACTGAAAAATCATTTAAAGAACAAAAACAATCACTTCCTAAGCATTTAAACAACTGCCAAAGGCACATCCAACGAGAACAGGATTCTGAGTCCAAACTTATAGGAGATGAACAGCTGAGGTTATTCTTGGCTGTGTCACATGAGACTGCGATGGGGAGACCTGTGTATATGGATGGACTGGCCTTGCACCTGGGGGTGGAACTGCAACACACCACAGAGCACATGCAGGTGAAACAGCAACTCCAGTCATGAAATGACACAGTCATCTATATAATGACCAAATAATTGCAAGTTGCTAAAATATTTAACCCACCCACACAAATACAGACACACACAACATCCTCTATCCCAAAGCCAGGCTGCAGTCACACCCAGCGAAAACTTATGCAGATCAACTTCTAAATAATGCACACAGCCCCCTGGACAGGCCCACTGATGGCAAGCAGAAACACACACATATTAGGGCTGCCACTAACAACTAATCTTCTATGGATTAATCCATTGACTATTTCACCGATTGGTCAATTAATCTATATGATAAATTTTTCTCAAGAAAATCAAATAGACGGTTTAATTCAAGTTAGTTTGTTGTAAAAATAAAGCTATGTTATTAATGGGCTTTAGATAAGAGACGTCAGCTTTTTGGCACTATACAGACATTATTTTCGCCCACAATTACATAGGCAAATTAGTAGTACGAGTAAAATATTAAGATTATTGTGATGCCCAAGTTAGTAATCTGTATAAATTAGACGTAGCCTTATGCTTATTAAATTTGGTTAGCGGAGCACGCCACATGCAACAAACGATAAGCACTTCAGTCGTGATGAAGGAAGGGACAGATCAGCAGCAACATCTTTTAAGAGAGAATATAATGTGGTTAAACAAGGTAAAGATGGTGGTGTGGTGGTACGTTTTGCAGATTAAAGTCTAAAATATTTTTGTAAATATAGTTTTCTTTATTTCAGTTCACAAATTATTTTCTTTATTCAGTGTCCGTTTTCATTTCAGTTTACGATAACATTGATCGCAACAAGCCCAATGTGCACCAACACACACTGGCACTGTCAATCCACATAGAATAAGCCCAGATTTTAGACTAAACATTTTCTCAAACACTTATTCAATGGAGATTCTAAGGTATCAGGCAGAAAACTTTATGGCTTTAATAATGAGTGTATTTAGCGGCTACAAGAACAATAAATAAATAAATAAATAAATAAATAAATTAAATTAAAAAACTCTCCGTACTGATGCCAATTTAATAAACATGAATAGACACTTATGGTGGTTTTGCTTATTCTGGTAGTCCAGAATAGCGCCTGTGCATTTCCCCTCCAGGCGCTCGTGCATAGCGTTAATGCTGGTGTAGAAGTCCACCGAACTTTGCACAGTGTAAAACCACCTGTTTGTTTTGTGATAATCTGAACTACTCCCATAATTATGTATCGATATTAAAAGGAAAACAGTTGCTATAGTGCATTGAAGCGTTTTAGAAATCAAAGGCAATTTCATCAAAATTAGAAAAACGATGCGTCGATTTAAAATATTGTCGACATTTTTCCTGCATCAATGCCATCGACTGCTTCCATAGCTCCATGCGTGTGAAGTTTGTAGGTTCTTCCCACGTCATCGTGAGGTTTCCTCCAGGTACTCCAGTATCCGCCCACAGTCCAGAAACACGCTGAGGCTAACTGGAGTGACCAAATTGCCCATAGGTGTGCATGTGTGAGTGACTGGTGTGTGTGTGCACCCAGCGATGGGTTGGTGCATCATCCTGGGTTGTTTCCAAAGGATCCCCCACAACCCTGAATAGGACAAGCGGTTACAGAAAATGGATAAATGATTTATTGTATTGCTGATCAGCATCACCATTTAAAAACCCAAGTTAGTTTTAGAAAATGATGTGAAAATCACCATAAAAATAAATATTGAATTCTGATTCAACAAATGTGTGGCGAAAGCAAAGTTGTGGGAGAGGCTGAGGATGCCAGTGGGTATCAGTGATAGAGGCTTCACTAAAGTAAGTGGGGGGGGGGGAGGGGCTACTTCCTCTTTCATCATAATATTCACAAACAGCAAAAGTACAACCACACCCATATAATCAACATCATCGTCAACATGACCCACATGGAAAGGGCAGCATAGACAACTGACACCAGTAGCTGCAAATCTGTGCTCACAAGCCTGCAAGCTGACGTAAGCAAATCCTGACCTTTCAGGATCATTAGAAGCATCTCCCAGGGCAAAGACAAGACCCAGCTCGTCGGCACCTGTTTTATCCCCTCCCACACAACCAAGACATCTTGACCCCACAAGCAGCGCCAGATCAGCTGAACCACCCATGAGCAGAACAGCCTCCATGTTGCTTAAGGCAGTGATACAGGCAAAAGGAGCTTCAGTCAAACTAGCTGCTGTCATTTAAGGAGAACAAAGAATCAGTGTCTGGGACATGTGTCAGTGGGTGAGATCAATTGTGAGAAGCAGAGAAAGAGCCCAGTAAATCATGATGAGACAAACACTCCCAAAGTCCCGAGGGTATTGAGAAGCTATGGTGCCAGCTGGAGAAACGCAGCCCTGTCAGGCTGCAAACCTTCAGATGGGCCTCCTGTTGCACAGAGCAGACCAACAAAGACCCAGCGTACAAGGTGGGTGTTAGGTCAGGATCCCCATATCTCTGCATAGGCAGAGTGTGCGCACATCCACTACAAAGGTATTTTCCGCAGTCCTGACTGCACAGCTTCTACCATCACAGCTGTATGTTATACAGGTTCACCTGAACAGTCAAGGGTCACTTTCTTTCAGTGCTTTTCTCAAAATCTTTCCTTGCTCAAACTAAAAATCCTGTCTTCACTAACAAATATTTGTGTTCTATACTAGAATGAGTGTAAGGCAATGCAACGTGAAAGAAAGTCTACCCTGCCAAGAGCCTGTCTTTAGTTAATGTAGCAGACAATTCCGCTACTTGGAATTCCCAACCAAAGTGGCATAATGCAACCAAATCAAAGCCTTGTGTGTTAACGATAACTGATAAGTTCCCCTGCACCGCTGTCCTGAGGAAGAAAGGAGAAGCACCTCAAGTTATGATGCCATTTCAAACACAGAAACTAGCAAAGCAGATCAACTGCTTTAAATGATTGCATCATAGCTCAACACAATCATTCAACCCCATGAAGCATCTGTTCCTCTGCAGGAGACCATAGGACCTTCTCACTAAGGGATCATCTCTTTGGGTCTTTCTTGGAGCATGCGAGGCATTCCACATGCAATAGCCAAGCGTTGCTTTTACTGGCATTATCTTTTAAAAATGTGCAGTGTGTGGGGTCATTCCAGTAACAGTTCATACCAATGGAAGCCACAGACCATATGAAAAGAACACAAAATACTAACTAATAATCTGACTAATTTGGTCAGGGGTGCATGCGAGTGAGGTACATAAGAACACAGAGTGGTAAAAAGCATCTGCTAGATGGTCTAATTGATAGTCAGCCATGCCATATGAAATAAGAGGTTTCACAAAGATAACAATGCTCCTGCGTATTATGGGGCTGAATCAGCCATGACTAACTTGCAACCATATTAAATACATTATATGACAAACATATGTGGACACCATCTTGTCCAACATCTCATTCCAAAACCAAGGGTATTAATATGCAGTTGGTCAGCCCTTTGTTGCTCTAATAGCCATTAGATGTTGAAACAAAGATGGTGAGACCTGTGGTCCCTCAGGTTGAGTATTGATGTTGGATGATCCATGAGTTTATGTGGCAGACCACTTCACAGATAAAGTTGTTCCCAGACAACCGATGAAGGTGCTAAATTACAAGTCACTAACCTCTTCAGTACAACCACTCATCCTGCTGTCAGTTTGTTTTTGGAGATTTTAAAACTGTGAGCTTAATTATACGTGTCAGCAATGGGTAGGGATTAATTAGCCAATTTCTCTAATTAATAACAGTGTCCATATACTTTTGGCCATATACTAGTGTATATAATTGAAATGTCAGTGAATTAGGGAAAGTGAACTTATAGTGAATAAAGAATGAACAAAAATATAAACTCTGCCCTTTCCAAACCCAACCAACTGGGAAGACCAAAGTCACCTGTGACAAGTGACTCATAACGCATCACAAAAGGAACAACATGTGACACTTTGAATTGTCTGTGACCACATATTTTGAAATAAGATCTCATTCCCCAGAAACCCCAAGGACAGGTGGGACACTCACCGGTTTCGGCATCCTTGCCTTCTCTTTGCCCTTCCTTGTTTCTTAGAGAACACAAAGAGAGCCACTCCTGCGCCTGCAGATGGCAGGACGTGCAGAACCTGGAGGAAGAGAAGAGACAAGACAACATTAGCAGGAAACCATTCTAATCCAAAATAAACCCTAAAGGAAGTATAAGGGGGCAATGAAAACTTAACATACATCATAAAAAAACTCAAAGTGATGCAATCTGCAAGTAAGGTCCATACGCAAAACACCAGTAATGGGCAAAAATCAAACCATTAACTAATGATTTTTAAAAACACCCGACCCAGTGGTTTCTGCTCCATTGAAGGCATAGTGCAAGGAGAGGGACCATCAGGTCAACACACAGCAAAATTTAGAGAACACAATATGATCTTTGCTTTAATCACCTCTTTCATGGCAAATGAGAGGTCAGTTATTCTTGTACTGACAAAAAGTAAGTATACTTCACTCTTCACAAATATAAATAAACAGACATTTTGCAACAGGTTAGAGCTGGGCGATATGGCCTAAAAATAAAATCTCAGATTTTTTTCACAATAAATCCGATTTTCGATTTTAATCGATTTTCCCATCCCCTACTCAAAAATCAAACTACAGATGACAAATAAATGGTTCAAAACAAGTTAACTTTTTTTTTTTTTTAGTGCAATCTGACAAGCCAAAAAAGATGCTTGTAAGTGAGATGGTAGACCACGCCATTGTAAACACTTTTAGAAACTTGAACAAACTTTTAGCATGTTAATGAATCCCGGCTTTTCCACAGTATGTATGGGCACCATGTCTTTTGCAATATACATCGCGACAGCGTTTATTGCCTTCCACCGTGCCCCATTCTTATCATATGGCACACAGTTCGAAAACGTGTCAGGGACGGTTGCTTGCTTAACTCTGGATGTTGTGCTGGTGCTGCGGGTATTTTCATTTCGCTGGGAGCTGCACTTCTCCCACTCCACTGTGTGCCTCTGCTTTAGGTGCTGGAATAAATTTGTCGTGCTGCTTCCTTTGGTTGCAATGGTTTTTAAACTGACTTTGCAATGAGGACTTGTTGGTCTGTGTCCGACGGCGCAAAACCGAACCATTGCCATGTTGTTTGTGAATCCGCTACAGTGTTTGGGTGCGCCGCGCTAATTTACCCGTGAAGAACGGTGCGTCGCATTAGTTCCGCTTTTGGCGCTCGTGTGTAAAATAAGTAATAAAATCGATTTTTATAAAAACACATCGTCCTGAACTGTAAATTCGAATTAATCGATAAAATCGATTTATCGCCCTCCTCTACAACAGGTATTGTGTCCTTGAGCAAAGGATGCAAAATGGATTGCTTGCAAGAAAACTTAACAGCAGACTTAACCCTTACCCAGCCCTAACCATTACCATAAGAAACCAAAACAAAACACACTGGGTATCAGCCATATGTAACCTATCCATGTCCAATACTTACCCATTTAGTTTTCGGGAGTCTGCAAAAAGTGCTTATTTCTTGCTAAACTGATTTGTACAAATCAATCGTACGACAGCGGTTTCCCATTTAGATGTTTTTTATGCGGCATGGAAGCTGAACACTAAACGCTGCCACTCAGTTTTTTTGCCACACAGTGGGTGTGAAAGCAATGACTTCCAGCTGCTGTGACGTCATGTTCATACCCTTCGCAGGAGGAGTGCAAGAACATTTGGAAGTATTTCATGCATTTGACAACTAGCAGCACAGTGATTTGCAATCTTTGCAAAAACAAAAAGTTTTGAGGGGTGATAGTAGCATTTAGTGGAAAATCCCACTAATCAAAGTACATATGATTGCGCAAGATGAGAATAATATGAAAAAAAGCAATGGATGATTTGGGGGTCCCTAGATTGGGTTATTTTGCACACTGACTACAGCCTGTGATACACAAGGGGCCACTATCACAATAAAGTGCCACTATTGCCAGTAGGAGTAAAATTATGGGGCATTTCAAGCATTTGCCACTTGTGTGTACTCTCCGGGAAGACATTCAAATTGAACAGCAAATGCCTCAAAAATGCTTAAAACAAGATGTACAAACAAGATGGAACAGTACATTATACATGTTTCTAGCTGCCTAATTAAAGATTTTTAGCATACATTTTTATTTGTATCTACTTGTTTAAAAATATTAATAAAGATTTATATACAGTGGTACCTCAGAACTCAATTTTAATCCGTTCAGAACTCCGGGTCGAATCCTAAAAAGTTTGAGTTGTGATCAAATAAGAAATAATGGAAAACCAATTAATTGGTTCCCGGCCCCAAAAAAATACACCTAAATATGTTTTTTTTCCCCTTTTTTAGCATGTAAACACAAAATGAACTGGATAAAACAAGAGCATTTACTGTACTAAACACATCTAAGCACATTTATCAAAAGTCATTTGTAAAGTAAGAAAATAAATGCATCCAAACAATGTGTCCAGCCCCGATCGTCCGTTCCTTCCGTGTGCCACGCCCCCTCGTTAACCCCGTGTGGAATCCCGTGTGTTCAGCTGTTTCTGGTTGTTGTCATTAGTCGTCTGTATTTTGTCCACGTTTCAGTTTGTTTCCCCAGTCCGGTCATTATATTGTCTGTCTGCGTTTTGCCTGCCTTACCTGTAAGTAAACCCCATATTCCCCGATACCCTGATGTCTGCGCCTTTGTCTCCGTTCTGTCCTTGCTCGGCACAACAGTATTATTATAATTAAATGTATTAATGGTTTATTATGAATATTAAAAAAATTTATAAGAAATCTATTTTTAAATGTATTTTATATAATTACTGTTACTGTCTATCATTGTCTAAATGTATTTTTACTGTCTAAATATATGTATTCAGTTAGTGTAAACATGCACGATGTTATCACAGCTAATGCGAGGCTGAGACTGAAGCTTTACCCTTTGTTTCCGCTGAGAGATGTGCCGCGTGACTCATTTCCCCACGCGTACAAGTTATCTTAGGTCGGTGTTCACGGTTTGACTTCTGAGATTCAGATCGAGCTCTAGGTAATTTATTTTTGAACTGGTTGGTTCAACTTAAGAAATTCCAGTTCTAATGAGTTCGAGTACCACTGTACAGTTGTCCCTCGCCACTTCGACTTTCGTGGCTTCAGTCTATCGCGCTTTTTTGTATATTGATTAAAAGGTTGATGAGACTATGAAAATGATACATCGCTATGCATCGGAAGCATCTTTGCTCTTCGTAATGAAATGTACAATAATAACAAAGCTCTTGAATCTAAATCTGTTGCGGCAGGCGTTTATCGGTATCGGAAAAAATGTGTATCGGCCCATCCCTAACACACACACACACACACACACAGACACACACACACCTACACCTTCTCCTGGATACCAGACCCTCTAAAGTGCCTGCCACTGCTCAACACCATACGAAGTTCAGCTCCTCCTCCCCACCCACTCACAAGATCTCAAAACAGCTAAACAGCCTCAGCCCAGCATTGGTAATCCAGAGGCAGCAGGAAGCTTCTGTCGGCAGCTAGAGCTGATGTCTCATCTACATATTACTGTTCAAAATAGCAATTTCTCTTTAAATAAATCAGTGGTTGAAAATCAAAATATGTTCTGTTAGGTGGGACTCTGTTACTGTCAGTCACTGGTCTCATTTTAATAAACTAATTGCACAGGTTAATAAGGACATTGACAAGAGTACACAATCACAAAGTGCAAAAACCGAAATATCCACAAAACTGCCAGTGGGTTTCCTTTAGAGACTTAAGCCCAACAACATTTCCATATGACTCCTATATAGATACATTACAAATTTAAAAAAAGTATGAAGTAGGTCATCAACAAAAATAAATTCTAAGCTCTATATAAAGGATAATTCAGTAACATGCTGTAGCAGAAAATAGGGGGAAATGATACAGTGCATAAGAGAAGAGGTTCCCAGGGCACCAAAAGCATGAGTGTCAGTGCTTGGCAAGCCTAAGCATGGAGGCCAAGAGGCGTGATCATCATAGGATTCTGAGGGTAGGCCCAGACCACTCCCACATTCCAATCAAACACAGCGGCCCCCAAACTGGCTGGCACCCCCCATTTTTACATCCTCTCATAGCTGGCAGGCAGAAGGTCCTTGGCAGACCTAATTAGCCCCATCAAATCAGGACACGCTCTACCCTGCCCAGGCGGAAAATTCCACGACCTACCCTTAGACATGCACAGCATCAGACAACTGCGGTAAAACTCCAGATAGATGCACAGGGTTTGAGATAAATGAATAGTGAAATCCACAGTAAGAACTGTAGAAGTTTGCTCCCAAAAAATAACGATGACACAAAAGAAGGTCCACTACACAGGTGTTCTTAGAGGCTCCTTTCAGACAGAAAGCCACTTATAGTATAGCTGTGTATTGCCTGCTCAAAATGGATATTATAGCTGGTCTGTGATCCAGTGCATGAAAACCCAGCCACGTGAGAAAGCAAAATTCAGAAACTTAGGGTCATTGGGAATGTTGTGAGGATTATGGTCAGAGCAAGTCTGTGAAGTCCCTAACACACACACACACAAATCCCAGTAATGGCAACCGTAACCCCTACAGTCCTCTAACATACCCCCTGCAGGCAGTCTTTATACACTGAATATTAAACAATGTTGTATGAAAGTGATCACATCAGCTAGAGGACTGCTGTCTCTAGGTGTATGAAATCCACCTCTGCTGTCAAGTTCCTAAAACTTACCTAATATATTACAGATTAAGCATCTGTACTCTAATATAGAGATAGAGAGACAGAATGCATTACTTGAGACTTTTCTTGCCTTTATCACCACTAGTACCACAGAAGACAGATGCCCTTGAACTACTTTTCCCTCCCTCACAATGGTGTGGAAAACAAACTTCAGCAAAGTCCCTCCAGGTAGTGTACGACCCCAACAACATCCATCACACACATGCTCAATCACATTTATTGATTACATTCAGTCATTTAAACAGACACACTTATGCAGAGCAGCCAAGAGCATTTACTCAGCAGTCTGTTTTAAACAAGGAGCTTGCCAACCTTAACTCACTAATTTATAAACGCTTTAATATAGTGCTGTCCCAAACGATTCTTCTTTAAATGATTAATCTGGCGATTATTATTTTCGATTATTCGACTAATCTAACAAATTTTTTGATTAATTAAATTTTCCTCATCAGATCACATTTGATACAATTCACCCCCTCCCCCACAAATCTGAAATTCTCATTAATGTTTCAATTTATTAAAACATTTCTTAAACATTAGAGCATTAGCAAAAAAAGGCAAATCAAGAGATTCAATAGGGTTTCTATGTTAAACTGAAGTTAATAATCACTGCAATAGTTTATTATTTCAGTACACCAATTTGACTATAATGTTAAAATAGATGCTAAAACATGGGATGATTTCATAACTAGAGAAACATGTTTATCAAACACTAGCAAAGATAACATAGTTAAGCTTACTTCAGTGAGCAAGAAACGATTTAGGCTACAGTGTGTAAGACTGGTCATAAACGATAATACGTCTCACTCTTACGACAGAAAAAGTGAACAGAAAATATAAAATGGCTGAAACAGTGTCATTAACGTCAGCTACAGTAGAGGTGCAGAAAAGATGTTATGACTGAAGTATTCCCAAACTTTGGAAGGCTGCGTGCAAGCCTTTTTTGCCGCGTGTTTTTCCAGAGGCTACAAAGCCCTGCTGGTAAATGTAGCCATGTTGCCTTGTGCGCAGGGGTGTGGGGCTGGGTGGGTGGCAAATTTCCTTTTTGCAGGGTGGTAGGAGATGTCTCATTAATACTTATGAGAGAAGTGCTACATGATTGGCCAGTGCATTCCTTACAAAATATTGCGGCACTGCTGGCACCGGTGATATTACACAAAACTATATCAGAATTAAGTCAATAATTGATATAGTTTTAACGGTGCCAGCAGTGAAACAACTAGCCAGCTTATTAGTGGAATAACTTTGTATTGTAAATGAAAACCATGCCGCAGGTCCAATAAATAAAATACTGTAGCTCTCGAGTGGCGAAGAGATCATCAGGTGGACAGTAAAGTTCAGTTATTACCAGACTGTTTTATTGCGCAATTCTTAAAAGGACAGTGTTAACGTGATCCCGAGGGGATAAAGTACTTTCCCTTACAATACGCTTTGCAAGGCACTTAGTAATAAGCTGTCACAAAACATTTACGTAGTTTTACACAATGTGTCGACACTAAAATTCCATGTTGACGCATTCTTATAATCGACATTGTCGATTACGTCAAATAATTGTCCCAGCCCTACTTCAATATAGTTGACCCATCTGCATTGCAACTTTCTCCATCGCAGTTTTGAGGCACCGCAAGGTTGGCATATGAAATTAAATGGGAATTTAGGAGTTTTGCAGAAGCTGCAGACGACACAAAGCGGCCAGTGGATGACAAAATTTTTAGCAACTCATAAATGCATAAAACATACGTACAGTGCCAATTTGGAGGATGCCAAGCATGTTTGTAGCAGCCTCTTACAAAGTTCACTACAAGTTATCATGTATCTTCCGCTTCTCGTATACAAGAACATAAGAAATTTACAAACGAGGAGGCCATTTGGCCCATCAAGCTCATTTGGGGAGAACTCTACTAAAAGCTCAGAGTTGTAAAAATCTTATCTAGCTCTGATTTAAAGGAACCCAGGGTTTTAACTTGCACTACAATAACAGTGCTGTGTAAAGAAGTGCTTTCTCAAATCCATTTTAAAACATTCTCCTGCTAATTTCCACCTATGGAAGAGTCTTACAATTTCTGCAATGCAGAAAACGTGGACGGAATTGCGGAATTCAATAAACAAAATGGAATCCGTTGTAAAACAAGGAATGTCGTATAATATATCGCTGATATCGGTTTGTGGGCAAAGCAATGGTTTCTAATAAATTTTGGCCGCTGCAGCCCCCTGTACGTGTTACCTGTTGAGGCATGACTCCACTTGCCACACACAAACTAAGACACAGAGGAAAAAAAATTCAACAATCAGCTATGGCAAAGCGGCTCGCTGAAACACCGAAGTCCTCAAAAAAATTATGGAATTCAACTCTTAGTGCTAAGTTTAGAGCAGAACAATACCCAAACGGTTTTTATGAAATCGGGAGAGCAGCTCTTTTGTAAGTTTTGCCAGCACACAATAGACTGGACCCGCAAAAGCACATGTGACAACCACTTACAATCAAAGACTCACATCAGAAACAGAAGAAATCTAGCGCGAGCCGCTCACTCCAGCAAAGTCTTGGTCATGCAAACAAATCAGCTGAAACAAGATGAGTTTACTGAAGATTTTGTTGCTCTGTGTGCCATGTCAGACATTCCTTTAGAAAAAATGAAAAAGCTACATCCGTTTTTGGTCAAGCACTATAAACAAGGATGAGCACTGCCAGAACACGAGAGTAGCCTCCGTCAAAACCACTTTCCCTGTGTGTTTGAGCAGCATAAGGAGGAGACTTCAAGGGGAAAAAATATCAGTCATTGTCGACGAAACTACCGATGCAAGAGACTGCAGCATTCTGAACATCATCATTGGTGAGTGAATTAAGTAGATAGCATTCACACCAGTAAATTAAAATACATTATACTCAAGAATGTAATGCGAATTACATGCAATGCGTTTGTTAGTTATGCCAATAAGTAAAAATGTGCATATTACTTGTGAAATATTTTCGTAAAAATGAAATGTATCTGATTGATTAATAATTATTAGGTGATTACTGGTGATTATCCATTGTTATTCTGATGCTAATTAAAATAAAGTTAACCAAAAGTTTCTTCTTATTTCTCATATTTCTGCATGTTATGAAGGTCAGTACTTTATGGTGGATGTAATTTTCAAGGAGCAATGCAACTACTCAACATTTGCCCAAGCATTAGTAGGCTCCCTCCACAACAACAAACTGGATCTCAATGACGTCTGGGCAGTGGTCACAGACAATGCTAGTGTGAAATACATAAGTTTTTCTTTTGCATGAAAAATTAATGTTTTGTTGTTGTTTACAGGTAAATGTTTTACCAAAGCAGTAAATGTTCTACTGAACCCAGCACTTTGTTGAATAAGTCATTAAATGTGAGATTTTTTTCCTATTGCATAATTAGACACTTGTGAACAAATATTATTATAACGTAAAACATGGAATTCAGGAGAATAAAAATGGAAAAAACGGAATTTAGGAAAAAACAAAACGGATTTCATAAGGCCCAACTATGGCCACAAGTTCTAGTATTTAAACTAATATTGAAGTAGCCATTTGGCTGAACAGCATCCAAACCTGTTAGAGTTTTATATACCTGGATCATGTCCCCCCTTAGTCTCCTTTGGTCAAGGCTGAACAGATTCAGCTCAGCTAACCTCTCCTCATAAGACATTCCTCTAAGACCAGGAATCATTCTTGTAGCCCTATGCTGAACACTTTCTAAGCCAGCAATGTCCTTTTTAAGGTAAGGTGACCCAACCTGCACACAATATTCACACACCTAAAGACCCAACATTCTATTGGCCTTTTTAATTGCTTCCCCACACTATCGAGAGTGGGACATGGAAGCATCAGCTACCTTTATTTCAGTGGAACCCATAAAATGTGTACTTTATATTTCTGCTTCGTGCAAGGATTCTCTTACATTTATCTACATTAAATTTCATCTGCCAGGTATCAGCTTTGCTTGCCAAGGGGACCAAAAACATTTTACACAGTTTTTCCAGATTGTGAAGGCCTGCACCCCTAACCCCCCAGAATGTGGAACAGTCAACTGTAGAGCCCTGGTTCTTTAACTTTTTGCATTTTGGTTAAATGCCCATTTACAATACCACTACACAAGCTGCTGTCCTAAAAGATCACTTAAACTAGAAAACAGATTTTGCAATATCTTAAATTAGGTTGCTAAATGAGCAGTAAAATTCTAACAAAGCTGTAATATTGTTGATTTTTAAAATGTCTGTCAGTGAATGAGATAAAACAATGCATCTTGAAACTTGGTGGCAAAACTAGCAGGAAACAGTACATTTAAAAATGGCTGCTAGAGAACAAGACAAGAAACTGCACAACTATGATTAGTTGTATCTATGCGTGTGAATGTAGTGTGAACAGATAAGATAAAAGTACCCAAAGGCATTATGTGACTGCAGCAGAACTGAGAGAGCTACGAAGAACTTGGAGAACTAGATAACTGAAGCAGAGTGAAAACAGTGGGAGATCTGGAAGCTGAGCAGGAAACGATGGATTTGAAGAAGGTCGGAGTGCAGACCAATGTGGAAAGCTGAGCAGAGAATAGCATAACCCAAATGATGTAGGTCCAATGGGAGAGCTATTCTTCTAGCAGCCATACTAAGACAATTAAAACAACCACAAGAAACAAAACACAAAGCATCTTTACTTGATTAGGAACAGCTGTTGGTAGAATTGTACACCTAAGCAATCTTTTATACAGTATTGTGGGAATGGCAATTTTAAAACAACTGGAAAACACTGTTTCAGGACATGTACTGATGAAACCAGCAGGCATTAAAAAAAGCCACAGCAGAAAAGAAATCCAACTCCTTTTCGACCTAAATCCAGGTAGCTATATGGCTAGGTGTTTTAATGGTTTTGACAGCAAATCACTTTGGAGACTAGGATCTTGCTAAGGAATAAAATAAACCTGGCCCACCACAGGGATGAAACCACTACTAACTCTACAGCACAAGTATCTGGCACCTGCGTGCTATTGGCAGCCAAAGACTCATTGCTCCATTAGTCAGTACTTGTCCTCTGTAGGACACGGATTTCATTCACACCATGATAATAAACCAGCAAGCCAAAAACTAAAGAACACACATCCATTTGGGTGAAACTGTTGAGGACAGTGCATCAGCGCAATATAGCATCTTAAAGCCACCATGTAACAAATACAGGCAGTCCCCAAGGTTAAGAACATCCCACTTACAAACTGCCATAAAGCTGATATTAAAAATTTAAGTTATACACAGCGATTTGTAATAATGAACACACACAATACTTTGTGATGCTCATGAAAACATTGTTCGGCTTCAGTAATTTGTTGGCTCGAGGTACAGTACTATACTGTATGTAGTTACTTTTATTACCGCATTATATACTTCTTCAGACTTACTTATGAAACTGACTAAGACAGACAGAGGGAACAGATCTTGTTTGTGACCTGGGGACTGCCTTTAATACAGTACCTGAGTAGATCTCCATCCAGTTATATCATGAGGGAAAATACATGAACACTACATGTTATTCAATGGCTTTTGCTGTCAAAGTGTCTGATGTTACACAGTTCACCCAATTTATCACAAGATAAGCATCACTGTCAATTTGGAGTAACTCAATGCTTCACTTTATCAGAATGAAAACCAGATAGCAACATGGTCAAAAATGCAAAACTGTGAGACTCCATTTGGCAGAAGTAACTCTACCACCTGCCCCTTCGTTCATTGGGAAGACTTAATATTTGTGACATATTTCAAATATGCCTTTCAGCATAACATTAGGAGTCCTTAGAGGAAGAAAGACTTAACACTAATAGAACTGGAACAAAAATGTTGATGAGGAACATATTCAGTAAAACTATTTTAATACATTAAACATTCTATGTAATGTATACTACTAAGAACATGACCTCTTAGGTTTGCGCCAGTTAATTCACTAAGCTCAAGCAGGATTATTCAACTACAGCTCTAAGAAATATGAGCCCGTTGCACGGGGATCTTATCTACCTTGTCCCTATTAAAACTACAGTGTTAAATTTTCAAACAAGGGTACTAGTTAGTTTATGAACTTACTAGTAGTGCTGCAACAGCTTAGCAATACGCACTAGCTTGGCATCTGATCTGCAAAGCTCACTGGACAGAGACCGAAAAGCCCAGCAGTACTGGCTGACTGGAACCGAAGCCAAGCCGAGACAGAGGTCTTATTAGAACGTCCTCGTGGCATATGCTTGTGCCAGATGGATCAGCGCGGTGTAAGAACTATCCGATCTACTGCCAGCGCGCAAAGACTTTTTATTCCAGAACGTACTTGCGCAATTTTACTGTGCGATTAATTACCCCAACTAAGGAGCCAAGAATATTTACGTAACAGATTCTTTAAAAACTGCTGCTTTGATCATGTGTGTTTGGCGCCTGTTAGCAATAACAGAATTTAGGCGCCCATAGCTACTGTATTTTGGAATATAGTAAAAACGACAGTGATGACTAACACAAATGTAAAATTTATATGATTGTAGTTAAGAGAAATACATATAAAATTGTATCATATGGCCGAATTTTAGGCGACGCGAACTTATCTGCAGATGTTCATGAAAAATTTCCAACACGAAATTTAGTTCGTTCATCACTAGTATCTCTCCCGGTTTGCTATAATGCATCCATAACACCGCCGACAAACTACACAACCCAAGGCCAAAAAAGTGTAATGAAACCAGCATAATGCTTGGGTAAGCAGACCTATATACAATGTACCCAAATACACTTTCGACAGGTAACGAGTTGCTACACCTGCGAAAAAGAAACGACTGGGTTTATAAGTATGACCACAGGGTAGAAAAGTTTACCGTTTAACTTAGCGCGAGTCTGGCAGGCGCACAGACTTATGCGCCGCCGTTAAATATCTGAAGGCGCAGTGTCTTCCAATTCTACCTTTAATCGTCGACAGAAGTTTGGACTGGTATACGAACAGTTAACATATTTACGACGCACAATAAATTTTGCAGCAAAGTAGCATTTAAGTTCCGAAGCTCTACGGGATTTAGATAGTGGCGTAGCGGCTTAAAAATAAAATATCCACCGCTGGCATCTTGACGCACACATTTTACGTTTGAAAGGCAGTCATACAATTGTATCCGTTATTAGCTACATATTAACCAAGCGAACCGTACAAAACGCTGCATATGCCCATCCAGAGATTAATTCCACGTTATTTTAGGAAATTATTTGCTAAACATGTATTTATTTATAATACGCACAATACTCCAATAAACAGTTTAAACAATTTCAGCAGCAGGCCAGGGTAGCAGCTGCAATAAGTCCGGGAACCCACATAGAACCCCCTAGTTCTGAACAGCTTAATTTAAACCATCGACGAGAGACATCCGAAGAAAGAAAACTCACCTCAGGGGAAGAATCGAGTCCCGAGCAGTTCGCAGTCTTACCTGGAGTACGATACGTTTGCAATATCCAAGAAAACAAGTGTTTACCTTTGTCCTGTTGTTGTTACCACCCCTACTCGCCGTAGCACAGGAAATTTGATGGTGATGTTGGTAGAAACCCAGCGACTTTCACCACTAACGAGAGATCCAGAGACAGTCAATATGGCCGTCGGACTGTCTGCGCGAGGCGTGGTTCATTTGATGGAAGCAGAGGGACGAGAGCGCGCACCGCTATGTACCTCGTGCTGCAGGCTGTAAAAGAGCAGCTACATCTTAACGCATTTGGAAGCTGCACGCAACACATCCCCCCACCCCCGCGCCAGGGACAAATATGCACAGGGTCCAGCGGCTGATACCACCATGTGCTGACGTCACGTAATAAACACATGGTGGATAACTCATCCTGAGGATCCTGTTGATTTAATTCTTCGTCATTCTCACGAAAAATATAATTCGGCTACAAAATTGCTTGTATATTAACTTTCAATATAAAGAATTTATACAATTGTTTTTTTTTCTTTTACATCTAAACAAAAAATACACAAAAGCACGACAAAACAGTCCAGTGTAGATTAAGGCATGCCTCCTGACTAGCATAAAACAGGTTGTACTAATGTTACTGTTTGATGGATAACTATTGAAGAGTTGGCAAAATGGGTTTATTGTCATGGGAAGACCATTTATTTTGGTTGTGGCCCTCAGCCCTATTTCTCAACATGTGTAATATCTGAGGATTGTGAAAAGAAATTGATTGCATATCACTTATATGCCAAAATATATACTGATATTAACTGCAACAATTAACAGTGACATTTGCACAGGACAGAATACATTATATAAACATTTTACATTTTAGATTTAAAGTAAGATATGCCAATGCCACATTATAAAAAGTATGACAGGAGGGAAAAGCATGTGCAGCAGTGCTCACAGGAAGTTTTGGGACACTTGCTTAATTTAATAAATTTTTTGCGAATTTATTCTTTTTATAACATAACACATTCGTTTATTCATTTGTTTACAAAAATATAGATCATATTAGATGCAACCAGTAGTTTTAAATAAACCATTAACTTCAAGTAGCAAAGATCGAAACCCAGATTATAGTTCTAAAAGAATTGATCTGTCTGAGTTAAAAAGTTAATTGACAAGCAGTATCACTGGATGCTTTTAAATTAGTATCACCGTTGTAATAACATAAAATACAAAACATTTGTCTTTAGTATCCCTTATTGAGCCTGTCAAAAAACTAAGTCAGTCAAAAAAAATGTTCTGAAGACATTTGCAGATACACATTAAGAGACCACTCTATATTTTTTAAAGATCTGCATTTTTAAATCCTGAAGAACAAGGTGAAGCAGGAGACACTTGGAACAACCAAAAACCAGTCAGGTAAAGGGCAGAAGCAACTTTCTAATGCCAGAGATGACCATCAACTTATCTGACAGTGCCTCATAAATCAGAGGATGAACTGAAGTGACTTTCAAAAAAAAAAAAGGGAAACATTAAGTGGTGTCAAGTGCACTGCCAGGACAATTCATGAAAGGCTCCTAGAAGCAGGACTGAAGACCCAAAAAGCAAGGAAGAAGCCCTTCATCAATGAGAAGCAAGGAAGAGCCAGGCTGGAGTTTGCAAAAAAAATGTATGTTTTACACAGGCTTTCACCCATAAATTGAGAAATGAATGAAACAGAACATTTTGCTGTGATCCCTTTTTTCTCTCCAGAGCTGTATGTTATACATTGCTTTTCAATGGACTTTTGTTATGAAACTGATAAATTTGCAACATTTTTAGAATTGGAATTAAGCAAGCATCCCAAGACTTTATGTGAGCACTGTATATAATGCAAGATCTTTTTTTAGCAATAAACAATAGACCAATAACTGCATTCATCATGGCGGTGGAGAGCACAATGCTTCCTTCTGTGACATCACATTGGGCTGCAGATGCTATACTGCAACAGTGCTTTGTGGAGACACAATCTGGTTGGACAACAAAATAGCTATGAATGTAATAGGCTGATAAAGTCTTTCTGCACAACCTTGTGGCCCTCTGTCTAGGTCTGTGAAGTCTCCTCTTCTGAACACACTCTCAGAATTATGTCCATATGGGGAACATAGAGAAATTGGTTTAGTGCAGGGCAAATATTTGGCAATAACAGTATATAAACATAATTTAAACTAACACAGTATTGAATGCAACATATAGGCAAATATAGCAAAGACTGTACCACAAAGCAACAATATAAAAATACTGTAAACTAAATGATAAATATAACCCAACATAATGGCACAAACAGTGAGGAAACAACATCCATGTGTGGAAAAACAGAAGGAGGGCAACACAGTATATGACTGAACTGATGTGTTGTGATTGGACAAGGAAGTGTGGGGGGGTGGCTTACCCCTTGGTGGCAGAGGTGGTGTTGAAGAACTGGAAAGTTACAGGAAAAGGCTGTAGAGATGGTTTGTAGTTTGAATGGTGAAGCGCCTCCCTGGTGACGGTAGTTTGGTGAAGAGGTGGATGGTATCTGACAGACAATGATCTTCTCATTGGAACAGACCACCCACTGCAACATAGTCCAGCGTAGTTCGGTGAGTTACAGAGATGTGCCTATGTTCACAATGTTTGAATCTTATATAAAGCTATCTAGAGTAAACATATAAGCAATACTTTTAACCCTCAAATACTTGGTCACTGGCTGACTCCACTCTTGCCCCAAGCTATCATTACTTTGTTTTACACAAATATGTCTGCTAAATAAATGAATATAAATGTGGACTTGAACAGAGAGGAGGCAAAGGGGAAAAAGAGGTGATCGGCACACTCCCAGTGTGAAGTTCCCAGTAGAAGTTCATCAGGAGGGGATGTGAGATACTGAGGTTCCTGAGCTGATGCAGGAAGCACAGTCTCTGCTGTACGTTCCTAATGATGTAGTTGATGTTAATATCCCACTTATTGGTGATGGTGGTCCCCTGAAACTTAACTGAAACCCCCACAGATACGCTATGGCCGTCTATGGAAGTTTAATGCCATTTACACAATCTTGATAGTGTTGATTGAGGTTATTATGAGCACGTCATGATACAAATCAGTTGACCTCTCTTTGGTGAATGTGTCATCTGCAAATTTTGGATTTTGCTGGATTTGTGTGTAGAGGTAAAGTAATTTGGGTAGAAGAGGAGAGGAGCACCGTTGTGCTGTGAATCACACAGGTTGGATTTCAGGCTTGAATACTATTTGCCCATACCCAGAAGGAGGTAATCCACTGACAGATGCTGGGGTCTTGCTTACAATGGAGCAGGTCCAGGACAATGGTTTAAAGATGGAATTTAAATCCACAAACAGGATTCTAACATAGGCTGTGTCCCAATTCAGGGGCTGCATCCTTTGATAGATTTAGTCGACATACCTCTTGTAGGTTTCCACTTTTGTCCTTCTAAAAGTCCATGCATTGAATCTTGGGATAGGTTGCACCAGAGAAAAGAAGGACGCTTTTCTAGGCCGCATTCAAAGGAGCCTTTGAAATGGGACAGCCTTGTTGCACTGCTGTGATGCATTCAGTCTTTGATTGTAGCCTTAGAAGTCTACAGTCTGTGAAATGGGACACAGATTTAGCTTTTGGGGTAGTCCAAGTGATGGAGGATGTGGTGAAGGTACTGAACAGTGTTTGGAGGTTGGTGATGGATTTGAAGTGCACCAGCATCATGCATTCAAAGGTTTCATGACCATTGATATCAGAGACTGACCTGTAGTTGTTGAACTGTCATGACCATGTCTTTCAAGAGGGTGGATGACAGAGAGAAGCTGAATATCTCTTTTATTTTACCCATCCATTGATCCAAATGGAGTCTTGGGGTTCTAGATGAGAACCCATCTGGGTCAGCTGCCTTTCTGACATTATGTTTCCTGAAGAGTTTGTGGACATCCTACTGGTTTACTGAGAGTGAGCAGGGCTCACAAAATCACTAGCCTGACATCTCGGGACAATCAAGTTTTCCCGTCTGGCTACCAAAATGTAACAAAACCACGCCTGACGGGCTATCAGAAATGATCTCCTTCGTAAAATAAAATTCCCTCCTTTATTCACCTTTTCTGCTCTTTTGACTTGCCTTTTGGAGGAAAAACTTTGACCACTGAATGAACGAGTTGCTGATCATAATGATGGTATGTCTTCTAGGAAATGTACACTTAAGGCCTGATTGCGCAATTGTCTTGCTCCGCCATGTTTATGCATTGTCAGCCATGGCAATTGAGTACAGACGCTCCTCTACTTACGAACTTTCAACTTACGAAGTTTCAGACATATGAACGAAGAAGACTGTAAGTCCAAATTGTGTTCATTGGGCTCCCGTTTCCTGCCTGCAACATCAATATTTTCTTCTGCGTGCCAATTCCGCCTAGTATGACTTCTGGCCACTACTCCTGCCGCGCAGCAGTGTAGCGTGCGTACTCCCAGCATCCTAGTTCTTTGTACTTGCGTATGCCTTTAAAATGATGTTGAATAATGACTTACGAACATTTCAAGTTACCAACGGCCATTCATAATGTATCTCATTTGTAAGTAGAGGAGAGTCTGTACTGTATGTGAATGCAAGCAAGTGTGGCTTTATCATCACACCAGTTATATTCAGTACACTGCATATGGTGACATGAAATAATGTTATAAAAACATTATATAAAACAAAGGCCTTTGATGTTGTCCCCCAAAATGGCTCAAAACTGTAGGGATTTTAGGAACTGTAGCAGCTTGGATTGAAAACTCGTTAACAGACAGGAAGCAGCAGGTAGTTATTAGAGGCACAATGTCATAGTGGGCCTGTGTTCATAGTGGGGTAAACTGGTTAAATTTGCAGATGACCAGGTGGGTGGTGTAGCAGATACTGAACTAGCAGCAGAGAGGCTACAGTGGGATCTTGATTTAATTAGTGACTGGGCTGATACCTGGCAGATGAAATTTAATGTAGACAAATGTAAGGTAATCCATGCAGGGAGCAGAAATATAAAGTACAGATATTTTATGGGTTCCACTGATGGGAAGGTGGGAAGAAGCTAAATTTGATTGTCAGACCTACTGTTAATTCTAGTTAAGCTACATTGCCATGGTAAGGGATGGTCTTCTTTGGCAGGCAGACCTCCATGGTAAGGGATGGTCTTCTTTGGCAAGCAGATCTCTATGGTAAGGGATGGTCTTCTTGGGCAGGCAGACCTACAGTACATGGTAAGGGATGGTCTTCTTTGACAGCAGACCTCTATGGTAAGGGATGGTCTTCTTTGACAGCAGACCTCCATGGTAAGGGATGGTCTTCTTTGGCAGGCAGATTTCTTCTTTATGGATATTACAGGACCAGTATACCTCATTTGTGCATACTGTTACACCAACCTTCCATGACCCCCTTTTTTGTGGAGCCTGAGCAGTCCTTCAGCTTTCCCTTAGCTTTAAGGGTGTGTTGTCACCTAGTGGTTTTGGTGGGTTTGAACAGTTGCAGTTTTCTGGAAGTGGGTACAAGGATAATTAAAGCATGGTCAGGGTTACCAAAAGGTGCACAGGGAAAATGGCAGAATGTCCCCTTTAATGTTAGTGCAGAATTGATAGGGTTTGGTCCTCATGTCTGGGGTAGCTGATACACCGGTGGTACATGGGCAAGTCTTTTTTCATGCGGCTGTGATTAAATTCCCACATCAGGAAAATGGGGACACTATTACATTTGTTTTTCAGATCATGAATAGCATCTACCAGCTGCGCAGAATGTGCGTGAGTGCGGGCTGGAATGTAACTCCTGCTGTAATAACGGGCTGCAATTCCCTAGGCAAATAGAAGGTTTGTAATGAATAAAAAAAGAGTCTCCGGGTCTGAAGAGCAATAAATATCGGTAACACTTTACTTGACGGGGCCCAAATACTTAGTAATAACTCAGTTACTACTAAAGTACAAATCATGAACAAAAGTCATGAACAAATATAGTCGCTACTTGCGATAAAAGATATGTCACGATCAATTAATGATGAACAAAGATGTTTCACTTGTGTTATTCAGTACTTGTTCCTTCAGTAGTTCTTTAGTAACTCCTTCATTAGTCGACAAAGGTTTACAGAATTAACAGATATACTAATAAATATATAGTAAGGACGAGATAAAACATAGCATGATCCATTAATGATGAATTAACAGGAGATCAATATGTAATTAAGACTTCGTTTGTAGTTAACTAACACATAAGTAATAATATACAATATTATTTGTTCCCCGTCAAGCAGTGTTACCGAAACATCATCAACAACTTTAGAGTAACAGAGCGCGGGAGCCTGTGAGTCGCCACCTTAGCTGACCCGCACGTCAAACTCCATAGCGTCCTTGCTTTCTGTCGGGAGGGATTTTAGTGGTAAGTCTTCCACATGGCATAACACACAACAGTTCATGCAATGGTACTTTCATGCTTACACCTAGGTGGCAGAGGTGGAGTTGAAGAACCCGGTAGTTTCAGGAAAAAGCTGCTTAGATAGCTTGCAATTCGACTAGCGAACCGACTTCTCAAGGATGAAAGTCAGCCAAAGTCAACAAAAGATATATATGTAACGGCGAAATATAAACAAACGACAGGGACACCGAAAATCCAGTTCACATTGACTTCACCAACTCTACTTTTCCCTGTGTTTTGGCAGAGATTGCACAGCCGCTATCATTTTTTCCGAAATACAGAATTTGTTTCAACAACAAGTTTCTGTGAGCAAAAGAATACACACTTCAGAGATTAGGAATTATCGAAAAATCTTCCACAATGCTATGGTTGTATACAATCTGTAGAAAACATAAAGTAAAATACTTGTATTCCCCACTGAAGCATAAAAGGTTTTATGCTCCTGCCAAGTCTTGTCTGGTTTTTAAGTGGAAATGGTGCACGTGAATTTTTGTGGTTAACTTTAATCTTTTTGGACCTCGAAGTGCATGCATTATAGTACTATTTGCTGGAACCCTCACCCTAACCCTTATTAGAGGTCCAAGCAGCCATACCTGCTGGATCCCCATTGTTTTCAGTCATGTTCTGAGACTGAGAAATAAGACTCGATGTACTTTAGTGCCATCTAGTGGATTTTTTAAATAGAACAGCCTTGTTCCAGGTAGACTGGTGCTTGAACATGGGTCATCCAAGGTGAATTGTTGAACTTACTGGCCTCCACAGTAAAGTCGAGTGTGTAATGTGCTGCTGCTCCCCATCACATTCAGACCAACTCTAATTACGTATATTGCAATTACAATTGATTCACTTCCTTTTTTTAAAATAAGCATTTCAACCTTTTCTTTTCAAACATAAGGGTAATATTTGAGAAAATTCATTCACCATTTCGTGTCTGTGGACCTGGCTCAAAAGTTTTAACAGGTAAAATGAAATTGTAATATAAAAGGTACCAGTGCAATCTGCACATCCATTTGTCTGTGTTTCTGTGCATTTCGCCTCAGCTGTGGCAGGATCTTGGCCCATTATGCTTTTCTTTGAGCAGTAGGGACCCAAAGGTGCTCGGGCAAAAGGCCCTTCCAATGGCACTCCTTCTATCAGCAAAACAATTCACTATGGAGTTAGAAGCAAAATCCCTCCTTAATTAAATTATTTACTGATATACAGCAACTCTCAACATCGTTATAAAGGCAACATATATGTATCAATTCTTTTATAGTACTCCCGTCTTATTATTAGATTGGATAGTAGTGTCTGCATAAATTCATCATTCTGCAGGACATGGAATCATAGTAACTGGGGAACATGGGGAAACACAGGCGCCGGTTCTCCCCTCATTATTTAGTACATGGTGTTGGTTCTTCCCTCATTATTTAGTACATGGTGCCTGTACTCTCCTTATTATTCAGTAGCAGGTGCCGGTTCTTCCCTTGTTATTTAGTACCTGGTGCCGGGTCTCCCCTCATTGTTTAGTACATGGTGTTGGTTCTCCCCTCATTATTTAGTACCAGGTGCCTGTACTCCCCTTATTATTCAGTACCAGGTTCCGGTTCTCCTCTTGTTATTCAGTACCAGATGCCGGTTCTCCCCTTGTTACTCAGTGCCAGGTGCCAGTACTCCCCTTTGTTATTCAGTACCAGATGCCGGTTCTCCCCTTGTTACTCAGTGCCAGGTGCCAGTACTCCCCTTTGTCATTCAATACCAGCCGATATTGAGAGCTGCTGGAACTCAGAAGAGAAAAATAAAGAAGTGCAGGTACTGTGTACCTATGAGTACCGGCCCACTTCAAGCACTGCTTCTCTCAGGTCATTCATCAGTTTTCAAGTAACTGCTGGGTGTATCATGGCCATACTTTAACGTAATGGGTGTGAGCACCAATTTAGATAAGAAAAATGTAGTTTCTTTATCCTCTGTATCTCTGGCCATTTCCATTAATTATTTCTGCTGGAGGTTGAATGAAATTGGTTACCACAGCTCTGGAGGTACTTTGGCTACTCTTCTGTCCTGAAGTTCTAATTTCTCTGGATTGGTCTCCTCTGCTCCAGTTCCTCTGTGCTTTCTTTCGCTATGTGCAATCCCTTACTTCTCCCTTTTCACTTAACTTTCTTCAGCATCTTGTCTGCCAGTCCCCTACACATCATTCTGTTACTCTCTATTTTTGTCCTGATTCTTTTTCTTGAATCATCTCAGGCTCTCATATCACACTACTTTTTTCTTTTTTACTTCTTTTAAGCAGTGACTGTCATGGACAGTTCCCATTCTCACCCCGCCCTCCTCCTTTTCCCTGTCTGGCCAGCAGGTATTGCTGGCCATTCTGCCTTTTCCCCTCTCTGTAATTGCATCCTGCTCCTGGACTGCTATGTGGCTCAGAGTATGTGAACCCATGGGGCATGTGTTTGAGGCTGGCAAATCTCAGTTTCTCCTGTTTTAGGTTTCGTGTTTGACTTTAGTCGTCCTCAGTGTTTGTAGTTTTGGTTTTTGGTTTTCATAGTGTTTGTTTTCTGTAGTAGTTCTCCCACATGTGGTCCACTCTCCTTGGGTTAGGTTCTGGGTTTGTTTTGTATTTGTTGAATTCTGTATTAGCCTTGTACTCCTAGTTTTAGATTAGCATTTTCTAGTTTGTCTGTTAACTTTCCTAGTTTTGTTGATTATCTCTGTTCATTAGTTGCACCTCTTGCTTGTACTCTGTGTTCTGTTTGATTGGTTGTCTGGTTAATGCTTCTCTTCTGCATCCTCATTAGCTCAGTTTGGTTTGTGTATTTAACTTCCTGCTTCACTTCATTGAATGTGTTTGTGTCAATGTACTGCATGTTTGTTGCTTTGCTTAGTTCCTTAGTCTTGTTTTTTTCTTGGGTCCCTAGTTGTTTTTAGTTCATTGTTTTTAATTTATTTGTTATTGTTTCCTGCTTATTTTCCCCCCTTGTGGTCCTTTTATTTGGTGCCTCCCCCATTGTGGTTGGTATTAATAATAAACCCCTGTTGTCTCTGAGCCCCATCATGTATTGTCGCCTTCTTTCCCCCGCCTGCACCACGCCCCACCATCGTGACAATGGCTCTTCAAGATCGCGAGGGTAAAAAACCATTAAGCCTGTAGTAAAACCAACATAAACAGAGCAGCAGGACCTGTTAAGGAAAAAAAAGTCACATTAGTTATTCAAAAATCATTAACAGTGCTATCCCAACCCCCTGGACCCAGCGATTTTTTTTTGAATATCTTTTAGTGGTGCTGGGTGTATTTAACACACCCACCAGTAAATCAAACATTAAGCACATCCCACACTACTACAAGCGGAAAACTGCTGTGATCCGCCTTGTAATGTCCATCCATCCATCACCATAACCACTTAATCCCAACTGGGGTCATGGGGGGACCAGAGCCTATGCTAGGAACAGGCAGGAACCAGTTGCCAACATACTGCACACGCACACACACACACACACACACACACACACACACACACACAGGGCCAATTTAGACTCACCAATCATCCTGCACGCTTTTGGACTGTGGGAGGAAACCAGAGCCCCCGGCAAAAATAGGGAGAGTGGACCGAACCCAAGACCTTCTTGCTGTGAGGCAGCAGTGCTAAGCACTGCACTAGCGTGCTGCCCTGCCTTGTAATGCATGTAGGCAAATACATACACAAAACTTTCATTTGAACTGTATTTTAAACAATATTGTCTTACTAGGGTGGACCTTCCACATTAAAATATGGTATGCAGTGAATTTTCAAATGCAGGAAGGAATGAAATTATATTAGGAACTACGATTCTACCATGGGCTTAAGTCAAAAATGGTAGACTTGCATGCATTTTGCCATTAACTTAAGCACTTTTCCAGCTACACGCTCTGGAGGGCTATATTAAGTCATGTGACTCTACATGGTCAAATGCAGTATTGCATTTTTTAGAAAGCCTAAAAATAATGGTTAGAATCCAATATACATATGAGTAATTTATATGACATACAGAAATATTTTAGTATATGTACACATAACCTTTGGGCTAGATTCAAAACAAGTGACATCAGATGCTTAGTAGACGCTCAGATGCCACCTTATTCCACAGGTGACATCATATAACAGTACCATGCTTGAATTCCGTGAGCTCTGCAGAAGCACCCATTCTTTCACAAATGTTTGTAAACCGGCTTGCATGGATAGGTGCCTGATTTTCTTCACCTGTGGCAATGGGTCTGAATGAAACCTTTTGTCCATATAATATACAGTATGTGCATATAAGCTGTATATGTGAAAGCTGAGTAGATTGTTGCAATGTTGGTGCATGGGTCCTAAATCTGTCCTCATTAAGGCTCAGTATTGCCTGTGGAGAGAAGCTCTTCCACAGTCTTTTTGTGCTGACTTCCAGGCAATGGTAGCATAGAGAAGGGGCTGTTGCTGGGGTGATTGGCACCCCTAATGATCCCTAAACCTACATTGTGTATGTAAATGTACTGAAGATCCACTTGTATGTTAAGCTAAATGCACAACCCTCAGTAGTCCTTCTGAGTGCTGTTCCTGAACCCGGCATGAGCACCTGTTCCTGAACCCAGCGCCATTCCCTGGAGTTTTTAAAATCACCAGCTCAAGAAATGAATGAATCAATCAACAAATTAATTAATTTAGTTAAATGACTAAATGAGGTATTGATTAGTCAAACAAGTTGTGTTAGTGCTTAAGTCAAAAAATACATGGGCACATTACCTAGTGACTGAAAATACTTAGGTGACTTTAGGAAAGGCTTTGAAATAGCACACTTTGTTGACATACTTTGACAGACATAAACTCAGCAGGAAGATCATTTAAACATTTTCTTTGACTGCCTAAGATTTAGCACTATGTTTCAGTTAAATATTATGTATATAAATTACCTCGATTCTGCATCACTTTGGCAAAAAATGTTTGCTAAATAAGTTCATTATTCAGCCTATAACTAAATTGCAGGATTTCAGAATTGCTGAATTGAAAAACACAAAGGGGCGGTGGTTTTGGCATGGACTGCAAAACTGGCGGGCAGGGCTGGGGATCCTGCCCAAGAGACTTTTGTGCATCATTAAGAATACAGTGATGAACAATCATGAAAAATAATTTCATGTGAACTGATAAAACTTTAATAATAAAAGCCTCAACTGTGTTTAGACTATATTTAACGTTATGCCATCATAAATTTGGTATGGGAACTTCGGCTGGCGGTGAGCACTAGCATAAAAATCTTATCGCACTTTTTGACCTGTCAACATATAAATACACACTGGTTTGCATCACAATACAGAAGTTAGCTGATAATGACAAGCCATATGTGTTGAACCATATTTTAATATCTTCAGAAGCATCCAACATGACCTTTGTCACAAAGCGGGAAGGACGGAGGCGAAGAAAACACAATATGTAAGGCAAAAGGAAATGGACCACAAGGGGTCAAAACTAGACAGGGAGAGGGGAGGGAGGGGGGAGAGAGAGAGAGAGAGTTTTGCTCTTTTCTTCTTTCAGCATAAAGTACAGTTACTGTTTGTCCACACTGTCAACATGACAACTCTGACGCACATGGCTGAACCCCTAGCCATCACGTGACTCTTACTTCTGTTTACTGTATGTTGCGCTAAGGCTACCAGCATTTTCATGATTTTTCAGGCTAGAGCTTATCTGATGGAAAATAAGATTGGTTTCTAAAGCCAGCATTTATTGCCTGGCATCAGCCATATACCAATGGGGGGTATCAGATCAGTTCCATCTTATGGACAGAATTTCTATGTGCAGCCAAGGGGTGGAGGGTGATGTGTTCAATCACCTCAGCATTGCATCTTTGCTATTTACAGATGAGGCTTCATCGAATTGTATCCTCCATTGTGTACTAAGAAATTTGCAGCCGAGTATGAAGCGCCGGGGGTGAAGATTGGCACGTCCAAGTCTGAGGCTATGGTTCTCAACTTTAAAGGCATGGATGAGTTAGCCACTTTAGTAGAGGAGTTCAAGCATCTCAGTTACTTGTTTATGAGTGAGGGAAGAATAAAGTGGAAGACTGACAGCTGGATCAGTGCAGCACCAGCCATTATGCAGATGTACTGGTGTGTCATATTGAAGTTGAAGAGAGTTGAGCCGAAAGGTTATAAGCTATCGATTTACCTGTTTATCTACATTCCTACCCTCACCTACAGTTACAAGCTCTTTGTAGTAACCGAAAGAATGAGATCATGGATACAAGTGGGGAAAATGAGCTTCCTACATAGGGTATAAACCAGGGTTCTTCAAATCTGGACCTCGATTCCAAATCCAGGCCTTGTTTTCAGTTCTCCCAGGTAGTTAGTTTAATAATTACTGACTCTGATTGGTCAGAGGCTTCACACCTGGCTCACAGGTAAAGGAAGGCTGGAAAACCAGCAGTGCTCAGACCTCGAGGACCGTGATTTGAATAATAGCGGTATAAACTGTCAAACTTAGAGACAGGATGAGGAGCCTGAATGTCCGGGAAAGGCTCAAAGTAGAGCCGCTGCTCCTCCGCATCGAAAGGAACCACTTGAGGTGGTTCATGCATCTATCACCTCTACTCAGACTGCTGACACTACGACCCAGACCTGGATTTACAGCAGACAATGGATGGATCAATGTTCCCCTGGGATCAATAAACATTGCCATCCATTTATTTCCTACTGGAAGCTTCTTATGCAATATAGGGGATGCAGAACACATTGACAAAACCACAGCATGTTGGAATATCCACAAAGTATGCTTAGAACTCAAAATGCTGCTGCATATTTTTGTCATTTACATAAACCTCTGTGAATAATTAGGGTAGTTACACCACACTGCAAGCTTGTCATTTATTATAGTAATGTTTGCTTGTAACAGCAACTGACAGTTTATTGTTGTGAATGAATATAATTGTTATAATTGCAGGATTCACTAGTATCATGGGATGTCTGGATGAAACTCATGTATGGCCTCCATAGGTGATTTCCTACTGAAGTTTAGGAGCCTAGTTCCTGGGCCATTTTCATTGGGAAATTTTGTAGCTCCTGGTCACTTTCGTCTGTCAATTTCTCATCACACAACAGAACTGTGATCTTCATGCTTAACAAGCATGGGAGATGCAAAAAAGTTATAGGGTGAACTTGACAAGTAATTTCAATACAATAGAGAATGAACAAGCCATTCTGTTAGTTATTTGGGGGATCAATTGTGTGGTCAAAAATGGGGGACAAATTGCATTTTAATTTAGATGTTATTTATATGGTCCGCAACATGTTTACACTTCATAGTGGTTTGAAACCGAGACCGAAACCACAAGACCAGCATGCACAATCTCATGTCTTCCAGAACTGCTCTATCCACCTCCACCAACCCTAACCCATTGCCTCATGAGCAGCCTATTGAGCTCTCAGTCACGTTACTAATGTAAAAAACTAATTTTCATTTCATAATTAACAGTATAACGCATGTAAATCACAAAATTATTATTCTGTTTGAATTTAGGGCAAGTTGTATATTTTTTCAATTTTACACATTACACCCATTTTATTGTGTAACAGCCGTGTATACCATGTCACTATTTTAGTCCAATCATGATTGATCACGCTTGCCATAAAAGCTAGGCTAGTTTCATTAGCTCAAGACAAATAAAATATAAAATAAATAATTAAAATAAATAAATAAATAAATAAATAAATAAATAAAAATTAAAAAAGAAAAAAAAAAAAAAAAATACAAATAAAGTAGTCCTCCGCAGAGGGGGGGTGGAGGAGGGAGAATAAAAAAAAAAAAAAAAAAAAAAAAAAAAAGCTCAAGACAGATAACCCTGAGAATCCCGAGCACCCGGGCACATTCTGTTCAGCAGTATGGGAACATTTTGGTTATACAGTACAGTAGAGTGTTGTATTTTGTTTTTTAATTCATTTTTGTGTGTGTAGTTATTTTATGTGAGGGTAAGTTAATCTAACCTGTCATTTTGTGTTCATCTGTTTAGTGTTACAAATTGTAAATTTGCCCCCTTTTTTTCTTATTCACCCCCCGCCCCCCCAAAGAAAGCAAAAAATAACTGAGTTATGAACCAAACTGTGGATATGGCGAATCGTTACATCCCGAGTACTTCATTATTAAATTTGTCCAGCAGATTAATCTTGTGTTTTCCACAGAATAAAAACAATGTGGGTTTATTCATGCAGGTTCCTGCAGTGGAAAAGCACCTTTGCTCGGGGCCAGAGGGTTCCTGCCTACTCTGATGATACCTTACCCCGACCCAGCACCTGGACCACAGTCACATTTCAACCTGACCCACAGCAGGCCAGAGCCAGGAATAAGATGAATATAGGCATACTCAAGGCCTGGTTCCAGTACCTGTGTGGGCTCAGAGTCACCTCAGAGAGACATTATTATGGGATGTGTAGTACTGCACAATAATGCCACAATCAGGTGAGAGTCCTATCCTGTTGTACCACACACTAAGCCAGAGGAAGAACAATCTCTCCACCCTGCAGACCTCAGAGATCTTCTCAGGAAGATCTTCTCAGTTATTCTCTGTTCTCAGGAATATCAGTGCAAATAACCATTTCTCTCAGTAATCAGCTCACAGCCACCACAATAATTGAAATAAATAAATGAAAAATTTCACTACGGTTTCATTCGTGTCCTCTTAATTGCCTGCAAATAAAGATGACACATACACTTTCACCTTCTTGGTCATTTCACAGCAATTAAGAATCATCTTCTCACAATCATAAAACCTTTAACTGGTGTTCCAGCAGTTCAGTTTCTAAAGTAGTTGTCCTGATATGGTCCTGCTACTTCACTCTTAAGACCAACATAAGAGTTGGAGTAGTGCAAGGCGCATATGAACTGGCAAACGTGGAACCCAGTTCTTTTTCCGCACCAAGCGGCAAATACTCTCAATAACCAGAAGTGCTTAATCAGTACAAAACTCTCTCAGGAAGAACTTAAGAAGATCGAATCTGATGTCAACAGCTATCTGCCTTATACCATATGCTTGAATGAGATCCATGATCCACCAGAGGATGCTATGACTCAAGAGGAACTGTTTAAGAATATCCTGGAAACTGAACAGAATTTAGCTCTCAATGAAGACCTAGAGGTCCAGCAGATAGAGGAGAGAATTCTTGCAAAACAACTGGAGATACATCATACAGGACTGGAAGAAGATCCTGAAAGTACAGGTAAACTCCTGCAGAAAAGCTATCCACATTGTCAGTGCCCAGTCAAATCAACTATGCTTACAATGTGCGGTGCATGTATAGACATAACATTACAATATCAGACAGCGTTTAGGAAAACAGCAGACTCACGCATAGGAAAATGGTGAAAGACTTATTGCCATATGTATGAAATACAGGATGCACTAAAATACAATGAAATTCTTACTTTCCCATAATGCATAAACAAGTCTTATGCCTTCTGAAGAGCAAGGTCCCAGGCTATTTCCAGATAAAATTTGGTCAACTTTTACTGTACCATTTCAAGAAAATTCACTTTGAATCCATAGTTTTATGTGCATTTGGTTATATGAGCCAATTTTGACAGAACAATTCTCAGAATTTTCCCATAATCCTTAAGTTGTATACCTTCTGAAAGGCAAGGGCTCAAGCCATTTCCAAGGGGTTAAAGCAGTGGTTTCCAAGCGTTTTCTGCCAGGCCCCCATTTTGCGGATAATAAGATTTTTCGTGCCCCCACAAGCACAAACACAGATTAATCTCCCTCTGTACTCACTAAAGATTCCTGAAGGAAATATTAGTACATCTGCTATTATGTCATGGCATTAATTGTGAACATGCAGAGTGTATTCCAGAAAGCGGGTTAGCGTTTAAACCTTAATTCCCACATCAATGAGCTTTGTTCTTGATCCTCAAAGTTGCAAGCAGCATTTCTGGAACCATATTATTTAAGTAATCTTAAACTCATTGAAGTGGGAGTTAAGGTTTAAACCCTAATCCCCTTTCTGGAATACCCTCTGCATGTTCACAATTAATGCCATGACATAATAATAGATGTACTAATATTTCCTTCAGGAATCTTTAGTGAGTACAGAGGGAGAATGATCTGTCTGTGTTCGAGTAGGTGGGGGCATGAAAATCTTATTATCCACAAAAGGGAGGCCTTGAAGAAAGTTTGGAAACCACTGCTTTAACCTCCTTTTCCACAAAATTACAAATCAACCGGTTACTGTAACTAGTCTAATGGGCATCTAACATTTTGATCCTATATCCTGAAAGTACAATCCTCAAATAAGCTGAACAAGAGTATCTGTGTTGCAAACAAAACACTCTCTAGAATCATCCAGGGACAGCACCTCCATATCACAGAGGTGAATGAACTCTTTTACGCTACCGCAGTAGTTATTGTGGGCGGGGTCCCAGAAAAACAGAAAGCTAAGCCAACTAGAGAGGAACCGGCATGGAAAGCTTGGCTCCAAAGCCAGACAGAAGCCTACAGGAAAGAGCTTCCTGTTATTGGTGAGCTAAAAATGGGAGTACCCATGAAAGCAGCCAGTAGAAAAGCACAAGCAAGGCTTAAGGCTGCTAATGGACATTTACAAGGTGTGGCCAGCCCTGAGGAAGTTGATGGAGGTTTCAATAAAAGATTGGAAGACAGTAATGAACCTGATGCATGGGGGAACCATCATTACGAGGGAAATCGTTATTAAACAGGATATCTTCCAAGGGACCTCCCTGTGTCCACTTCTTTTCTGTTTGTCACTTGCACCATTGAGCAACATACTTAACATAAATAAGATCAGTCAAGAAGGAAGAGCTTGCCAGCTATCTGCTGTACATGGATGACCTCAAACTGTTTGGGAGAAATTAAGCAGAGCTCAGAGAAGGCCTGGAGATGGTAAAGAGGTTCAGTGATGACATCATTAACGATCTTTCGAAGAGGAAGACTTACCAAATTTGAAAAGATCCAGCTGGACCAAAACACTGTCATTAGAGACCTGGACCAGGATGAGGTATACAAATACCTTGGCACTGATGAGAGTGATGGGATCCAGTACACCAGGATGAAACAAGCCATTACAAAAGAATACTATCATCGAATATGCCAAGTCCTCAAATCAGAGCTGAATTCCCAAAACAAGATCACTGCAATCAATAGTCTCGCAGTACCAGTACCAATGTATAGCTTTGGTGCCATTGACTGGAAGAGATAGGAGGTCAACAAGCTTGATCAAAAAACAAGGAAGCTTCTCACCATGCACGGTATCCACCACCCAAAGGCAGATGTAGAGCGATTGTACATCCGGAGAAAAAATGGTGGCCGCAGACAAATAGAACTTGAGTTCGCATATAACACCACTCCTGTCAGGATCAATTAATAAATTGAATTGGGCAAAGACAGGCTCACTTGCATGGTGAGTAATCATGAAGCTGGAAAAGTGAAATATTCACTCTGCAGCTGAAGTCAAAGAGCAATTCCACCTGCAAGATTCACCAAGCTCCGCTTTAAAGAAGCAGTTGAAAGAGAGCATGCTGAAGAGCAAAGCGGAGAAACCAAAAGCGAAACGATTTCATGGACAATTCTCTAAACTACTTGACAAGCAGTATGTAGATAAATAAGAGTCATTGACATGGCTTCAAAGCTCAGGCCTCAAAGGACATACGGAGAATTTATTGCTTGCAGCACAAGACCAGGCACTGAATACATGACTCCATCAAAAAGCCATTCTTAAGGTGGATGTCGATGGTAAATGAGGAATATATCATCAATTTGAAAAGCACGTAAGTGACATTATGGCTGGCTTATAAATCTTAGCACCTACTGTATACCTTCATAGGCACAAGAAAATGGCGAGCTCTCTGCATTGGGCAATCTACAAGGAACTCGGTCATGAAATGCCTGAGTGCTGGTTTGACCATGACCCACAAGCAGTCACAAACATCGATGCCATGATCACAATTATGTGAGACATGGGCATTAATACTGATAGAGCCATATTAGCGAACCAGTCTGATATATTGGTCCATTACAAGGAGGCCAAAACATCCTAATCAATGTTGCAATCCCAGATGACACTAATCTTCTAACAAATGAAACTGAGAAGGTTAGCAAATACAGATATCTGGCAATAGAAATAAATTCAATGTGGACCACAAAAAGAATAATACAGCCAATTGTCACTGGAGCACTTGGAATCCTAAGGAAGGGATTCAATGACACCATGGAGCTTCTCCCCAGGAAGCGTTGTGCTAAAGAGCTACAAAAGATTGTGCTCTTAGGAACTGCGCACATTCTGTAATACTTAGGTCTCTGGTTGAGGCCCAGTTACTTTGTAAAGATAGGCTTAAGGGCAGCAAAATGAAAGTATAGTGATAATAATCAATAATAATCAGGTTACTAAAGGTCAGCATACAGAACACAGTCAAACAATGAATACCAATAGAAGAAAGCACAGATAAAAAGGGTACTGTCAAAGATAATCCCCATGTTCTTAGCCTGAGGAGAACAAGCTACTGAGGAACCATCAACAGAGAGTGAAAAACTTGGAAAGAGTATACTAGGAACCCATAAGGAGAATCTCTGTCTTGTTGCTATTGAGTTTGTGAAAGTTAGAGGAAAAGCATGTAGGCAATCGGTGAACCAAGAGGGTGGAAGGGCAGAGTCAGGCTTGGCGGACATATAGAGCTGTATATTGTCTGCATAACAGTGGAAATTTATACCAGATTTCCTAAAAATTGAGCAATATGGTAATATATTGAATGAAGGATTTTCAGAACAAAAATACATATGTGGTACTACCATAATATGCCAAACCCCTGAGGTGAATGAGGTGGGATGTGTAGCTTTCACATAGTCTGACTTGAGTAAACTAGGATGACCAGGTCTTCAAAGTCCAACACCGGGACACTTGCAAAGCATGTGTGTGTTGGTTGAACTATGTTTGCGGCACATACTGTAAAAGCTCAGTTACTACTCCAGTACAAATCATGAACAAATATCCACTGCGCGGCCAAAAAAAAGGTCGCAATTTGAATTTATATCAGCAAATACTTAAGTGGATAACTGGATCATTATTACAGCTCAGCGTTATGCAGCAATAAAGTGAAGTCAGCTGAGTACCTGAATCTACTGAATGGCCAGGTTATACCTCCATCCATCATCAATGGATTTTTTCCCTCCCTGTTGGCATGGGCATATTCCAGGACAAGAATGCCAAGATTCATTGGGTTCGAATTGTCGAAGAGTGGTTCAGGGAGCATGAGGAATAACTTTCACATATGACTTGGTCACCACAGAGTTGTGACCTTAACCTCATTGAAGGTCTTTGGGATGTGCTGAAGGAGGCTTTATGGAGTGGTTCAACTCACTTGTCAATACAGGATCTCGGTGAAAAATGAATGCAAATCTGGATTAAAAAAAAGGGTGAGATGTTGCATAAGCTTCTGGAAACAATGCCATGACAAATGTGCACCATAATCAAAGCTAAAGGCGGTCCAACGAAAAATTCAAATGGCGACTTTTTTTTTGGTTGGGCAGTGTAGTAACTGCATGAAATACATGAACTATTATGATTAATTAACATGGGGTCAGTATGTACCCAACATTAGTTTCTACATTATTTGTGCCCCCTCAAGTAAATGTTTGCCAAACTTTTTTTTAGATTGGCAGTGTGTTAAAACCAGTGCATAGACCAATTGTTAGGTCTATATTATTTTTTTTTATTTCAGGGCATAATTTGAAATTGGGACTTACCAGGTGAAACCAGGACGTCGGGTCTCCCTAGGTAAACTCCTGCAGAAAAGCTATCCACATTGTCAGTGCCCAGTCAAATCAACTGTGCTTACAATGTGCGGTGCATGTATAGACATAACATTACAATATCAGACAGCATTTAGGAAAACAGCAGACTCACGCATAGGAAAATGGTGAAAGACTTATTGCCATATGTATGAAGTACAGGATGTACTAAAATACAATGAAATTCTTACTTTCCCATAATGCATAAACAAGTCTTATGCCTTCTGAAGAGCAAGGACCCAGGCTATTTCCAGATAAAATTTGGTCAACTTTTGCTGTACCATTTCAAGAAAATTCACTTTGAATTCATAGTTTTATGTGCATTTGGTTATATGAGCCAATTTTGACAGAACAATTCTCAGAATTTTCTCATAATCCTTAAGTTGTATACCTTCTGAAAGGCAAGGGCTCAAGCCATTTCCAAGGGGTTAAAGCAGTGGTTTCCAAACGTTTTCTGTCAGGCCCCCGTTTTGCGGATAATAAGATTTTTCGTGCCCCCACAAGCACAAACACAGATTAATCTCTCTCTGTACTCACTAAAGATTCCTGAAGGAAATATTAGTTCATCTATTATTATGTCATGGCATTAATTGTGAACATGCAGAGTGTATTCCAGAAAGCGGGTTAGCGTTTAAACCTTAATTCCCACGTCAATGAGCCTTGTTCTTGATCCTCAAAGTTGCAAGCAGCATTTCTGGAACCATATTATTTAAGTAATCTTAAACTCATTGAAGTGGGAATTAAGGTTTAAACCCTAAACCCCTTTATGGAATACCCTCTGCATGTTCACAATTAATGCCATGACATAATAATAGATGTACTAATATTTCCTTCAGGAATCTTTAGTGAGTACAGAGGGAGAATTATCTGTCTGTTCGAGTAGGTGGGGGCACGTAAATCATATTATCCGCAAAAGGGAGACCTTGAAGAAAGTTAGAAACCACTGCTTTAACCTCCTTTTCCACAAAATTACAATCAACCGGTTACTGTAACTAGTCAAATGGGCATCTAACATTTTGATCCCGTATAGTATCAACAATACAACATTAATAATACATAATTACTGCTTATTTTGTTAATGAGTTTTGGTGCGTTTAAAATGGAAATGTATAGCCAATCTCGGTAATCTGTACTTTACACGGCGTTACGCAACATACTAGGAAGCGAAGAATGAAGGGCAAGTGGCACACAGCGCATGAATAAGCAGTACTACATTTGCGTTTGGGGACACTGCGACTCGGGCACTAAAACATTATTTCGTTTCTTAAGCCTAAAAATGTCATCGGCATGCATACGTCGGACGCTGGTTGCTGTCTCGCAGAGTTTTATACCATCGAGCTGTAATTTTTTAGCTTTCGGTTTGCATTTTTCTCCGTCACCGGCTGCACGGGACCGACAAACGGCCTACACTAATAACCGACGCTTCAGCTCCTTCACCCGGATACTGAGGTACGCAATCCTCGGTCTTGGTTTCAGGCAAGCGGCTACACACTTTTAGTGCCGCGAGTAGTAGATTTAGTCGATAGGGATATTTTACATGTTTTAACTCATATTAAAAATAGTTCATCAAAATCTGTTCAAGATTCTTCATAGCTGTCTTTCACATTTTACAAGCCAGCTTCCATTAGTAGTCGGTAACTACCGTTAAAACGTAACGTTACAGTGTGTCCTAGTACATTCCATTAATATGCGGTATGTAACGATGCCAAGTGTCAGCACGAGTAAAAACATGAGCTATTATTTTAAAATTTAGTAAATAGTCTCCACTGTCCACTTAGTAAAATGGTTGAAAGAGACAGCTAGTTAATTCACTTTACAAGACCGGTGTAGATCGGGATGGTAAACTTAGTTAAATTTTAAGTTCCATCAAGACATTAATCATAGTGTGTTATGCTACGACGGTGGCAAATAACAGAGACAGTTAAATAACTTTGGAAATTCAACTTTCATCTACTTCAGGAAATGCACTTTGACTCAATGGGCGGGCATTATTTGTCCGTTCGTGTAACATAGTGAAGTTATAGGAAGCTTAAATTTGGATTAGCAAGCATTGTTGGCATTTAGTGGTTTGTGAGAACAGTATTAGATTTGTGAGTCATTCTTGAGATGTCTGCGTTGTGATAGCTGCTTCATTTGTCTGGATTTAATTAAGTTTGGTAATACCAGTCGTTTACATTTTTCATAGGCTCTTGAACATTCGAATTGCAGCGCATATACAAAATGTAATTGCTTGTTTCTACGAAGAAGATGCGTGTTACTTTAAGACTCCACATGAGATGGTTACTGAGACTGGATGTTTTCTATATGGTGTTTAATTAATTTAATTAGTTAATCAAATGCATAATAGCTGAGTTGGAACAGTCAAACATATACAATGAATATTCCTGAATCTTGCCTTTGACAAGCAATTCAATATTTATTTTTCTGATTACTTTATGATTGATTTCTTTGTTTAACCAGCTTAGTCCGATTAACAAAGTTTTTATAAGTGAGACCTGATCAAGACAGGCAATAGACAGAACTGGATGTAAAAAAAAACTGACAGAATAACAGAAGGTCAACACTACAAAATCAACACAGGATAAAAGTTCTAAGACAACAACTAAGCTAAAAATATAATTGATACATTATTGATCCCCATGGAGAAATTCTTTTTACGCCTCCCCCAACTTGCTGTCTTTAGGTGAGAGCAAGCTGGCCACAAAGAGCAGTCACCTGTTGTGGTGCCCAGGGAGCTGGGGGTTAAGGGCCTTACTTAAGGACTCGCAGATGTGCCAAGGCTGGGCTTGAGCCAGCCTTCTGATAACAGGCACATAGGCTTAGCCCACGGAACCACACACTGTAAAAATGAAAGCACAGAAAAATAAATGTCCAAATAATTCAGAGAATTACAGAGACAAGGCCAACTAACTGTAGAATACAATGTACTATGTATGTAGGATCTGCAATTAGTACTGAACCTTAAGGTTCCACAATGAATAATATCCAGTGTTTGAAGACAATGAGCTGATGCATTCTTATCACCGTAATCAATGACCGTTAAACATGTGGCTTCAAAAAGATTTAGTTTTACATAAAACAAGAAGTAACATTTTGTTCTTAAGATAATAATAATAGAAAAAACTGCTTCACTTACAACCTTTGCACAAAGTTCTGTACAGTATATGGAGCTTAAAGAAAAGCTGGTTATCGGTTTAGTATTTAGGATTTTTAAACTACCTTAATTCATTGTTCTGGTAATAACAATACACTGATATAATTCCCTTAATATTGGAAACAGCCTTAAGTTTGTTTTTCTGTTTCTCCTTCATTCAGGTCAAGCTTTATATGGCAAAACTGCATTTTTACGATTAAAAACAGATAGTCAAAGGCCTTATTAAGTGAACTGCAATTTATAACAGCATCATCAACATAAAAAGTTTTATCCCTGTTGATTTATATATAGTAGATTAATTCTGACCTGTAAGTGATCCCTGCTGGATAACCTTACAAACTGGTAACATCTCAGATGTAAGACCTTCAGGATGGCCTTAATGTTATCTGTAAGACCAATCCACTGCAGTATCATAAAAGGCTCTTCATTTTAAGGAAGTATTCTTATGATAGACACTATGAAAGGCTCTAGAAAATAAAAATGAGAGCAAAGATGTTTCTTATTAACTAAAACTTTGACGTCATTTGCAAGTTTAATGGAAATAATGACTATAACACTGATTTTTTTTCTTTTCTGAACCCTGACCAATATTTTGATTGAATGTCATTACATCACATTTATTTACTTAGCAGAAACCTTTTTTCAAGGCCACCTACACATGAGGATCACAGGTCAGGGTCAGTCAGTGCCCCTAAAGCAATTGCAGTTGAGGACCTTGCTCAACCGTCTAATGGTGAACTTACTCTTCCAGCCACCATTGACCATCTGATGACAGGTACACTGAGTCCTAACCCACAGAGCCACTTGCTGCTTCTGTTCAAATACTGCTGCAGCTCTACGCTTGTCAGAGAGTCAGAACGCTTGTTGGGCTAAAATTGTTCAGCATTGTTGCAGGATCCCTTTACCAGGGGCACAACATAAGCAGTCTTTCATTCATTAGGATATTTATTTGTAGCCAGGGACAGATTAAAAATGAGTAAAAAAAAAAATCTGCAGCTATTTTTAAAAAGTGTTTCCTGTGGATGAAGAGGTTTGGAATGGGGGCAATGTGATGGGGAGGGGGAGGTGGCACTAATGTAAAAAATGCCGTTGGGGGTGGTCGCCGTCAGACCGTTGTTGTACATGTCTTTTATATATTATTGTTTATTGATGGCATGAAGCAAAACAAATACTTAATAATTAATTCAAATTTAAGCTAGTTAATTATCAGTGACAGTAATATATTTCTAAATTAAGTCCTCAACAGTTTGCTGCTCTCTAGTGCTTCATGCAGCATCATAACAACAGCCTCTGCAGTGCACACAGCCTAAAAGCCTAGTTCATACTTTACTTTTCCGCATTCGCTTTAGTGCCCTTCCCCGGCTGGGGATGGTCGTCCGTACGGCAGTGAATACGGATGGTTGTGGTCGGTGTATGCATGCATTCAGCAGTGATATTCCACCATGACCAGAAGAGGGCAGATGTATTGTAACAAACACAAATACAAGCATTGTAGTGAAACAGGTAAACTATTATGAACAGTTTACAAGTTATTAGTCAAGACTTAGGCAGTATTATGGCGTTCCACATATTTTGAAATCCATCCATCCATTTTCCACCGCTTATCCGGGGTCGATTAATGGGGGCAGCAGTCTAAGCAAGGATGGCCAGACGTCCCACTCACCAGCCACATCCTCCAGCTCTTCTGGGGGGATACCAAGGCGTTCCCAAGCCAGCCGAGAGATATAATCTGTCCAGCGTGTCCTGGTTCTGCCATGGGCCCTATCCCAGTTGGACATGCCCCGAAACACCTCCCCAGGGAGCCATCCGGGAGGTGTCCTAGATAGATGCCTGAACCACCTCAACTGGCTCCTTTTGATGCGGAGGAGCAGCGGCTCTACTTTGAGCTTCTCCCGAATGTGTGAGCTCCTCACCCTCTCTAAGGCTGAGCCCAGCCACCCTGAGGAGGAAGCTCATTTCGGCCACTTGTATCCACGATCTCATTCTTTCGATCACTACCCAGAGCTCACGAATATGCTGCTTTTGCATAAGCGCTGCATGCGTTCTCTGAGACAATCATAATCATCTTCATCATTGCTGTTTAAATCATTCCTAGACGGGTTTGTGAGAAATTCTTTTGGCTTTATAATTACCCCAGTGTTTTGTCACAACAAAATCGCATACAGTGTGCTGTCCTAGTATATTAAACAAAATACTTTTTAAATTTCTGGTCATGTGATCCTGATCTTTTTGTTGTATCTGTTCTTCTGACCAGATTGCCCATCACCATGGTGTTGGATTAGATGATTGGTTGGATACATGTTTTTTTTTTTTTCTTCTGTGGCGACTAAGATTTTGGTGTGGCGGGCATCATGGAGAAATGTTACCAGTGACAACACTGGATTCCAAATCATTTACTGGTTACTCTTTTTTACTGGTTACACTAACATTTAATCTGTTCTTTCAATGGTTCGTGTTTGGGAATTTAGTTCAGTTTGTTAATTTTGTCATTTTTTAAATCTGTTACTCTTGCCCTGGACTTTGATTAAATGTTTTTAAGTATAGAAATAAATGGTAATACAGTGGTACCTCGGTTCTCTAACTCATTAGAACTCGAATTTCTTGAAAGTCGAACAAACCAGTTTGACCTAGAACTCGATCTGAATATCAGAAGTCGAACCGTGAATGCTGACCTAATATAAATTGTACGTGCCAGGAAATGAGTCATACTACAATGCAATTCTTACTTGAATGCCTTCACAGACTGGACGATTAACCAAATAAAGCAGCGCAACATTACAGTAACTAACAATAAATAAACCACTAACTTACGTGTACTATTAGAGCATTTATGTCATTTATTTAAACTTTATTTTACCAGGTAAATTAACTGAAAACCAGTTCTCACTGCTTTACGTGATATTCGGGAGAATTAGATTACGCATCGGAACTGCCTGGGATACAAACGTCATGCTTGTAACTAAACTCTTCAGCCAATAAGTGCAAAGGTGTGTCGTCACGGAGGCGGTTACAGTTTGTGCAGCCAGGTGAGAGGTCGCAATGCATCTAACCGTAATGCATTGCATCAGGATCAGAATGCGTTGCTTTAAGCCAGCGCTGTAAGCAAGTCGAACGCACCCAATGACCGGACTGGGGAAACAAACTGAAACGCGGACTTAATACAGAGGACTAATGACAACAACCAGAAACAGCTGATCACATGGGGATCCCACACAAGGTTAACGAGGGGCGTGGCACACGGAAGGAGCGGACGAACGGGGCAGAACAGGGGTAATGTTGGGATAAGATCTTTATCGTTTTGGAAGCCATTAAGAAGACAAATGCTCTTCTTGTTATATCCTGTTCATTTTGTGTCTAAATGCTAAAAAAAAAAATACTTAGGTGTAATTTTGGGGGGCCGGGAACCAATGAATTGGTTTTCCATTATTTCTTATGGGAAAAATACGATCAGAACTCAAACTTTTTAGGATTCGATCCGGAGTCCGGAATGGATTAAGTTCGAGAACCGAGGTACCACTGTATAATGAAACTGAATAGCTATCACAAAGGCAAATTCAACAGTTTAAACAATAGAGTTGCATAATTTGTCAGTATTCGAACCAATTAAAAAATAGACAAAATGAATATATTAAGGTAATGAATTATGTGTTAGAGGATGATTCATACACTAACAGTAATGAATGTTATGTTTTCTGTAAGTTATGAGTAATGAGTGTGTTGATCTATTATATGACACCGCCACCTCATGTATGTTAGGATTGGAACATTTTAATTTTACACTTCTCCTCACTTCCTGTTGACTCAAAAAGAAAAGATGTTCAAGTAGTTGCAGAGGATTACCTACCAGCAGTGTTGTGCCTCAACAGTTCTGAGCTGGTGAAGTTTCTGGAACAGTGTTTAGCTGTTTGGATAGCTAGCCTCTTTAAAATAGTGACATCAAAGCAATGAACATTGCAGCATGGTATTTAATCTGTTTTGGGCCCTTAGTTTAGATATGGGATTCTTCTAAATATGGGTGTTGAGGCAGAGGAACTTATCATTTCTTGCTGTGGTTGTATGTTGCTTGATCTGTGCTAGTGATTTCCCTCAAATGGTGGAGTGAGACTGAGTAATGCTTGCTGTCTTTTCTTCTGTTACACGTATGTATTTTCTCTCCAGCTTTTCTGTTTTCAGTTGTGCAGCCATTTTCAAAAGGCCCTTTTTTTGCTGTTTATATTTAAGGCAAATAAAATTGAAAGAATATATAATAGAGATACAAACACTTTGCTCAACATATGATACGAAATGTCTCATTCTTCTGTAAAATATTGTATTGATAACTTATAATATTTACATAATAATCGCTTGTAGTAATGGGTTTCTAAAGTGTGGACTCAAGGAGGTTCAAACCATGAAGCATCTATAGAATTTTAACATAAGGAGAGCCATATCTTGTGCCTCTTTAATCTTCCTTTCTTTGTGCTGTGTGTTGCATTTTGGGTAGACAAACTCTATTTACAGCATTAATGTAGTCTTGGAAGAAGTATTTGGAAAGGCTATGGTAATGAAAATCAGCCTCAGACAAATGAATTTTGTACAAAATTGGGTTTGTTTATGAAATCCAAAATATTGTTGTTTAATGAATATATTTATTTTCAACAATTTCTAAATGTATTTTTATTTAAAATTTTGATTTATTTCAAAATTAGACTTATCCAGCGTATTGTTATTCACACCGTAATGGGTTTTCAGTGAAAATTGCAGAATATGTGTAAACGTTAGGAAATGGCCTGATACTTGCATATTACATGAAACGGTTTTCACAGGCTAACAAATAATCGTAAAATATACATCCATCCAAGGGTGTAGGGTTGATTTCAACATTTGTAGGGACCAAATCAGCTCCGAACCCCCATCTCCCCAAACCCACGTTATTGACACTAGAGGGCATCAAACACCAACTTTCCTTGAATTTTAAAACAATTGAAGGCAAACTTTGATCCCTAAGAGGGTATTGTGCCATTAAGATAGGGAAGATTTTTTTGAGAGAAAAGTAACAAAAAATATTCAGATTTTTTATTACTTTTGTGATTGAAAGATGTATGGATGGAATTGGCACTGGCTTTTTCCAATGTGAACATTTGCTAGTTGATGCCAGTTTGCGAATATATCGACCATGTAAAGATCATTTACACTGGAGAAATCATATAACTGTCCCTCATTTATGGTAATTTGTAACAATTTTTAACAACTATGCAAAGGGAAACTAGAAAATAAGCTTACTAGTGTATAAATAATACTTGATGTTTTTATGTTTTCTAATACAGGTCAGAAAACAAGGTGACAGTCAATTTTATCAATCGCGATGGACAGAAGATAACTGTGAAAGCGGCTCCTGGTGACTCTCTACTTGACGTTGTCATTGAACAGAACTTAGACATTGATGGATTTGGTGAGTCACCTCTTCACACGCACACACATGCACAAATATATGCACACTAATGCATGCATGCTTTGAGCTCACATTTTGCTTTTTGTTTTTAGCTTAAGGTTAAAATAAAATGCTACACTGTTGAATGGAAATATTAAGGCCAAGCACCTCTTAGGTAAAGCTCAGAGATCCCCAGAGAAGCAAATTCTGCTTCCCATACTTCCATGCTATTAAAGGACTCTCACAAACTGAGAGTGTTGGGCATTGAATGTGAATGGAATGTCCTAATGTTACCGTGTGGTCTGTGTAGCCTGAAGGTGACACTGGAAAAGTGAAAGCCCGCTCTGCTTGGTGGGGGGGCACTTCCTGCCTCGGTATGGTGACGTGTGACATTCAGAGTTAGGACAGGCAGAATGTTTCCTTAGATGTTCCAGGATATCGGTAAAAATTCATTTGACTTTCATTCAGTATTACAGAATTTCCAGCATATGACTATTTATCTAACTTTGTACCAGTTTAAATGCTAGTAACTTTTCTAGGATAATTCAGGCACTTGAATTTAAGGCCTGGGTGAGGAACCTGACGAAGTGCGGCTCATTTTTCCTTCATATTAACTGCAGGGTTTTGGGAGACAAGGTTGGGAAAATACATGGATCCCCTGCAGGTTTCATATCTAGAGGACAGTTCAAAAGCAGGCCTCTCTGCTGTGTGTTTTTAATATCAACATTGCATGTTATGCACGTGCATTTGTCACATTGCAAGGACTGTGATAGTCAGCTGGTTTAAGACCATTGATTAGTTTTGCTAAAACATTTTTACTCTGTCATACAAAAGAACTTGGCAAGCTTTGCAATTTTAAGGATTATTCCTTTTCAAGTTTATCTAGTGTATGTTAAAAAATCAATGTAAAGTTTACCACCACTGCATTTGCATAAGTTCATAGTTATTTTTATTATTGCTGTTTGTGAGAAATTTTGCAAAAGTCAGTGAGAAGGAGAAAAGCAACCAAAAGACATTTGTGTTCCACTGTATGGAAATTATTTGGATTCGATTGGAGACGATATTTAGCAAAAACAAGTCATTTGTCGGCACTGATTTGTGTCTGCACAACACGTGGCAATGCCACCAGCTTATTTCACCAATTCTCTTGGTAGATAATAAGTAACTATTACCATGTCGTCGTCCTCCCCCCCAGTTGAAAAATATCAAGAAAACGTAGTAAGCGGGGCAGGTGCTTTTATTATCCAAAGACTACTTCCGTTCAATACACTTGTCCTTTTTTGGGTCAAATTAGACTATATGTATGAGTCATATTTAAAAATGGTTTGTATCTTTTGCTGAGTAGATCAGCTCCTTGGACTATGGTGGCTTCCTGGGTGATTTTTCTGATTAATCAGAGGTGTTCAGTTGTGTTCTTCCCTGATTTTCTTCATTTGGACCTGGGTTTGAACCATTACGAAGTGAGCCAGATATTTCATAATCAGAATCAGAATTCACTCTTTCGGCCAGGTACAACTGCATGTACTAAGAATTTGTTTTGGCTTTATTGGTGCTTACATTCACAGAACATAAATTAAGAAAAATAGATAAGTAGAAATAAAGTATTAGAATAAAGGAATAAAATAGTGCAGAGCAGTGCAAGCTGTGCAATATATTAAGAATAATTATAATTAATTATATAATTATGGAGCCGACACCTTATCGTGGTGGAGGGGTTTGCGTGTTCCAATGATCCCAGGAGCTAAGTTGCCCGGGGCTTTATGCCCCTGGTAGGGTCTCCCAAGGCAAACAGGTCCTGGGTGAGGAACCAGACGAAGTGCGGCTCATTAGACCCCTTATGATGAGTAAAAACATGGATTCACATTTTTCCTTGCCCAGATGCGGGTCACTGGACCCCCACCTGGAGCCAGGCCTGGGGGTGGAGCTCGATAGCGAGCGCCTGGTAGCCAGGCCTGCACCCATGGGGCCTGGTCGGGCACAGCCCGAAGAAGGCACGAGGGTCCCCCCTCCAATGGGTTCACCACCTGTAGGAGGGACCAAAGGGGTCTGGTGCAGTGTGAGTTGGGCAGTGGCCGAAGGTGGGGATCTTGGTGGGCCGATCCTTGGCTGCAGAAGCTGGCTCTAGGGACATGGAATGTCATCTCTCTGGCGGGGAAGGAGCCTGAACTGGTGGATGTTGCGGGGCTGTCTTGGTTGACTCGCATCTGCAGCATCACGTGGACATCGGGGGCAGTGCCTCTAGACTGGCAGACCGGGGTGGTGGTCCCCCTCTTTAAGAAGGGGGACCAGAGGGTGTGCTCCAACTATAGGGGGATCACACTCCTCAGCCTCCCTGGTAAGGTCTATTCTGGGGTCCTGGAGAGGAGGGTCCGTCGGATAGTCGAACCTCGGATTCAGGAGGAGCAGTGTGGTTTTCGCCCTGGCCGTGGAACAGTGGACCAGCTCTATACTCTCGGCAGGGTCCTGGATGGTGCGTGAGATTTGCCCAACCAGTCTACATTTGCTTTGTGGACTTCCTGGTGAGGGTTGGACTCCACCAGGACTGCCCTTTGTCACCGATTCTGTTCATAGCTTTTATGGACAGAATTTCTAGGCGCAGCCAGGGCGTTGAGGGTGTCCATTTTGGTGACCTCAGGATTGGGTCTCTGCTTTTTGCAGATTATGTGGTTCTGTTGGCTTCATCGGACCGTGACCTTCGGCTCTCACTGGAGCAGTTTGCAGCCGAGTGTAAAGTGGCTGGGATGAAAATCAGCACCTCCAAATCCGAGACCATGGTCCTCAGCCGGAAAAGGGTGGAGTGCTCTCTCTGGGTCTGAGAGGGAGTCTCGGGGTCTTGTTCACGAGTGAGGGAAGGATGGAGCGGGAGATCGACAGGCGGATCGGTGCGGCATCAGCAGTCATGCGGGCGCTGCATCAGTCTGTCATGGTGAAGAAGGAGCTGAGCCAAAAGGCAAAGCTCTCGATTTACCAGTCGATCTACGTTCCTACCCTCACCTTTGGTCATGAGCTGTGGGTAGTGACCGAAAGAACGAGGTCGCGAATACAAGTGGCCAAAATGAGTTTCCTCCACAGGGTGGCTGGGCTCTCCCTTAGAGATAGGGTGAGGAGCTCGGTCATTTGGGAGAGTAGAGCCGCATCGAGAGGAGCCAGATGAGGTGGCTCGGGCATCTGCTCAGGATGCCTCCTGGACGCCTCCCTGGTGAGGTGTTCTGGGCATGTCCCACTGGGAGGAGGCCCCGGGGAAGACCCAGGGCTCGCTGGAGAGACCATGTCTCTCGGCTGGGCTGGGAACGCCTCGGGATTCCCCTGGAAGTGCTAGACTAAGTGGCTGGGGAGAGGGAAGTCTGGGTTTCCCTGCTTAGACTGCTGCCCCCGCAACCCAACCCGGAAAAGCGGTAGGAGATGGATGGATGGATGGACGGACATTAAAGGGATCAGAGGTATATTGAATATCCATCCATTCATTTTCTGTAACCGTTTGTCCTATTCAGGGTTGCAGGGGGTCTGTAGCCCAGAGGCCATTGGTGCAAGGCAAGGAATAACCCAGGATGGGGCACCAACCCATTGCAGGGCACACTCACACACCATTTGCTCATACATGGGCAATTTGGGAGCTCCAGTTAACCTCATCTTATTTTTTGACTGAGGGGCGGGGGGACCAGAGTACCTGGAGGAAACCCCATGATGACATTGCTAACCACTCCACCACCATGCTGCTCCAAATATTGGAATATAAAAGCACGAAAACATATGATGTCCAATAGATGAAAAAGATGTACAAAGATGTGTGCAGAGTGAGTGGTGGAGTGACAGAGGCACTGCTGAAGGGAAGAAGCTGTTTTGTGGCCTGTAGTTTTGGTCTTGATTAGGGCTGGGCGATAAAACGATTACGATATGTATCGCGATAGACACGTGATCGATATCAATAAAAAATGTGTTCGATAAAACATTCGATATTTTTTATTCTTCGTCGGAAGAAAACAGAGGTTGCGAAGCTAGTTTGGATCCGAACAGGTGTTCCGGGCAATTCGGTTTCCCTATGTTTCCCCTGTCTATCGGGAAATAATGTTTCCCCTAATATTAAATCAAAGAGGTATGTGAAATGTCTGAAAATCACTCAAGTACATTATTACATGTGAATACTGTATTGTTATTAGTACCGAGGCCCAGAGTTGCTGTATACCTGTTTTAACAGGGGGGAACCAAATATCCTGGATGTCAGGAAATAATGTTTCTCCTAATATTTAGGCAAATATGTATGTGGGATGTCTGAAAATCACTCAGGTACAGTATTACATGCGAATACAGTAGTTCGTCACGCATAATATAGTCTTATAAGAAATACTATACCGTTTTCATCAAGAAATATCTCTATCCAGCGAATTAAATACTTTCATTTATTATCAGTAAAAACAAAAAACATGTGATGTTTTAAAATATGTGGCTTGTTTACCTCAAGAGCTTCGTAAAAAGACATGAAAACAACAGCGAAACCGTGTACAAATCAGCGCGCGACAGGGGAAACATAGGGAAACTGAATTGCCCGGAACACCGGAAACGCAGCTGTCATAAATGGTCGTAGCACAGCAAAACAACTGCTTTATGGAAGTTCTGCCGGTTTTTTGTGAATCACTGTGACGGTCGCCTCGCCCTTCCCTAACGCCGCTCGCCCCCCGTCTCCTGAATATTAAGTTATAGGTCTGTATCCTTTCGGTTTGTATGTGTCATGTTGTCCGGTTTTTCGCGTATCCCGTGTTTCGTTTCGAGTCTGCCGTGTCTTTGTTTCCCCTTCTCTCTTTCCTCTCTGTGTTTACGGCGCACTTCCGGGTTCCGGCTCCCTACGTATCGCGTCTTCCTCGTTAGTGTTTGCATGTGTGTCTTTTCCTAGCACAAAACCTGGACTGAAAATATACTTGAATAGTTCAACTTCAAGTATGATTAGAGTAAGAATAACTTGAAGAGTTACTTTTTCATATTTCTGCAGGTTTTATATTTCAAACAATGTTACTGTACTGTATCAGGTTTGTTTTTTTATATTACAGATGTACTGTATCTCAGTCTACGTCAGTTTTATTTATGTTTACAAAACACTGCACATATTTTAAAAACACTTTATTTTCCATGGTTGTTGACATGTTTAAAATAAAAATGTTTAAATGTAATATATTTTTCTCCTGGTCTTTATTTTAAATGGGTCATAAAAAATGTCAATAATTATCGATATCGACCGATATGAAACACTCATATCGTGATACAGTTTTCAGTCATATCGCCCAGCCCTAGTCTTGATAGATCCGAGTCTCTTGCTGGAGGGTAGTTTTTTGAACAGTCCATGTCCAGGATGGGAGGAATCAGCCATAAGCTTTCCTGCCTGCGTCAGGGTTCTGGAGGCGTGTAGGTCCTGAAGGGATAGGAGATTGCAGCCAATCACCTTCTTTGCAAAGTAGATGATGCGCTGCAGTCTGCCCTTGTCCTTGGCAGTGGCAGCAGCATACCAGATGGTAATGGAGCAGGCGAGGATGGACTTGATGATGGCTGTGTAGAAGTACACCATTATTTTCCTTGGCAGACTGAACTTCTTCAGCTGCCGTAGGAAGTGTGTCCTTTGGTGGGCCTTTTTGATGATCGAGCTGATGTTCAGATGCCACCTGAGATCCTGGGAGATGATGATGCCCAGGAAATGGAAGGACTCCGCTGTGTTGACCAGGGATTCGTGAAGAGTGATGCAGAGTGGAACTGGGTTGCGCCTGAAGTCCACTACCATCTCTACTGTCTTTAAAGTATTGAACTCCAGATTATTCTGGCTGCACCAGGTCACCAGATGATGAATTTCTCTCCTCTAGATAGATTCATCCCTATCAGAGATGAGTCCAGTGATGGAGCTTGACGGAATCATGGCTGGTTGTGTGCAGGGGAGAACAGCAGGGGCGACAGGATGCAGCCTTGCAGGGAACCAGTGCTTATGATCAGGGAATCGGAGATGGGCTTCCCCAGCTTGATTTGATTATTTCCTAGCAGGAATCCTGCATCAGAGGCTCAGTTTTGTCTAGCAGGCATTAAAGAGCAAGTCATTTTCAAAGTCATGTTGTCTTGCTCTGGTGAGCTGAGGTCTTCTTGTTTTCTCCTTGCAGTCCCTGTATATCCTATTACAGATGTAATTTCATAATGAAGTAGTATAATGGTCTTGAATTGAAATTTATTGCTCAATCCCAGCTGATACAAAAAACGTCCCTGTTACTGAATCTTTTGAGCTGAGTGATGCTGCACAAAAACAAAAAACACTGTTACATAACCATGACCTGAGATCCAAATCAAATCACTGTAACCAAGTGCAAAGTGCATTTACCCTCTGTTGACTATAGTCTAGAGGGCGTCTGGGTTATGAATCACAGCCAAGGTGGATTGTTGAGCTGAGGTTATGTCACATGTGTCCCTTGCTTGGTAACCTGTATGTGAACCCTCTCCCTAACTCGATACCTCCAAAAACAGGGTTGTCTCAGCAATGTGTCTGTACTTTGTGTTGCTAATCCCTGATTTGTCTCCCCTAGATTGCATACCTGTCCACCAATTAGTCTGAATCCACTTTCACGTTAGCAGCTGTCATGTGATATCTGTGCAAGTTTTGAAATATATTTCATATAATTAAAAACAAAAAACACATACAGTATATAGCAATAGTTTTTTTAAAAACTCACCCTATTACTCACCTTATCCAGTTAACAGTGGAATGGGCAAGGTTGGTTCACTAATGGTGGTTGATTTAGTGAAAATTAAATACCTTTTCCCAGATGATGAGGATTTAAGACTGCACAATAGGAGCATCATGGAATATTGCATGGAGGGACTAAAATCTTTACATACTGCAATATGTTGAGTACTGTGATGTGATGCTTCCAACAAAAATGGTTAAACGGAGGAACAGGAGATGCTGATTTCTTTGTAAGTGCGGCGCTGTTCTGGAGAGCGGGTGAGCGGGGCTTAGGATGGCAGGATTTTGGGCTCCAAGGGTTTCTCCATAAATAGCATGCTATGCTGTGTTGTCACCAGGTGCCTGTGAGGGAACTCTGGCTTGTTCCACTTGTCACCTGATCTTCGAGGAGGATGTCTACAACAAGCTTGGGCCAATCACAGATGAGGAGATGGACATGCTGGATCTGGCCTATGGGCTGACCGATACGTGAGTAGTAGCTGCTGATAACACGTGACTGTGCCGACAATAGCTTTGGTTTCAAAAGCAACATCACTGAACAACCACGGACTCCAGGTGCAAAACAGTTTGTCAAATCTGATTATGGATCCTTAAGTAACCTGTCATAAGTGGATTATCGGATTATTGTAAGCAAAGGAGTTGACTTACATTGTGATGCATTGGATAGGTGATGTTTTCTTCTGTTTGGATGTAAATTTGTTTCTTATTGTGTATAGCTATGTTTTATTGAGCTTTAGCTACCGCCTGACACTATCATGGATTGCTGCTTTGGAATTTTCTGAGTGTGTAACTGCACTGTTTCAAATGACCAGAGCACATGTCACGCTTAGCATTGTCCTCACTGGTTTATAATTCCTTATGTCTTCATGAGTCCTTATTACTGTAATAAGATGACAGAAGAGTAGACTGAGCAAAAAAAGGTTTATTTGTTTAATTTATAAAGCTGGTGCTTCCCATGACTCCCAATGTTTTATAAGCATAGTTCCTCTCTCTTGCCAGGTCTCGTCTTGGTTGCCAGATCTGCCTCACGAAGTCCCTGGAAGGAATAACAGTTCGTGTACCAGACAGTGCCGTGGACATCCGGCAGCCCACCGATGCAGGCACATCCAGCTCAGCTTAGATTCCCTGAATGAACACAGCTCAGCTGTGACTAGACTGCCCCTGTAATGGATAATTATATAAATATGATTTCACATGAATTACAGTGGTCCTATAATGACTTGAATCCGTGGTGTCAGTTGTGCAGGTTTATGATGTTGCAGAAATCTGACTGAACCTGCATATATAGCCTATGTTGCACAGAAGGGACATCGATGGGCTTTGGGAAAGATATGGATTTCTAATTAAGTTGTGTCAAGGTCAACAAATTTAGAGTCAGGTAACTGTGGGTTACAATGATAATAGGCTGCAGGGGGACCGGCAGCATTTATAATGATATACAGGTTTGTGAAACGTCCTTCCGTCCACAAGCTGTGCTGATTTTCGAGTTTCTACACGCCTCTGTTTGTCATACTGATGACCATTCAAAACAAACAAACAAAACTCAAAGGCAAACAAAGAACAAGGGCCAGTTTTAGTTTGTTTTAGCACAGCATTGCTTAAAAATGGATGTATTTTATTTTTGGAAATCAAATAGAAAGTAAAATTAACTTTACCTCTTGCATAAGCTCACGTAGTATAAGTATACTCTTTTAAAAAGCTACAGTTTTTAAGTGATTAAAAAAATTCTAAACAAAATGTGTCCAAGCTGACTGCAGTGAAACATGGCCCGTTTGAGTCCAGATGTTTTCCAGGGTCTGACAACTGATCACAAACAGTTTCTCAACACTATTAAAAAAAGAAGAAAACAGTAAATCTGTTGGAGTTTTTTGAGGAAGCTACTCAGGAAGTTGATGATAAGAAGGCCTATGATGTCATCTATTTAGATTTCCAAAAGGCTTTTGATGTTGTTCCCCACAAGAGGCTCTCACTTAAACTCAAAGCGACAGGTATTTTAGGAACTGTAGCGACTTGGATTGATAACTGGTTAACGGATAGGAAGCAGCGAGTAGTTATAAGAGGCTCGATGTCACAGTGGGCCTGCGTTCATAGTGGGGTACCGCAGGGTTCAATTTTAGGACCACTTTTGTTCCTAATTTACATAAATGATATAGACACCAATATATACAGTAAACTGGTGAAATTTGCAGATGACACCAAGGTGGGTGGTGTAGCAGATACTGAACTAGCGGCTCAGCAGCTACAGCGGGATCTTAATTTAATTAGTGACTGGGCTGACACCTGGCAGATGAAATTTAACATAGACAAATGTAAGGTACTCCATGTAGGGAGCAGAAATATAAAGTACAGGTATTTTATGGGACCTACTGAAATAAAGGTAGCTGATTATGAGAAAGACCTTGGTGTGTATGTTGATGCTTCCATGTCTCATTCTCGCCAGTGTGGGGAAGCAATAAAAAAGGCCAATAGGATGTTGGGGTACATCTCCAGGTGTGTGGAGTTTAAGTCAAGGGAGGTAATGCTAAGATTATACAATTCCTTGGTGAGACCTCACCTAGAATATTGTGTACAGGTTTGGTCACCATATCTTAAAAAGGACATAGCGGCCTTAGAAAAGGTGCAGCGTAGGGCCACAAGAATGATTCCTGGTCTTAGAGGAATGTCATACGAGGAAAGGTTATTTGAGCTAAATCTGTTCAGCCTCAAGCAAAGGAGACTGAGGGGGGACATGATCCAGGTCTATAAGATTCTAACAGGTTTGGATGCTGTTCAACCGAATAGTTACTTCAGCATTAGTTCAAATACAAGAACTCGTGGCCATAGGTGGAAATTAGCGGGAGAACATTTCAAACTGGATTTAAGGAAGCACTTCTTTACACAGCGTGTAGTCAGAGTATGGAATAGTCTTCCTGATAACGTAGTGCAAGCTGAATCCTTGGGTTCCTTTAAATCAGAGCTAGATAAGATTTTAACAACTCTGAGCTATTAGTTAAGTTCTCCCCAAGCGAGCTCGATGGGCCGAATGGCCTCCTCTCGTTTGTATAGTTCTTATGTTCTTATGTTCTTAGTACAATTGGCTGTCAAGTTGAAGACAATCGAAGAAATGTTCTGTTATCCATAGTGCTTGTTATACTGAATGGATCTGATCAAATAATGAATGTGTCAGTCTGTAGGAAACCTGGACTGGGAGACCGTCTGATTCTGAACAGAATATATCACACTGTACAAGCGTCCTGTTCTTTGCCCACAGGGCTCATAAATCAACAAACACAAATGGGACCCACCAGGACCCAGACTCTGCCATGGGCAACTACAGACATTCTCCATACATGAATGGACAGGATTTATAGTTGAAATTGGTCTTATGATGTATCTCAATTTGCGAGCAAACTTGGTTTAGATGCCGATAGATTTGGAGAATAATCAGGGATCAGCAAGTCATATAATAATTGATATTAATGAAGGTGAAAAATTACCGGTGTTTTTCATATCAAAACTACACGATTAATATCTATAACAAAAATAAGAAATTAACTTCATTCATAACATTATAAAGATAGTAAATGTATAAAATGATTTATGTGGCAGAAATGGTGTCTGTCTACCTTGTACCTAATTAGTCAGGGATTTTGAGCAGAATACAGTCATTTTGAAAGGATTCTCTGATCTGAGTACAGATATAAACCCTCATCTAATGTCCACAAATTCCAAGGCAAAATGTAGTAGGCCAAGGCTTCACAGGTCACATGGATTCTGCTTGTTCTTCTGAATACTTACCTGTGACTCAGTGCAATTACAGCAGCATTACCACAAACTAATGTGCAGGGTTTCTTTAAATGACTCAAGTTCTTCTTCCTTGGCAGCGACTTGCTGCCATTCCTTGTACAGCTGACATTTTTTTCAGATGAAATACAGATGTAGTGATGTGTCAAACGAGGCGAGGTTGGCGAGGATAGCTAGTCGCATGTAAAAAGAATCCTCTCTGCATTTTAGTGCCTGGATGCCATGTTTTTGTTAAAGTTACCCGAGGCTGTCTACACTTTCAGTCATGTTTCGCTTGGAGACAACTAGAAAATAAATGTGATTCCTGTTCTGATTGTGCATCTTTGAGTCTTTGCCAAAGACCATTTAATTTTACTGTACATTTCAGTGACTGTACTGGGGTTTAAAAACCTCTGACATTCAATACCTCTTAGTTTTTCATATCAAACATATCTTACTTCTAATATTCAATATCCTTGTCTCCCTCCTTTGTATTTACCTTCACCCTCTGGGAAAACTGATTTTCAATGACTTTTGATATAGCTGTAATTGTACCTGTTAATGAGGCACCAACTTACTACGTTGGCAGAAACAGACGAGTTACCACTAAAACTACAAAATGGTCTGTTTTGTATATATAAGCATGTGCAATAAAAAGATACTCCTGGCCAGCCTTTCTATTCACCATCCCTCTCCTGCCAGCACTGGAAGAGGGACATCGAAATATCTCAAAATAGTCACAACCGTCAGATGTGGGGACTCCGCCGGTCTCTGGGGAGAACCTTTGAAGTTGGAGGGAACCCTCAGAATCCAGATTAGAGCCAGGGAAGCAGCACAATGTGGGGTTTGGGAGCGGAGGTGGATAAATCCTATTCTCTTAAGGTTAGGAAAGGTCAGACCCCTGCCCTGCGTTCCCCAAACCCCTCTCCCTGGTTCTGACCCCCCCCCCCCCCGTCTGTTCGTGCGCTTGGAAATGTCACCTTTGAAGGCAGGAATGTGGCCAGTTTCCCACCACACTGATCCTCAAAGCCCTCGGCTGTTCCAGTAAGGTGGTCAGGTGGCTGTTATCAGAGCCTTTTAAAGGACAAGTTGCGCTATGGATGGGGGTGCTGGACAGGGTTTTGGTGGGGGGTAAGGCCTACAGACAGAAAGGCCTTTGAACATGGTGGTTGACTCTGCATTCTATCCAGACAGCAAAAGGCCTAGGAGTCAGAAATGAAGGTTTAAAAGCAATGTGCCCCCAGGTCTTCGGACAGCAGTTGGTTGGATTGAGCGCCCTTTCGGCAGCTGGCTGTAGGGCCATTGCCATTGCCTGACTGAACCCTCTTATCTGGCTTCATGTTGCTTCCTGACCTCTCCCTAAAAGACACCGGCATTCCTTATGAAATCTCTCGGTGATGGACAAATTGGGAGAGGAGGGGATTTGTTGCTCAGATGCTGCCAATGAAAGATTTTGTTTTCAGTGGATTTAGTAAGACAAGCTCAAGATCCTGCAACAGAACATGTGAAATGTTTTCATTGTTAGAGAGTTCTCTTGCCTTGTTAAAAATTGGCATATAAAACTCCTCTTTCCCCTGTGAAATTGTGAGGGAATCCAAAATAGACTGTGTGATGTACATAGGATGATGATAATTGTTTGATACTAAACAGTCAGGTTCTTCATCTATAGGTGGAAATTAGCGGGAGAACATTTCAAACTGGATTTAAGGAAGCACTTCTTTACACAGCGTGTAGTCAGAGTATGGAATAGTCTTCTTGATAACGTAGTGCAAGCTGAATCCTTGGGTTCCTTTAAATCAGAGCTAGATAAGATTTTAACAACTCTGAGCTATTAATTAAGTTCTCCCCAAGCGAGCTCGATGGGCCAAATGGCCTCCTCTCGTTTGTATAGTTCTTATGTTCTTATGTTCTATGAGAGTGAAAGTCTAAGGGTGTGATTGTACAAACCTCAATGTAAGTTGGAGGAGACCCCACCCCAACCTCAAATAGGGCCTTCCAGGGAGGAGTTTGAGGCCAGTCTTTTTTTTTTAAATTCTCTCTAAGAAAGTTGCTGATAGCCAGAGAAAATTAAATAGCAGATTAATTAGTGATAATTAGCAGACAATATTCTATTAAGAATGAGCTTGTGAATAGTAAAGACAGGTCGAGTGATACCTTATGGTGGCTGCTGATGAAACCAAAATAAAATGTCTCTGTGGAAACAGAGAGAAAAAATATTCACATTCATCAAAAAGATATGAAGCAAGTAAGCTGATGGAGGAAAAACGTTCAATCTAAGACCAGAAAAGTTCCTGTCAAAATACTGTTCTTAATGTTTAAGGTCACTGTCTCAGATTGACCAGCTCCCAAATGACTCAGATATCTGGATTTTAACAGGACACTGGTAAGCCAGTGAGTGTTGGTGTTGGAAGGGACCCCTGTTTAGTGTCCTACATCTGTCCTACGATCTACAAATACAGAACAGAAAACTTTCCATTGTGACTTACAAAAATGTCAGTAGGGCTTTCCAATTTTTTTTCCATGGAATTTACAATAGTTTCCAAGGGCGAGATTTGGAATCTGAATTCCCCCTGCACTCAAGTAGCCTGAAGGAAACTGTATTTACAAACATAATGGAGCAGTGCCAATTACCCAGACCTGAGGCAATTGGTGAAATATTTATATTTTTACTTGGTGACACTTGTTATGAGACAAATAATTACATCAGATGAGAACCTGAAACTGACACAAAACTGGCCTGGAACACAATGATAAATTCTATACTACCCCTTATGATGTTATAACTTTTATAGCAGGCCAAAAATTAAGTGTGACAAACAGGCACCAGATTTTCAACATGAGACTTGTGAGCCTATCTGAAGTCTGACACTTTTGTTGTCCCTTTAAGTCTTTAAGACTTTTACTGCTCGTATGTATGCCACAGGTGTCACTGCCTTTACTGTACATAGTGTAATGCAGCCTTCTTTTGGATTACAAATCACATGTAAGATGAAATCTGAAGGGTCTTTGTGGTACTGTAGCATGCAGTTTGGAGAGAATATATATATATATATAATGATGCTGTTTTGAGGATTTAAATCCAGCAGGATTATGTATGATTTACCATGTGCTGGGGGCTTAGTCAGGCAAAAATGGAACGTTCTGTTTTAAAATCAGGACATGCTTTTTTGCCTGGTTTTTGATGTTTTTTTCCATTAAGCCAAACAGAAGGACCACAACATTAACAAATCCGCATCATGAAAGTATCTTAACCTCCTTGACAATCGATATCAAAGAAAAAAAAAAATCACGAATTAGCTTATATTGATTAATGATAAAAGCATATTTCCATTATTTTAAAACAAATTTACACCACTTCCACGATGGTCAAGACAACTGAGTCTAATTTTAAATTAAAAACAAAATATATTTCAGGAGAAGCCAAGGATTCCATTCTGTTCAATACCATCATTAATCCATAAATTCTACTGTCTTCCTATTATATTATAATATTATTGTAATCTTTATCTAAAAATGGTTTGTGAGGATTTGTGCATTTAACAAAAGGAACATAAACCAGAATAAGCTAGAAACATTTTTTGTCAAATGTGTATCTATTGATTAATGTCATTCCATCAAGTAAGTTAACCAAACATGAATGACACCAAATAAGTTAATCGGCAATAATGAAAGCAAAAATGGTGTACTAAGACTCAAGATCCTTACTTGCAACAATAGCTAACATATAGTTAAATGGATGTTGCATTAACTAATGCCCTGAACATTAAAAAACAGGCTTGCAGCATATTTCTAAAGCAGAATACCCTGTTCAAAAAATACTTATCAAAGCACAAAACCAAAGACAGATTAACATATTGTTCTTGTTGAGTTCAGGGAACAGGGATCTTGGCTCAAACCCCACTTAATTCTATGCTTATAATAACTTAACTGCATAAAGGACAAAACCAACAAACATTTACAGATCTTGCTTTCAGGCTGAATACTAGCCTACTCTTTATCTGGATGTTATGCCTAATCAAGGGGTTGGACAATGTTCACGCTGCATTATGAAGGTAAATTCTGCTTTCTGGCCTAGTTGTCTACAAAGTTCAGCTGTGCAAAAGCCTAAAAACTCCACTAGAAAATTCTATGCTGCACTTTCTCACATTGCACATCGAAATACCAAATTTTCCACACGTCACCTGTCAGTAACTCACACATCCATGCCAATAGCCCACTCCAGTTCGGTGACCCAGAATGTGGACTGGGCCGTGGCTGGAGCCTGCAGTCTGCTTCACGTCAGGCTGGGGAGCTTTAACTTTAACCTCAGCCTTTCACAGTGGGGGGCTCATCCTCAGCCCTGCATTTTGGCACGTCATCATTTAAAATGACTTTCACATCAGCGTGTATGTTGATAAAACAAAAAACTTTATCTTTGTGGCAGTGGTCTGAAAATAGTTTATAGCAATAGCAATTTTGATTCTCGTTATGAACTGCATTATATAGTATATGCAGTGCTGAGTGATTCTCAGGTATATTTTTCAGTGCCTGTATGCAGGAATAGGGTATCAGCTCACGTTTAGAAATGATTTATCATAGTAAACCTAGAACTTCTCCCTATAGTGCAGGGGTAGGCAACCCTGATCCTGCAGTGCCGGTATCCAGCAGATTTTCTATCCCACCTGATGAGTTACTATCTGTCTGAGATCAGGTGTGGTTCACCAGAAACCAGGTAGGACAGAAAACCTACTGAGAACTGGCACTTCAGGATCAGGGTTGCCTACCCTGATGTAGGTATATGCTGGATAGTATGCCAGAGGGCACACAGGCCAAAGGCACGTTAGAGACACCGATTCACCTAATCTGCCCGTGTTTGGACTAAGGAAGGAATCTGGAGTGCAGGGACCAAGACCATGCAAACATGTCAGCTACACAGACCCAGGAGAGGGTTCTGTCTTTTTCTCATTCTGTGAAACATTACCATATATCCATTTATACCAATCAGAACAATTCACTAAAAAGATGGAACCATTCTTTAGAGAAATGGAAGGCTGTACCTATAAATTTCAGCCTGTCGTCAGTTGGGCCTGCCATAGAGCCTAAACAGGCTTGACGTCAGCATGACTATAAATGAACGGCGGGATGGTGACAGCTTCACGTTGGAATTGTAATGCACTTCTCCATGGCAATAATGTGTCAAAAAGTAAACACAAAGACGACTATTCAAAATGATTTAAATTTTAGAATATATACATATATTACATAACACACACATATATAGTTTATATAACTAGCCTATGAGACACGTGCAGACTTCTTGCCATATGTTATCCTTGGAAAACTTCTCTGGACAGTCAGCCACGCCAAGCCATGTGGGTTTAATAACTTTATTTCCATTATGTAATTGCTAGCGTTTGGACTAGGTCTTCCAGGCTTGCAAACAGCAGATGCTGTTGTCTGGATATTATGGCCCACCTCAAACACAGCAACACAAGCGACATGTCAATGAATTATTTTTGGACAGCCTTGTTGACCTTTGGAATAACATCATGACCATGTGCGAGGGAGACGGTATGATTCTGCATCTGGTCTCTCTGTTAGAGGCGGCTTCCACTCTGATCTGAGGCAAACAGTACTGACCCGGCTAACCTGGTCCTAGTGAAATATACCCCCCCCCCTCCCCAAATGTGTGTTCAGAGATTAACCAACAGTCTTAGCCTATCTGAATTCAAGCATTGCACCAGAACTAGGTTAATTTAATATCAACACACTAGACTGTGTGTTGAATGACTTGCCAGAAGTCAGCCTTCCAGAACTGGGTTCTAGCACTGGGAGAACTGGGAAAGAATAACTTCTCCACCACACATATACATACCCACACAGAGCATAGGGAAATGAGGATGCAACTGAATCAGTGTAATGTTTCATTAGGAGTGTGATGCTTTATTATTATCACTGTCATTCCTTTCATGTGTGCATTACACATCAGATTAACACAATAAACAAATGAGGCGATTTTATCGTAAATATACCCGAAATGGGGCAGCAGCAGTAGGATCGCCGATACAAAAATACACCTTCGGGTTCCTTCAGCTCCTACAATGACTGCATTTTGCACTGAAGCATCATACAGACAAATAGACAACTATACACATCCAACAAAATGAATGGAAATAATGAAAATATAGAATATATTTAATATATAGAATGTTTTCCGCAATAACGTATATCAAAAATCATACAAGTGTGCATTATTGGCAGCGATATAATCTGTTAAAAGAACTTTGGGAAAAATAAAATTACAAGAAAAAATTGCCTGTACAAACACGCTGACATCTAGAGCTTTAAACACCACACATGCGCACGCACACTCACACTCTGTGTCTCACACCACACTGAGATTCCTATATCCAAAAGCAGCACCGGATTTAAAAGTAGAGCAGAATTAAGTGTTGTGAAATATTTCAACTTTCTGCAGGACAAACATTCCCACATTCCTTCCTGGTACTGGACTGTATTAGCCCAGATCAATATGAGCTTTCTTTCTCTCTCTCTCTCTCACCCACATACGCACACACACACACACACACACACTGATGTGCAATCATATAATATATGCGCAAACAGGTCCTCGTCTCGCACACACCTTCATTGATTACTTAAAGAAGCCACGAGGACATGTCAGTAAACTTCTGCTGAAAGCTGATCAGCACTCCCACACTGCGTGTTCTGAAGGCAGGATCTACGACAGATGGCCTATACATTAGACAACATCTTTCATGCGCTCTGCACATACAGTGTTGTTCCCACTATATATATATAAAGGTATATATAAAGGTATTTTTTAATGTTCTAAAGATGCACATTTTATATTTTTATAGACTTTTTAAAGATAGGCAGACTAGATAATTGTGTAAGCCTACATGCATTATGTCCCCTACATTTATACTCCACTATTCTACGTCCATATTGCTACATAACAGCCCGAGGCAGACATCCTGCATGCCTGTGTGTTTGTGCATCGCGTTTCAGAGACTGCAGAGCTCAGACATGGGGAGAAAAAGAAGTGGTGCCTCCTGTCCTCACCGGTCACAAAACAGGAAGGAAACAATGAAGAACACCCCCTACTTGGCATGAGAGAGTCGCATCTCAGAGGCCCACAGCCCCCGAGGCCTCATGCCTCAAACACGGGCCTTTAGCAGCAGCTGGATGTCTGATGATTTGCAATGACGTGTTTGCGTGAGCAAGCATACAAACACTTTGGAGTGATCGGCAGCAACATACAACAGATAAAACCTGATCCCAAGTACACAAATAAGGGAATTTCAACTACAACTTCACAATAGCTTAAAAACACTAAAAATATAAAAAGGTCTCATTTTCAGACGTAAGATTCCTCAGCAAACAACATTTGGTCAAAGTCATCAAACTTGGGGTCACTGCACCTCCTACTCTGCCACTCTCGTTTGCCCTGGACGATAGCCCAAGCCACTTCTTGGCTGCGACTCAGACACACTTCTGGGTCTGTGTGCGCAGAAAAGTACTTCTCCACTGCCCTGGTGGCAGAAGGAGACAGGCAGAACCTCATCTCCTCGTCCCGACCTGCCCTGTCATGGTGTATGTCCACGGCAGACACACGGAGCCTGCAGTCCGGCACGCTTCGGTGAGTCGGCTCCTCTTGACTGCTGGACAGGACCACAGAGGGCTCAGACGCCCGGCGCGGGAAAGCTGTGGGGGGGCTGAGGGGGTGCGTGGGCCATTTGCGCAGGGTCACACAGGACTGGCTCTGTCCGAAAAACACTGCCTGGGGAGGCTGGCTGCAGTCACTGCCTGAAGCTGCCATGTTACTGCAGGTCTCAGCACTTCCTGTGCTGTCTGACCCCACAGGGAGCCTGTGCACAGAGGCCTGGCCATGAAGCTGCTGGGGCTCCTTCACAGTCGGTGTCTTGTCCTTGGCCTGGAAGAAGGGCAACTTTTGGATCTGAAGAATAGCCTGCTGGTATGTGGGTGGGCAGCTGGATCTCCGCTTGGACAGACCTCCGTGGTTTTGGGATCTCTTCCGATCTCTTTTGTCATTCGTCTCATCCTGGCCAGTGCAAGCCCCTGCGGGCCTGGAATGGAGTCCAGTACTAGGGCTGCCACTAGGCTCCTTCTCCTTCGCACTCTCCTGACTCACCCTGTCTTTCTGCAGCAGCGACAAGCGGCTGTCCCTCTTCAGCCAGGTGTTGGGGTGCAGGCCGTGAGCAGTCCGGTGCTGAACCCAGTCAGATGTCTCCTTGGGCTGGGCAATGGGGAGGACAGGGACCGTCACTGAGAATTGGCTAGAGGGAGTTGGGGAGCTGGTGGCTGGACAGGGGGTGCTGGAGGAGGTGAAAGGAGGGGAGTAAGGAGAAGTGCTCCCCTGTGCTCCGTGAGAGCTGCCACAGGACTCGTTTGGAGTGAAGACAGCATAGTCAGTGGAGTACTGTGAGAAAGCACTGTCCAGCGAGCTCATGGAGGATGCCGAGGGTGACGTCGCAGGAGAGGACAGGCTGGAGCAGCTGGCATCCAGGCGTAGTGGGGGGGGCTGCTTATGCTTGCGGCCTGCGGTGCTCTGGGTGGTCTTCCTGTCCTGGTTCCTGTCCTTCTGGACATCCTGGATATTTTCAGGCTCCATCTGGCTGTTCAGGTTCAGACTGCAAATGTGCCCCACAAACACCTCTTCATCCTCTTCCTCCCCCTCCTCCTTCTTGGTGTCGGCCGTCACAGCATCGTAGCTTGCCTTACGGATCACGGGGGAGTGCTCCTGGGGGAAGCCGGGCAGGCAGGCGGGGGGGTGCCGAATGTTAGGCTCAGAGGAGCGACGCAATCGCCTCCCGCTGCCAGGAGGACACAGGAGGTCCTGGCCCGTCATGTCCCCATAGGGGTGTGGCCGGGGGTGCGGCTGGCGTATAGCTGGAATAAACTTTCTGGAGTGGGCTAGTGGAGGGAGCTGCAGGAGATCCGGTTCGGGGTCCGGCCTGGCATCAGGCTGGTCCAGGTCACAGTCGCTCAGCGTGATCACAGAGTCACGGCTCCAGTTGTCCTGCTTGTCTCTACGCCGCCGCAGGTCCTGGAACGCAGACTCTGTGTCATCATTCAGCTCATTCTCCAGGCTGTCGTAAGACGAGTCGTTCATCTGGAAGGATGACACGTCTGTGGCCAAGGACAGACAGAACGAGGGGACAAAGTTAGCACACAAATCTTCATTGGTCCATCAAACGCTCCAACATTTAGTTATCCGTTAGCATGACAAACGCAGCTGGTGTAAAATTAACTTCAGAATGACCGGGAGAAAATTTGAGAGCGCACTCAACAGAAGTGCAATTTAGAGACATAAGTAGACTGACTGCAAATGAAAGTGTTTCATGACAAATGGCGACTGTCTGAGGAAGCTGTGGCTTAGCGGGATGTGGTCAGCTAACGCAGACAGGACTGCAAGAGCAAAACAACTGGCCCTTTCCATTGACTGCGCCAGGGGGCACCAAGCCAGGTGAAATCCAGGCCGGTCCAGCCATCTCCTGACAGCTCGGTGCTGCAGGAGAACTGGCTGTGTATTCACTTTATTCTCACTCCGTTTGAATCATACACACTCTGGATAGTGTCTGACTACAATGCTATCATCCTGCCATGTTGTTGCAGTTCATAAATTTTACTGTTCCACCATAACCGACCAATCCAATGCCAGTATTTACCAAAATGGGCAAACTTTAAAAGACCATTATAGAGTGAGCCAATCACTGCAGAACAGTTAGATCTACAACGGTACATATATCCCATTAGTATAGCTGATAAAAACAAAACCATATAAATTAAATACTTCAAGAAGAAGAGGTGAGGCCTTACCAGACCCCTGGTCACTGCTACCCCGCTTCTGGGGGAATTCCCTGAAGTGGGCAGTGCCATCATCTCTCAGCACCTTGGCATGGTTCTCAATGAGGAAACACACCACTTCAGAAACCTGCAAATAGACAACAGGACAGTTTAGTCACTCTTTACAAATGCAGAGGATGATGGTCCAGTGGCTCTTGCTTCTCTCCCACTGAAGGGCAGCATGTAACACTGACACCTTCTACCTCAAAGGTCATGGGTTCAAGGCCGGGTGCTGTGTTCGCAGCATACACATATAGTACGTTCATAAAACAATATTAGGATGTTCAGGTAAAAATGTTATAGCACTGACATTGCCAGAGCCTTTGTTAAAATGTAAAAGGTTAATGTTACAGAAAGAATGTTCTCTGCCAACTTTGAGAAGGCCTTAACACTAAAGTTCGGGGAACGTTCCCTCTTAGCTGTAACCATACCTAAATTCATGAGGATAAACCCCAATTTCCAGGCCACCCAGTGCATCTTCTATATTCAGTGTATACTTCACCCCCCTAGTCAAAACTCCCAAGGCTGAGATTTGTCAAAAATGCAGTTACACTTGGGCAAACACTGTTTTTGCCCCTTTAATGTATTATCAACTAGTGTACCAAAACAGTAGATGTTTTCTTTTGCTAAAGAAACTATCTACACTGTGGTTCATGTAGCAAATAGAGTCTTTCTCCAATGATCTGTCAAAGCCTTCTCTAAAGAAATACAGGACGAACATATCTTGTTTTTCCAACTGCCGCCGTAATCAAAGGCCACTTGGCTGAATTCAGACTCCTGTCAAAGGCTGACAAGAAGCACTATATTTATACAAGTCATTTGCCGACTTATTGCAATGTAGAGCCACAGAAAATCATCTAAATTACATCTGTGGATCACAGGAAGGAGGGACAGTTGAAAATAAGCCTTCCTCTGTGATGGGGGGGCTGTATATCCACTATCCTCAACTCGCAAGGTTCTGGCCGCCTCTGTGACCCAGGCAGTGTGAAATGCAGAGGCCTCACATTTTTCCACCACAAACACAAACAAACAAACTGTGGGAAAAGAGGTTTTGCACCACCCATTAACAAGAAGAGTGCTGCCCTCAGTAATCGAAAGGAAATGTCTGAAATACTTTCCAGTGAACCTCGGCTTTGAGTGCAAAAAAAAAAAAAAAAAAGTGTATAAACACGTTGGAATGGAAAAACTAAAAATTTGAAAAACCAAAAACAAAATCAGTATTGCTGGTAATTTACTGACATGTTTGGCAGAGAACACAATAATTTTCACAACATTGCTATAAACACAGATATTAGCTACTGGGCTACTCTAAAGGAACTTTTTATTTAACTAAATGAACAAAGACGGGAAGATGACAGTCTGTTGTATGATTTTTTTTTGTATCTTAAAACCCATTCAATTTTTTGATTTATTCAGCAACACCTGATAAACACTTTTCACACTATAATTTTCTTTAAGGGGGCAGAGGTGGTCATATGCACTCCTCAGTCCAACTGGAAAGTTCTGGAATACACAGTGCGCTCCACAAGCAGCAGACTCAGACCTCAGGAGGCTCACCTTTTTGGTGTACCCCCCCTCTATCTCAGGGCTGCTGGGGGCTGGGGCCCAGAGCATGCTGGGAGCGATGCACACGGACAAGTTGAAGGCGTTCATCTGGTTGTCATCGGAGTGGCGGTCCACACAATGCAGCACAGTGAGCACGTGCCGCAGAAGCAGCTGGTGCTCCACTGGCAACCGCTGCACCAACCTAGAAGCGGAACCCGAGAAGCAAAGACACACAGAACCAGTTATGACCAGTCTGCTGTTCCACCAACAGTGGGCAGAGAACACAGAACCTACTCCTCTTCCTGATGACATCTGAGCCCTATTCTAAAAATGTATCTTCCAACTTGACTGCAAGCACATAACATTCCTTCTTTCTCTTTCTATCACTTTCACTCTTCTTTCCATCTGCTCTCGCTTGCCTTTTAGGGATGGTAACTGGAGCAGTGAGCATGCATTGGCCTGGGAGTTACTACACGGATGGACTGGGTGTGTATGTCTGGCCCTCAGCAGTCCAGGCCTCACTGCAGCAGTATGGGACGTTCAGGTCGTCACTGACAGGTATCAGCTGGCCTGAGTCACAGCCGTCCAGCCGTCCACCCATAAGCCCGACCCACTGAATTTCCCTGCTGGGGAGACTTGCCTCTGGGTGGCCTGCACACGTTCCTCCTCTCCCTCGCCTGCTGCATCCAAAACCCCAACCCACTGATTGTAGAGATCTTGGCACAATAAGCTCCCAGGAATGTTGCGCAGAAACTCCTAGGGGGGGGAGAAAGTACATTATACACGCGCGCGCACACACACACACACACTTTATACACATCTACAGACATATACACAGACACAGCCTAGCCATTGCATAATGACATCTGGCCTCCATGTGTCACCGTTCATATAACAAGGACACCAAAGCAGGGAACATTAGTGTGAGAATCCACACGTAATGTGATTAGGATCAACTTAGCAACGTTACACAAGCGGCACGATAAACAAGCCCGTGCAGGACTGTGAGGCAGCGCACGCTTTCCCAGGACCACAAGCATGTGGGCACGCTCTAACCTATGCCGAGATCTACATGCCAACCTCATACTCAATGCAACAGAGAGGCTAAATTAAGTAATTGCAGTGCCACTTTCTAAATGCTTGGGAGGCACCAAGCTGGAGATACATCATATGCTGAGAGGGGAACGTCGGAACATCGCTGCACCCAACCACAAGGATCCACAGCTGAATGCTAGTTATGTGCTCCAAATATCCTTCTGGGTTTCATAAGGCACATTCTAGTTTCCTCCAAAATCCAAAGATGTGCACTTCAGATAAATTTGTGACTCTCAATTATCCTTGCATGTGTTTATGTGTGTATCTACTACCCTCCATTGGATGAGCAATCTCATCTAGGGTCATTCAGGTCTGTGGGTGGATATAGGATTTTTTAGGAACTACAATACCAAACAAAAATCTGGGCACACAAAACCACCTTCATAGTAGAGTGACCAGAGAGTGAAGGAAAAGTGGCCTCAGCAAATATGTGGGACCTCCTTCAGGACAGCTGGAAAAGCATCCCAGGAGGACACATCATGGAACGGGTGTGGAGGAGAGTGTAGGATCAGCCAGTGCCTGGAGCAATTAGTGTTAAGGGCATAAAGGTTGGATCATTCTGCTGACCAAGGGGTTTGAACCAGCAACCTTCTGAGTCCCCACCCACAGAGTTGCCCTCAAACAAATTATTTTTTTTTTGATCAGTGCATAATTCCATATATGGTATTTTATGATTTTGATGAAAAACTATAAAATGTAGAGAATAGTACACCTATGGATAGGTGTGTCCAAACTTTTGACCGGTACTGTATATTTCTGGTCAGTTTGACGATTGCTCTTGTATTTCCAGGTGAACTATCATTTTGGAGCCACTTCTCAACTTGCCTGGCTCTGATTAACAGGAACCAGGCTTCATTCTCCTGTACCAGCTTGTCCCTTTCTGGCTGACGATGGATCTTTTACAAAGCAGCTATTATAGAGAGTGATTTAACCCACAGCAGTTCAGTGGATTTTGCTTGTATTGTCAACATTTAGTTTTTCGCACATAGATGCCAAGTTGGGTTTGCCAGGAAATATGTCCCAATCTCTTTCATGGATCTATTCAGGGACTGGCCTCCAGTGTAGGACTTATACACAGAAGTTCATCTTTTTGAAGGATTTTCTTGCTCAGTTATATTATTGTCCTGATTTTGAAACCCAAAAACCACACAAGATCTAAAATAATTCAATTATACTTGACTGATCCAGGAATGGGTTTATGCATGTGGTTTAAATTTAATTAGGTTCATCTACCTGATCCCCTGGAAGCTGCTGCATAAAGTAAGTCACTCATTCCTCCCTTTGTCTTTTGTTCCTAGAAATTTCCTCATCTTTCCAGGTACAATTCTTTGCCAATAAATGCTTTGATGGTAAATGTTACAGGTTTTGGAGGAACTGTTTCCATCGTCATTCAGGAAGACAGCTGCCCTGAATAGTGAGAGCAGTAGCTTTGCTATATTGATGGTGACAGTTTATTGACTTTCCAAGGCTGCTCGCACTAAAAACCTTCATAAGAGGAAAAGTAAGAAATACATCACAGCAGCACAGGCTTTAAATAATACTCCCAATATGGAAACAAAATAGGTCTCTGAACAGCCAAGATGCATTTCTATGTCAGGGGCACCAGAAATGTCTTTAAAAGCAAGAAAATTAAGAATCATAAATTACTGCAACCTGCACAAACTACAGCTATGTACAGCTGTGATGCACAACAGCGTAGGACATGGCAATCATACATCAGAACCAGCATAACCTTCTGCTGTACAGCATAAGACATGACAATCACTCACCAACCAGAACCAGCATAACATTCTACTGTACAGTGTAAGACATGACAATCAAGTACCAATCAGAGCCAGCGTAACATTCTACTGTACAGTGTAAGACATGACGATCATGCACCAATCAGAGCCAGTGTAACATTCTGCTGTACAGTGTAAGACATGACAATCATGCACCAATCAAAACCACTGTAACATTCTGCTGTAAAGCACTGGGGGGCACCAACATGTTCAGCAGCAACCCACCTTGAAGACGGCGGCGATGACGAAGATGGCCTCGTGCTCAAGCTGGATGTCTTGTGCACCGGAGTCTAGCTTGTCCCGCAGCTCCCGGCAGGCTTTGGCGGAGGCTGAGCGCCGGAAGATTCCCCTGGTGTACGGGCCGTGGTGGAACAGCACGTCCAACATGTCCTTCGCAGAGCAATAAGGGCAGAGAGAGGTGGCAGCAAACATTCAAGTCATTATTATTGTAAATGCCTCACACGGGAAGAAAAATATCCTTATATGATTGTTATTTTCATATGAACATAATAAAAAACCTTGCTCATTTTCCTTACTTTTTCAACAAAGTTAGCTAAACCCATGAGAAATTACCAATTAGCACTGGAATTGGACAGGATTTTTTTCCCGTTGGACCCATTTTATCATTATCGCAGTAGCAGAGTTCTTTTTTCCAAGAATTCACAAACATCACAAACTAAAGCTAATCTGTGAAGATGGTGCTTTTCCCAATGGCTTGATAATGTGACTGAAGTTTACAAAAATCTCTTGTTATGCATTATGCCATTCAATGGAACTGAAGGATTGTTTTGAAGTGAGAAGCTACTTTCCCCACAATGTCACTTTGTGTGGTGGGACAGCCATTTCGGCACTCATGGGAATTTTACTTATGCAAAAATGTTCTGAGGGCAAAAGAAAAAATGATTGGTTCAGAGAGACAACCAGTCAGATTGTAGAGGAGGTGGGTCCAAACAACTAGAGGTGGCAGGAACAAGACATCTGATTGATTGGTCCTGCCTCCTCTAGTTGCTTAGATCCAGCTCTGCTACAACCTGATTGGTTATCTCCCTAAACCAATCATTTTTTTCCTTCTGCCCTGAGAACATTAATGCAAAAGTTAAATTCCCATGAATCATTTCAGCATGACAGGCATGTAACAGATTTATGGCAGAATTCCATTGGTCCTAAGCTGAAGAGCGAGGGGTTCCCGTCAGACTGGAAATGGTGCCATCCGAGCGCTCACCATTATGGGCTTCGGGAGGGTGTCGCCCTGACAAACGGCGCTGAGCGGCAGGCCAAAGAGCATTCCAGGCTGTGGAGAGGTAGGTGAAGGGGGCGGCCCGTCCAGATGCGTGGTGGAGCCCTTCCAGAAAGCCCAGTTCAGCAAAGATCGTTTCCTCTTGAAGGTCTTGCTGAGGGGATCTGGAGGCAGGACAAAGGGCACTGATTAATGACATTATGGCCTTACACACCCACTATAGCTGAGTTTACATAAGAACATAAGAAATTTACAAACGAGAGGAGGCCATTCAGCCCATCAAGCTGATTTGGGGAGAACTCAACTAATAGCTCAGAGTTGTTAAAATCTTATCTAGCTCTGATTTAAAGGACCCCAGGGTTTTAGTTTGCGCTACACTAGCAGGAAGACTATTCCATACTCTAACTACACGCTGTGTAAAGAAGTACTATCTCAAATTCATTTTAAGATGTTCTCCCACTAGATTCCACTTATGGCCATGAGTTCTAGTATTTAAACTAATATTGAAGTAGCCATTTCGCTCAACAGCATCCAGACCTGTTAGAATTGAACTATTACCACTTGGATGGAAGGTTGGTCAAAGAAATATTATTAAACAAACACTGCAAATACTGTACTATTTTTTTAACACGGCAAAATGATTCCCAAAGCACCTGGACTTAATACAACATGGACAGAAGAGTGTAGGACTGTGAGGTGAAACAAAATGCGGAAAAGAATGTGGGAATGAAAGGAAAAATGAACAAGCGCTGTGAAGCGAGATATGGAAAAGCGGAGAGACGGGGAGGAGAAGAGGAAGGGAGAGGCAACAAGGGCCTCAGAAAAACACTCGCGGGGGGGGGGGGGGGGACTCTTTATGCCGTGATCCACCACTCTAGTAAAACTACATCTGGCTCAGAAGGATGGTGTTGACATGCATAAGCTGTTTTATAATTGTGTGACACATACTTGTAGGAATTCAAGGGGAAACGTGTGGTTACATCAGGCAGCGTAAAACTGCAGGAAACAGCCCGAGACATAGACAGCCCTCTCTTCCACCCACCCAGCTGGCTTCTTCTTCTCTTTCTCTCTCTCATTCCATCGTTTCACTAAGATTCCCTTAAAGGTTCCCGGGTTCGACTGCATTAGGGGAGGAGAGCTCTGTTACCCATCAGTGAGTGTCCCTCTGCCGCGTGGCTTGGCTTGAGGATGAACTGGCACTGCGAGTCGAGGGGAGGCCGCCCCGACAGCCCCACCCCCTGCTGGCCCGCAGGAGAAGCGGCCTCCTTCCCAGCAACGTGGCTCGAAGGCTCTCGAATGTGACTCATCTTGATACTGAAGGGGAACTCGTGACCTAGGAAGGGGAGGAAATTAAGGGCTGTCCATCTTTTCCCTTCTACAGTATCAAGAAACGTTAAGAAATTTTTTTGAGTACAAAAAAGGTTATTCAGCTAAGGGGCATGACAAGAATGCAAGCAAAAGGAAATAAAAGTTTGATAAAAATCATTATCCACGCTTTGGATTTGAAATTGAATTTTTAAATTCCTATTAAATCCTCTCCCCCAAAACCAAAACTGTAAATATATTATTTTTTTTAGCAACGAAATTATGCACCACAAGGGGTGGGGGGGGGGGGGAATTGTGGGGACTTACCAATAAGGGGATATGGGGCGGCATCCTTACAGGAGATCACCCACAGTCGGTAGTCCCTCACACTTGTCTGTAGGGGAGTCAGAGAGCAGCATGCTAGTCAATAGCCTGCACACACACACACACACACACACACACACACACACACACACACACAAAGAGTCGTGTAATCATATCCTTATGGGGACCGCTCATTCATTTCTATGGGAAAAATGCTACTGCTAACTATGACAACCTTAACCCCTACCCAGCCCTAACCATAACCAGACAAGATACAAGAGTTTTTTTGCATTTTTAGTTTTTTCATTGCAGTCACAGATTTTTATAAAATTGAGTTTTCCCTTATGGGGACCAGGAAACTGGCAACTTGCAACAAGGGCCAGGAAACTGGTCCCCATAAGGTAAAAAAAAAAAAAAGGGTATTCATCACAAGGTAAGGTATACCTGGACCACACACACACACACACACACACACACACACACACACACACCTTCTATAAACATTACATGTGAATGAATAGTCCCTTCACAGAGCAGGAGCACACACACTTACCGAAATCCCAAACTGCTGCAGCGCCATGCGAATGACCTCAGTGGCACTGTCCGAATTGCTGACTTGTAATGTCTTTGACTGGTTGGGGGGGGGGGGGATATAAAAAAGGTGTGAAACCACTGCACAAATCTACTACTCCTGGTGCATCACCGCCTCTCCCCTCTGAACTCCCTAACAGGCATGCCGACACTTGCGCGTGCTTATAAGTGTGAATTTGAACAGGTCTGTGCAGAAATCCAGAGAGGCTGGCTATTGCTGCTCTCTGTACACTCAGGGGCACAGAAGCGTACAGACACCCGCCTTTGGGCGCCGACACACTAATGTCCAGCTATCAGCGGCCACACTCACATATGCGCAGCTCTCAGTATCCTTCATGAAGATCTTAAGCGGCACAGTCTTGGGTTCGTCTTTTTCCTTCTCCTCTCTGATTTGGCTGGACAAGAGGAACATGCAGCAAAATCAGTGAGCGTCACTATTTGAGTAACAGAAACGCATTGAGAGGCCCTTAAGCAAAGGCCAGAGAGAAGCCCCCGTGATGAACGGACGTCTGGGCTGCTTACCTTTGAATTAAGTGCAGCCATCTGTCTTTCTGCTCTGTGGAGCTGCACAAAAATAAAGTAAAGAACAAGAAAGTTAAATGCCAAACAAAGATGAAAAGTTCCAGCCCAGTTCTCTTAAATACACCCTCGTAAAGGCACACTCCTCGTACGTAAAGCTACGCCGCCTCACAATCCCCCCACTAAATGGCTTGTGGAGAAAGTTTTACAGGCACCCTGGCACATGCAACCGCACCTATAAGTTCGCTCTATAACTCGCCTCTGCAAGAGCTCCAATTCAGCCTCTCCAGTGACCAGCGAGCCCCACTGAGGAGCCTGAAAAGGGCTCTCTGAACACGCTCAGCATTCATTATAAGACTTATGTTTCTCGCAATACATATTTCATTAAAGCAGTGAGAAGCAGTAAATCTGAGAAAACTAAATTCCAGAAACAGGTCTTGTATAAGGTGCAGAGGAATGAGTAATTGCATTGTGTTCAACCCACACATCCTGGGATGGATGGAGGGAGGGCAAGATGGACGGACGGATGGACGGACAGTGAGACAGACAGACGGACGGACAATACATGTTATTATATTTCAGGGACCTGGAAGAGTTTTCTGGCTATTTAGTTAAAAGATTGAAAAGTCATTGGAGTGGTACTCTATGTGGCATGGAGATTTATGAGCAGGGCTTGTTGCTGGTTCTTATTGCCTCAGGCTTGTTTGGATGAAAAGATGCACTTCTGCAGTCACGGGGGCAACTGGGGAGAGCGGGGCGTACCTGAAGGTGGCCACGCAGTTGGAAATGGGCCAGCCCATGACAAAGCTCCTCTCGGCGCTGGTGCTGCCCTCACACACCTCTTCCATACAGCTGGCCGTCCACATCTCGCTCACGCGCACTTGGGCTTTCAGCTTGAAGTGTGTGGAGGACCTGGTCGGGCGGGACAGGGGCAGGACGGTTAGTCAGCTCTTACGGCCCAGCGTACATGTGCAGTCGCACAGCACACAGACACAAGCAAACAACACACACACAGAATACACACACACGCACACATCGTACACAAGAAACCACACACGCGCACACAGCATATACATACAATCTCGCACACGACACACACATCCAAGCGCACAGCATATACAAAGAAACGGACATCATACACACATAAGCCAACCTGGTCAAGTTAAAATAAATAAAAACCCATTACAGCACAGAAAATAAACATGCTGCCAAAATATGCATCATTAACCTCCGATTAAAGCTTATTGGAGTGTATACCAAACCTTAACACAACGACACACAAACGGCACTTCACATTGTGCTGCTGTTTTGGTAATAAAACAGTTCAGTTCGCCTCCAGCTTCTCTCCGATTCTGAAAATGGTGTCACTTGGAATATGGGTCATAGAACGACTAACATATTAGCAGCACCGCTAAAGTGTTCTCATGACTCAGGCAGCGCTGATGCCACATTGCCGGAGCTCGCATGGGGGACTTCTGCTGCGTGTTGGCCAGACACGCCCAAGTCCTGCAATTCGCATAATAACAGGATGTTGATCCATTCAGGGTTTAGAATAACTCCATTGGCTCTCTGATAGTTAATTACAGCCCAGCTCCTGCAGGGCATGCTGGGAGACGACTGTTTAGCCAGAGGGGATGTGGTTTTAGGCACTTGGGAGTCCCCTGTATTTACACCCTGCGGTCCTCACACACACCTGGGGGGGTGGGGGGGGGACTCACTTGGCTTTGGTGACGAGGAGGATGTCATTGAAGAGGAAGAGGTGGCGCTCTTGGGTTTGTAGGCCAGTTTTCATTTGGACGTGGCCATGGGCGATGAACAGACGGGACCCCCCAAGGAATGACTGGACAAGTGGACAAGCCTCTGGGCTGATGGGGGACAGGCAGGCCTCCCTGGGGGCACAAACATACGCGCAGGTTCACCATCAGCGCTTAGCAGGATGCACATGCATCCACACACCACACAGTATCCCACAAAAAAAAAAAACACAAAAAAGGATGTGATTACTAAAGATGCAATCGGATCACTCTGGGGAAAATAGCAGGACATTGCAGTAATCAGCACCCAGCTGTTACCCGGGAGGACACTGTGAACTGTAATGCAGAATTAGGGCAAGACCAATATGTGCTGTTCAGGACAAGATCTTTCTCATGCTGTAAAGGACGGCCGGTTCACCAACTGCAGGGTTACACAGCAGAAACTAAATCAGTCCCCTTCTGTCAGGCATTTTGCGATCATTTCAGATCAGGCCCACCTGGGGAACATGCTGCACATTTGCAGTGATCATAAATATCCTACGATCTTTAGCAGGCTAACGTATACGGAAACAAACGCGTGCACAGAAAAATCCACGAGAAACGCACTTTCACTTTCAGAGTGACATACACTCAGTGTGGGTTTAAATGGGTTATTCCCATTACGTGTGTATATTTAGAATAACCACTCATGCAATTATAAGCTTTATCCTGATCCTATTGTGAGGCTTAGCTAGTACTACTGAGGAGGAGTTTAAACACTTAATGCCACTCAACACCTACCACAGCGCTGCTCATTATCAACAGCTACCTGAAGGACAGCAAACCTACAGCCCCCTTGACCTATAATGCGGGGACAGGCCCGGCTGGCAGGCTCCAGGCTAAAGCTGGCACAGAGGTCGGCAGGTTTCAGCGAGAAAACTGCTTCCCAGCTGTAGCAGGGGCTGAGATGTCCTGCGTATGCAAACAACTAGAGTTCCATTTGTTGCCTGTTGACCGGGACTTGGGATTTATGTAATTTGCTGGCTGGGTTTGATATTAAGGCTGAGGTCCTGACCCTTCGTGTCACAGTCGGCTCAGATACCTAAGACCAAGGCCCATCTGCTGGCTGAGGTCACTGCAGGCCACCAGTGCTATCGTCAGTGACTGTGAATCAGACACGAACCTGATCAGTCTCTCTATACTTAGAGCAGGGGTCTCGTCCTGGGCAGCCACAGCCCTGCACATTTTTGGGCTTCTCTTCATTTAACACATATGTTTCAACTTCTCTGCTAATTATGAGCCATTTCTTGAGCTGAATCAGGTTTGGTGGAACAGGGAAAGAGCGAAGCTCTGCAGGGCGGGGGCTCTGCTGGAGTGGAGTCCGAGACCCCTGACTTAGAGGATTTTACATTTTAAGTAGCCAGATAAAGTTCACTGGTGATCATTTTCAATAAAAATTCTCAATAAGATTTTAGTCACATATCTATAGCCCTAGGAGTAAGTATCAGATACCACACACGCCAAATAAAATCACACTGAGCTTGCAGGCAATTAATACAAAATTTATTTTAAAAATTTTTTGCAAGAGCTCCATGTTCCAATTTGGAAACTTTTATATGTTGAGATATATATGATACCTATATCATCTTTTCCTAAATTGGACCAATAAGCAAGTCTGTAGCTATTCTTGGAGTCAAAGGTCAGGAATCCCAAACACTAGATTCTGTGAGAATATCCTGCTATCAAAGCTATCAGCGCCTGCTGATAAACATCAGCCTCTCCGCACACTAAAAGGTCCTCGGACCTCGGACAACTCAGCCATACCAACAGCCGTAATCATCCCAGAATCAGTCCCGGTGCTGTGACCTGGATTCCTATTGTCCTCTAAGGAGATGTGAACATATATCTAGGGGCAGGACACCACATAGGAGAGGGAGTATGAAAGACAAAGCACCAGATTTTAGGAAAAGGGAGAATTTGCTAAATGACCTCTCATTTCTGTGATGGGTGGACCAGATCGGGGGGGGGGCATCTCTTCACAGGACAATAGAGGAAATTGTTGGAGGGCTCTATCCCTTCCTGTTTATGCCTAGTGCTTCTCTGCTATACATCTGCTCATAATGCTGTTTTGATGGACACTGAGACACCAGGAGGCTTTCCCATAAGCAACACAAAGCCCACGAGAACTTGTGATGGGCGGGGGGGGGGGGGTGGTCGGTTCTGGCTAAAACCTGGAGGATGAAGACAAATCTAAACAATCTAAGCAGCAAATGAAAAACATAAGCAGATCAAAATCTGAAATGCTGAGATGGAGTTCCTGATCTAACAAGCAGAAAAATTCCAACATCAAAATGGCATTAGATCCTCGGGTACTGCCTGGTGTGCTGTGTTATCTGCTGTGGCCCATTCAGGTTCAAGCAGTCAGCATTAAGAGAAGGAGAAGGAGGGCGGAACCTTGGTCTGACTGACAGGGTCAGGGAGAGGTGGCATTCCAAGGCAAAGCGAAGTGGCTTGCTGCGATGGACGCATGAAGCAGGCACACAAAACATAACTAGGGTCCCCGAAAGAAAACATCCAAAATTCCTGACTTATCTGTGACAGCAGAGAACTTGTCTGAGAGCCTCACATAAGCTACATAACATTAAAAAATGTTTTACAATGCAGACACTCAGATTTCTGTTCTTCCCTTAACTTAAATTCAGGTGGCCAAGGAGTCAAAGAAAGAAACATCCACTCAGCCGCGGTGTGGAATACAGTCACTGGGACAACATTCCTTGTGAATTTCCCCTGGAATACCCAGTAAATTAAGGACGAAAGGAAAATACAGCAAACACTGGAAGTCCAACTACTCACAAACCGCAAGCTAAAAGGTAATTTCCCTTTCAGTCACTCTGGGATAAGACGCCCACCACTATTTCCAAGGAGATGCCCACTCAACAGGGAGCCAGGGGATAACCTGAGTGAAAACCCAGCGCAGACTGCGAGGGTGACACAGCGCAGACCAGTCTGTGAAAAAGTCACAAAAATGTGTAAATGCACTCTTTTTCGTTTCCATGGTGATCTCTGAGTCTGTACTTTCTCTCTTTCAGTCAGCCTTTATTTTCGTTTTCCTCCCTCCTTCTGGGCGTTGACCCATATGTTTCTAGTCACAGCGATGAGAACATCTGTAGCAGCAGCTGTCTGTGAGTCACCACAGACCTCCATGACTGAAAGAGACTCAGGTCTATGAGCGCATGCGTGCGCGCGCACACACACACACACACACACACACACACGTTGGCGCACCTACTCACAACACCCTTAACCCCTACCCAGCCCTAACCTTAACCATAAGCAACCAAACAAAATACAAAACTTTTGGCATTCTTATTTTTTTATTGCATTTACGGATTTTTATAAGATTGAGATTATCCAAATAGGGACCTGAAAAATATCCCTACAAGTAAGGAAGTTTCAGGTTTTATCACATTTTGGGGGACATTTTGGTCCCCAAATGTGATCTATGCAACCCCCTCCCCCCAACACTGTCCCTGGGATTCCCATTCCACACCACGGGCCTCAAGATTCCTATCATCCATTAAATTAACATCGCCTTGGCAACAACCAATACAAGAACATACTAGCACATCACCGGTGTTCTGTTGCGGTACCCCGCATATAATCCCTGAAACATCTTTTATAAAACCTGGAACCAGCCCAGGCAGACCGGTCTGAACAAAACCCTAAACTACAATCACTTATCAGTGGTACAGATGAAGTGTAGGAACCCTGTGTTTTAAATTCAGACCGCAATGCCTAGAACCGATGTTTGCATTATTTTCTTCTGTCAGAAGGATTATACCTGTCTTCTTTTCAATATTTTTGTTTGCCTGTGCCTGAAATATGGTACTTTAACAAAAAGATTATCTAAAAGTAAATGGCAGTAAATCACAACTTAATAAAGTTCCTTGACAAGAAAGAGTAAGAGGTAGAACAGAAAAGACATTCCTCAGGGTTATGCAACATTTACATTTCTACTCTAAATTACAAAAAACTGCAGAGCTATTCTGAAGAGTTCTGCTGTCCCAGTGATGTTTTCCTTGGCTGGGATTGTTTCAAATGTCGGTCCTCTTCGCCGGAACGTTCCAGTATCCTTTAGCAGGTACCTCAGAAGTGACAGTGGTAGCGTCACCCTGTGTGACGAATGGCCTGTGGTTCTTCTGCATAGTGCCAGTCCCCCATTCAAATGCTCCAATGCTAAGCCCCCCCCCCCTCACCGGAAGCCATAAGGTTTTCTGAACTATAAAAGTGGCGAAAAGAAAGTCACCAACCAGCTAAGAACGGGTTTGGAGATTGTCGTAGGGTTTTAGGTCTGGAACCACGTCTGGGACTAGATGCAGGGGAAATGGTGATCATCTACTATGCTGGAAGATAGCTCTCTTGGAAGCTCTGAATGAGTTACCCACGGGCGGCCTGTCATCCCAACACACAATGAGGCGACTAAGGATGTCTGTAAGTGGCAGAAGTGAAACTAATGAATTCCTGAAGGCTGAATTACCTTTGACAAGGGAGCAGACATGATTTGCAGGGGGAGGGGTAGGGACCGTACCCACAATGAGGTATATATTCACTACAGAGAGCAAATGCAAATGAGCATGGCTTACTGGACCACAACAAATTTCAGGGTTCGACCACCATCGACAAAGATCTGCAGACGTTATTGTCCATGCCACATGACCTTTGATCCTCTTACTCCTTAAATCTCACATGACTGTCCTAGTTGTCTTCAGAAATTACTATAAACTCTTAAAATACCTCACCATTGACCCCTGACTGCACATAATGACAGCCCAAAGGTCAGGCTACTAAGCTCCATAACCTCACAAAACTCATTCCACCATCACTCTCGCCCACAGCTCAGCAGTAAACAGGTTTCTTCGTACTTTGAGACCATTCTGTTGCACTTGAACTATTTGTTAAGGCTCACTTAAAGACAACAAACCTGAAATAAGAAGGTCTGCCATGCTTTTAACGACATTCCAACTTCATGCACTTGCAACGGTATCCATACATTGCAGGAATGTTAGCGTCACGTTGAGTATCACATGAAGCGTCAACTGCAATCTGATGCGCATACAAAAATCCTATTGTTGAGGGAGTCAATCAATACCATTCAATTGTCCTACCCTAGTAAAATGTTCATGTAAGTAAATAAGCAATATTTCAGCAACTACTAACTGCCATTAGATTCCTGTCATTTTTAATACATTGACTCAGTGTATAGCTGCTCAATGTTATGCTTAACTATAGTTGTTCAATGTTGCAGTGTTCAATCATATAGCAACCAGTTAGTCATTAATCCTCCCACACTTCAGCAATGTAATAGTCATATGTTTCAACTCGCTGGCAGCAAAGTCTGCAGACAGACAACAGTCACCTGGGTGACAACAAGCCAACGCTCGACTGTGGCCGGCCGGATCAGTACCTGGAGATGGTTCTGGTCCTGGTGAGTGCTTTGCTGATGACCAGAGACGGGGCAGACTGCCGTCGCTGCGTCAGACTCTTCATCTTCTAAGCAGGAAGAATGGGAAAGAAAACATTGAGGATTTATGTTTGTCAATTCCGGAAAACACTATGCCTCAAACACATTGGACAGTCTGACCTTCAGTGATATTGAGCACATCCAGACACTAACACTGTATGCTCAGCGCCTCGCCTGCCACAATCTTAAATACAAAGTGAAAGCACATAACAAACACTACTCTCCACACAAGGCTTTAATTTAATTGCCCAAACATTAATTTAAGTTCCACCATGTATAAACTACACACACAGCATACATGTCAGATTTTTGTAGTGTAAGCAATGCATATTTACATTTTCATTTTATGGGTCAATAAGTGAAAGAGGCAGAAAAAATACACGGTTATCTCAAAAAGACAGAGGTCACGCTTATAGGTAGTCATTTATGTATCTACAGTCAATGTGAATATGTAACTGGAAAACAAATCTGAATGTTACCATTGTAGAAAGCCTGTTAGATATCATTAAAAAGCATCAGTGTGTACCTTAAATGAACCCTATGTAACAATCAACGCATTAGAGGCTTACATGTTCTCTGTTTATGTAACAAGGAACTTCAGTAGGATCATTGCGCATTAGAAGGTACCTGTTCTATCCTCATGGACAAATAGGAGAAGGAGCCACATAAGTCACCTAGTAAAACAAACCTTCTAACACTCTGACGGTTTCACAGTTGTTTTGTGAAAGATTACTCGATATTTCCCTCAGCCTGTTTAAAATCTCTTGAGAGGAAATGTTAAAGTATTCAGGGCTGCTTTTGAGTGACATTCGACTAGACAACCAGTCTAGGAAACCTTCAACACCCTGCTAAGCTAAATATATTCAACTGACTATGGCTGTCTGTTTCTTTCCCTCCCAAAACTCCTGTCATCGAGACTATCTTCTATACATCTATAAACACAATATATTTTCCCTGGAATGAAAAAAGACAAAAAACAGCCCAACTCTGATCTGTCTGTTCTTGGCATCAAAGCAGCACAGAATCAGATTTATGGCCCATTTCCCATTTCTGCAGGGGACTGGCAGGGTTCAAGAGGAAACCACACATGTGGCTCATGGCAATTTGATTTGACGCTGCTGCAGATTAAGCTTATCAGCACACTACTCCAGTTACCGCCCTCCTCAGACACACACAGGGGAGGCCTGGGGACCCTCCAGGACACAACATCTCCCCAGTTCACTCCCTAAGGGAGAGCCTTCAAAGTAGGAGTCATAAGGAGAGATGTTTGTGCAAAAAGTCTGCAGGGATCAAGGAGCATTCTGCAGTACCAACACCGAACCAAAAATGCACATAGCTGACAAGTTTATAAAGATCAGTCTAACCTCTAGAATCCCAATTTAGACCTAATTTCATCTAGACTGATGCTGCTTTCATCGGCAGCCACTTGCCTAGGAGTCCTGGTAACATTTTTTTTTTTTTTCCAACAAACTCCCTCATGATGCAAAACTGAACAGCAGGGAATGTTTCAATCTGGAAAAGATTTTGTCCCTGGAAAAAGGGCTCCTCCAGATTCAGGCTTCTCCATGGATTTGCTTGCAGTGTTTTTCTTAATGGACACCGTTGCCCAAAACACCCTTGGAGATCCTCTATTTATTCAGCTGGATCTCTTATTGACACAGCTCAGGGGAAACACCTCTGTTCACGGACTTGCTTGGATTTTGGGACTCAAACCTGCCACCTTCGGGACACGAGTACGGTCACCTGACCCCCCCATAACACCACCACCATACAAGCTTGTGTGGGGAATGAACTTTAAACATAAATCTCCAGGAAAAATTCTTAAATTATTTTGTATGCAGTACCTCCACTTGCCAGCAGGGAAAGAATCTGACAGCTACACCTCTTTACAGCACATCCAGAAAACAGAGGCTGCAATCTGCCTGCAATGTATCGAAAGGCTTTTCTCATTTTGTTCAAAAACGTGACAGCGAGCATAAGAAGGATCTTTTCATTTAACCCTGTTATACTGGACACTGCTATGTATGTGTGGGGTGAATATTGGTTGGGAGGGGGGGGGGGGGGATGGGGCAAAGGCTGAACAGGGACACTTACAATGCTGTGCAAAAGCCCTAGGCAGTCAAAAGAAATGTTTAAGCTACTTATTTAGTAAGTGCACATTTGCTCAGAAGAAAAACACTATTAACCATTAGAGCATTTGCAAATTACGAGTAACACTCTGTTCTCCAAAAAGTTACTGATATCTAGTTGGATGGCTAGATGAACAGCACTTCAGTTCCCAAACCTCTCCTCAGGGGCACCCCAGCCGTTCCATGGATTCATTAAGTTTCACCACCAGCTCACTTAACTTACTTAGTTAAAAAAAAATCAATCAATTACATATTTATTAGTTATATGAGGTGTACTAGTGGTCGAGTCCAAAAATACATGGTTGTATTAGACGGTTGCTGGAAATACTGGGGTGAGTTTAGCAGAGACTTTGAAATGGCTAAGCTAACACACTTTGACAGGCATAATAGCATAGTTTTACAACAACATAAAAATAATTTAAACATTTTCTTTGGCTCCCTTAATACTTTTGAACGTACTGTATATGCTTGACACTCTATATCTTTAAGCCTCTGTAGTATTTTAACTTTAGCTTAGTTCTAGAGCTTTCAATTTTGTTTTAATATTCATAATTATTATCATATTTTTAAAGTGAAAGTAAAATTTCAAAAATTGCCCCGGTATGCCGATATAGTTATACTAACAGCATGGAAAACTACTATGAATTAGAAAGCAGTTTTCATTTTAAGATGATTTCATTATTTATCATGTAAATATTCACACACTTTCATAGATCAATATGATTGAATGAAATTGAAGGAATTTCCTGTTGCAACAGATTAGACACTGCGATGGCATGAGAGAAGCGACCCAAGTCTAACCAAATCTAACAATTATTCAACACAACTGAATAAATGAAATAGTGCTCTTCGTGTTTTGGTTAAGTGTTTATATTATTAGACTGTCAGCAGGGGCTTTAGCTAGAAAATCTGGGCCCCCTGACAGAATGTCACCTTGACCCCCACCACGCCCACTTTTACATATTCAAGACATTCTGTAAAGTGCCGCCTCCCCTAAATCTGCCGGGGTATCCATGCTCCTTCTGCAGCCCTGTCCATGAATTGGATGGCGATTTTGCACATACGCAGTCCTTAAACCTGTGTCATGCCAGGGCAGAGTTTTTCCGCCAGCCTGATGGGCTCAGGCTGTTATTGCACAGTCCGAGTCATTGCAAGCGCTGCTGAGCCGAACTTTCCTTTGCGCAGAATTAAAAACACAGGTGACCGTTAGACGCAAGGAAAAAATACGATGGTCATAAAAAATATTAATTTACTTCACCCTTTCTTTGTTCCGAATCCATATGTTGTGCATTTTACTTATAATGGCAAGCGTTTTACAATATAATAAATCCATATATCGAGACGACTTGTTTCTTTAATTAAGATTTACAATCAACCGAGGCAGTGATGCGTTATAAACATAATGACTGTAGGAGCAACGGAGATAGAGGTGTTGTCATCTTTATACTGGCAACCACAAAGACGACACCTCTCAAGTTGTCAGTCAAAATGTTTTCCCCTTCATCATACATACGATTTATTAAAACACAATTTTTGTCTGGTTTTACCGTCTGCAAATAAAAAACGACAAACAGCTACCTACATTTCGAAAACATTTTAAAATGGTCAAAATAGCAAAATAGGTAAAGCAGAAGGACGTCAAACAACGTACACCTTTGATATAGAAATGACATACAGTACCTCATACAGTTAAGCGACCAGATTTCAGAAACAAGGCTTTCATAGTGATCATTATTATATAGTGCATATAACAAGAACATTAATGAAGCCAAACTATACATTCCAGCAACAGATGACATCATGCTGGCATGCCGAGCGACTGACTGCAAGTTTCAGCTTAAACACGGCAGCATAGTATATTTAGGAAAAAGGTACCGCGGTGAAAATCCACGGGGATCCGCGCATGTTCGCCGCGAGACTCTCCTGCCGCGCGCGGTGGACTTCAGCGTGCTTTTCCTACACAGGCAGCCTATTGAAAACAGGGGGAATAGCTAACCGCAGCAGCCAGACTCACTGCACTACTTATATATGTGACTATTTTAAGGAGTAATTCCCCTCATCTAAAAGTGAAAGCTGCAATTTAGTAGCATGGCATTACCAGACTGAGTGAATGCAGGTTCGTTTTATTTTTTGCACAACCAGTAAATCCTTGTTTATTTGTGGTCATCTAGAATGGTCTACGCTAACTTTATGCATTGGATAAAAAAGCAGTTAAATGCCATTTAAGGAGTAGACTCTTACTGCTGTCCTCTAACATACAAAACACGCTCACCCATGTAAATGTTACTTGATATTAGACAAATGTGTGTTTCGATTTGCAAGCGAATGATGGTCCTTTAACATAATGCGCGTCAATTAAGTTTTAATTGCTACTGTAATCACACGATACACTAATGTACGCTTTCTATCAAAGTGTTACATGCGCCTGCAAACCGTTTATTTTCTGCCAAAGTAACATCAAACGGAAATTAGAGATTAATGTAAGAAGTCGGTACCTTCTTGTTTTCAGGTAGAGCGCACACCTTAACTTCCCCTGTCAAAGACGCGGACCGACTCTGGCCCGTACTTTCTTGCTGGGGTGACATGGTTTCCATTAAGACTGGTAGATCCAGGAGAAAACAGCCTCAGTGCATACTCGAATCCATAGCCATCCAATACGGTCCGACGACAAACTCAAAACGAGAAGCATAAATTCGCACAGTCCGCATCTGATCGCTGAATTTCCTGCACGCAAATTGTAAAGTAACAGTAAACACCGTAAATAAGCAACTCAGATTGAATAAACTCAGTGTTTGGAGATGGTCATGAAGCTCTACAGAAAGATCAGCTTGCCGCTGCCTGCAGCACCTCGTCCATGCCTCTCACTAATTCAAACTGTCTCTGCTTTGCCAGTGGCCTCAATTGATTCGCATGATCTGTCTACTCGAAGCGCGCTGCTCCAGGTCCTAATGCCGTCACCGCCACACGAAAACCCTGTACAGTAGCCGTAAACATATTTTATCAGTTAGCTACAAAATGAAGAATTCCTAACTTGTACCCAAACAATCATTAGTTATTTCTCCGGTATTTTATTTGGGTTTGTAAATACTTCAACAACGTCACAACTTCCCCGGCTCAAGTGTTTATAGGCTAGTTGAAATCACTCCAGTTTTTGGCATGATCCAAAAGTACTAGCTCAGTTTAGATTTTGTAGAATTATTACCATATTGTCACTAAAGAAATTAAGTTAAAACAACACATTAAAATGAAGCGGCTCAATGCTGTATACTGTAAACAGTTTTATTTCAGGTGAAATTCTGTATCAGTGGTCAAACGCTTTCATGTAAACGAGCAGCAATGTTGCTTAACATTAATTAGGCAGTGACATTGGTTCATAAAGACCAAATTAGGTTGGCTATTTTGTGATTTTGTGATGTTAAATTTTCTTATCAGATCAATGGACATAGTCTACGCTAGTAGCACACAAAAGTTGTATTAATAGAATTCTTTTATTTCTAGCGAAATAAAAAAACGCTAGAGGGCGCCGTTCTGGCTCCAAGAGCGGCTTTACAACGTTTGTCCTTCGCTGACTTTTAGACCCGGGGACTGAATCAGTGACAGTTCTCTCACAGCGGATCTATGGCTCTGTGGAACACGAACAATACTAGGCCACCATCTGGATTCATGGAAAAACAAGCTTTTAACATTAACAATCACCGTAATTTAGGCAAATGTTTTCCTTCCAAGTTGACGTTTTCCTGTATTCCCATAAATAGCATGGCTTGATGGACAGAAGGGAAAAATCTGTTTGGGTGTGTCAACAAAATGTAGTTCGGTGTGCCGCTTCGGCTGCTCTGGCTCGTCCATGCTTTTCCAGGGCGCTCTCTCCTCATTTCGTATTTGTCTGCTTTTTTTTTTTATCATTCCGACGGTTCCGAGCTTCTTATTTTATGCTTGGGGTTTTAACTGTCGCCGGTATAACGATGCTGGTGGACTTCAAGAATAGAAAGTATTAAATTAATACATTTTATTTTGCAGTGCAGGAAGGAAATCTCTCATGTGTCCACCGTAAAATTTATCAAGGAACCTGATGCAGTCCTAATTTATCTGTCATCTCAAAAATACTAGCCTCAGAAATATTCTTCTACCTTGCAGGTTACCATAACTAAATGTTTGCAGTTTACAAATCTGTTATTATTAAAGCAGTTTAATGTAAAAAAAAAATACGGTTTGTGGTTTAATCTATGCACTTACAATCCTTGGATTATAGATGTAATCTTGTAATAATTTTGGCTCTCATAAGTAATCAAAACTATGTTATAAAACCACACACAGTCAGGTAAATAGTTATCTGAGCACAGTTTAGCTCCGCAAATTATTTGATTGATTGTTTGCTATTTTACTGCAAGTGTTGACAAATAGCAGGTGACATAGGTGAGCAACTATAGGGCACCATCTTCTGAGGGGGGGCCAACTCATCCAGCCAATTTCACATAGCCACTGATGGGGCTGGTGGTGAAACTTGCATGTGTGTGTGTGGGGGGGGGGGGATTCTTAGCAATTATTTTTTCCATCTATTGATATTATTGTTATCTTCAGATCAGTGTAAGACTTAGTGTCCCACCTCTCCCATTTTCTCTATAATACAACATGCAAAAAGTCACGAAGAGCAACACTGCGTAGAGTTTAGCTGAAGTTCTTCTGCAGCCTCTTCACTGACCTGTCGTCCTTCATTTGTGTGGTTATAATCTGCTTGAATCTGAAGTGCAACAAATCTGTGTGGATTCCACTGTCAGACCTCCTTGCACATAAATCTTTACAATGGCTTGCATAAGTCATGTGACCAATCTTTTTGGATTAACCAGTCTTACAACACGGTGCACTGATGTATATTGTGAAGAAGAATTCTTTAAGTACAAAAACATCTTGTTAGCACGTATGAGCTTCAAAAGAAGACTTGGTCATGGAAGCAATCAGACTATAATATTGAGAGCATTGCAGAAGTACAACACTGTATATACAGTAATGAAAAAGCAGCAAGCTAGCCTCAAATAGTTTAAAAACAGGACCCGCACAGTAAGAAAGCCTCTGTCCAGTGGTATGTTGCTTAGCATCACCATACACTGCCTTGTGCAACAGAAAATACCCTACAGACTCGGATTTGAGCCATAGATACTGGCATTGCCATTTGAGGCGATAATGTTGTGAATGCCTCAGTTTTATGGGAGGACTCGGAGTTACATTAGAAGCAGAAGTCAGTCTCTCACACACTAGCGCTAACTAACTCTCTCGCAAGTGGCGTCTGCGTATCTGACAATAAATGTGATGCAGGCGAAGCAGAGGGAGAGAGAGCTCATTTTGCTCCTTGATTTATTTATTTAGCTAATAACTTGTTTTATTAAAGAAGAAACTCGTCATATTTGTTGATTGCATTATAGTTTATTTTCATTCCCCCAGAGTCATGTTGTATAAAATGCAGAATAATAGTGTTCTGTAAAACATGGAGCAGGTTTTAACCCTCAGTGTCAATTGATGTAACGTTAGGTAGCTTACTGGAAGTCACATTTTCTGTACAATTCTGTAAGTGCAGCCCAAGCTACCTTTTCATGCTTTGTTTTTTTTCTTTTCTGGGGGGTATTCCACAAAGCAGGATTTTTCCTTTAGCCTTATAACTTAAGTAAAATTTAAGGATTGACCAATAGGAATGTCACTTACTTCTCTTCCTCTTGGACAGTTTTCACGTCTGGCTTAAGTTATCCAGCTAACTGGGAAAACCTCGCTTTGTGGAATACCCCCCTGTGCTCCTCATTGGTGTTTACTTGAAGCTCTCGCTCTCTCTCTTTCTCTCTCTCGTTAATCCCCCACCTCACATCCTGACTCGATCAAGGGCTCCGTGCAGTGCGTGATGTGCGTTTTTGAAAGTGCAGCCCCAGCCCCACACACCATGATGAAACCCGCTAATCAGATTAACTCCAGCACTCCAGTGCCCAGTGGACCTGGGGGGGGGGGGCAAACACAACAGGTGGTCTTGGCAGCTGAAAGTTGTACTTGTGACCAAAAGGTCACTTGGTTCAGAATCCCAGGGGAGGACTTAATGCTGCACCCCTGAGGTTCAGGTATTGCATTGTTTTGGTTAAAACACATCCAGGTGTTTCTGTGGTTTTTTTAGATTGGAAGTGTCAGCTAAGTCAATAAATGTAATCTAACACTAGGAAGTGCCTCCTTCTGTTAAGAGTAACTGCGGCAGGTATCAGTCACTTTATTGTTCCCTATTGTTCCTTTCACATTTTTTAATGTAAGGAAAATTCTGCATTGATATAATAAATACCTAACACATATAGGCTCAGGGTGAAAACTCTGGATTAACTTATCCCTCTCTGTCTGTCTGTAACTGAGCACCTAGCAGTGAATTTTAACATAGTCCCTGGTATGTGGCGTGTTTAAACACTATGGGGCGTGTGCTGCCTTATCTCTTTTTCAGTAGCAATAGCTACCCTTCGGCTCTCCTGGTCACACTTTCCGACAAACAGCAGTAATATTCCTGCCATTAGCTGTGAAGGCCCAAGAACCTTCACATCATTAGCTCAGAACGCACATCCACATCATAACATCTTATTGTAGCTACTGCACCTGAGCTATGCTGAGAGGATTTCATATGACCTGTTGTCTTGTCACTCATTGTTTATGTGGGTCAAGCCTCAAATTCGAAATGAAAAATTGCTGAGTGGATACAAGTGTAGACAATTTTTAGTCTGGAATAGTGTTTGTCAGCTAGTGGGTCATGACCCTAAAGTAGGTCGTGAGTGGATTTCCAGTGGGTCACCGAGCATGTGGTTATGAAAAAATGACGACAACCATCCCTCAGCCACCCCCCGGTTGACAACTTTTGAGAAGAATTCGGGTCATTACTTACTGACCAAGGCATATTGCGGACTCTAGACTGATATCAGAAATGCCACTGAGGTTGGATGAGGGAGACCCTGTTAGAGGGTCATAGAAAGGTGTTCACCTCTCTAGGTGCTGGTTGAGTGATGTTGCCCTTCTCCACCACAACGTGAGCAAGTCGGCTCGTTGCTATGCTGTAACCCAAATGCATCCCCAGCTACAGGATACCACTGATTGGTTGTCATCTGATACAGGAAAAAATCCCATAGGGAATGCAGTACTGATGAAAATGCTATTTCACTGCGACTGCCTGGAGGTCTGGCATGGAATTAAACAAACCGTGTCTCTGGAGACATGTTGTACTCTCCTGATGAGTTTTTGTCCAGCCCTGCATTGCCTTGGATGTCATCATCCAAAATAAACAATTCAGGTCAGAATGATTGTCTGTCTGCTAGCAGTTTGACTGATTGCTGTCCTTCAGTGCTTTTTACTATATGTGATTGGCCAGTGTAACAGTGATAATTTATTGTTGCAGAGTATCAGTAGGTTGACCACTTTTCACCATCGTTTTCACTGCTAAGTTGACATGTATGCATCAGCGGTGACAGGATTCTGTCATTACTTTGCAGGCAGGAAACAGTGATGGTACTGTCCCCTGTCTGACCTTTCATCCTCTGAGGCCTAAATCATTTTTGGACACACCTGTTATTTGGGTACAATGCCCTCTAGTTAGTTTCAGGTTCATTTACACTTAATCCCTAGTCGGCATGCCTATGTATGCCAGCTACTGTGAGTGCTCTCATATATCTGTGTGCACTAAATTCACCTGGGACAGAATGCTTGTGAGACGCCATAAGGAAATTACCCAGCTATATTAATGGGTAAAGGTATTAATCAGTGTAAATGTATCTTTACCGGATAATAATCGTCTTCTTCATTTAAAACTGAGAAATGATTAGCATTAAGTTCCTGCGTGACTACCTAACAGAACTCAAATACTTGATTCGACATGCAACAGATAATTTAGCAGCCACATTGCAGGCAGGGAATTTGGTAAGAAACTGAGAGGTTCCCCCAAAGGAGCAGGATGTATATTCAGCAGTGCTGGGAGCTTTGATCAGTGCCAGAAGATTCCGGGTTACACACAGTCATTATAAATGCACAGTTTCTGACATCTTCACTTCAATACAGACCTAATTCCTGATTCCCAAGAGATAGCAAATGAATTTTAATTCTGTCTTCCTGAATCACGTGACGGCTATCTCCTGCAGGAAGGTGAAGGGAATTGAGCGGGGGGTCCGATCGGCTGTGGCTCTCAGACAGGACGGGAGAGAGTGACTGTGTGAGTCTGTGTGTGTCTCTGTGTGTACAGGGCAATATATCAAACTGGGAATGTGTGGCACATGCAGGAACTCTAGGCCCGTTTGACTGGGATTATCATCGTGTTTAGTTTTTCCTGTATGTCTGCCTGCCCTTCAGTTTAGGCATCATTACATCGAAAGAGGCCAGGGTGGCAGTGAAACAGACAGCCACCCAGCCAGGTTTTATTATGGGGGGAGCACTGGGCAAGGGAGTACCCTGGATGGGAGGCCAGTCTATAAAAGCACATTGAAGCATCTGTTGGGCTCATATTTAAACTTTTCTGCTGTTCCTCTTGTGAAGTGTGATGGTCATGGTTGTCAGTCTCTCCTCATTGATCATCCCTACTGAAGATGTGGGGGGGGGTCACATTCACTGCACCTGAAGCTGTTTGCCTCCTGTGTGGGGTCATGCAGGGGAAAGACTGCCCTCTGGGGGGGGGGGGGGGGGGGGGTGATTAAAGCCCTTTCTTTCTCAGCAGTAAGACGCTGCGACTCTGGAGGAGTAAACAAACCATGAAGCGTCACCGTGGACTAAAAATACAAGCTGCATCAGAGGGAGGAAGTGGACCCACAGGAGAGCCAGCGCGCAGGCTTGGGGGGGCTTTCTCCTCTCTCTTTCTCTCCCTCCCCCCAGGCATTCTCTCTGATGTTAATTTAAATGCACAAGCAGCAGTTAAATGTCTCAGAAGCTGAATCATCGGGGTGAGACCGACATCATAGCGACCCCACGCTGGCCGAGTACGCAGTCTGTGTCCGTCGGCTGGTCACATGGTAGGTCTGCGAGAGCAGGCCGGCTCTCCCTGCTGGGGGTTTGTTTGGTTTGTGGCTTTACTCCCTAACGCGAAGCCTCGACCGCTTCAGAGAGGATCCGGGTGCACAAGGGGGTGATGAGCAGATCATGTAAACACCTGCCAACAGCTGAACATCATAAGGTAATGCACACCTATCCATGTGCCATCAATCCACATGCCATGCAATGTAAATAGACTGCGTGACATTCCTGTTGTGTGGTTATGAAGCTGTTTGGACAGTTTGAGCAGGTTCTGTATTGATTTGACCAGATTGTGTAGCTGAACCATTCCTGAGAAACCAGTAGAAACATGACGGGGGGGGGACTATGTGCTGTGACTGCCTAAAGACCTATCATTACCTAATCAGAGCACAGAGGTGCGGTACAGACAGTACACAGTATAGACACTACAGCTGAAACGAAACCCTTGCCCATGATCAACTGATTGCCCAGATCGCGCCACCCAGCAAACGGCCTGAGTCTACCTCTACCAGCAGGGCATCCAGATACCAGACAGCTGGGCCTCATTTCTACCACAATTTGCCTTCACTCATAAACACAACCTTCTAGCCATTATTCATACATGTTTTTCAAATGGATAGATCGGATATCAGATATCGGTTTACGCACATCACCTTCTCACACCATTGGTACATTCAGCCAAGCAACGTTCCTTGGCATTTATTGACTTCCAATGACCAACTTTTTTCTGTTTAAATTATGCTGTATTTCATTGACAGTTTTGCTGATCATATCTAGATATCTGCCTCCATATCGTTCCCCTTGAGTCTGTGACCAGCACTTATTACACCAAGGGAGCGGTGAGATGTTCTACATTTGACGGGTCAGGGTGGCAGATCAGAGCAGAGTCCAAATCAGAAAGTACATCACCACACCCTCATCCTTTCTCTCCAGTGTTTACAGAGATTTGCACTGTTTTTCTTTAATCAAGATATCAATATGAACACTGTAATGGGCAATGAACTCAGGACTCCAGGAAATGTGCCTCTGTATGTCAGTATGTGTCTTATGTATATCATCCCCACAATGTGATTAAAACCTTATTATTTTATCATTTATGTATAATTATTTTGATGTTGTGAGGACCATTTTTTTGGTCAGATTTCGCTCAATTTTATAAAAATCTGTGACTGCAATGACAAAACTAAAAATGCCAAAAGTCAAAAGTCAAAAAATTTTGTTTGCTTACTTATGGTTAAGGTTAGGACTGGGTAGGGGTTAAAGGTGTCATTGCTGGGATTAGGGTTACTGTATGCTGATAGAAATGAATGGAAGGTCATTTACAAAAGATATGCTTAAATCACATACCCATGTCCTAATGCACATGTACTTACACACACACATATAAAAGTCACATCCAGATCACTCTTTCAGTCCAAAAGTAAAACTTGTCTATAAACCATCTTTCTGTGGGGTTCAGTGACAGATCCACCAAAGAGACACACTAATCCAGTACAGTAAAACATTCATGCTTTCTCACAACTGTGGTTTCCTTATAAACACAACCAAATCTTCTGCTGATCTTCTCATTTTCCACAGCCCATTCAGCCACATTCTGTTGTTTCGTTTTCCTCAAAACCTCGAGTTACTTTCCCACAGGTTCCTCAGAACACACTGGCTTCGAACCCTTGGACTTTCCAACACAAGCAACAGCCCCAATGCTGCCCTATTTGCTATTTGAGCGAGACAATTAACCCCTATCACTTAAAAAATGACAACCGTATAACAACAACAATTACAGCAAAGAACAATAATAATAACACACAGCGTACGATGAAGGACATGGGCTCATAATCTGATTCAAAATCCAGGAAGACCCTGATTTGAGTGAATAAGTAAATGCCTGGCTGTATAAATGGATTTTAAAAGAAGTAACAATCAGATAAGGCAATGGACTAAAATGTAAATATAGAATGGAAATGATTAAGAAACATAAACGAACACTGGTACTGTCTTGGCTGATAAAAACACTTTCTTCTGAGGATTTTATCGACTGGGGGGATTGGGGTTGGGGAGGTACTCACGCAACTGTGGTAAAACTCCCCACAGCTCTCACTGCGGGACATCTGTGCAGACCAGGCCTGGTCCTCACAGCCATGCCTGGGCTCCATGTCAAACTGCAGTGGAAATGGCGGCCCTGGGTCCAGGTGCTGGCCCTGGATCTGAGCAGTGCTATTGGTCGTCGGTCAAGGTGATCTGAGGTCCAGGAACCCCGTGAGCTTATCTAACCAGCAGCTCAGCACTCATTTTCACAGTGAGGCTGACAAGAGGTCATGCAGGGTAGCCAGATGATGAATAGATGCAGCGTTCCTGGTTTAGCTGTTTGCACCCAGGCTGAGTGGGGAGCCCAAGCTCTCTGGTGTAGGGATCCAGGTTCTGAGGTCCAGCTCAATGGAGAGGCAACATCCCCCGGCAGTACAGCGTATGGGTGCCTAGGGTCTGCTGTTTCCCCTGCTTGGCCCAGTGCTGCCCAGCGGAGCAGAACTGAGTCTCTCCAATGAGCTCCAGGGAGAGGGTGCCAGGGACGGGGCGGGGCTGTTTGGGGGGGTGGGGCTTGGCAGCCAGACAGACAGCAGAAACCCTCCTGCAATCCCTTTCAGTGTGGTGTGGTGACACAATGGCTGGCTCTTCATGGACAATGGGGCCGATTCCCCACCGTGTGTGTGTGTTTGGGCGAGTGGGTATAAAATGAACCTCAAAACATGAACTACTCCAACTTTAAAGCTGTTTACAGGCCTGCAGTTTGGGAGCTTCTCTCCTTGTAATAAAGGGAAACCCTTATTTTGTATTTTGAGTGAATGTTTGTCCAAATCTCTCTTTATGAATGGATCTCTTGATGCTAAGTGTCAGCCTGAGTCTGGTCAGTGTGAGAAGGGCAGTCCTGAGCCCAGTGAGAAGGAATGATCCAAAGCCCAGTTCTGCAAATTTCTTATCACTTTAGCAGCAGGCAGCTGAGGCTGACCTCTGGTTTATCTGGGCTTTTCACAGTCAAGGAAAGGACCCCAAGGGGCTGTGTCACAGTCGGGGGGGGGGGGTCCTAAGGGAGCTTGTGTTCCCTGAGCATTTTTTTAATCTACCAAAAGAGTCTTCTCAGACGAGATAAGCAGGCCGTTTCATCACAATATGCAAAGTAACACAGAATATTACAGATGTGCACAAAATAAGACTCTTATTAGCCAGAGCGTCATAAAAAGTAGTTTCAGCTACTCATCTTATGCGTAGCTGATGCTGGCCTAAAAACATCTCATATTTCTACAATGGAACATACTGTAGACACAAAATACTTACTCATATTCAAATACACACACACACGCGCGCGCACACACACACACACACATTTGTAATGTTTGTAATTATATCTTTGTGGGGACTCTCCATTCATTTCTATGCTCATAACCCTAATCCCAACATGACGACCTTAACCCTTACCCAGCCCTAAACTTAACCATAAGTAACCAAACAAAATATGAGACTTTTGCCATTTTTAGTTTTTTGATCATATTCACAGAAATTTGTGGGGACCTGAAAAATGATCCCCACAACGTCAAAATAACAGGTTTTTATTACATTGGAAGGGATATTTGGTCCCCACAATGTAATATAAATACAATCCACACACACATATTATATTTTTCATTCACAGTCCAATTGGGCTCAGCTTTTCCAATGTGTTTGCACATGCACATACACAGAGAAGGCAGAAGGGTTTGTGGTTAGGTGTTTGAATGATGTGTTGGTTATACTTCAAATTTCTTTTGCTGTGATTCAGCCAAAATTAGTCAGGTTTGTGGTGAAACACTGGGCTAGCATTATTAATCTTTATGCTTATTTTGTAATCTGTCTATCAGTTTTGTGCCATTGGTGTGTTTCCATATAATTGCCCTTTTTGTGCCATTGGTGTGTTTCCATATAATTGCCCATTTTGTGCCATTGTTGTGTTGCCATATAATTGTCCTCCAGATTAAACAGTCACTTAATCTATGCATGATCTGATGAGTCTGTCTTTCTTTAAACAGCCAGGTTTTCCATTCAGACGTACAAGCCATTTTTATACATAGCATCTGAGCAAGCCAAGGAAAAGGTAAAGAGTTTAGGGCAAGCAGAACAAGTCACCCATCCATCATCAATCCACTTTTCCATGTCAGCAAATGATGCATCTGTATCTGTGGTTGGGGTTGGGGGGGTGAGCAGGATACCACTCTGTCGCAGGACACATACACATATACACATATACACATACACACATATACACATATACACACATATACACATATACACATATACACATACACACATATACACATATACACATACACACATATACACATACACACATACACACATATACACATACACACATACACACATACACACATATACACATACACACATATACACATACACACATACACACATATACACATACACACATATACACATACACACATATACACATACACACATAAACACATACACACATATACACATACACACATGCACACATACACACATATACACATACACACATACACACATATACACATACACACATACACACATACACACATATACACATACACACATACACACATATACACATACACACATACACACATATACACATACACACATACACACATACACACATATACACATACACACATATACACATACACACATACACACATATACACATACACACATATACACATACACACATATACACATACACACATATACACATATACACATATACACATACACACATACACACATATACACATATACACATACACACAAATACACATACACACATACACACATATACACATACACACATACACACATACACACATATACACATACACACATATACACATACACACATACACACATATACACATACACACATATACACATACACACATATACACATACACACATATACACATACACACATACACACATATACACATACACACATACACACATATACACATACACACATACACACATATACACATACACACATATACACATATACACATACACACATACACACATACATCACAAGCAATGTAGAGGCAGCTGTTAGCCTGACCGGTACCCAGAGCACATGTAAGCTTCACACACAGCAGATGTGGAGTTCAGACCCTAAACCACAGAGGTGCAGGGTGACAGTTACCCCCCCCCCACTCTCTACCAACAAACTCCACATTCCAAGATGTTGACTTGCAGGTGGTTGAATGGGTAAGAAATTGGATTTATGGCTGCGAGTTAATGTTTCATAAAACAAAGCATTTTTCAGCAAGAAATATGATTTGAATAATACTGTATCTAGCTAATATTTAGACAGATTAAGAAATACACCCTGTAAAAACCAATTGTTATTCAAACACTGGTACTACTGATACTACTGAAAACTTCAAAGCAGTACCATTACTTAACATCACATTAAAATACATGGAATAAATAGCATATATATATATATATATATATATATATATATGATATACTTTAGATAAAAATATTCCAGTTGAACGAGGTAATATCCTCTGTATTGCTCCACTGGAGGTGCGTTTCACATTCAGGACCATCCTCAGCTGCTTTCCCCAGGGTAAACAAGGCCTTGAGCTCATCAGAAGAGAAGAGGTGCATTGTGGTAATTGAGTGCACACGGATCCAATTAGTGTGCCAGGCATGGAGTGTCCATCAGCTTCACGGCAGCGCCTTTCTGCTACGGGATTGGACAGATTGGCCTCAGTGGTAGGAGAGCCTGCTGTAATAGGGCCCCCTCATACTGTGTGATGGACTTCTAAATGTCATGAAGCTGAAGAGCAGTAAGCTTCATTTCCTTTTTTAGGGCAGCATCATTTTGACTTTCTCTCAACCGCAGTGGCAGCAGCAACCACTGAAGCTGTGTTTTCTCTTTTCTTTTGTTGATATGACATTATATTGTGGCACATCTTTTTTCAGCACCACAAAGCTTGAAAATGTAGTAACACTTATAGTGAGAACTTGTTCCAAGCAGGGAAAATGTCTTGTCACATTTTGACACTTTCAACTGCAAATTCACGTGACATTTCATGTAGAGATTAAATAAAGCACATTTAGAAAGAAACAGATCACAGTGGCTTCAACAAATACATCATTTGCTAACAAAAAGCACTAATCTTAAAATGTGAAGCCCTAATTTGTTGTGTGTCAGCTGATTGTCAAATAAAAAAGCCAATATGGGAGTCTGGGCTTAGCATCAATAGCTTGCCTGAGATCAAATTCACTGTCCGTAAGATGAAAATGAATGAATTTGCCCAAAATCAATGTGAATGATAATGAATGATACCAAAGCGGGACAGAGATAAGAGGAATTTAGGCATGCTGGTCTGAGAGAGGACCTCCTGGGCAATGATCCAGGACCATCGGTACGGAGACACTCGCAGAAAGAGACCAGGACGAGCGGGGAGACGTGGAGGGGGTGTCTCCGTACGGCAGAGACAGATAAGAAAGCTCAGCCCAATTTCCGCCATGGCTTGGCTGCCCTGTCTGCTATCACAGGTCCATTACTGCTCCAGGACAGTTACAGTAGGTCATTCGCTTCATATCATGGGGCTACAATGACTCCCTTTAATCCCCGTCCCACATGACCAGAGCTGTGTCTCATTCTCATTAACCCTCAGGCTACTGTAACACCCCAGAATCAAGGTCATACACTCTCTTGTATCCTCTTGTATTCTCCTGTCCTGGGAATGTCCCCTCCTCTTCAGGTAGTGTATCGAAACTTAATGCATAGTTGATTAATAATGGTGCCAACAGCTGCTATTTAAATAACACTAATTCTGCGTTCCATTTACCTTGGAGGTTGGAAGGCAGGGCTGGAAATGACGTCATACCCGAGTTAACAGAGTTCCAGTACAGCAAGTCAGAACGCCATTTAGCAATACCAGGGACCTGTCTCAAAAAGCAGGATTACTTGCTTAGCCAGATAACTTGTCGGATTCATGGTAGCCCAATGTAAATGGCCCTTATCTTTGTTGACTTTCATTTACTGTAGCTAAGGCTACCTTAAATCCGACAAGTTATCCAACTCAACAATAATTCCTGCTTTCTAAAAAATGCTCCAATTCTATCCAGGTTTATTGTTAGCCGTTGCTAGCAATATCAGTTGATAACAATTTATTACTTGGTATTTTGCACGTACAAGTACTGTAGCAACATGTATACAGATAGCAGTTGGACAGTACTGTGAGTACAATCGTTTTAATTAAATGCAAATGTGACATAAGTCCTAATAAACAGTATGTGCAGCCATCTTGAATTCTGAGGTCAGGCTGCAGTGGTTCCGTTGACTTTCCTAGTAGGAATTCTGACATCAGGGGGTGTTGCAGTTGAAATTTCCAACTAGGAAATTCAGACTTTCAAGTTCAAATAGACCACAACATAACTGTTCATTTTAATAAGGTCCTTATGAGTCATATGACCCCAATGAAAAGCTATTCCTGTTGTTGATTCTGATGCTGTCATTTGTGCCTCTGGTTTGAATGTCTGACTTCAGCAGCCAGTAAGAGTATGGGCTCCAGTACTTCCAGTACTATTGGGACAGAAGTGAACAAAATAAAATCCAGTAGCAGCTGGTGTTGTGCTCCACACCTTTGTAACGCACCTGTACAGTTATCATTTGAAGAGGGATGTCTTTGCTTTTCCTTAATTCTGTTTCACGTTTGTCATGTCATGTTCCTTCAGTCTGGCATGTTGACGGTGGGGTTTTGTACTGGTCACTGCAGTGTTTCCAGGTTCTTCTCTGCAAACCCCCCCATTTACCCTACTTATAGTGCTGCCCCATGACCTTCCATGTCCCATAAGCAGTGCAAGCAGGTCCCCATGAACAAGTGAGATTAGATAAAAATGGCATAGTAAATAAGGTGAGAGGTGAATATGCCTCATCAATGAGGATGAAACCTTGTCTGTCAGAGTCTTAGAACCAGTGCCCTGAGAATCATCGGACAGGCAGGCTTTTTTCTGTTGGGCCATGAGGACATCGCTGGTGGATCTTGCCAGGGGTAAAATGTGCGGTCTTCTGGGGGGGGGGCAGCACTAGAGGTGAAGCTCACCGAGAGCACTACATGGGCTTTGACCAGTACCGACTAAATGCGAGAGGTATCTGAACGTGGGACTATTGTCCTTGAGGTCTGCAGAAGCCCAATATCACGAATCTGCACCAAAGACAATGCAAAATAACTCCGTCTTTGTTTTCACAATCATTATGATTGCCATACCATGTAGTCATGTTAGGGATTTTAATTAACCACATCACCAGGTCAAGTTGACTTTTCAAGGAGATAAACTGCCAGAAAAAGTTGAATTCCTTAGCACACATTATGTGCCGACCGCTGTAATCGTCAGCAGTATTCAAAAAGCAAATATGACTTTATGGGGTGAAAAGTTTTGCCAGGAGTTAGTTCCACATAAGTGTGTGTGTGTGTATGTGTGTGTGTGTGATACATCTGGCTGTCACTCTGCACTGAATCCGGCTCACATGGGTCCTGCCCATGTTGCAGCTCTCTGAAAGTTTCCCTTAAAATCACTCAGGTTTCACTAAATCAAAACCAGGTCAGGTGGGGGAAAAGTTTAAATAGTAAGATTTACATTCCAGTCGTGTTAATTTACCACTCTGCCAGTCGCTTGTTTTCACCTCAATGCCGCCCCCCCCCATTCCGCAAAACCAAATGAATTACACACTCTGGTTTGGAGCTTTTTTTGCCGCCCCCCCCCCCTCCCACATCAGAGCAGATGGGCCTGAGCGTGCAATCGAGACACTTGCTTGACACAGTACCCGCTGCTAAGCTATGCTGCACTTGTCCCAAACATACTTTTCCCAGGGAGGGTGGGGCCACACCCCAGGAGGCAGGTTACAGGCTTCATATTAAGTGATGCTTAAGTGAGCCAATACTGTAGACCGATCAAGTCACTGTCAGGAGCTGAGAAAAAAAGCTTAGCTAGTTTGACTCAGGAGCATTAGCTACATGAGATAACTCAGTGGCTGGCTCAAACAAAGGCCTTCATAATCCTCCAGAGCCATAATCAAATCAATACTAAGGGAACGTTCTGTAGTGCTGCTCCATAGCAGAGTGTATGTGGATGTTTTTTTTTTTTTACAATGTTAGCTAAGGAGAGCTAAACAAAAGAAAAGTTTGTTTAATGAAGGTGACACACTATACACCATACTAAGAGGAACTGGAGAGGTAATGGTGCTGGCCTAGGAAGCAGGGTCTGATATGGCTTCATGTTATGGCTCTGTGTCTGTAGACCAATGCCACTAATCATGCTACGTGGCTAAGCAGTGGAGTGTCTGAGAGTGAGTAATGGATATAAACACACAAGGAAGCAAATAAGGACATGGAAAGGCGAGACGAAAAACGTTGTTTTTTGTAAGAAAGGTTTATTGTCCCTTTGAAGCATTGTGCCGAGTGTGACTATTCTATATTAGTAAAGGAGAGAGGATCTTCAAATGTTTGCGTCAAACAGGCAGATTCCACTGATGTGGCACCTTGCCCAGCACTCAGGATCCTCCAAGTATCGGGTGCATTCTGCACCTCACGCTGCTTCCCCCCCCCCCCCCCCCCCCCCCGATCCTCGCAAAACATGGGGGCCACGTTCGGCAGATCAGCCCCGTTTCATACAAGGTCAAATCAGCGTAATTATCCTCACTGTAATCTCATTTCTGATCTATTTAAAGATGCGGAGTGGCAGGACATGGAGGAGAGATTTGCAGCGATGCATGATCATGCAGAGAATTCCTCTGACAGACCCTCGGGGGCGGGCGGGGGGCACGTACACAGAAGGTAATGGGGAAGTGGATGGAAAGTACAGCCAACACATAAGGTTGCTAGAAGATTCTACAATGCATGCCAAGCACGAAGTGTTCTCAGAGTGAATTTAATATTACCATTTTTGACATTTTAGTAATCGTACTTTTATACAAGACTGTACAGTATATTTAAGGTTAAACATTAATGTCTTTAACTTTAAATGTACTGTACAGTCTTTATATATCAGGGCTGGTCAATCTCATCCAGCACATATCCACAGCCATATCATGCTACATGCTATAGAGCATCGCCTGCTACTGCACATGAACCTGTCACTTAGCAGTGAGTGATCCTTAAACTCTGCCAGATGTAAACAGAGCTGCATGGATATACAGGTGCAAAATAACACGACACTCTTTGTACTCTACTAACACATTATTCTTTTGCTGCAGCTGTCACCCGCTGGTCCTTACTTAGAGCTATGAGATTTTCCATGTTTTTGTCTGGCGTACAAATTTAACTTAAACATTCATCACATTTATTGTAACAGAACTTGTACCTGGTGACTATTCATTAGGAGTGTAACATTTTAACGAGCCATGTGGGCACAGAGGACGGTGGAAAATCCTGATTAAACATGATCACTGCCCTTTCTGTTTGGCTAGTCAAAGCACAGTTTGTCTTCCTCCACATTTGTCATTTTAAATAATTAAACTGATCTGAAAGTATAATAAATTGACATAATGACCTGGGCAGATTCAAATAATCAGATGTTATGTGATTGCAATTATACTTTCTTTAAGTAATAGTAATAGTAATAGTTAATGACTATTCCTAATAGCTATTCACAATAATAGTTATTATAGGAGGAAGACTTTGGGAATGAGTCAGTCATCTTGTCACTGAGTGGATGTAAAACAAGCAAATTAAATGTTTAAGTTGGCAGTCTACACAGTGTTAGTGAGAGAAAGAGAATTCTCAAAATCCCAGAGTGCCGCTGAGACGTGATTTCTCTCTGTTCAGTGTCAGGCCACAGCAAACTCATTGAGACAGTTATACTGTTGTGCAGTGTCAGAGGTCTGAAGTCACGAAAGTCATAACAGGTTGACTGCCGTGTCTGAAACCTGAGTAGTGACTTGTAAGAGAGATTAACATCTCTATATGACATGTGTCACCACTACAGGTGAATCGGAGAGCAAGGAAGGCTGATGGTAAAGGCTGAGGGGTGACAGTTTGAGGGGAAAGTGGAACAATTTTTGGTAACACTCTCTATGAATGCCATGTCTATAAGAATCAATGAACACACTCATAACACATTATAATGCATTCATAAAGCATTATAAACATGACTATACATATTTATAAAAAGGCACAACACGTTATCGCTATGTTTATTATGCCTTATGAATGCTTTATGAAGCTCTCATCTATAATGCACTACAAATACCTTCATAATCTACTACAAAGTATCCTTAATCCTTATACCAACTTAAACTGACATTATAATATATTATGAAGGTATCTATAGTGCATTAATGATGAGAGTGTGATTGGAACTTGTGAAGTATTATTATCAACACTATAATGCCTTATGACTGTCAATAGAAGATGTTGTAATTTATTAATTCTTATACCAACCATTATAATGCATTATGAAGATATCTATAATGCATTAAACATGACCGCTTTAAGTAGTGTTACCTAATTATCTTTCAATTGGTTTAATCAAATATAAAATGAACGTCAATTTAAAAGTTACACGTTTCCTGCCATTTGTGCCTTTTAATGCCATTCACGACTGCAAATGATGGACTGTGTTATGGGTAACACCACGGATTGAGGGCATATATGTTTCTGGCTGGGTTCGCATGAGGGGTCCAGCTTGGCTATGTTTCTACAAGGTACGTATGTTGAGTAACTTCAGAGATATACGCAGATTTAAAGCCATGAATGTTGTGCTGTTGGCATCATCAACAGCACTTCTAGCATTAATCATCACACCAGGGTGCTTTTTCTTTTGCTTAAAATTAGTCTGTTACTAGTCAGGCATAGAAAAGAAAACATTTGTTTGCATTCCGGAGGCAATTCTGTCTCCAAGGAAGGTAAATCCTTTCAAGTTTCCATGAGATTAATATTATATTTTCTGCAATCCTGCAGTAGCGAAGCTCAGAATGGATATATCACTCGTTAAAATAATGGCATAAAAAATTCTGGAGACAGCACAGCTTTTGAAAGACTCTCAAGAACTAATCTGACTAATATTCAGCACATTGGTCCAACATATGTAGAGCTAAACATATGCTGGAGGAATTCAATGTGCCCGAACTAATGATTGCATTGTTTTGTTTTTCTGCCCCATTTCTTGTGTTAACGAGGTTATTATTATTAATGAGCGTAAAGCAGAAACTCTTTCCCAAGCATGATGCAGAATCTGCTTATTATGATGCCTGCAATCAATCCAGTTCGGCGACAGATCCTGACATTTCAGGAGCTTAATTAGACAAGCAGACGTAACGTTCGCTAAATATGGCAACAACGTGATGGCTGTACAGCTGGCAAAGTCTCTGCCCCAGATTAGCCCGTCAGCTAAGAGAAATCCCAGATATACAATCTTTTGCCCACACACTTAAATTGGGGAAACCCAGTCCAACTAGGCACATGTACTGTGACCCCATCTCTCCCTCCCCCCCCCCCATGGGAATCCCATGATAACAGACCGAAAGCCTGGTGCTAGAGCAGGAAGATGATGAATCCCAGTTTTGCAGGATCAACCAGATGATGCACTGATTAAGGATTTGCACTTGTGACCAGAAGGTAAGAGGTTTAAGTCCTGGACTCTGGAATTCACATAGTGTAAGATGCATTACCTCATTTTTACATTTATATAATGCTGTAACACTGGTAAACAAATAAATGAATGATACATTCCTGTAGCATGTGATTCTTTGTTGAGAGGCCTTTCAGATGTATAAAATGGAGATTTTCCGCCTGACCACTGGGTGATGTCTGATGGGCCCAGGAAGCGGGTTCTGTGCCTGGTACACGCTGAAGGGGAGGGTCACGTGCAGGGAGGGAGTTCATAGACACGACTCTGTGTGACAACATTAACGCTACCATCACCTATCCCTCACAAGCAGGGGCGTTAATCACATGATGGGTGTAAGCTGGTGCAATGGCACATTTTGGGTACATTTTTGAAGTTTGCCTTTTTAAAATCAGTTCAAATTGACCAGCAAACTGGGACAGTTGCAGTAAAAAAAATTAGGAAATGTGTGCTGAAAGGGGGGGCAGTCTGATTTGTGATAGGTTGGAGATCTTGGGAGTTATGACATAAAGACAGAATGTCATAATGAAATGGGTTTAAGGAAAGTTTTTTTTTTTTTTTTGATTTTGTCTCTTTTTCAAAATATCATTTTTATTATCATTCCTGTTATTCGTTCTAATTGTTATTATGTGCTCAGTTTTCAAAGGTCACAACCACAGTTTGTCATATTGCTGTACTACCACTGAATATTACTGTACCATTTATTGTTACTTTTTGTACATTGTCGCCATAGTAACAGAACATTACTAAATTTAATGGAGAAAGAGAGAGAAAGCAAACTAAAGCATACTGAAGCCTCCACCCAGGCAGCCCGGTGTTTTGGGGCCAAGATGGGGGGGCACTGAAGGGCCAGGGCATGGAGAAGTAGAGCAAACAGAAAGCCCCCCCCCCCCCCACAAGTCACAGACCACAGACAAGAGCCTCTAAATCTGCTCTGTTTTTCATTTTTATTTCGTAGGAGCTTCACTGTAATTTTGCATCTGCCTTAGTCCATTTTTTCTTCACAGCTTAATATGCAATGAAAAATGTTCATTGTCTTAAGCTGAACTGAGATTTGATCAGTCAAAAAACAGAACCAGGCCACTTCTGGGCCGGTCCTGTTAGAACAGAGACATTGCTTCACTTGCTAACTCCCTGGCCTTCATTCCTTCATCTTTCTTAACATGGCTGGAATGTTTGCTGACAAAATGCGTCTAACACATTTTTTGAAAGGGTGTGCTACAGCACCAGAGGAGGAGGGCATGCAAATGCCTATGGGTAAATATGTTTTTTTAACATCACTGGTATGTTGATTTTTTTTAAATGAGCAGTTATATTTTGGACATGTTGTTTCTAAATAAATGGGTATACATACATACAATGTATAAATCTGCCTGACCACAACCTCAACGTTCTTCTGAAAGGCCCGCAGTGTGGTCAAGGCTAAAAACGGCCCAGGGATTTCGGGAAGAGAGGCAAAAAGAATGAAGGACATGTGGAATGATGGGAATTGCGATATTTTATGGGTACTCGATGTGCTCCTCTGTCCTGTTTCCCAAGCCGCCCTGAGACAGCACTGGTTGCTAATAACAGGTCCTGTGGAAATCGAATGCCTGTAATTTCTACAGCGTTCTTATTGGTTATCCATGTTTCTTTCATTTTTTAATATGAGCAGAGTGAAAGAGATCATGATCATAAAGACACAGCCTCTCTGCTCAAGCCCCTATACAAGTATGGGTGTCTATAAGGTCTGTATTGACATGATTGCGCGAGTTTATATATTTATATCTGAATGTCTCTGAATGGTGTGTGTGTGTGTGTGTGTGTGTGTGCGTGGATTATGTCTATATCACATTGTGGGGCCCAAATATCCTCCACAGTGTAACAAAAACCTGTTCTTGATGTTGTGGGGACCATTTTTTTCAGGTCCCCACTGTGACTGCAATCAAAAAACTAAAAATGCCAAAGGTCTCGTATTTAGTTTGCTTACTTATGGTTAAGGTTAGGGCTGGTTAGGGGTTACGGTCGTCATGTTGGAATTAGAGTTTTCCCCATAGAAATGAATGAATGCCCCCACAAAGATATACTGTAATTACAAACCTGTGTGGGTGTGTGTGGGGGGGGCACAGAGCCTGGCTGCTCAACTGGAAAGTACATATATGGTAGAAGTCGACTCTGTGGCTCAGCATCAAAGCTAATCTGACTGATATGATGATATTCCATTCGAGCTGGAAAGGGAGACTCCATGCAGCCGGCTCTCTGCTTAATTTGAAGATGTGTTCAGGGTGCCGTATAATCCGATCAGCGGCTGCCTGATTTGTAAATGTAATTTGTCTAGTTCGATGAGATCTAGGTTGGAAGCACTGAAAGAAGAATCGAATTTCTGTGATCAAATGTATTATTGTAATGTGATTTGGAGGTTTGTGCTACTTTGCCAAAACACTTCATGCAGTACAGGGATAGCAAAGAGGATCTTAGGATCTTGGTAAATTGATAGGTATGATGGATGAAGTTCTGCACAAGGTCATGTGGCTTCAGCAAAGGAGAGGAGGGTGTAGGTTTGGGGCATCTGGCTGAAGCTGGGTTGGAGAAAAGCATACTGGAAAGGATAAGATTAAGACAGCTTGCAGCTCTCCTCAATTCATTAATGTGCCTTGTGATTAATGGCAAGAAGGGTCAGAGTTGCTTTGTTAATGTACACTAATGTTTACACTAAGTGCAGAGTACTCTGACACTATAATCACATTACTAGTCAAGTAAAATTATTTGAGCAAATGGTGTTATTAGTGGCTCACGCTTCACCTCATTAAGATGTTAATCAGCAAAAAGCAGCTGGTCAACATGGTAATGAAGAAGATCTGTGACCTGTGGGTCAACAGGAGACGGCTTTCATGCCCCTGAGTTGACACCAAGCCCAAAATGGCTCAGATTTTCTGCAGATTCTGAAGGCATGATGAAAATGTGAAAAACACACAATGTTTTCAGGTGCTGGGGTTCACCGGTAGGAGACCTTACAATTACCAGCATATTCTGGATTTATCCTAATTCATAAGGGAATAACAGCAGACCGCATGAGCAGTTCAGTCTCTTTGCTTAACAAAAAATAACTGTGTAACTAAGTGTGTAACTCAGAAATCAAAGTAGATGCCTGAGGCATGTCTCTGGCTCCAATATACCTGTGTGAACTTGACACATTAAAAATGTTACGCACCACAATGGAATGAAACGAGGATTAAGCTGCAGAGAGCCCCCCCCCCAGTCTAAGGGTCACATACACCTGAAACCTGGGATGAAGAGTTTCTCCATAAATCATCATCAGCATCCTTATTTCTCACATGATTCTCCTTATTTAATATGAATTCCAGAACCATGACGACTGCTTTGAAATTGAGGGGAAAACAACTACAGTGTTTGACTAGTGCTTGGACAAGTGGCACAACAACAACAATAACACAGCGCTGGGTTTTGGCGATTCCTGGTGTCTCCATGGCAACATGGCAACTGAAGCCCAGCCTTGTACCCAGAACCTCTTCAGTCAAGGAAACCCATGTGGCCGTGATCAGACAGAGTGATCTGGAGGCTTTAATAAGGTCGCTGGACAGAGCAGTCGGTGTGTCACAGGAGTGCCCGGGGGGCAGTGGGGGGGGGGGGGCACGACAGCAAGGCACACCAGACGTGCAGGTTTTTTTCCTGCATTTCCAAACTTTCAGTTCGCATCTTCAAAAAGGCATTTCAACCCTGTTCAGTAATTCAATTTTTGATTTGTGTTGCTGTGTCACCACCCCCCAGCTTACCACACATTATGCTACTAAATATCTTTTTTGTTCTGCCTTTTTTTAAACATAGAAGGTATCTTACTATGGGGAAAACACACACAACTGCTTGTTTTCCTCACATGTGTTCAAATATTTAATTTGTTAACAAGAAAGATTCCAAAGCAGAATCTTTTTGTTAAAGTGGCACTCTTACACAACCATAAACAAGAACTCATGTATACTGTAGATGTTTGCTGCTGCTATGGATTTCACTGACCATAAAGCAGATTGCCCTGGCTGGTGGTGAGAGAAAGGGGGCATTTATCCAAAGTAAACTCACAGTCACACATAGAACAAGAATAGATCTGTGTTTATAAACTTCTCCTTGCCTAAAAGCAACTGTTGGTACATAACCTTGGCTGAAACCACATATAAAACAGAGATGCCCCATGCATCAAATAACACCGCACTGTAAAAACAGTGATTTGTAGTAAATGCTCAGTTTGAAAATTGCCACTTGGGATACAGAGACATCGGCAGTGTGTCTGACCAGATTTCAGTGAGTCATGATGTGTAACTCAGGGCCGGTATGTGGCTCAGCGGGGCCCGGATCAGCAGCCGTGTCTGGACGGCCTTGGGTTCGAATGCCATAGCTGGCAGGGTGATGGTATCACCGCCGGGCCCCTGGACAAGGCCCTTAAGCCCAGCTGACTGGCTGACCCAGTGCTCTGAGCCCGGCTTCCTCCAGCTGCTTGTCACTTTGGACATAAATGGCTGCTAAGTAAACATTAAAAAAGATACCACTTTCCAAGAAGACTAAAGGCTTTATGAATGCTTAATAATCAGGTTATTAATTAAGTTTTAACACCTTGAAAATCATTAATAGACAGTTCCAAACAAGTTGTAACCATTTTTTAAAGTTATTGAGCTTTAAAATGTATTACCTGCATGTATAAGTTGTAAAAGTGGTCACAGAGGTGATACAAAAGAAAACGCAATCAAAAAACACTGAGTATCAGAATTTCCTGGTATTTCAACAGAATATTGAAAAAGTTTCAGAAAACAGGAAGTGCTAATTATTTCCAAGAACTTTTGGTTGACGTTTTTTTTTTCTTTTCATTTTCTGTATTATAGAAAAAGGCTTTTTCACACATAAATGTGTGGACTTGTTTTCACCCAGGAATTTAAACAGGAGGAATCAAATATGTTAAGTAAGCTACATAATCTTCATTGTCATTCAACAGATTTTGCAACTATATAAGTAAATTGTTACAGCAGATTGTATAGTGTTTTTTGGATGTAAACCTGCACTCTGAAACTTCCTGGTTATGTCCCTGAAGAGGCAATATTGAACTACCATTGAATAAAGCCCTTGATTTGAAATACAGTAAAGTATATACCTGTTTAAACTTAAGGAATAAAAAAACTCGACTTTTAATGTGTGACGAAAGTTAAGGTGTGGTCCTATTTTGTTATTTTTACAAATGAAGACTGATGGGCTGTTTATCTGCAAACATTGGGAATACAGCCTAACCGAAGTTCGGTAATGTGTCAGACCGGCACTGGGATAATATGAGATCCACAGCAGAAAAAAAGAATTAGCGTTTGTTTTGGAACAACGACGGGCTCCTAACTCCTGAGAGAACCTGTGCTGCTATTCCAGCACATTAGGATCGATGCATCCTTCTGTTCTGAGCTTATTACACAGTGAGGAATGTGGCGTGAGACGTGGCTTCACGCTGGCCTGTCCCGGTGGGCTAACAACAGACTGCCCAGTCGGCAAGTTTTCCAGAAGCTCTCTTCATCTCCCCGCAGTCTGCTGATGCTGCTGAAAACCTTCCTGGAGGCGAGACACTGTGATGGCCCATTCTTACAGGGCGGTGTCACCTCCGCGGGTGCCGTATGACGTCCAGGGACAGGCGTGTTTGTCCTTTTTGCAGTCTTTTCCTAGAAGAAGAAATTAGTTCATCGGAAGAAAAAAAGGGGCAATACTACAATAATAATACAGTACATAATCATAATAATAATAGTAATATTTATTATTATTATTATACAGCAATAATGAAAGTAACATACATGACTGTACTGCGCCTTAAGCCAACAAATTGCTGAAGCTACACAATATTTCCACAAGCGTCACAAAGTATTGTGTGTTCGTTATTACAAGTCATTGTATTTAACCCAAATGTTTAATACAATGTTTTATGGCAGTTCAAACAATCTTATCCTGGGGACAGCCTGAATTGTAAGTGTGAAAAATTCCTGCTTTAATACATAAATGGAATTTTAATCACAAAAAGGAAATATTTGGAAAAATTGTGGTAGCCTAGAAATGTAAATTGTTTTGGGCTGGCTTTTTACTGCTTTGCTTATTTCCCATGAAGGGGGAAGGTTAGATGGAGGGATGACTGGATGAAGAGACGCCCTGCAAGTGCAAAAGTCTCCTCAGACATGGGTCAGATATGAGACCACAGTGAGGGAAGAGACAAACATCCCCCGCAAGGATGAACTCTGTAAATAAAGACATATCACATCTGACGAGGAAATGACTTTGAGAAGGAAGATGTTGTTATGTACGAGTCATTTACAGCTGGACTGTCCGGTTGTTATTTGTGCTATGAGGCTGCAGTAAGATCCATCTCTGTTTGTTATTATCAGATATGAACATTGGAGCTGCAGATACCAGGGGCCCACCCACCATCACCCCCCACCCCATTGATGTGGAAGCTGATGGGTGCTCTATATACCAGATACTGAAGCTGAGAACCATTATGGTAATGTGGGTGCCTTGTGTACCAGGTACTGAAGCTAAGACCCAATGCAATATACCTACCTACCTGCCTCTGAAGCTGAACTGCAGTGTCATAATGAGTGGCCTGCATGGTGCTGAAGCTGAGAGTAATTAGATCAGCTCTCAAATAGTCAGAAAGCAAAGGTGACTGAATTTTATAAGCAGCCCATTCAACCTGTGACTCCCCCTCTCTTCCTCATTGATATTGTATCATTAAAGTGATTACGTTGCTTATTCTCTTTTTGTTTGGACAGAAATTGACTGAAACCTATTAAGTCATCTTCACTGTTTTCCAGAGTTCATTGCCTACCAATACACTGCCACCCCTATTTAGTGGGTATTGGGGCCAAGACGACGGAAACTTCCAAAGATTTCTTTCTAAACCCCTGTTTTGTCATGCATGACCTGAACTGTCCAGGAACCACACCGCCAGACATCAGCTTCCCTGCAGCACTGAGGACCAGCCAATATTTGACCTGAATTACACTCTTAGTCGTGGTATATGCTGTGTACACATACAGTATATATTAGGCCTACATTAGTTACGACTGTGACTTCTATTTAGTTTGAACTTGAACACGGTCCAAAATGAGCCACGTAAAGTGGACACTGCAGGCATCTCACAGGATGCGAGGTGGGTCACATTTATAAGGGGTCATCTGTCAGGTCCAATCAGCACACAGTAGCACTGGCAGGATCAACAGGGCTGGGGTCTGCCATTGTGCTAACACAGTGCAGGTGGATTTGTAATGGGTCACTGCAGCTTAATATCTCAGATGGATTCAATCACTATGAAATATATCAGCTCTTATGAAGGATCGATTCTGCAGCAAAATGACATTCTAAACAGGCTCTGAAATGCCACGGGAACCTTTCCATCTGATGAGGTAACATTTTGTCCTGAGAAATTTAATACAATGATGTGGAAATTGTTCATTCAGTGTTCTTAACATATTGCCCCGATAATGTTATGTATTGGAGCATGATTAGGGAGCTGTTACTCTACATTGTACATATAAAGTAAAGTAAAGTAGCATGTTAAAGACAAGCTTCCTTTGAATTTTGATCATTTTTATGTATGATCTTATAATTTACCTGAGTATAGTGCGAGTGAAGGACCACTGTTTAAGTTTATGGAATAGTATTGATTTTATTTTATACTAATCTAGGATGAAAATCTATGCTTTGCACATTTGCATATATCATTTGTATCATGAAGGAGATCCTCTCTGTTTCTGAGCTAAGCAGAGTAGTACTAGCAAGACAGGCCTCGTAATTGTGGAACCTGCTAATCTTCCCACTTTGAGTCAGTCCTGCTTTAGCCACCTCAGTTACTCATTTTGTTGCTTAAATTTGCAAAAAGTCTAACAGCAACATCATGTACTTTTCTGGGTTTAGCCAGGGTGGTCATGTGAACTTTCCACAAATGACACTGTCTCTTGCAGAGACACTGATCTGTAAATGACATTCCCGGTTTATGTTACTTTAATCTCACTCTAAATTAGATACCTAGAGATATAAACACAACAGGCACCAGGCCACTAGAAAGAGGCCCCAAGAAAATATCATGTGATATAGTTCAGACTTTTTTTTAGGTCCTAGAGACTCATAAATAGCTGTCAGTGATAAACTGGGGCTGAAACTATGTCAATAAAGTGATCTGTGATAATGCGAAATATTTCATCTTATTCAAAAACACGGCTACACTTACAGCTCACTGCTCTTATGCATATATGCAGCTCACGAAAAACGATGTTTATCGGTACTGACGTTCATTGCAGGAATGATTCTCTATGCACACGCAGTCTGACTCATTGTGTAGAACTAGAATTAAAATTCATTAATTAAGGAACTTAAGGGTGCAACAGCAGGTGACCATCAGAGTCCAGGGCTCTATCTAGTACCTCATGACCTTCAGGTCAAGAATCGTACGCTGCAACCACTACTCTGTGACTGTCAGGTCAAAAGTTCAGCTCTTTAACCTTAACCAATCCCCACACTAACCTGTGACCTTCAGGTCCAGAGCCCAGTACTGTAACCAGAGGTGATTCTAGGGACTCCGGGGGCCTCCAACTCCCCCTCCCCCGGCATGAAAAATGTATTACCTGTATTTTACTGTGAAGTATAAATTAATAATATCAAGAAAGAGAATTTAATAAACGCAAGACCTTTATTTTCGCTTTTGTGAAAAACAGAATACACAAATAAAGCAGATTTTTGTTGCAATGTCCACGTAATGGGCCACCTTTTGGGGCCTCTTCCAGCTGTGCCTCTGACTGAAACTGCTATCCAAGAACCTACAGGAGTTTAGTGCTTTAGCTACTAGCCCACAGCACGCAGACTGAAGATCCGGTTTTCAAACCACTGCTAGGAGGAAGTCCTGCCTGGACACCACAATCTCACTCTGTCCACAGCCTCCAGCTCCAGCATCCGGTGCTTCATCCACAAGTGACTGTCCAGACAGCAGCCCAACAACCCAAATCCCCAGGTACAGAAATGACACTCAGGGAGTGCTTTGTATCTGTCTCAGCCTGTGATGTCCCCACACAAATAGGACGTGCTCTTGATAGTTGGCTAAAATTATACTGTCCTGAGACCATTTTCTGGAACACCCCACTAAATCCATAGCTCTCCACCTGTCACCAAAAATGCTTATTATTAAGCAGAGTACATCCCAGAGCCCCGCACAGACAGACACACTCTGCTGCATCTGGCCTACTTCTGGTACACGTGCAACTAGAATGTGCCTTTTAATTTTTTTACAGGCAAAGCCCATTTTTTTTACTTTACCATTATTAAATAAATCAAATCCAGTTTCGTCATACTAAGATCTGAAACACATGTGATCTAGTCAGGTCACTTGTTTAATTCCTTGCATGTGAAGCCTTCATCTCCTCAAGATTAACTAAGCCAAAAGTGCCATATAAGGCCTGGAAGCCCAGCTGTGTTGTCTATCGCGTTTGGCGATTAAAGGTGAAGGAATGTTTTTCTATATATGAATTTACCACCCATAGTTTCCACACTGGGATGCAGTGGGTGTTAACCATGAGCAGTCAACAAAACTAGCATGAATCAACAGGATTAATCATCCCGTTCTTTGTGTCTATCTTTGAGGAAGGTTTTCAGGATAGAGCTAACCAGGGCCCAGTCACCCAAAGCAATTTCTAAAGGAATTAGCTCGCCAGTCCATAGAAAATTTTTCTGCTTAAATGACTAAGATGCCAAAGAATCCGCTGTGGACAGGTGGGTCAATAATTTGCACTTGCATGATAATTGTTTGAGCCCACAGCCTACAAATTAATTATTGATACCACATAGCTTGCAATGGGTCATAGAATTGAGTGTAAAGAACTCAATACTTGTGTAGAGTACAGGACTAGCTGAACAATAGCAGAGTCTCTGTTATTTGGGTCTGCAAACTGCAATGAACAATGTGCTCTGCTGTTTAAGAATTCCACATATTAATAGTATTACATCTGATTCATATCTAACTGTATACAGAATGCAGCAAACGGTTCCAAAATCGAGTGGAATGCTTACCATGGAGCAACCTGGGTCGGAGTACAGTTTACATCAGGGATTCACACTGTGGCTTGTTCACTTCCTAGGGCTCTGGGCCAGATATGGACTGTGTGCAGGACATAAAACCGTAAAAAAAATACACATAATATACGTGCCCTGTACCTTTGGCTTTAATATTAAGGTCCTCTGTTCAAGCAAAGGGTGTGTTTGTCTGACATAGGAATGTTCTCAGCATATTTCATATTGAATGTACTATCCACATCACTCTTGTCTATAGCAGCTTGCACAATTCACAGTGTGACATTTCAATTTATACAGCTGGAGCCTTAAATTTTATTCAGGGAATTTAAACTGGGTCAGACCTCTGGGAAACACAAACAGCAATGTTATTTATTATTGTTAATATTAAACCTAAATGATCAATGCACTTAAACAATGCAGGTAATTCTGTTGGGTAATCAGTGTTTAAACATTTAAAACTCGAATGTAGTACTGACGTATTGTTTGAGTAGTACAGATATACTTTAACTGTCATGTACACCAGTAAATTCATACTTTTCTGCAGCAATTTGTCCATAAAGGATTTAGTTAATCAGTTGACTTGTATCTTGCCCTGACTGGATGGCATTATATTTTTATTTCATATATATACTGCGCTTGTTTTCTGCAACCACAGCAAAGTTCCAGCAACAAAGAACAATTATTGACAAAACAGTAAATGGCTTCTTTTAGCGTATAGCATGCTGTGCATTTTGTATGGTCTACAGCAGGAACAGTAAAGCACGGTTACGGAGTTTGGATGTGGTATCTCACTGGCATCTTATTTCACCTTCTGGAAGGGAAAGGCACAAAACAAACAAAAAATAATAATAGTTTTAGAAACAGGTTGAAAGTCAGACACTTTCTCTCTCCATCAATAAATATCTTCAGTAAGTATCCTCCAAGAAAGTCTTCAGTTAATATATTAGAATTGCTGTCTCAGAAACCATACGATGAGTTTAATATTTTGAATCAAGTAAACAAAGTAAAATCCCTATTGCAGTCCATGCAAAAGAAGAAGAATAATAATAAGAAAATTCTGTGATGATCATGGGCCTGTGTTCATGGCTATTTACTGTGACTTGAAATCCTAAGAGAGGATTTTACTTATAAAAAAAAGCTGAGAATGTCAATGAAGTAAATATCCATAAAACTCCAATATATCTTGCTTAGGATAAAAACACATGCAAAGTGGTAAGAAAGGCGAGGAACTAAATAGCATTTAAAAGATTTCCATTAGTTTCCTTCTTCCAGATCCACCCCGAATGTGCTGCTTGCCCAGAGGATGTTGCCTAGCAACCACCTGTTTGTGGTGCTGGAGAGCAGCCTGTCCAGTCATCCAGAGCCGCTCTGCACTGGTGATTGGTTCAACATGTGAGATGTTTGGGTCAAACCTCCTGCTGTACTCAGAGATGGAGAAACACTCTCCTCTCCCTCATTACTGCCCTTGCACTGCGTGGCTCACCTTACTGTCCAGATTAATAAAACACTTCATTTAGGTCAGTCAAGAGCTCAAAAAAAAAGAAATTTATCATTTCCAGCTAAAAAAACTACAAGTAATTTACAGCACCTTCTCTAAACTTATTACATGTCACTGTGTTTCTGTATCACGCTGCACAGAATCTGCAGTTGATTTACCTGTTAACTCGGGTCAGTCTGACCTAGGGATGTGCACGTCCCTCCTATTAACTAGTGGAGATATACCATTATGTGTGCTCTGTCGCCTTTTAGTCGCAGTAAATGCAGAGGGATGTGATCATTACCATGACAGTCACTTGCAGGTACTTAATGAGCTGTTGAACATCATGATGTGGGGGTCAGAGGTCAGGATCGGATGCTGGGACTCTGTCGAGGTGCAGCTCCTGTGCCGCAGTCCATCTGCACGGGAGACTCGACTGGGCACTTACCCAGTCTTAATAATGGTTTTTTGTTTAGCTTTAAAGGCATCTTCATTCCAAACCCAAGAAGCCCTGAGAAGGGGGAGAGATGTTGGGGAATCCGAAAAATCTCTGATGGGTTATTTTAACAGCATCTCTCTGAAGTGGGGGTGGAACTCCTGGCTGGAGGCCTGTTTTAATTACCCCAACCACATGGACCCCATGTGCGACAAAACCGCGTCCAGCAGGAATGTCAGCGCAGCATTGCACAATTACCCTCTCAGAGTCAAATCCAGCGGGAAGCCACTCTGCATGAAAATCAAACTGCATTTACATACAATGGATTCTATGGAGACAGGAGAGCTGCAAAACCCCAAAGAGGAGAATGAATAATAATTGGGAAGATTACAGCCATGTAAGACACATGTAAGACACAGGAAGATCAGGAGCAAGACTGTACATCTGACAGGCAATCAGCCTGATTCACTTCAGCAGACATTTAGATAATTAAGAATACATTGATAAACAGTCACAGAAATATTACCCACAGATCATTTAAAGTAAACCAGTAAAACTTTCTTTAAAATAAAAGCTGGAATTATATCTGTTTTTTTTAAAATAAAATGTAATTTTTAGGCAAGGCAGGTGATCGTTTCGATTTTATATCTACTGATCACTAATTTTTGTTCCATCATTGCCAGGATTAGCCAAATGTCAAAGTGTATTGTGAGACAAAAATGTATAGTGACAATTGGCCATTCACACAGAGAAACCTACTAGATTTAGAAAAAACAAAACTAAGACCATAAGACTGTTGTTAGTTTATTAAAGATCCATCTATCTCTCTTCCAGTGGTTTATTCTGTCAGGGTGATGGCAGGACCTGGACACTATCCAGGGCAACAGACAGAATGCCAATGTATCACATTGCACGGGCACACAAGCACTAAGCTGTCTAGAGACACCAGTTAGTCTAACTGCATATCTATGGACTGCATTAGCAAACTGAAAGGGAACCGGAGGAAACTCACACAACACACGGAGAGCATGCAAACCCCACGCGTGCAGAGAGCAGGCATGGTTTAAACCCCAACCCTAGGTATATGAGGACAGAGAACTACCTACTGAACCATTCTGATCATTAACTTGTGCTCCGTGACTTATGCTATGACTTGATTCTGGGTCAAAATCCAAGTGCACGACAGACTCTGAATCTAATTGAATGAGGATTTCCACTGTGATATAAAACATCTTGTTGGCGATGTAGGGATTTTCTCTCATGCTCATTCTTTTTTTCAATCTATGCATACTTGACCTACATAGCACAGAATATATTGGCCATTCTTCTTCTGAGTTTATCTACTCTCCCCAAAAAAATGGCACTTCATCACAATAGACAGCTCAATGCAGACTCTTGCTGCAGAGCCCTTCCCTATAGCATACTGGTCAGATGCTTCGCCTTTTGCTTCAGCTTTTCAGCTAAGGCTTTGCCTGAGGCCCAATCCCTGCAGCGCCCCATAAAACAAGCCCCTCCCACCTTACTCAGCTTCACCCAATCTCACCCCTGTACACCCCAAGGTATGGCCTAGGCCAATCAGACTGGCTGCCTGCAGTGTGTGATAAGAGGTATGACAAGCATCTAAAGAATTCACTCATGACACACAGACAGGGAGCCCCCACCCCCATAAGCAGTCAGTTCTTCATTTTATTTATTTAGCAGGCATTTTTTATCCAAAGTGATGTACATTTTTTTAAGAAAGCAGTATTAGTATCTGGAGCAACTGGGGTTAATTAAAGGTCTTGCTCACTGGCCCAACAGTGAAACCAGTCAGCTGACACTGGGATCCAAACTGGTGTCCCTCTGACCACAGGCATGGCACCCCAATCCACTGAGCCACACAGAGCACTACCCCCATCGAGCCTTTGCAGATACAAAGCAGACAATGTCATTCCTTACATTGTCACCTCAGTGAACAAACTAGGGCCATAATGCAAATATATTAGATGTCCATGGCAGTTGATCACCAGATGATATCTCAGACATGATCCTTAGAAGTAACAGGTAGCGGCAACTGAACGCCAATGGAGTGTGGGATAGAGGTCAGGACTGCGACCTGGGAAATGCACTGCTGACAGAACAGCTCTAGTGATTTGCCATTCAAAGCCTGACAGGCTATCCAAAAATGCGTTTTGATTTATTTTAGTTTGTTTATGGCCATTTCAAAGAATCATTTTTTAATCTACTCATATAATCTACAAAATAAGCTTTTGTACATAAAACTGATATTTTCAAAATCTTCCTTGCTTTTCCATGTTCGGTATTGGTGCCACAGCTAATTTGTGATTACCTGTGTATACAGGGCTTTGCGAAATGCATAAATAAAGTGATTGACCTAGTATGAAGGAAAACTACAAATAACAAATTTGCCAAAAATAAAAGACCACGATCTTCATGCTGTTTTTGCCGGTGAGGGTGGAAGTGGCAGCATGCCAAGTAGGTCAGACCAGGTCTCTGTCTCTAAGGACACAGACTCTAGCTTGTTCTGGGCGTTGCCCAAATTTTCCCAAGCCATCTGGGAAATATAACCTTTCCAGTATGTTCTGGGTTTGCTCCGGAGCCTCTTTCCAGTGGGACATGCCCAGAACCGCTACCTGAGGTGCTAAAACAATCTCAGCTGACTCCACATCTCTGTATTCCTCACCCCGTTACAGAGCGTGAACTAAGCAACCCTACGCAGAAACCTCATTTTGGCCATTTGCACTTGTAACCTTTTTGTTTTGGCCATTGCACACATTGTGTAACCACAGGTGAAGATAGGGATGTGATTAAGGGTCAAATTAAGCTCCGTCCTTCATCACTACTGACCTGCTCAGTGCCCACAAAATTGCAGCCACTGAACTGATCCTTCTGTCAATCTCATGTTTGCCATTACCACCACATTTGAACAAGATTCCAAGATAAGATCAAAATTCCTTCAGTAAGATCAGACCCTACCCCACCTTAAACCTGCAATGCGGTCTTTACCAAGAAAGCACAGGCCTCAGATTCAGAGGGGCAGATTCTGACCCCCATCGCTTCACCTCAAGCCTCTGAAATGTGTTTTGGAGTCATGTGCAACTGAGGCTATAAGACCGTCAGCATTTGAAAATAACAGGGATGCTACTGCTACACTTGGGGAGAGATAATCTTTGCTGTTCAACTCTTTTGTTGAGCCCCCTCCACCCACCCCAGTGTAAAGGTCACACGGTTTGCTGTAGACTGCTTCTCTCCACCTGTCTGATGACACACAATACTGCTGCATGTGCGATGCAGGGGCAACATGCGGAGGTTTGGCTTTTGATCACTGAGGATGTATTGAAAGATGTTCCCGGGGAGCATGGAGACTGGGGTCAAGGCCCAGGAATAACAAGAAGCAGACTGGCCACCATCAGAAGTCACACACCCAGGCCCTCAACCAGAAATGATGTTTGTTACATTGCTGCTAACGACAAGTGAATGAACTCTTTTTTTTATTCAAGGGCTAAATAAAAAGACCAATAATAGAAGTACTTCCAGGAAAGGGGCCCTTTTTTGTTCTGTGTTGCTGCCCTTTTCCCCTTTGGGTTATTCCTGGTTCACCCTCATTCTTTCAGGCTCTAAATGGCCGCGAGAAAGTAGATGTGATAGCTGAAGTGTGAAAGGCCTGCTCCACCCACTTTTAGTTTCTGGTCACTGTAGAAGTGTTGCGGTCTCCACTCATCAGGTATAACGAGCTCTACCACTCTTATTATATCATGCAAATTTCCACATCATATTCAGGCGTCCTTTAGAACACGGCGCTCCTCATCACACGGCTGAAGGACAACACCCTCCAGTGTTTATTGACCATGATTAGGGACAGAGAAAGACGGGGAGGTGGGCTAGCGAGGCGCACGCTGCACTCAGCCCCCTCGCATTATCATTGATTTAATGAGCTGCTTTTGGGTTTTCTCCTCCACAGCTGGCTCTCACTTTGAATAACAGCAAATGCTTAACTATGAGATAACTACAGGTGAACAGCCAAAAACATCTGACACTGACCTAAGAGAAACCCCAACTGCAGAAGGCCACGAGCCAAATTTCCCTTTTCCTTTTTTCCCATTTTAAGTAGGCAAGTCAAACTTCCCCAGTAGAAATTCCAGCTAAAACTAATAAACCTTACCAGTTGCTATAGAATGGTATGCAATAGTCTACATTTCCAATCATCAGATAACCAGGAAATCTGTTGCTAGAGCTACTGGTTGAGTACAGCTGCTATTTGTAACTCAATTATCAGCTTGGCTACACAAAAACCCTTTTGAAGCCATTCGAAAATATGACTGTTTGCTTCTACTGGAAAATTCTTTAGAAGTTCTGACTCAGGTCAGCCGTTCATGACATGAAGGATGAATTTTCCTCACCAATGGCCAGGCAAAATACTGGCTTAGTCTTCCTGCAGCGCTGGTCTGCTAATACTGACAGGTCCAGTTCATGGGTGAAGCAGTTACTGCATGGGAATGTTACATGGCCTGCCAATCCACATATTCATCTAGCTATTCCAGTGGTGTTACACCAGATAAGGAACTTAGGTTTTACATTGTGTGTTTTCCTCAAATCAAAACTATTTAACCATCCCTTACCAGAATGCTTATGGTTCCCATGTTCAAATGTTTAAGGATAAACCCTGCTGATTCTCCACAGGCAATATCTGAAGACAAAAATCAGACACAGGGATGATTTATTCTAGTCATAATTTGTTAAGGCAAATATGTATCTTTTAGCAGTCGTATATTTGATACACTGTTAAAATATGTGTACTTGCGCTTATCTGGGTGTATCCCACTAACTCTGTCACAACCTTGCATAGTTTGCCCACCAGCCGGTAACCCGCAAAGCTGCAGGGAAATGTTCTTGCTTGTAACCTAAGGCTCTCGTTACTGCATCCACCCCCCTCCAAGCCTTTGCCGAACTGTCGCTTCTGATAACGCATTGCGTTTCACTTCACCAAGGGTGTTACTTTTAAATCAGGGGACAGTATGCGGCTACGGAAGCTAGGATTCTATGCCTGGGATCGGAAGGTAGCCTCTTCAAATCCCACGACAGCGAGAGTATGCCACCGCTGGGCCACTAAGCAAGGCCACAAACCCCAGCTGACAGCCCAGGGACACTTCCTGACCAGAGATCCTCACTTGCATGCTGCCTTGGATGGAAACACCTACAAAATAAAAATACAGAGAGTGGTGTGGTACAGTTTGCTCTCTGGCTGCCCGGGGCTCATCCACGGCTTGACCTAGAATTAGGTCCACGAGGATGTGCTTCATGGCAACCTCATTACTCACTGACTACTCTGCTGCTCCTATGAACTGGAAGCAATATGCCAAAGCATCTGTGCTGGGCTGACATCTCCTCAAAAGAGATGGTGAAGTGACAGTGGAAACAAAAATTACAATAAAAAAAATGTAAAAGACAAAACAAAAAACAAATATATTATTTATATACATCTTTCCATGAAAAAAGCACGTAATTATTATTCAATGAATAAATTTACTACTTATTTCAGTAGGCAATCTAACAACATTGTCATACATCCATAAATCATATTGAATGTATAAACATGTTATACCAAATATGCAAAAAATCCTGTGCAATAAAAGTACATTGCAATAATATCTGTAGTTGCATACACATAAGGCCTCAAATATTTAGATGTAAGCATTAATGAATATGACATGAATGCTGTCATATATACAAACAAGTGAAAGATTTATCTGAATAGAGGCAGCAAGGCATTAATAATTATTTGTGTCTTAATATTTAAATATTAATAAATATTTTGTCCCCTATGGGTTACTCTGTGACTGCAGAAATTTTTATTTAATATAGACAAATATATTGTATATAAAACTTTACAGGACAGTCCAACTGAAAACAATTAACTTCATTTTCATAAATAACTGCCCTGTTTAAAGAATAAAACATTCAGAGCACAATTCACTTTAATGCTTTTCATTCCTTTCCCATTACGATGCATATGGTCTGCAGCCATGATTCAGTGCTACAAGACAATGGCAGCAGCTCCAGCTGAGAAACAGCTGATTGAACAAATGTGCCTGATTAATGTGTCTACCTTGATTTCCAAGTACAGCATCTATAGCCTGTACATTTTTGACGGCTCAACTACGCCTGAACAACACAGCTGCTGGATATCTTGGCAGCATATTATAGAGACTTCTTATTTAATTGGGTTTCTTGGCGGGGAATATATATTTTTAAATGTGACCCATAACAATCACTGCCCTAGTAAAGCTGGTGTTTGCCATGAAGATAAAGTGCCACCTACTGGTAGAAAACAAAATTGTTTCATAGTACAATAATACCCAGATTATCCCCTAAACAACGTGCAACTTCTAGTGCGATTGCTGCGCTGAAACCTTCCAGGTCTCATCTTGCTTCATACCAGCACTAAACCTTTACTTCCCTGTTACTGCAATATACTGTAAATACTGTCATAGCGTTGAGTTTCGTAAAGACATTTTAAATAAGAGTCAATGTGTCACTGTTTCCGGAGTTTCTCAGCTCATGAACAACTGTCCAGGAATTCTTAAAAGAAATTATGTAAATGTATATACAAAAATCAATGGGATCTCCTACAAAGTGTTCACATGCATTCAGCGATATTAGAAAACACGGCACATTGTTCAAAATTTTTATTTTACAAAATGTACACTAAATAATTAAATATTTGTTATGTACACATAATTATAAAAAAGGTAGATATACACACGCATTTTCCACAAAGACCGCTCCAAGGGGAGGCGAATCCAATCACGTGCAGAACGGGCAGGGGGTCTATGTCATGGTATCCATGACGATGTGTCCGTCTTTATCCTTGACGCGCAGCCGGCCTGTGGGATACCTGGTTTCCTGACGGCCGTCTGCATGAATGGTCTTGGCTGTGCCATCTGGGTACTCCCTCCGCTTGAACGTGGCTGTGTGTACCTCCCGCTGCCCGTTGTTAAACCGGATGACCTTGGAACCATCCCTGAATGGGGGGGCATTATCATAGCTGTCTATTCACCACTTATGTCATCATGTCATTGTAGTAGTTCACTGACCAAAATACTAAAAGGCTGAACTTGTATCAGCGTCAGAAAGTCATCAATGACTTTCTTATGTTCTAAGTCGGAGGCAACTTACGGTTCTGCTTCTATGACAGTTCCGTCAGGGAATATGCTCTCCTCCTTCCCATCTGGAAACAGGTTCTTCACTGTCTGATCGGGAAAAGTGATTTCCTTTCGGCCATCTGGAAAATGCTTTTCTGTTAAAAGGGGGAAGAAGATGTTTTTTTATTAATGTATATACAAATTAACCACTGAGAGTCTATGTGGTTACAGACAATGTGCACACAACACAATCTCCTGGACATGCAGCCTCACAACTTGCCAACTTATGCTATGATCTGAAACATTAGTCAATGTCCAACTTAGGGCCGCAAAAAAAAAATCGATTAGTTGGCCCTAAACAGGGGGAGGGGGGAATCCTTGATAATTTTAGCGCCAAAATTTCAAAATACCACTGTTTACTGTATTACCATTATACCACCCAGGCCTAATATCAACATTTAAACTGTTCATAACCATTTAGCCATTACAGTACACATTGTGCCATGTGCTTCCTGGCTGAATAAGTGATTATAGAAAACCGATGAATGGAAGAATATAATGAAATTCTAAAGCTCCATTTGGACGGGATTAGTTACCTGGGGACATAATGTAATTGAAGCAATTAACCATGAGGTCCACAATATCAATACAGTCCGAATGTGCTACGTCTGTAATCATTACAAGCCTCCACAGTACAAATTCAGGAGTGAATTACCTTCTGTATTTCAGCAAACATGGACTTCTTTCAGCTATAGTGGTCCAGTGTGATTTGTCATCTCAGTAATAACGTTATATTTATAAAGGCATGCCATTTTTTAGTAAGGCAGAAGCAGCATTTATATGCTAAAAAAGCAGCTTGAATGGATACCAAGTTTTCCCACATAAACGCCCAACAACCTACACCTACAGCTTCTTCTGCGTCAAGGTTTTCTGCAGGTGCAGACCAGTGCAACACTACGGAGTACACCAATTTGTAAGCTACTGTATGGTTGGGAGGAAAGAGTTCAGTTTATATTTTGTTTGATTAGTATGTTAAAGAGATAGGTCACCCAAAAATGAAAATTCTGCTATTTGCTTTCTAGACATGCTAACCATAACATTAACCTTCATTTAATCTCTGCTAACTCAGGTAATTTGGGAAATTACAATTTCTTATCCTGGCCAAATCAGTCAAACAAATCACTTTATAGGCTACATACTGAACCTCCCTATGTAAAATTAACCCTGTCTGAACAGGGCTTAAGAGTCTATCCTTAGTAAAAATGCATAACTTGAAACTTTATAGCCGGGGGAGTGGAACACTTCTATACTCTTGAGTAGATAGTCTGAATCTCTCAACTATAATATCCAGAAGCATAAATGTTGCAAACTAGGAAGAAAAGAAATTAAAACAGGCTGCCGTAAAGCGTAGCAAACAAATAAAAACTTATGTTATCTGATTTTATATAATTAGACCAAAAAGCACCGAAGCTTAATTTACTGTAAAGCTTTGACAAAAACTCCACACACATTTTTCCTTTCTAGTTCTTGATGGATTGCATCAATTCATTAAAAAACAAAAAAGTTTAAATCAAATACTCCACTTAAATGTATATTTAGGTAGGTCTACTCACCAATTTGGTTATTGGGGAACCTTAGCACTTCCATGCCATCTGGGTATGTGGTGTGAGTGGTTTGGGCCTCAGCATAGTAGTAAATCTGAACACATTGAGATCCAGGATTAATTTACCATTCATCGCTGATGAATAAACCAGAATTACAGGAAGGCATTGAAACTCAGGAACATTAAGTATATTTGAAGCCACATACAATTAATCCTCGATTTACATTCTAATTCTTAGGATGGAAAGCTGGCAATCATAAAAATCACACTGCTGAAAGTAAAGTTCAAGCTTTTAGGATTTAGTGTCATTGACATGCAAAGCCAGAACAGGGTCCAGACGCCAAGACTCCTTACCACCTGCTGGTCATCTGTGACCTGTTTGACATCCCCATTGAAGAAGGTGATCTTCACTGTTTGTCCATCAGCTGATACTTCTTTACGGGTTCCATTTGGAAAAAGTATAAGCCGTCCCCCCCAGCGAAGCACATGCTCAATCTGAGAGACAGGGACACAGGCCCTCTTAGCACAGGGAGTCGCCTTTATTCTGAGTAGTAGCTTTAGGTGAATACTTACACAAACATTTCTGGTCAGTTAGGCAAGACCTTGTATAACAGCAAAGTCACCTATGACCTACTCCACACCTGCACTTTTCTTACCTTTCCATCGGGGTGGGTAATTGTCTCCTGGCTTTCCACTTCATCCTGTCTCCGATCTTCTTCATTCTCATCCCCACATGGTTCCTTTACCAAAGCTCCAGAGTTCTGTACAAAGCATAGACAGGCTTCAGTTTAGAGCAGAACTCCAACAAGACCTACCTGAGTAATGAATGCCACTTCCAAACTCAAATCTGCAAATCTAAGCATTTCAGCTCCAGCTGGTTCATCTACTCACACGAGGAAGACAATCAGGTGACACTGAATTCTCCACTACAGTCCCTCTGCAAAGATCTGAGGCTCTATTCCCTTCTGCCCAGTGGACAGAGGGCTTACCTGCAATAATAAAAACAGAATCATTAACAGGTTAACAATAGACATCGCGAGAGGGAAGAACTCCTTCTCATTATAATCTATAAAAACTGTAAAGTCTCATGAAAATACCTGTGGCAAGAGGATTATGTCCCTGCACGCTCCCCCAAGTGGATGAGGGCAGTAACGTAGTGTCACATGTCGTACGTGTGGAACTCTACACCAGAAGATACACAAAAAACACTATTAAAGACTCACAAACCTGCTAAGCAGAGAGGAAACAAACCCTTATGTTATGTGAGGCATAAAAACCCCTTCATTCCATGGCCTTCCTTGAAATAAAGTTTGTCATAGTATTGAAAAGTCTATTAGACTTATTTTATTAATATCAGCAGTGTCAAGCAGATCACCCAGCCTCACTGACAATGGTCATTCAAAAGGGCAAACGAAGAATTAGGGAATAAAAATGTATACAACTGAAAAAGTATTAATACTAACAATGATACAAATACAAGTTGACTCACATCAGATTTGGACCTCCTAGAGCTGGTCTGGGAGATATCATTAGCCTGCACTGTGCATTTCTCCTTCTCCGCTTCTGCCTTCTTCCAGGTCGCTACTCGCAACTTCTCCAGAACCTGGACCTCATCCCGCAGGGCGGCATTCTCTGCACTGAGAGTCTCCAGTTGCTTCCGGAGACGGCTGTGAGTGTTGGACCAGCGGGCCTCTCGGCGCCGGAGCTCGTCCTGCAGGGAGCTCAGCTGCTGCTTCAAGGCCTGAGGAACAGGTTGGGTCAAGATGGAACAGGTACCAAGCAAGCAATGTCACATGTCACAGGTAGCATGCCTCGAAATGAAAATGAGCTTCTCATATTAAATGCCACATGAATACAATAAAAGCAATTTTACAGAAACATTTCGAACAATTTATTGATGCTAATAAAGTGTTAATGTTTCACATTACATTAAATGATATTAAATGGTGGACTTCCACAGTTTCACTCCAGAGATTTCTGAAGAACAGTGTAAGTGTCTGACCTGGATCTCCTCGCGCTCCTTCTTGTCGGGTACGGCTCTGGCGGCAGACGCGTGCCTTTCAAACACCCGGCGCTCTCGCTGCAGCTTCCGCGCCTCCTCTTTCTTCATCTCCTCTAGGTCAGCCAGCTCCTTCGCTTTCCTCTGCTCAAAGGCCACCACGTCCTTCCTGCCACACATCCACACACTGAAGTTCATTCTTCTGACATTGAAGGCGATTCCGTTGTGGAGAGAGCTACTGGACAGATCTCAGTACATACAATCTGGGTATGTATACTGCCGAATCCAACAAGCAACCTCACCAGACCAAAGACAATATGTACAGTGCATATCTAATCAATACTGTTAGGGGCGCGATATACTTCATGAGGCGCATGCAATGCAAGCAGTATGGAACACCAAACAGGTCAAAAACACATGAATTTTAACGTGTAGAGTACATGTTAGCAAGACATTAACAACATACAAAGCGTGTTCTTAATGTTTATTTTATACATTGATTTTTCACACATAGAATACATGTTGACAACACATGTTAACGTGTATTCTACACATAATTCACATGTTTTTGACCTGTTTCATGTTCCATACACCTACAACGCATGGAATGAATGCAGAAAATGCGTGCTGGCCATAATGCATACGCGTATTCATTGGGAGCGTCAAGTATAAATCAGCCCTTATCCATCCATCCATGTCAGATCCTATCCCAGGTAGGCCTGTCACGCAAGATACACAGATATAACCTCAATTTTTTTTCTGACCTTGGTATTGGCAGACTGTTTACATAAGACACATTTTACTTTAGTTTGCAGCCATCTGGGAGTCTTCATAATTCTGTAGCAAGGAATCATATAAATGCTGGTATTTCTGGACTTTATGATCATAAGGGGTAGAAGAAGTATGCATTTACAACCTATGGTCTGACTTCTGGCTACTTTTCCCTTGACTAATGACTGATCCAGCTTCTTCTTCATCACTGCATGAAGCCTTCACAAAACTGGCTAGGCAGTATAATGCCTGTTAAGCAGTGATGCTCCGATTGATCGGCCACCGATCATGATCGGCCGATATTGGCTAAAAATAGCTTGATCGGCGAACCCCAAAAGCGCCGATCAAAAAAAGCCGATCACTTGACGTAAATTACTCGCGCGACTTTTTCACACGTGCATGCACGGCGCACAGGTAAACAACAGCAGAGCGGAGCTTACCAGTGGCAACATGAGTTCTCCCGTCTGGAAGTTTTTCAGTGTCCTATAAATGTATGTCGTGATGAAATCCCTCGAGGTGGAAGCAAGCAACGGCATTTTAACACCACTAACATGATTAGGCATCTTAGAACACGCCATACAACTGAATATGCCGAGTATGAGAAACTAAACCACTCTACTCTCGGGGAACATTTCATGTGTTGACCCTGGAGGTGTCAGGCAACAGTGCTGACCAAAGTGTCACTGCCCCTCCTTCAGTGTGGGGCACCAAGTGTCAAGCGCTTGATTCTTCAAGATCTTGACTGTAGCCTATTTCTACAGTTTTTTTTTCAATATAGTTAATTTAGAGTTAGTTTCATTTCTACAAATGGTACAAACTCTGCTAGATTATAGATAAAAGATTCCCATTCCCCTGCCATTCTGTGATCGGCATTGATCGGCAGATCATGATCTTGGTGATCGGTAATCGGCCCCAAAAATGCTGATCGGAGCATCTCTACTGTTAAGGAACAAATGACTCTCTATACCCCTGTGCCAAATGTTTAATATATAATGCAGTTTCTGTTAACATAGCCTAAGAGTCCATTTTATTTGCTTCTTGTTGGTTGTGTGATTTTTATGTATGTTTTATTTATTTATCTACTTTTTCCAGTTCCACTATATTCTTAAGAATTAAAATGTCATTGCTTTTTGAAAGGCTGTACTTCCATTATTATGCTATTATGTTATCACTATATCAGTGGCAAAAAATGATCTTAGAAGGAAAATAATATCATTTATCACAATTATTTCTGGACAATATGTTGTCCAACAGATGTAGTTATCAGACAGGCCGAATCCCAGGAAGCACTGGGAATAAAGTCGGAAAACACCCTTGATGGGATGTCAGATCATTGCAGTTTCAACACATGCAGACCCAAAAGTATAACAATTGGTGCAATTAGACCACAGAATACGTTGCTGATTAGTGAGTCAATTTTGTTCTTTCCATTCCTCAGATGTTATGCGTTTGTTTTTAGTTATTTAGCAGAAGCTTTTATTCAAAGTGACATACAACTGAGAAAGCAGGGTCAGCCAGTTCTACAAGCATTTCAGATTAAGGGTCTTGCTGAAGGGCCCAATGGTGAAATCACTCTGACAAGCCAGGGACTTGACCTGGCAACCTTCTGATCAGGCACAGTGTCCTAACCCACAGAGCTACATACTGCTACTCTGTTATACACAATGTAGTGATGTTTTATGGCAGCTGATTTTGAATTTCTGAGAGTGACAGACTATGAATTGTCCAAGAGGGTCACAATCTACAGATTCTCTTGGCCTTGGAACAAACGGAACAAACCCAGCTCTGGTTATTGTCTTCATGCTACTTCCAGTCTTATCCTGTGCTACATTTACAGACACTGCCTATGTGTCTGTGTCCATAGTAAATGTCATCCTGCACCATAGGCCAAGGCCTGCATCTACCCCAAAGGCCACTTGCCTAAGAATCTCCACATAAACAATCCTCACCTGAGCGCCTCCAAGCCAGCCTCCCTCTGCTGCTTCAGGTGGGCCAGCTTAGCATTCTCTTCCTTAAAGCGTTCGATCTCAATCTCCAGCTCTACCAGACGTTCCCTCAGCTGTCGTGACAAGGGATTAGGCCCTATGTGGGGACAGGAATGCTTACATTTAGAGGAAAGACAAATAAATATGAAGGACATGCGGGCAATGGGGGAAGTGCATAGAGAGGACCCCCAAATTACTCACAACACTGGAAAAGAGCGAGCATGTTATACTCAATACTGCTGGTTTCACAGAAAATTTACAAATCTTATTTCTGAATTATTCTGATGCATTTTTCTTTTTGGACTGAAGAAAATTAGTTTTGAAATGCATCATTTTAGGTCAAACTGCATTGTGTGCGTGTGTTAATGAGGAAAAATACCAGGAGTTTGACCCTGCTGGTGCTCAGTATGACAGTAAATTTCCCATTAACTTATTTACCTATTAACGCCACAATAACTGCTTGGGTTTTTCATAGGCCTGACTATAATGACTGACGGATATGGCCAATCCATGGCATGATGCCTCACCTGCCACCTGCTCAGCCACTGCCGTTGGAGGCTCCACAGCTGCTGCTGGGCCAGGCTTCACCTTGGGCTTTACAGAGGGGAACAGTTTAGCTACCAGCTGGGAAGTCGGGGGAGGTGATGAAACCTGGTCTCCCTCTTTGGGGTACAAGCCCCGCTCCTCCCCCTTCACAGCAGCGACCTTCCTCTTAAGTGCCCCAGCCGAAGGGACATGGCTTATGGCTCCTATGCTGACACAGTCTGAATCTCCCATTCTGGTTTCATTATCATCATCATCATCATCATCTCCAGCAGTTTCTTCCTCTTCCTCCAAGTCTCCAGCTTCCTCCACATCATTCCACGTGTCGCCATCGTCAAACACAATGTGGCCTACAGTCCTAGCCTCTCCGTTCTCAGTGAGGATTGCACCTGCATGCTGATTGAATTCAACCTCACAGCTCTCCTTTCCTTTATTGTGATCTAAGTCGGTGTCTCTGTCCTGGTAAGACATCCTGTCATACAGGGCACCAGAAGGTACCGGAAAGGAGAGATGTCCATGCAATGCTGGCTCAGCTGGGGATACTACCTCCCGGACAGTGTCATCTGGGTCCCCTAATTCCAAGCTACTGTGACTTGATGCTCTGGTGGCATCCGTGTTTGTCAAGGCCTGCACCTCCTTCACTTTGAGGTTATCACTCTTCGTCTGCCCTGTCGTTCCAGGCTTTAGCCTGACTGCACCTGTGCAAACGGGTGGGCGACATCCTGTTCCAGCAGACTGGCTCCTTTCCAGGCTCTTGATAGGAGTAGAGGATAGCCGGCGGTTGTGGTGGCCTCCTCTGCTCTGGCGGTCGAGCTGCAGCACCTTCATGACGAAGGAGGAATTGCTGGAGAAGGACAGCTCCTCAGCAGCCTGCTCCAGCAGCTCAAACTCACCTAGCTCCGCATTCTCCTGCAGCTTCTCCGAGTCCCAGCGCTCCAGCTTACCCTGGAAGGACAGCTCAAAGGACTCTGGTGGGGGTTGGGATGCTCTGGGTGTAGGCCTCATCTGCATCTGCCTCTGGACTCCACTCATCTCCTCCCCACTCATGTACTTTGTTACCAGCACAGCCTTTGATGGCGGAGGACGAGAAAGCGGAACTAGCCTTCTGCCTTGCATTCCGCTGCTAGTCGTCTCTTTTCCATTGTGCTCTTGTGTTTCCCCAGCCTTAGACCTCCCCAAATCTGGAGCCACTATGTTCTGCCTTTGATTTCTGCCGAGGACCCTGGTTTGTGGTTGGACAGCACCCTTTGTCTGCGGTCTTCGGAGTTCCTGGCCCACAGGCTGGTGCTCTGGGCGGTTCTCTTTGTTCAGGGCAGTAGTCTTGCGCTGGATGGCAGGGCGCTGGGAAACACTGTTTTTCTGAATGTTTCTGCTGGGTCCTGTATCACTGGAAGTGCTGGACTTAGGGGGCACGTGGGTGACAGCATCCTTATCTCTCCTTTTTGGGATGGCAGCTTTTCCCCTAGTGAAGCGAGCAAGGCCCTCCCCCCGCCGTAGAAAGGTTCTCTTTAGGGGGCCTTTTACTTCCACTGTAGTCTAGGGAAACAAATACAGAAAAACAGCAAATCACTTATTCACAAATTATTCATACTCCAAACTGCTCAGGCCATCTTCATATATAGTGACAACACAAACTGGATAAAGAATGCTGGATAAAGTCTGTTTAGCTGCATGAGGTTCACTGCTGGTCTAATTCCACTGAAGCAAACTTAACACAAGTACAGACCTGCCCCAGCTGGACAACCTTCATCCTCTGCTCCTCCAGCTGCAGTTGCTCTTCTAGAAGCTCCTCAAACGTCTGCTTCTTGCTCCCAACCCCTGGTTTGATGGGCCTGTGCCATTTCAGCGAGTAGAAGCAAAATTACAAAACAGCAAGATTCAACAGCAGTTGCTAACCTGCTAAAGCAGTATAACATACTAGAGATGCAATGATCCGATATTTGGATTGGTATCGGCACCGATCCAGACCTATTTAATGGATCAGGTATCAGCCATACATGACCGATCCAACTCCGATGTAGTTTTTGGCAGTATGTAAAAACATGCCTCCTATTTTGTGTTAAATATATTTCAACAATTATTCGCATGGCATGTGACTGCTGTGACATCATGTGCATAGCCTCTGCAGTAGGAGGAGCATAAAAATATCAGATAAGATGGTGATGATCTGGAAGCATTTTATGCTTTTTACAGCAAATAGTAGCACGGCGATTTACAATCTTTGAAAAAGTTTTGAGAGGTGGAAGTAGTGTTTAGTGGAAAATCCCACTAAATAAAGTATATGCAATTGTGCAAAACAGTACGAGTAATATGAAAAAAGCAATGGATGATTTGGGAGTTACTGGTTTGGGCTGTTATGTGCACTTGCCACAGCTTGTGATACATGAGGGGCTGCTATCGCAACAAAGTGTTATCACAATCGCTGTTGCCAGTGGGAGGAAAATTGTGGGGCATTTTATGCATTCATCACTTGTGTATCCTCACTTGGAAGATATTGAAATTGAACTGCAAAATGGCTCAAACACACTTAATACAACATGTACAAACGAGGCTTAACAGTCTGTTGTGTATATTTCTAGTACCCTATTTAAAGATTTTTTGGCATACATTTTTTCATCTGCATTTACTAGTTTAAAAACATTAGTAATATACAAAGTATAAATATAAACTCAGTGACAAAAAAAGTTAAGCATCCAGACAGAGTGGCGGAAATAAAATAAATCTGCACGTGGTGAAAGGTCAAGTGACTGTATCGCAATGATTATAGTATCAGATCAAACGGACAACAGAATTGGCAGTGGGGTGGGGCACCTCCCCGGGCCTGGATACGGTGCAGAAGGGAGTCGTACAGCTGTAATATCCTCTCCTGCGGAAGGTCGGCCCACAGCTGTTGTAACTGGCCCTCGAGATCCTGCAGATTGGCACTGGGTCTGATTCCCCTTTGATTGGGTAAAGATTGCAGGACCTGTCTGGCCACGGAAGGACCCCAACATGACGTAGGCAGTCCATAGACACATGTGCTGTGTGTCAACGGGCATTGTTTTGTTAAAAGACTGTACCAGGGTGCTGTCTCAGGATGGGCAAGACATGCGGATGCAGGGTGTCACTGACGTAGCGCTGTGCCATCAGAGCCCCCGAATCACTACCAGAGATGACCTGAAGTCATACCCTATGGCTCCCCACACCGTGATGTCATACCCTATGGCTCCCCACACCATGATGTCATACCCTATGGCTCCCCACACCATGATGTCATACCCTATGGCTGACCACACCGTGATGTCATACACTATGGCTCCCCACACCATGATGTCATACCCTATGGCTCCCCACACCATGATGTCATACCCTATGGCTGACCACACCGTGATGTCATACACTATGGCTCCCCACACCATGATGTCATACCCTATGGCTCCCCACACCATGATGTCATACCCTATGGCTGACCACACCGTGATGTCATACACTATGGCTCCCCACACCATGATGTCATACCCTATGGCTCCCCACACCATGATGCCAGGAGAAACACCAGTATGTCTCTCCACAACATTGGCAGGACTGGTCCTCTCCTCTTGGCACCGCCATATGCGCACACAACGGTCATCCGTGGTAATGCAGAACCAATATTCAACGCTGAACATGGTACGACGCCACTTGTCATCAGTCCATGCCTCCTGCTTATGGCAGCACTCCAAACACAGCCGTGTCTGCGCTGGTGTTACTGGCAGCCTACACATGGGACGGTGAACCCATAGTCCGGCAGGTGCCAGTTGTCGAGACACGGTGCAGGATGACATGGGGTGTTGTAGAGAGTCCAATACCTGTGTCCAGGTGGCAGGCCCAGATGTCATGGGGTTCTGTAATGCCAGGCACATAATACGACGATCCTCCCTTGCTGTGGTCTGTCTTGAGAGACCAGAATCTTCACGACGTGTGTGGGTGCCCTCACGTGCCCGGTTCCAACATCGGGCGACTGTGACATCTGCATGCCCTACATGCCAGGCAATTGCTCGATACGACCAGCCAGCCCACAATGTGACCCCTATCAAACTCCGTCAAGTGCTGGTAATGATGTTTAATGTGTCTACGAGGCATCCTGTGTCTGGTGACTAGACGTGCCAGCTCCTAGTAAATCAAATCATTCACATACCCATCGTTGGTCTGCACGTGTACCAAATTACATCCAAATTGGACCATTACTTCTGGGTGCTTAACTCCTTTTGTCACTCAATGTATATTATATTAAAATATTAAAGTAAATAGAGCTCTTGTATCAGAATCTGTATCAGAATGGGCAGTTGTGTATCAGAATCAGATTGGAACTGAAAAAATGTGGATCAGTCCATCCGTATTATATACTCAATGGCCCATAATTGGTTACACCTGGTTCCAGAGCTGCCTCACGGGTCGGTTATACATTCTGAGAAGTCATTCTGCATACCACTGTTGCATAGAGTTGATATTTTGTGCACTTGTAGTCATACTTTCATCTTTAAAAAGATCTGGCTCTTCTCCTCTGAACTCTCTCAACAACAAGCCATTTTTAATAATTATATAATAGCCTAAGACCCTGAGCTTCATATATCTGCCCCGCTGGGCTGATGCGTTTACCTGTCTTCTGAGGGTGGGACACTCCAGTCATCTTCTCTGCCAGGGCTTGGAAGCTGGTCGTTGCTCGTAGAGGTTGTCAATTCTCGATCATCATTATCGCTTTTAGCATTTCTGTAGCTTCTGTCAGCGCTATGCTGGTCACGGCTGTAACTCTGTTCCCACACATCTGCTCCTGTTAAATTGTAACTGACTTTACAAGTGCCTTCCAAACAACGCACAGCCTGTTGTACCAGAGACCAGTGAACTTATCCAAAATTTATTGTGGACTATGCTCCAAACACTCATTCACTAAAAGCACTTTGGTTGAGAGCTACAGTTCCTAATATACGTACAAATCAGGAATATTCCTACCCAGGGTGGTATCAGAGGGTGCCTCTCCTTTTTCTGAGTACAGGCTTGTCTTTGGGTCCTGTTGGGAATGGGGGCTTTCCTGTTGCCCCACAACACCCAGGGATGCCCTACCAGGGACGGCATTTGGCTCCCACTGTAGAGACTGGACAGGCAAAAGTGGCAATCCAGGCCTGACTGCTGGCGGACTGCTTATGGCCTGAGAGGGAGTGGAAATGCCAATGGAGCCAGCCAGCAGGGCCCACTGAGAGGGCTCCGCAGTCACAGGGCCTTTTCCTGCCAGCAAAGAGGACCCTGCAAAATCTGAACAACATTAAAAACAATTGATGGACAGTCCCTATCATGTCTACAAAGACAGAAGTGGAATTACATCTGAAAAGAAACAGACATTCCTAAAGAGGTCACTGGAAATGTTTTTCCCCATTATTTAGTTAAAAGGACAGACGACACAACGCTAAGCCATATTCACCAAAAAATTACAGAACTACCTGAGGCCATGTTAAAACCAAATAAACACTGCTGAGCTTATCAGAAATCAAATGAAAATGCAGATGATTATACCCAATGAACAGATACCATATGTAAGGACACCGGAAATGACACAATGGCAGAATGTAAGCAGCAATAGCAGAATGTCTAAGCCTCTGAACTCATAAACCCAACATATAAATACACATATAAAACTAGGACATATGAAATTGCATTTTATTACCCATTCCAAAAACATTGGATCATTAAGCTCATGGTTTCTGTAACTTATGCTCACTTATACAAGCATGTAGTAGGCATTAAAGTACAGGTCGAGAGCAGCAGCATTATAATTCATTATCATCTTCCCATTGCAGTGACTTTCTTAAGCATTTATCAATCAAAGGCTCCATATCTTGAGAAATGGCACAGAGCAGCGATGCCAAACTCCAGTCCTGGGGGGGCGGCGCCCTGTGTAGCTTAATTCTTTCCCTGTTCCACCACAAATGATTCAGCTCAAGAGCTGTGTGGTAATGGGCAGAAGGAGTTGATTCAATTGAACCAGGCGTGTTAAATGAGGGGAAACCCAAAAATGTGCAGGGCTCTGACCCTCCAGGACTGGAGTTTGACATCCCTGGCATAGAGCACAAAAGTTTAACTATTCAACTCAGCATAAATGATTTGTGTTGCTGGGCACTAATATGCAAGTCATAATTGACCACAAGGAGAACACTCAGAAGTGAAAGAAGTGATCGTACCTGTACTGCTATGCTGGCCGACTGTACCCAGGAACCTCTGAGGCTCTGGCAGTAGCGGGTGGAGCTGCTCCATCTGATGGGCTTTTAGCTGCTCCTGCATGGCTCTCTGCAACTCCTTTAACTGAAATCAAATGTGACTGTGAGCTTTTACCAAACTGGCTATGTACTTAACACACTAATTTGTGTCACGGCCACATTACACACCCAATAATTTTCTAAATTAACATACTAACCCCTAGTTAGGCAAAACATATGTCTAGCCTAGAATACGACTGATTTTTTTTTTTTTTACAATGTTTTTAAATGCATTTGTGGTTACTACACATTTTTAACAGTTTGACAGTTGAAGATTAGACTCATTAGAAGGGATAGTTACTTCCTCTAGTTTCTGTGCTATCGGACAATCGCTGGTCTTCCTGTCAGCCACATCCAAGCACACCCTATCCTCGGCGATCCCGAGTGTGTCCAGCAGCTTCATTTTCCCCTTCTGGTCCGGGTCTCTAGTGTCGGCCAGCACCAGAGAATCAAGGCTTATGCTGCTGCTGCTGTTTGACGCGGGAAGGGGGACGAACTGCGAGGCGAAGGAATCGTCCCAACTGTCCCTCGGTGAGCCGGCTCCGTCCAGAGAAGGACTCAGAATGACTCCGGCCCGGTGCCTGCTCGGCATCCAGCGGGCGAGGATGCTGATTTCCGACGGCTGCATGCCAGCTGAAGATGACATGACGGCTTACCCTCTCGTACGTTAATCCTGGTTAGGTGGATTTAGAAACCATAGACACAGCAGTCAGTAACCTCTAACTTCAAATGGCCCTTTAATTAAAGTTGCTTACTTTCTAAAATCGGTCCACAAACAAAAGTTGACATCGCTTGAAAGACACTTCACCGCTCAGTTGTAATTCGCTGTACTAGTCGTAATGAAAACTCTCTCAGTGAGAGGAAGCCCAGCACCAGGCCAACTGTGGCATTAGCTAAACTTCCATTGTTACCTACGTTACGCATCGGTTTAAATTGTACTATATTACAAAATATTTAGCTTAAGTAATTAGGCGTGCCAATGCCTGAATAAATGGCTACAATTCACATAACACGTATCACGTACCTCTGACATCACTATAAACTGCCGTGGAGGTATTTAAAGTTGGTGTTGAAAACGGACAACATAAACTTCCAAATGTACCGCCACAACAAAACAAAGCCCGCGAGAGAGAGGAAGTTCGCGCTGACGATATGCATTATGGTTCGAGTAGTTCTTAAAATGTTAACGCGGAGGTTTGTGTTAGCTAGAGTTCGGTTTAGAACTACATATCTAAGAAGGCAATGCAATTGTACGAATGTTACACGGTGATAGTTATTGTTCACGCTTCTGTCGTGTAGCGGTACGGTCAAATGTTGTGTCTCCTCGTTCTTCTTAAACACAAAACAGCCACACGCATGCTAGCACTCATTTACAAAGGACCGTCAGCTTAAAATAAAATGGCTGCAGGGCCGGACTGCGAGGCTTGATGAGGCCAGGAATCTGGGGTAGGGTGACGATTAAATTTTCCGAGCGGTGCGAAACAATGCTGGTTCCAACCGCGACACAGCTTTTTGTTTTCAATGCGGGATGACTGAAAAATAGTGATGTTACAAGAACTGAAATCAATTTAAGGTGAAAACTTATTTTATCTGTCACCTTAAAGTACCGCGAAATGAGACACACGGGGCGGGACCATGCTGCGTGCGCATTTTGCACTACAGCATCTGTTTTGTAAAATGATCTAATTGTTTCAGAGGTCTGCTCTGAATGGCAGGCCAGAACACAGGGAAATATCCCGGTACTCCCAGTGGCCAGTTCGGGCCTGGATAGATGTGTAAGCCATTATGGAAGATGAAAGACAATTTCTATGTCCAGAATCAGTCGGCACTTCGCTGCTTAATTTAGAAAAATGCATGCGATTTTGTCTAACATTCTCGTACTAAGTTATGTGTACTTTTTATTGACGTAACGCTTGTATTCAATGGTTTAATCAAAATTAAATCATTTAAAAATACATTTCATTTAGCCTCATTTTAATTAAATAAAAACCATCATTATAAGGCAATTCAAACACGAAAATACAACATTTCTCAAGTGGTATTGAAATTTCTGCATTTTTATGAAATAACTAGAGTTTTGAGTGAAAGAAAATGCAGTGGAAAATCTTTTTTGAAAACTGAAAAATGTTGAATCTCATGAAAGTATTCTGGCATGTTAATGTGATACATACATACATACATACATACATAAATAGTCACATAGTCTAGGCAACCTAAGCACACCAGTTATGTTTACTTATTTAGCAGATCTTTTTCTCCCAAAATAACATACAAATAACCCGGATGATTCAGCCAAGCGATTTGAACCTGCAGTTTTCTAATCACATACACTAACCCACTTAGCCTCGTGCCACTAGTTAGTCCACTCTGTGTCTTTGGAAGGTGGGGGGAAACCCTCGTGGAGTGAACAGTGTGCTACCCAGCTGCGCTTAACAAATAAAAACTAAATAAAAATTGCCAACATATTAAAATTTGATAAACAGTACATCTGTAAAAACATGCAATAAATGTATATACTACAACTATTACTACTACTACTAATTCACTATGAAACAAGCTATAAAATGTGATATCATTAAGGACACAAATTTCTGTACAAGAAGAAACATCTTTTATCAAAACACGATACCATTAACAAGCAGCTGAATATGGTATATTATAAGTATGTTGTTAGTACTTTGGCAGCAGTTGTCAAATGTTATATGCTGTGATAGTTTTATAACAGTGTAGTTTTACTAACTGTAGTTGATTTACGAGTTCTAGCAGAAGCACGTAATTGGGGCATAATACTGTGTAGGCTAAGCCATGACATCAACCCACTGATATCAGGTAATTGAAGTGTAGAGTAGTGTTTACCATCTGAAATTTGATACCATAGCTGATACCATAGTACATCATTGTGGCTGTCAAAGTTAACATGCTGACATGCGTGATTAATTTTAAAAGAATAACTAATTAATTATTTTTAATCTCGTTATCACGCAGCCTACTATAGAGCAGAGCCCACCATGTGGGTGCAGTGGTGGCTCTGAGGCTAGGGCTCTGTGCTGGTAATCAGAAGGTTACTGGTATGAATGCCAGGAGTGATCCTACTCCATTGGGCCCTTGAGTAAGGCCCTTATCCTGTCATTGCTTTGTGGTGGCTATGGTGTTATGGTGCATTCGATTATTTCTCTCCAAGTTGGAACTCGGATGAAAACGTCACGAAAAACGTCACTTCCCGTTGGAAACACGCCTCGTTTATGTCAGACAGAATTTTCTTGTCCGAGTTGCCCCTGTGACGTAATTTCAACATGGGGGCTTACACGCTCAACAGTAATTCTATTTTATAAATATTTTAAAATGTTTATTTTGTTAAATGTATCAATAGTTATAAATGTAATTGCACGTGTCCGATTTAGAGAATACCATATCATAACCGCAAACAGTATCCTAGCATGAAATGTCAGATTTTTACCAATCCTGCCACTAAAGAGATGACAGAGAAATTTTAAAATGTCATGTATTAAGGGATGACAACAATGAAAATTATGCTTTTTATACCCCTCAAAGGACAAATGAACAATGAAAAAACACATTACACATTTTGCAATATTTTTTTTGGACTAAGGTAAACTGGATAACTGACAGTAACCACAGATACTGGGGAACTACTGTATTTAAGCTTATGCTGGTACCCTCAGCCATACTTAATATACAGAAATAGACTTTGATTCCCAGATGATATTCAATGGAAATTTTCAAACAAGCAGACAATACTTTTGAAAAATGAAAAAAAACTCTACTCAAACTAAAATGTTTCAAATACACGTGAGTTTTTGAACATCATTATGTTCTGTTGACAAATGTACAAAAAAAACGGCAAGTGTAATATATAAAAAAATATTTTTTAATCACAAGTAATTATTTACTTAGCTGTGCAACTCCATATTTCATATGACTGCAGATTCACAAGTAATGCATCACAACATGACCTGTTTGGCATGAAAGTGACAGTCACCTCTTCCTGCAACGGCACTAAAAAGTCACACAATTTTCGAACTATTTGTACAACAGAATGAATAATAATAATAATAATAATACATATGTCGCTTAAAAATCTCCCATATCTGAAACCACTATAACTGTACTGTCCAAAGAGCCCTAAATAAAATTAAGGGAAATGAACAATGCAGCAAAACCCTCCAAAATACATATCAATACATAATTACAATGATCCAAACTACCCATTAGAAAAACATATACAGTGTAACAATATAAAAGTATATCATTCATAAAAGTTAAAATGCTCATTTAAGTGCATATAACTACCACATGAAACATTAGCATATTAGATGAATATCCTTCAGTAATGTCGTAATGCTGCGTGACGCACCAGCATGTTAGCACTACTCCTCAGGTCTTTGTGAACATGACTACATTGCACAAAATACCATTTAGTGTACACAAATAAAGCAGTCATATGTTTTAAAATTAATCTAATTTTAAAGTATAACTCAAAATGTACACCTTCATAGTTTTATTGACAATAGTTTTGCAGAATTTAGTTTGAAAATTAATTACATTTCATTATCTTTTTAGTGTACTTTTAAGAAATTATCTGTAGTCAGACTGCATATGTTCACTGTGACAGTGAGTTGCTTGATGTTTCTTTAAGTTACTAGTGTCTGCAAACCTCTTTCCACAGTAAGCACAAACGTGTGGTTTATCTCCTGAGTGAACTTTAAGGTGCCTTTTTAAGTAGGACATAGCCTTAAAACGTTTCCCACAATGAATACATATGTTCGGTCTTTCTCCTGAATGAATTCTCATGTGTACTGTTAAGCCACTTAACTGCGTAAAACATTTTCCACACAGAGTACAAGTGTACGGTTTTTCACCAGAATGAACTCTCTTATGTACTTTTAAGTTCATAGCCTGGCTAAAACTTTTCCCACATTCAGAGCAGCTGTAAGGTTTTTCACCTGTATGAACTCTCTTGTGTACAGTTAAGCGAAATGATCTAGTAAAACTCTTTCCACATTCAGTACAAATGTATGGCCTTTCTGAGTGACAATGTCTTCTTAAGGCTGCTGCATTTTTAAAACCTCTACCACACTGAGCACAGACATTTGGTCTCTCTCCAGAATGAATTAAAACATGGTTCTTGTAGGTTGCTCGGGTGTAAAACCTCATCCCACACTCAGTGCAGTGGTATGGTTTTTCACCAGTATGAAATCTCATGTGCACTTTTAAAGAATCTGCTACTGTAAACCTTTGTCCACATTCAGAACACATATAGGGTTTTTCACCTGAGTGAATCCTCTGGTGCTTTTTCAAGTATGACCGACTTGTGAACCCCTTCCCACACTGATCACAGATGAATACTTTTTCAGTTAAATGTGTTTCTTTGTGTTTTGATAAGTAAGTGGGATTCGCAAAACTCTTACCACATTCCCTACAAGTGTGCAGCTTTTCACCAGAGTGGATTGAAATGTGGGTCTTGAATGATGATCGACTGAAAAACCTCACATCACATTCAGGGCAATGGTACGGTTTCTGACCAGAATGAACTCGCATTGTGTGAACTTTTAAGGAATCTGCCACTGCAAACTGTTTGCCACACTCTGAACAGCTATGAGGTTTCTCCCCCAAGTGAACCCTATGGTGCTTTTTCAAGTACAATGGCTTAGTGAAGCTTTTCCCACACTGATCACAGATGTGTGTTTTTTCAGATGAATGGGTTTTTTTGTGTTTTGCCAAATAGGTGGTTTTTGCAAAACTCTTTCCACACTCATTACAACTGTGAGGTTTTTCATCCAAACAAATTGCATTTTGCTCTTTAAGGCTTGAAAAGGGTGGTCCATTTTCAGAGCCTGCACTTGAATCTGATCTTTGGGAATTAAGGGTATGGTGGTGTTTCATGGTATGTGTCTCAGGTAAAATCATTCCAGACAGCATGGAAACCAAGTAATCGCCGTCTTCATGATTGTCGTTCTCACCCTGATGGGAGTCAGACAATGGTTCTTTTGCATCTTCAGTTGATATACCTCTTTCAGATCTCTCTTCCTGATTCTCCACACACCCCTCTGTCTCACTATTAGCAGCAAGCCGTCCAAAACCCCCCGTCTCATGACTTGATTCAGAGCTCACGTCTGCTGCTTCACCTTCAAAGCACTGCATAGCAATTTGCCGTCCCACCAGAACATTCTCTGAATCAACAATCCTAATTTTAACTTCTTCTGATTCCTGATGGACTCCTGATTCTATATAGTCAACAATATTTTTTTGCACTGTAGGAATATCCACTGCTTGGGAATAGAGTTCCTTTCCGCTACTTGAAATACATTTTATTTTGTTAATTACTATTTTCTCACCAATAACATGCCGTGGTTCAGTGTTTTGCTGCTGCTGAAAGTTGTCTGGATCGATAATCTCAGTTTTGATGTGTTCAAAATTTGAATATAATGCTGACTCCATGGTATCATTATTAAGATCCTGTTCCATGGAATCTAGAGTATAGTTAGAGTCACGACCATTTGACTCACACTTCATTCTGTCAACATGCAGTGCCACAACAGTATAGCTTGGGTCAGTCTTTTCCATTTTTATTTCTTCATAATTTAGACATAGCCTTGATTCCATCCCATCTATGGTGAAATTATGCATTGTGGCTGAATCCACTGTGCTGTAAAACCCCAGATGAGATTCATTTTTAACCGTTACACCCATAACACTATTTACATATTTTTCTCCAGAATGAACTTTAAGGTGCCTTTCTAAATATGATGAACGCTTAAAGCATTTCCCACAACGATTACAGATGCTTGGTTTTTTTTCTGCATGACTTTTCATGTGCCCTGTTAATCCACTCGACTGTGTAAAGCTTTTCTCACATAAGGTACAGCTGTATGGCTTCTCACCAGAATGAATTCTCATATGTATCTTTAAGTTTGCTGCCTGAGTAAAACTCTTTCCACATTCAGAACAGCCGTACGGTTTTTCATCAGAGTGAACTCTCTTATGTGTAGTTAAGCGAAATAAACGAGTAAAACCCTTTCCACATTCAGTGCAACTGTATGGTTTTTCAGCTAAATGAATTTCACAATGTCTTCGTAAAGAGGCTGCATCCTTAAAACTTTTTCCACACTGACCACAGACATTTGGTCTTTCTCCAGAATGGTTTAAAATGTGGTTCTTGTAGGTAGCTCTGGTAAAAAACCTCATTCCACATTCGGTGCACTGATATGGTTTTTCCCCAGAATGAAATCTCATGTGCACTTTTAAAGAATCTGTTGCAGTAAACCGCTGTCCGCATTCCGAACAGACATGGGGCTTTTCACCTGTGTGGACTCTCTGGTGTTTCTTCAAGTAAGCTGGATGGGTGAAACCTTTTCCACACTGTCCACAAATGTATTTTTTTTCAGTTGAATGTGTTTTCGTGTGTCTTGTTAAAGCAGCTATATTCGTAAATACCTTTCCACATTCATTGCAGCTGTGTGCTTTTTCACCTGAATAAGGGTTCCTGTCTCTCTTTGTAGTGCAAAGTCTTCCATTGCTCAAATCAATTCCATTCAAGTAAAGTTGCTGGTGCTGTTTCTTATCAAATGCATTAGTGGAATTTGTTACAAACTGCAAAGAACCTAACCAATCAGTATGAATGTCTTTCCTCTGAGATGAAGGAATGGGCTGCTCCTCTTGATGAGCTCCTTTTGATCTCTCTTTACAATCCAATTCTAGTCGTGCCTCTGATTTCTCCTCTATAAATCCACTGGAAACTACTATATCTCCACTTGATTCAGATTTTATTTGGTCGACTGTAATTTCAACCCCATTAGTGCACTGAGAGTCATTGTACAGTGATGGACAAACAGAATCTGGACCAGTCCCTTTCTCTGTTTGATGATACTCCAGGCAAACTCCCAATCCCATCTTCTCAGTACCGGGATTCTGCATAGCAGCAATATCCCCTGTATGGGTGCAGCCCAGATCAGATTCATTTTTAACACACAAGGCCATGATTCCTCACTTTGCACGCCAGGATGTCAAGTGTAACATGCTCAGTCCCTCACTACGCTGTTCTCTGAGCTCCTCTTCCTTGTACGTTGTTTTGCTTGTGATCGTCTCTGTGAGCTGCTGTGAATATACACTGTGATTCACCTGTGATGGAGGATGATTTATTTTACATAGAGCCCCACACTCACCGGAGACTCATCAACCCACACAGCAGTGTTCAAGTCCCTGCTACTGAAGCCTATGCTGAATCAGAAAAAGGTTAGCTTTTTTTTTTTTTGACCAACGCAGTTTGTTACTTGAAGAATATTAGCAGTTTAGTACTGGTGAAGAAGAAGAAGAACAAGAAACAATTTAGCAATATCCATTAAAAAACAACAGAATACACAAATATATCCCTTTTCAAGGGCATAACTTTGGCCGGAACATTGGGGGAGTTGAGGTCTCCACCCATTACGGGGGAAACATGATTTCTGGGGGGTTGTATTAGCTGGTTTTGATTTATTGGGGGGGCTACAATCCCCCCGAAATTTACGCCCATGTCCTTTTTATTGAAAAGAGAACTTGTGACGGTCTATCCTGTGAACATTAGTTGCATTAAAAGTCATACAAATGTAACTTTATGTATAACTTTGGGGGTATTCATTCCAATTGCTTTTTGCTGTAGCTTGCAAATATGCGAATTACTATTATAATATTGAAGAAAAGTATTATATATGCTGAATATTATATATCCAATTTTAACTTTCACGTTATATAAATTGAACACGGTCTCAAACAAAGGAGCTGATTATTGTGACAGGCTTTCGAATCGTAATTTTTTAGAATTAAGTACTATTGAAAAGAGTGGTTATTGTCTCATTTATGATCCGAAGCATTTTTACTAGGTAAACGCAACGACCGTGCGTGTTAGACATTTGCTAAACTATATCTTACTAAACTTTGACAGATCTTTAGAAACAGCAAAACTTTAAAGGTATTTTTAAATGGTCAAGGCGCAATATCCAGATAATTAATATTAAGATATATTAAAATATAATTATAATTTTATTAACAAAGCATTTCAATGTGTTTTGTTTTTCTTAAAATATAACACTCAGGGAATTACATATAAAATTGTAATTTTATATGTTCAGTATTCCGTTTGCTAAAGATTGCTGAAATTTGTAAATAGCCTAACGCATATTACACCGTACGTAAATAATTTAGAAATGGTGGTACGTGACAGTTTTCTACAGTGTAGCCACGTATGGTTCTTACAAATAAAAAACGCATCTGGATAATGGACTACTGGAGCAGCGGCTTTGCACCTCCTGTAACTCATGGCATAAATGCAAAAGCCCTCAAACTGATAATGCTGCTGAAAATCTGTCCGCTTCACCATAAACATTTCCAAGTGGATTACCGTACTGATGTTTAATTTCTAACCTTAAACTAATCATTTAGATATTCATGTAGCATTTGCAGTCGGGAAATGATTTTTATAACAAAAGCATGCAAAATTTACCTTAAGAATAAAGAACGTGATCCCCTTCTTAAAAACGGTATAGGAGAACAATGTCACGACAAAAAAGACAAAATGTGCAAGTGAGCAATTACGTCCAGTACCATAAAAATTGACAAGCTTTTGTTTTACATTTGAATCGCCCGTATCCCTAGAATTAAGTGGTTTTGTAGTAATTCTGCCCGTAAACTTCCGCAGACAATATACCACAGAACGCAACTTCTTCCTCTTTATTCTGGGTAAAAGGGCGTTGATGATAACTAGGTGCATTACCGCCACCCAGCGGCGTGGAGAGTGAACTAAGAACTGGCAATGAGATGCGCTCTAACTCAGGGGTACTCAGTTATTTTGGATTCAAATTCCATCATTGACACAAAACCTGGTTTCGCCAAGCGGAGGTAGTTTATGAAACGGCAGGGGGGATCAATCGCATGACCCGTTTTGCTCTCTAACTGAATATACACTGGTTCTGTATGTATGGTCATCCATTCATACATCCATGTCCACTGTAGGACACACATACAGTACAGTAGATACTTCCTCGTTAAAGTACAATAAAACCTTACTCAACGGGGCTCCGTATTATAGGATTGGACATTTTAAGGGATTAACGATGCTTGATATAATCAAGCAGTTCATCACATTACAATATAATCGCCACACCAGCAGATGACATGAACACAGCACAACAGAAACAGAACAGAAAGAAACACACAGCAGCCCATCATTAAAATGATAAAAGGAAATGAAATGTTTTGTATTTTGAATCATTATATCCTTTTATATCCTTAGCAGTCGGTATATCGTGTGTAATGCTGTTTTCTTAAGACTGGATTATTTTCATCTGAAGTTTAATGTAAAATTATAAAAAGTAACACATGCATGCTTTGAAAACTCCACCTGGCCTCTTGAGCAAAGAGGATGAAAAAATGGTATAAAACTTTAAATAATATACATTTTCTCTCTGTGCTATTTGGACCAATTTACCTGTCTGCAAATACCACTGTCAGGTATGACGACCAGCAAAGGAGGACACTTGCGCAGATACAGGATAGAATAGTGGAGTTTATTCAGGAGCAATCCAAGCCATAGTCCACAGTCCGAGGTCAAACCAGCGAATGCCAAAACAGGATCCAAATCACAAACGAAGCCATGGTCGAAGGACTTGTGAGGATCGGGCGATGAGCGTTGGACAGAAGGAGGGCGAGAAGGAATCGGGATTCAGGCGATGGGCGTAATCAGGCAAGAAGGACTGGACGGTCTCGTGGTCTGAATACCGACCGGCGGCCAGAACTGAGATATGGCAGAACTGAGATACAGCAGAACTGAAATATAGCAAAAAGCTCGAAATCCGGAAAAATCAGGAAGATCTCGCGTCTTAAGATGAACTAAAATAGACTCCACTGATAAGAACAATTAGAATCAGCTGTGAGGGCATAGCTACCCAAAACCGGAAAAAACCGACGCAGACACACGTAACCTGGGCGGGCACCGTATTCAGGAGGGTCAGACCGGTCGGGGTTTCCCTGGAGGCGTGGGCTTCGTGACATCATCCGGGGATCCCTAGGGTTGATCGGTCAGTCACAGCCCGCCCAAACCCAATAGAATGCTTTAACTCCTCAGAGTTAACTTACCTGTTTAAGCTAACTGATTAACAAGAAATTAAACCAGTCAAACACATCATTATCGATTGGAATAGAGTCCCAAACTTTAATGACAAATTTATAGTTCACTACTTCAGGTTTTCACCTCCAACACTAGTTCAAATATCATTCACAATTAGGACACCTTAGACAAAAAACCAAGCCAGCACCCAATGACAGCAAAGTTAAGCCAGTACCAAGAATGATAATACACTAAATTAAGATGGATTTAAAAAATACAATATTGAATGTGGACAAGAAAATTTAGGCTGTAAAATTCAAATCAAGGTCGGGTCGCGGGGGCAGCAGTCTCAGCAGAGAAACCCAGACTTCCCTCTCCCCGGCCACTTCCTCCAGCTCCTCCGGGGGAATCGCGAGGCGTTCCAAAGCCAGCCGAGAGACATAGTCTCTCCAGCGTGCCCTGGGTCTTCCCCGGGGCCTCCTCCCAGTGGCAATAATATCAAACGTAAATTATAGAACTGTACCGAGTAAAAAGTAAAAGTGAAATCTCCCTTCTTCGTGAAATAATCGGTAAAATGCCTATAATTTTCGTCCCCTAACTGTACTGGTTTTCTGTAAGACTGCAAGCAAAAGAAAACAGTTGAAAGGGACCCACTGGGTGATGCTTAATGCGTGTGCTCAAGTGGTATGAATGCTTAATGAAATACATGCCAGTCATCATTAGATGTATGATACAGACAAAATCCATGCAAAACCAGCAACAAACAGAAAAGCATTTAGGTTCTTTATGAAAATATAAAGACTTATAAACTTAAAAAAAGAAGAAAAGTATGACAATATCGTAATATGTATATAGGTAAAATAAGTATTTATTGATAGATTAACAAATTAAACAGTTACAAGTTCATGATTATCCTTTGTGAAAATTTAATAATTCTAATTCTATCTTCATCTGTGGAAGAGGTGATCACTGTTTACAAAAAGCTAGTGCATGTCACTTACACAGAAAAACATTCTGAATGAAGCAGCCAAAAATATTTGAAATATAAATTTAAGTTTCACAAATTTCTAGTCCCTGTTTACATAACAGTATGTACGATGCATGTTTTCATTTTCTTTTCTTTAAGAGTTAAAGCCTAAAATCTCTGTTTTTACTACATCACCTTTGTCCATTGAATGGATTCTTTCTTGTTTTTTTAAACTACTAGTGTCGGAAAATTTCTTTCCATACACAGTGCAACCATGAGGTCTTTTCCCCGAATTCACTTTAAGATGTCTTCTAAAACACATCGGTAAAACATTTTTTTCACGTCTTTTTAAGTTACTAATGTCAGAAAATTTCTTTCCTCATACTGTACAAGTGAACGGTTTTTCACCAGAATGAATCCGTTTGTGCACTGTTAGGTGAATTGCTCGAGTAAAACTCTTACCACATTCAGTACAAATATAAGGTTGCATCCTTAAAACTCTTTCTACATTTGCGACAGATATTTGACCTTTCTCCAGAATGCTTTAACAGGTGTTTTTTAAAAGTTGCTCAGGTATAAAACCATGTTACGCTCAGCGCACTAATATGGTTTTTCACCTGAATGGAAACTCATGTGAACTTTTAAGGAATAAGCTACAGTAAACCTCTGTCCACACACAGAACAAATGTGGGGCTTTTCACCTGAGTGAACTCTTTGGTGTTTCTTTAAGTAGAATTTGGTTGTAAATCCTTTTCCACACTGGTCACAAATGTATGTTTTGTCCATTAAATGGGTCTCTTTGTGTCTTGCCAAATGGGTCCGATTTGCAAAGGTCTTCCCACATTCATTACAACTGCATATTTTCACTTGAATGTGTTCTGTGGTGGATATTAAAGTCAGAATGGCTTTTAAAACGCTTTCCACAATCCAAAGAACCATGCTTATTCATATTTGAGTTATCCTGCTGGTGCTGCTCTATTTGGAATGAGTCTACACAAACACTTTCTTGATTAGTGTGATAATTTCTGGAAAATCACAATGACCCAGTGTCTAGTTAATAAATCCCTTTTAAATCTCTTTCCGTCATCCACTTTACACAGTTCAGTCTAAGAATTTATTGTAAACTCAATGAAATCTGATAAGCCATCACGAAGTTCAGACTTCACACCTGTTATTTTGTCAACATCACCAAACTTTGACTTAACCTTATGTCTCACCTGGTCATACCCTGGATCAATTGTTTCAATTTTAATATGCTCAGATTTGATTTGTCTTGCATTTGGAAAGACTTCATCAATATCAGCATTCTGTATGATGGTTGTATTTGCTGTGTTGACACAATCCAAATCAGATTCAGTCTTACCAGTCATTAACAATCTGCCTTGTGATTTTTCACCAAAATTAACTTTAAGGTGTCTTTTTAAGTAAGACATACACTTGAAATGTTTCCCACACTGGTCACACTTGCTTGGTTTTTCTTCTGAATGAGTTCTCATATGTACTGTTAATCCGCTTCCTTGTGCAAAACTTTTCTCACACAATGTGCAACTATATGGTTTCTCACCAGAATGAATTCTCATATGCATATTTAAGTGTGTTCTGTTAGTAAAACTCTTTCCACATTCAGTACAGCTGTATGGTTTTTCCCCAGAGTGAACTCTCTTGTGTACAGTTAAGTGGAATAACGTGGTAAAACTCTTTCCACATTCACTACAGCTGTAAGGTTTCTCAGAGTGACAATGTCTTCGTAAAGAGACTGCATTCTTAAAACTCTTTCCACACTGACCACAGACATTTGGTCTTTCTCCAGAATGGTTTAAAATGTGGTTCTTGTAGGTTGCTCGGGTAAAAAACCTCATTTCACATTCGGTGCACTGATATGGTTTTTCCCCAGAATGAAATCTCATGTGGACCTTTAAAGATTCTGCTACAGTAAACCTCTGTCCACATTCCGAACAGACATGGGGCTTTTCACCAGTGTGAACACTCTGGTGTTTCTTCAAATACTCAGAACGGGTGAAACCTTTTCCACACTGTCCACAGATGTATTTTTTTTCAGCTGAATGCATTTTCATGTGTCTTCTTAAGGCAGCTACATTTGAAAATACCTTTCCACATTTATTGCAACTGTATGTTTTTTCACTTGAATAAGGGTTACTGTCTGTCCTAGTAGTCAGAAGTCTTCCATTGCTCAATTCAATTCCATTCCTCTGAGATGAAGGAATGGGCTGCTCCTCTTGAAGAGCTCTGTTTGATCCCTCTTTACAATCCCATTCTAGTCGTGCCTCTGATTTCTCCTCTACAAATTCATTGGAAACTACTATATCTCCACTTGATTCAGACTTTATTTGGTCGACTGTAATTTCAACCCCATTAGTGCACTGAGAGTCATTGTATTGTGATGGACAAACAGAATCTGGACTAGTCCCTTTCTCTGTTTGATGATACTCCAGGCAAACTCCCAATCCCATCTTCTCAGTACCGGGATTCTGCATAGCAGCAATATCCCCTGTATGGGTGCAGCTCAGATCAGATTAATTTTTAACACACGAGGCCATGATTCCTCACTTCGCAGGCCAGGACGTCAAGTGTAACATGCTCAGTCCCTCACTACGCTGTTCTCTGAGCTCCTCTTCCTTGTACGTTGTTTTGCTTGTGATCGTCTCTGTGAGCTGCTGTGAATATACACTGTGATTCACCTGTGATGGAGGATGAATCCATTTACATAGAGCCCCACACTCACCGGAGACTCATCAACCCACACAGCAGTGTTCAAGTCCCTGTTATTGAAGCCTGAATCAGAAAAAGGTTAGCTTTTTCATCATCAAACAAACGTAATTAGTTACTTGAAGAATATTAGAGGTTACTACTGGTGAAGAAGAAGATTAAATAATCTAGCAATATCCATTTAAAAACAACAGAATACCAAAATATATCCCTGTTATTAAAAAAAGGAAACTTGTGACTATCTTTCCTGTGAACATTAGCTACATTAAGTGTCACATAAATGTAATTATTCATGTATCACTTAATTTGGAGGTATTCATTCCAACTGCATTTTGCTATAGCTTGTAAGTATGCAAATTACTATTAAGATATTGAAGAAAAACCTTATATATACTGAACGATTGAATCCAATTTTAACATTCACATTATATAAACTAAACAGTCGTAACTGATTATTAGTTAGTATTGTGAGTCACTAGCTTTAGAATCGTCATTTTTTAGAATGAAGTCAAATTGAAAAGAAAGGTTTATTTATGATCCGAAGTATTTTTACTCAGTAAACACAACGACCATGGATATTAAACATTTTGAAATTCCTATGCGCTCACTAGAAGCTCAGTTGATACAGTAATGTATCTTACTAAACTGTGACAGATCTTTACCACTAAACTTTAAAGGTACCTTTAAAATGGTCAAGGCGCAATATCCATGTAACAATTAATATTAGGATATATTTAAATACAATTATTTTCATTGTTTTAACACAGCATTTCAATGTTGAAAACTTCTTGATCATGTCCAATTTTAATAATTCAAAAGTGTTGTTGTTCATAAAATATAAAACTCAGGACATCATATATAAAATTGTTAAATATTTTCAGTAACGTGTTTGCTTAGATTGGCAGAAATTTGGAAATAACGCATATTACACGGTATAATTTAGGTGGTACGTGACAGTTTTCTACGGAGTGTAGCCACGTATGGTTCTTACAAATAAAAAGCGCATCTGGATACTGGAGCAGGGGGTTTGCACCTCCTGTAACTCATGGCATACTGTAAATGCAAAAGCCCTCAAACTGATAATGCTGCTGAAAATCTGTCCGCTTCACCGTAAACATTTCCAAGTGGATTCCCAGACTGATGGTTAATTTTTAACCTTAAACTAATCATTTAGATAGTCACGTAGCATTTGCAGTCGGGAAAAGAGTTAAATAACAAAAACATGCAAAATTTACCTTAAGGTATCCTGCCTATAAACTTCCGCAGAAAATATACCCCAGATCCTAATTTCTTCCTCACTATTCAGGGTACGATGCGCTGATGATAACTAGGTGCATTACCGCCACCCAGCGGCCTGGAGAGTGAACTAAGAACTGGCAATGAGCTGCACTCTAACTCAGGGGTACTCAGTTACTTTACCCTGAGATTCAAATTCCATCATTGACAAAAAATCATGGTCCCCTCACTAGATTTCGCCAACAGGAGGTGGTTTGTGAAACGGGAGGGGGGATCAATCGCATGACCCGTCCTGCCCTCTAACTGAGTATACACTGGTTCTTTTTGTATGGTCATCCATTCATGCATCTATTCCTTTTATAATGTCCATTGTAGGACACACATAGATACTTCCTCAATAAAGTACAATAAAACTTTATAAAAAGGTAGGGCCGGACATTTAAAGGATTTACGAAGCTTGATATGATCTTGCAGTTCATTATATTACAATATAATCGCCAGACCAGATGACATGAACACACAGCACAATAGAAACAGAACAGAAACAATCACACTACAGACCATCACTGAAAGATAAAAGGAAACAGAAAGCTGATATTTTGCATCATTATCTCTCTATAAGGTGGCAGGATGATGCAGTAGTTGCACTGTTGCCTCACACCTCTGTGACCTGGGTAGGAGTCTCTGCCAGGGTTCCATGTGTGTGGAGTTTTCATGTTCTCCTCATGCTGTCGTGGGGTTTTCTCAGGGTGGTTTGGTTTCCCCCAACTCTCTAAAAACATGCTGAGGCTGAATGCAGTTAGAAAATTGCCCATAGGTGTGCGTGTGTGCCCTGTGATGGGTTGGTGCCCCATCCTGGGCTGTTCCCTGCCTTGCGCCTGTAGCCTCTGATATAAGCCCCCTGTGACCCTAAACATGATAAGTGCTTTCAGAAAATGGATGGATGGATGGAAATCCTTCTTACCCCCCCCACCCCCTCAGCCCCCAGCCCCCGCATATGGCGCCCCTGATTATGTGTAATGCTGTCTTCTGAGTACTGTGGATTATATTCATCTGAAGTTTAATGTAAATTTATAAAAAGTAACACATGCATGTTTTGAAAACTCTACATGGCCTCTTGAGCAATGAGGAGGAAAAAATGGTATAAAACTTTAAATAATATATATTTTCTCTCTGTGCTGTTTGGACCAATTTATATGTCTGTAAATGCCACTGTCAGGTATGACGACCAGCAAAGGAGGACACTTGCATGGATCCAGGGTAGAATAGTAGAGTTTATTCAGGAGCAATCAAAGCCATAGTCCAGAACCTGAGTCTAAACCAGTGAATGCCAAAACAGGATCCAAATCACAAATGAAGTCGTGGTCGAGAGACATGCGAGTGTAAGGTGATGAGTGTCGGACAGTTGGAGGGCGAGAGAGAATCAGGACTCAGGCGATGGACAAAAGGCAGGGTCAGGAAACGGGCAGGCAGGTACTGAGATATAGGAAAACACTCAAACTCCAGAAAAATCAGGAAGTTCTTGCATCAGAGCACATCAGATGAACTAAAATACTTTCCACTCATGAGAACAATTAGAATAAGGTGTCAGGGCGTAGCTACCAAAAACCAGAAAAATACCAATGCAGACACACGTAACCTGGGCGGGCACCATATTCAGGAGGGTCACACCGATCGGGGCTTCCCTAGGGGTGTTGGCTTCGTGACATCATCCGGGGAACCCCAGGGTTGATCCATGTGTCACATCATGGGCAAAGACGAAGGCGAAGGCAGGCATGGGGAAAATCGAAAAGGGCTTTATTAAACAAAACTATAAGCAAGGAAAAAGGAAAGGGATCACAGGGAGTCAAAATGGGGTAGGATCAGACCCGGGCACACTGGGGAGCTCAAGACAGGGAGGCCCTATATATACCACTAACGAGGGAGCAGACAAGAGGCACCTGGGGTGATCCACACAGAGGCTGTAACAAGAGGAAAGATTAAACAAGTAACAGGTGTGGCTCAAATGAGCGGAGAGAACAAAGGGGAAAGGAATGCAGGGCGTGACACCTCATATAATGCTTTAACACCTCAGAGATTACTTACCTTTTCATGTTAACAGAAAATGAAACAGTCAAACACATGATTACAGTCCCAGACATTAATGACAAATTTTCAGTTCACCACTAAAGGTTTTCACCTCCAACACTAGTTCAAATATTATTCACAAGTAAGACACCTTAGGCAAAAAACCAAGCCAGTACCCAATGACAACAAAGTTAAGTCAGTACTAAGAATGATAATACACTAAATTAAGATGAATTAAAAAAAATAATAATAATAATAATAATAAAAAAAATAAAATACTGAATGATGACAAGAAAGTTTAGGTCTTAAAAATTTCAAAAATCAAAAGTTCAAAAATGCAAATTGATTTAAAAAGTAAATTATATACTTGCATTGAGTAAAACTTAAAAGTGACACCTCGCCTTTGAAATTATTGGTAAAAATGCCTATATTTCTCATCCCCTAACTGTACTGGGTTTCTGTAAGATTCCAGAGAGAAAAAAAAGTTGAAAGGGACTCACTGGGTGATGCTTAATGCATGTGCTCAAGTGCTTAAGTGGCATGAATGCTTAATGAAATATATACCAGTCATCATTACATGTATGATACAGACAAAATCCATGCAAAAACCTTTCTAGCAGTAAATATAAAAGTATTTAGGTTCTTTACAAAAATATAAAGACAACATAAAAAACCAAAGAACAAAAGTAAGGACAATATTAAAAAATGTATATAGGTAAAATAGGTATTTATTGATAGATTAACAAATTAAACAGTTACAAGTTCATGATTATGCTTTGTGAGAATTTTATAATTGTAATTCCACCTTGGTCACTGTTTACAAAAGGCTAGTGGACTTCACTTACACAGAAAACATTTTCAATAAAGTACACAAAAATACTTGAACATATTTCAAATGTGATAAATTTAAGTTTTACAAATTTCTAGTCCCCATTTACAACACAGTATGTGTGATGCATGTTTTCATTTTCTTTTCTTCAAGAGTTCAGGTCTAAAATCTGTTTTTACTATAGCACCTTTGTCAATTGAATGGATTCTCTCGTGTTTTCTTAAGTTACTAGTGCTAGAAAATTTCTTTCCGCACACAGTGCAACCATGAGATCTTTCCCCCAAGTTCACTTTAAGGTGTCTTCTTAAATATGACACATCAGTAAAACATTTTTTCACATGTTTTTTTAAGTTACTAATGTCAGAAAAACTCTTTCCACATACTGTACAAGTGAACGGTTTCTCACCAGAATGAATCCTTTTGTGCACTGTTAGGTGAATCGCTCGAGTAAAACTCTTACCACATTCAGTACAAATGTAAGGTCTCTCAGAGTGACAATGTTGTCTTAAGGATGCAGCATCCTTAAAACTCTTCCCACATTTACCACAGATATTTGACCTTTCTCCAGAATGCTTTAACAAGTGTTTTTTAAAAGTTGCTCGGGTATAAAATCTCATGTCACACTCAGCACACTGATACGGTTTTTCACCTGAATGGAATCTCATGTGAACTTTTAAGGAATAAGCTACAGTAAACCTCTGTCCACACTCAGAACAAATGTGGGGCTTTTCACCTGAGTGAACCCTCTGGTGTTTCTTTAAGTAGAATCTGGTTGTAAATCCTTTTCCACACTGGTCACAAATGTATGTTTTTTCCGTTAAATGAGTTTCTTTGTGTCTTGCCAAATGGGTCCGATTTGCAAAGGTCTTCCCACATTCATTACAACTGTGGATTTTTTCACGTGAATTAGTTTTTTTGTGTATTTTTAAGCTAGAAGGGCTTTTAAAACTCTTTCCACAATCCAAACAACCATGCTTATTCATATTTAAGTTATCCCGCTGGTGTTGTTCTATTTGTAATGAGTCAACACAATCGCTTTTTTGATTACTGTGATCATCTCTGGAAAATGAGACCTGCTTGGTGTCTGAATTTAACTGTGACTCAACATTATGTCTCACCTGGTCATAGCCTGGATCAACTGTTTCAGGTTTGATTTGCTCAGATTCCCAACATTCTTCTAATCCCACGTTGATAGTATGGAAATCCTGCATTGCACCTGAATTTTCTGTGTGCTTGAAAATTGCTCGACATCCTCTTGACTCAAGTTTGGCTTCAGTAAATATCTCACTGTCGATGCACTGTGTATTGGAGTCTTCTGCCATCTGAACATAATCTGGATCAATATGCTCAGATTTGATTTGTCTTGCATTCGGATAGACTTCATCAATATCTGCATTCTGTATGACGATTGTATATGCTGTATTGGCACAATCTGAATCAGATTTAGTCTTACCAGTCATTAACAATCTGCCTTGTGATTTTTTACGAAAATGAACTTTAAGGTGTCTTTTTAAGTAAGACATACACTTGAAATGTTTCCCACACTGGTCACACTTGCTTGGTTTTTCTTCTGAATGAGTTCTCATATGTACTGTTAATCCGCTTCCTTGTGCAAAACTTTTCTCACACAATGTGCAACTATATGGTTTCTCACCAGAATGAATTCTCATATGTATATTTAAGTGCACTGCCTGAGCGAAACTCTTTCCACATTCGGTACAGCTGTATGGTTTTTCCCCAGAGTGAACTCTCTTGTGTACTTTTAAGCTAGAAGGGCTTTTAAAATGCTTTCCACAATCCAAACAACCATATTTATTCATATTTGAATTATCCTGCTGGTGCTGCTCTATTTGGAATAAGTCGACACAGTAACTTTTTTGATTATTGTGATCATTTCTGGAAAATGACAACTGCTTGGTATCTGGAGTTAATACATCCCTTTCAAATCTCTGTTTTTCATCCTCATTACACACCTCAGTCGTAGAATTAGTTGCAAAATCAATTAAATCTGTTATGCCTTCACTAAATTCACATTTCACACCTGTTCTGTCACAATCAGCAAACTGTGACTGAACATTATGTCTCAACTGATCAGAGCCTGAATCAATATATTCAGTTTTGATTTGCTCAGAATCCAGACATCCTTCTAATCCCACCTTGACAATACTGAGATCCTGCATTGCATCTGAATTTTCTGTGTGCTTGAAAACTGCTAGACGTCCTCTTGACTCAAGTTTTGCTTCAGTAAATTTCTCACTATCGATGCATTGTGTATTGGGGTCTTCTGCCACTTGAACATAATCTGGATGAATATGCTCAGATTTGATTTGTCCTGCATTCAGATAGACTTCATCAACATTGGTACTCTGTATGATGGCTGTATATGCTGGGTTGGCACAAACTGAATCAGATTCAGTCTTAACAGTTCTTGTCAATTTGCCTTGTGATTTTTTACTAGAATGAACTTTAAGGTGTTTTTTTAAATAATAGGTACACTTAAAATGTTTCCCACAATGGTCACACATACTTGGTTTTTCTTCTGAATGAGTTCTCATATGTACTGTTAATCCGCTTCTTTGTGCAAAACTTTTCTCACACAATGTGCAACTATATGGCTTTTCACCAGAATGAATTCTCATATGCATATTTAAGTTTGTTCCGTTAGTAAAACTCTTTCCACATTCGGTACAGCTGTATGGTTTTTCCCCAGAGTGAACTCTCTTGTGTACAGTTAAGTGGAATAACGTGGTAAAACTCTTTCCACATTCACTACAGCTGTAAGGTTTCTCAGAGTGACAATGTCTTCGTAAAGAGACTGCATTCTTAAAACTTTTTCCACACTGACCACAGACATTTGGTCTTTCTCCAGAATGGTTTAAAATGTGGTTCTTGTAGGTAGCTCGGGTAAAAAACCTCATTCCACATTCGGTGCACTGATATGGTTTTTCCCCAGAATGAAATCTCATGTGCACCTTTAAAGATCCTGCTACAGTAAACCTCTGTCCACATTCCGAACAGACATGGGGCTTTTCACCAGTGTGAACACTCTGGTGTTTCTTCAAATACTCTGAACGGGTGAAACCTTTTCCACACTGTCCACAGATGTATTTTTTTTCAGCTGAATGCATTTTCATGTGTTTCGTAAAAGCAGCTACATTTGGAAATACCTTTCCACATTCATTGCAACTGTGTGTTTTTTCACCTGAATAAGGGTTACTGTCTGTCCTAGTACTCAGAAGTCTTCCATTGCTCAATTCAATTCCATTCCTCTGAGGTGAAGGAATGGGCTGCTCCTCTTGATGAGCTCTGTTTGATCCCTCTTTACAATCCCATTCTAGTCGTGCCTCTGATTTCTCCTCTACAAATTCATTGGAAACTACTATAGCTCCACTTGATTCAGACTTTATTTGGTCGACTGTAATTTCAACCCCATTAGTGCACTGAGAGTCATTGTACTGTGATGGACAAACAGAATCTGGACCAGTCCCTTTCTCTGTTTGATGATACTCCAGGCAAACTCCCAATCCCATCTTCTCAGTACCGGGATTCTGCATAGCAACAATATCCCCTGTATGGGTGCAGCTCAGATCAGATTCATTTTTAACACACGAGGCCATGATTCCTCACTTCGCAGGTCAGGACGTCAAGTGTAACATGCTCAGTCCCTCACTATGCTGTTCTCTGAGCTCCTCTTCCTTGTACGTTGCTTTGCTTGTTATTGAAAAAGGGAACTTGTGACGATCTTTCCTGTGAACATTAGTTGCATTAGAAATCACATAAATGTAATAATTTATGTATCACTTTTGGAGGTATTCATTTCAACTGCATTTTGCTATAGCTTGCAAGTATACACATTTATATATACTTAATTATTGAATCAGATTTTAACTGTCACATCATATAAACTAAACCCGGTCTCAAACAGTAGTCGTTAGCATAATGAATCGTCATTTTTTACAATGAAGTCTAAGGCTACGTTCACACTGATTTGTCTATCTTGACAGTTCACATTCATAAGTACAAGTGACCTGTATCTGACTGTAATGTGAACGCATCGGTCCTCCGAAACGTCACGCATGCGCACATTGATACGTTTTTACTCGGGTTAAAAGATGGTCGTAAAATTGGCACCTTGTGCGGCCATGAACGCTGCGCTGATTCGAGTCTGTTGCCTCTTTAAACTTTCACTTCAGGCTCTTTATTTTTCTTTGGCATTGTAGCCAAAGAAAACGATATACTGCGCTGTGCCATTTCTTTGGCAATTATTTCAAATACTACTCTATTACGATAGTTTCCTTCTAGTTTAGCTTTAACAGATTAATTTCCCCAAATATCAATTAAATCCCCACCTTCTCCATCCTTCCACTGACTTATCGCAGCTCTCCTCCATTTTTACCTTCCTGCGCTGCCGGTGCAGGCTGATGTCAGCGCATGCGTATAAGCAAAAAGCCACATGAATTCCGATCTGAACGTTCACATTCAGGTCGCATGGCCGCGAATCGGATACATATCCGATTTAGTACCACATATGAAAGTGGCACAAATCCGGTTTGAAAAGATCAGATTTGCGTGTCCACACAGCCCTGAAAAGATCAGATCTGTGTCACATTAAGGCAAAAAATCCGATTTGAGTCATGGAAAAAAATGATTATTCGCTCATTTATGATCCGAAGCATTTTTACTCCGTAAACACAACGACCGTAGATATTAAACGTTTGGAAATTCCGATGCACTAGAAGCTGAGTTGTTTGTCCAACTAATCTTACTAAACTTTGACAGATCTTTAGAAATAGCTAAACTTTAAAGGTATTTTTAAAATACCTTATGGTTTCATTATTTTAATACAGCATTTCAATTTTGAAAAATTCTTCATGATTTCAAATATTAATAATGCAAAAGTTTTCATTTTCTTATATATAATGTCCAGAATTTTACATTTAAACAATGTTAAATATTTTCAGTAACGTGTTTGCTTAAAATGGCTGAAATTTAGAAATAACGCATATTACACCGTATGTAAATAACTTAGAAATGGTGGTACGTGACAGTTTTCTACAGTGTAGCCACGTATGGTTCTTACAAATAAAAAGCGCATCTGGATACTGGAGCAGCGGATTTGCACCTCCTGTAACTCGATGGCATAAATGCAAAAGCCCTCAAACTGATAATGCCGCTGAAAATCTGTCCGCTTCACCACAAATATTTCCAAGTGAATTCCCGGATTGATACTTATTTTTAACTTTAGACTAACCACTCAGTTATTCAAGTAGCATTTGCAGTTGGTCATAGAGTTAAATAACAAAAACATGCAAAATTTACCTTAAGAATAAAGAACACGGTCTTCTTCGAAAAAAAACTGTAGAAGAATAATGTCACGACAAAAAAGCAACCCACATATACAAGTAAGCAAACTATTTCAGTGCTACAAAAAAACCAATAAGCTTGTGTTTTACATTTGAACTGCCCGTATCCCTAACATTAAGTGGCTTTGTGGTAATCCAGCCCATAGACTTCCGCAGAAAATATACCACAGAACGCAACTTCTTCCTCTTTATTTAGGGAAAAGGTCGCACGACGATAACTAGCTGCATTACCGCCACCCAGCGGCGCGGAGAGTGAACTAACAACTGATAACTCAGGGGTACTCAGTTATTTTTATCACGAGATTTAAATTCCATCACTTACACAAAATCATGGTCCCCTCGCTTTCGCCGACCAGGGGTGGTTTGTGAAACAGGATGGAGGATCAATCGCACAATCCGCCCTACTTTCTAACTGAATATACACTGGTTCTATACGTATACCCATCCATTCATACATCCATTCATTTTATCCATGTCCACTGTAGGACACACATAGATACTTCCTCGTTAAAGTACAATAAAACCTTACTCAACAGGGCTCCATATTAGGATTGGACATTTTAGGGATTAACGATGCTTGATATGATCTTGCAGTTCATTACATTACAATATAATTGCCACACCAGCAGATGACATGAACACAGCAAAACAGAAACAGAACAGAAACAAACACACTACAGTTCATCATTAAAAGATAAAGGAAACAGAAAACTGATATTTTGTACTTTGAATCATTATATCCTTTTATATCCTTAGCAGTCGGTATATCGTGTGTAATGCTGTCTTCTGAGGACTGGATTATTTTCACCTGAAGCTTAATGCAAAATTTTTGTAATAGATGCATGTTTTGAAAACTCCAGATGCATGGCCTCTTGAGCAATGAGAAGGAAAAAATAGTATAGAACTTCCAATGGTATCTGGGTCAACTATGTATTGTTATGACACGCAGGGCAGGGACAAGCAACAGTGCAGCTTCTTGCAGAAAAACCCCACAAAGAGGACTTTATTCAGGGAAGCGAAAACAGGAACTGAAACACAGACAAACAACAATGACCAAACCAGTGAGTACCGGACTAGGGAGCATTTAAATACATAAGCCATACGACAGCTGGGAGTAATTAACTACAGCGAGAGGTACACTAACAAAGAGACTGACAAACCCCAGGTAGTGGCCCTAGCTAGGAGAACCGAGAACCGAGGACAAGGCTGACAGGACATGACATGTATAAGGTTCTCAAATTAGCACAAAAAGTATTGCCACAGTTACAGTTCCCTAAAAGCCTTTTTTATGTTCATATTACTTCCATTCAAGAATAAAACCAATAATTCATTTTTATTGTGATTCATATGAATGTACCCTAGTAAAATGTCATTCAGCGTAATGCTAAGTGTTTTTTTCCAAAAAATAATATTTTAAGCCTATTTTTCCCTAAAATTATCATGATTTATTCATCCTCAGACTGGCAGAAATACACTATATTGCCAAAAGCATTGTGACACCTTCCTTTACACATACACACATGAACTTTAATGACATCCAATTCTTAATACACTTGGCTTTAATATGACCCACCCTTTGCAGCTACATCAGCTTCAACTCTTCTGGGAAGGCTGTCCACAAGATTTAGGAGTGTGTTTATGGGAATTTTTGACCATTCTGCCAAGAGAGCATTTGTGAGGTCAATGTGATGTTGGATGAGAAGGCCTGGCTTACAGTCTCCGCTCTAATTCATCCTAAAGGTGTTCTATTGGGTTGAGGTCAGGGCTCTGTGCAGGCCAGTCAAGTTCCTCCAACCAGACTCGCTCATCCATGTCCTTATGGACCTTGCTTTGTGCACTGCTGCGTAGTCATGTTGGAACCGGAAGGGTCCATCCCCAAACTGTTCCCATAAAGATGGGTGCATGAAATTGTGCAAAATGGCCTCGAATGCTGTTCTCTTGTGCCGGTCCTTGTTCTCACCTGTCCTGTGTTTCCTTGTTAGCCCTGTGTATTTAAGTACCTGATTCTGCTCTGTTCCCCGTGGAGTCATTGACTGTGTTTTTTTGTTCTGTTAGTTTACTTCATACCCCTTTTTAGTTTTGACCCCTGGTGGTTCATTTTGTTTATAGTGCTTCCAGTGTCTTCAGTTTCCTGTGGAGCCGCAAGTGGATCGTCCCCTTCTATTCCTGCCTGTACCATGCCCCGAGTCCGTGATAGAAGCCCTCGAGTTCCTGACAAAAACGATATATATTTCAAATGAGCTGACTAGATGAACTTGGATCACTTCAATATGACATAGAGAGCAAGATGGAGAGAAATGACTCATATGCAACACACATAGAGAACATGGGTTTTACTGTGCAATATAGTTGAACTATATATAACAATTAAACAGTTATAGCATAAGTGCAGTGCAAAAAAACTGCAGTGTAATTGTACAGCTGAATATGATGTGTTACCCACCCAGCTATTGTATCCTATTCTGTTGCTGACAGCAGCATGAAACCACAAAAACCTCTCTTCTTCTGGCTGGTCTTTCCTGTCTAGAAACTGGATCGGAGTTGATCGTTTGTCTGTGCCATGCAGCCCTCTGAAATACCTTACAATGTCACAAAATAGTTAAAAATGACAGTAAATATGAATGTGATATAGTATATATGAATGTAATATAGTGAATATCAATGTAATATAGTGAATATCAATGTGATATAGTGAATATCAATGTGATATAGTAAACATGAATGTAATATAGTGCAGAAAAGTATTTCAGTTCTTTACAAAAATATAAAGAGTTGTGAACTAAAAACACGAAGGATAAAAGTAATGACAATATAATAAAACGTAAGTAGGTCAAATAAGTATTTATTGATAGATTAACAAATTAAATTCTTTGTGAAAATTTTATCATTTTAATTCCACCTTCACCTGTGGAAGAGATGATCACTGTTTACTAAATGCTAGTGGACTTCACTTACACAGAAAAACAATCTGAATAAAGTACACAAAATATCTGAACAAATTTAGTTTAAGTTTTACAAATTTCTAGTTTCCATTTACATAACAGTATGTGTGATGCATGTTTTCATTTATTTTTCTTCAAGAGTTCAGGTTTTTACTATACCAGCTATTTCAATTGAATGGATTCTCTCATGTTTTTTTAAGTTACTAATGTCGGAAAATATCTTTCCACACACAGTGCAACCATGAGGTCTTTTCCCCGAGTTCACTTTAAGATGTCTTCTAAAACACATTGGTAAAACATTGGTAAAACATCTTTTCACATGTTTTTTTAAGTTACTAATGTCAGAAAATCTCTTTCCACATACTGTACAAGTGAACGGTTTCTCACCAGAATGAATCCTTTTGTGCACTGTTAGGTGAATCGCTCGAGTAAAACTCTTACCACATTCAGTACAAATGTAAGGTCTCTCAGAGTGACAATGTCGTCTTAAGGATGCAGCATCCTTAAAACTCTTCCCAGATTTGCCACAGATATTTGGCCGTTCTCCAGAATGGTTTAACAAGTGTTTTTTAAAAGTTGCTCGGGTATAAAACCTCATGTCACACTCAGCACACTGATACGGTTTTTCGCCTGAATGGAGTCTCATATGAACTTTTAAGGAATAAGCTACAGTAAACCTCTGTCCACACTCAGAACAAATGTGGGGCTTTTCACCTGAGTGAACCCTCTGGTGTTTCTTTAAGTAGAATCTGGTTGTAAATCCTTTTCCACACTGGTCACAAATGTATGTTTTTTCCGTCAAATGAGTTTCTTTGTGTCTTGCCAAATACGTCTGATTTGCAAAGGTCTTCCCACATTCATTACAACTGTGGATTTTTTCACGTGAATGAGTTTTTTTGTGTATTTTTAAGCTAGAAGGGCTTTTAAAACTCTTTCCACAATCCAAACAACCATGCTTATTCATATTTGAGTTCATGTTTGAATTTGCATATTTATCCTGCTGGTGCTGCTCTATTTGGAATAAGCCAACACAATCACTTTCTTGATTGCTGCGATCATTTCTGGAAAGTGACGGCCGATCATAGCATGAATCAATTGTTTCAGTTTTAATTTGCTCAGATTCCAGACATTCTTCTAATCCCACCTTGACAATACTGAGATCCTGCATTGCACCTGAACTTTCTATGTTGTTGAAAATTACTAGACGTCTTCTTGATTCAAATTTGGCTTCAGTAAATTTCATACTATCGATGCACTGTGTATTGGGGTCTTCTGCCACCTTAATATAATCTGGATCAATGTGCTCAAATTTGATTTGTCTTGCATTCGGATAGACTTCATCAATATCAGTATTCTGTATGATGGCTGTATATGCTGGGTTGGCACAAACCGAATCAGATTCAGTGTTACCATTCATTGACAATCTGCATGGTGATCTTTCGCGAAAATGTACTTTAAGGTGTCTTTTTAAATAAGACATACACTTAAAATGTTTCCCACAATGGTCACACTTGCTTGGTTTTTCTTCTGAATGAGTTCTCATATGTACTGTTAATCCGCTTCCTTGTGCAAAACTTTTCTCACACAATGTGCAACTATACGGCTTTTCACCAGAATGAATTCTCATATGTATCTTTAAGTTTGGTGCCTGAGCGAAACTCTTTCCACATTCGGTACAGCTGTATGGTTTTTCTCCAGAGTGAACTCTCTTGTGTACTTTTAAGTTAGAAGGGCTTTTAAAATGCTTTCCACAATCCAAACAACCATATTTATTCATATTTGAGTTATCCTGCTGGTGCTGCTCTATTTGGAATGAGCCAACACAATCACTTTTTTGAGTATCATGATAATTTCTGGAAAATGACAACTGCTTGGTATCTGAAGTTAATAAATCCCTTTCAAATCTCTGTTTTTCATCCTCATTACGCACCTTAGAATTAGTTGCAAAATCAATGAAATCTGTTACGCCTTCACTAAATTCACATTTCACACCTGTTCTGTCACAATCAGCAAACTGCAACTGAACATTATGTCTAAACTGATCAGAGCCTGGATCAATCAATTCAGTTTTGATTTGTTCAGATGCCAGACATTCTTCTAATCCCACCTTCACAATACTGAGATCCTGCATTGCATTTGAATTTTCTGTGTGCTTGAAAATTGCTAGACGTCCTCTTGATTCAAATTTGGCTTCAGTAAATTTCATACTATCGATGCACTGTGTATTTGGGTCTTCTGCCACCTGAATATAATCTCGATCAATATGCTCAGGTTTGATTTGTCTTGCATTCAGAGAACCTTCATCAATGGCCGCATTGCGTATGATACTTGTATATGCTGTGTTGGCACAATCTGAATCAGATTTAGTCTTACCAGTTAATCTGCCTTGTGATTTTTCACCAGAATGAATTTTCAGGTGTTTTTTTAAGTAATAGGTAGACTTAAAATGTTTCCCACACTGGTCACACTTGCTTGGTTTTTCTTCTGAATGAGTTCTCATATGTACTGTTAATCCGCTTCCTTGTGCAAAATTTTTCTCACACAGCGTGCAACTATATGGCTTCTCACCAGAATGAATTCTCATGTGTATGTTTAAGTGTGCTGCCTGAGTAAAGCTCTTTCCACATTCAGTACAGCTGTACGGTTTTTCCCCAGAGTGAACTCTCTTGTGTCTAGTTAAGCGAAATAAACAAGTAAAACCCTTTCCACATTCAGTGCAACTGTATGGTTTTTCAGCTAAATGAATTTCACAATGTCTTCGTAAATAGATTGCATCCTTAAAACTCTTTCCGCACTGATCACAGACATTTGGTCTTTCTCCAGAATGGTTTAAAATGTGGTTCTTGTAGGTAGCTCGGGTAAAAAACCTCATTCCACATTCGGTGCACTGATATGGTTTTTCCCCAGAATGAAACCTGATGTGCACTTTTAAAGAATCTGCTGCAGTAAACTTCCGTCCGCATTCCGAACATACATAGGGCTTTTCACCTGTGTGAACTCTCTGGTGTCTCTTCAAGTATACTGGATGGGTGAAACCTTTTCCACACTGTCCACAAATGTATTTTTTTTCAGCTGAATGCATTTTCATATGTCTTGTTAAGGCAGCTACATTGGGAAATATCTTCCCACATTCATTACAACCATGTGTTTGTTCACCTGAATAACAGTTTCTGTCTGTCCTTGTATTGCAAAGTCTTCCATTGCTCAAATCAATCCCATTCAAGTAAAGTTGCTGGGACTGTTTCTTATGAAATGCATTAGTGGAACTTGTTACAAACTGTGAAGAGCCTAACCAATCAGCATGAATGTCTTTCCTCTGAGATGAAGGAATGGGCTGCTCCTCTTGATGAGCTCCGTTTGATCTCTCTTTACAATCCCATTCTAGTCGTGCCTCTGATTTCTCCTCTATAAATCCACTGGAAACTACTATATCTCCACTTGATTCAGACTTTATTTGGTCGAATGTAATTTCAACACCATTAGTGCACTGAGAGTCATTGTACTGTGATGGACAAACAGAATCTGGACCAGTCCCTTTCTCTGTTTGATGATACTCCAGGCAAACTCCCAATCCCATCTTCTCAGTGCCGGGATTCTGCATAGCAGCAATATCCCCTGTATGGGTGCAGCTCAGATCAGATTCATTTTTAACACACAAGGCCATGATTCCTCACTTCGCAGGCCAGGACGTCAAGTGTAACATGCTCAGTCCCTCACTACGCTGTTCTCTGAGCTCCTCTTCCTTGTATGTTGTTTTGCTTGTGATTTTCTCTGTGAGCTGCTGTGAATATACACTGTGATCCACCTGTGATGGAGGATGATTTATTTTACATAGAACCCCACACTCACCGGAGACTCATCAACCCACACAGCTGTGTTCAAGTCCCTGCTACTGAAGCCTATGCTGAATCAGAAACAGGTTAGCTTTTTCATCATCAAACAAAACTAATTAGTTACTTGAAGAATATTAGCAATTTAGTACTGGTGAAGAAGATGAAATAATCTAGCAATATCCATTTAAAAACTACAGAATACCCAAATATATCCCTGTTATTAAAAAAGGAAACTTGTGACTATCTTTCCTGTGAACATTAGTTGCATTAGAAGTCACACAAATGTAAATATTTATGTATCACTTTCCAACTGCAAATATGTGAATTACTATTAAAATATTGAAGAAAAACGTTATATATACTGAATGACTGAATTCAGTTTTAACATTCACATTATATAAACTAAACACGGTCTCAAACATCAGTCATTACCGATTATTTGTAGTATTGTAAGTTACTACCTTTCGAATCGTCATATTTTACAATTAAGTCTAATCGGGAAAAAAGGATTATTCTCTCATTTATGATCAGAAGCATTTTTGCTCAGTAAACCCAACGATCGTAGATATTAAACGTCACTAGAAGCTGAGTTGTTTGTTCCACTAATTTAGCTTACTAAACTCCGACAGATCTTTAGAAACAGTTGAACTTTAAAGCCATTTTTAAAATGGCAAAGGCGCAATATCCAGGTAACAATTAATATTAGGATATATCTAAATATTTTCATTGTTTTAACAAAGCATTTCAATGCTGAAAACTTCTTGATCACGTCAAGTTTTAATAATGCGAAAGTTTTGTTTTTCATAAAATATAAAACTCAGGACATCATATATAAAATTGTTAATTATTTTCAGTAACGTGTTTACTTAAATTTGCTTAAATTTGGAAATAACGCATATTACACCGTATGTAAATAATTTAGAAATGGCGGTACGTGAAAGTTTTCTACGGAGTGTAGCCACGTATGGTTCTTACAAATAAAAAGCGCATCTGGATACTGGAGCAGCGCCTTTGCACCTCCTGTAACTCATGGCATAAATGCAAAAGCCCTCAAACTGATAATGCTGCTGAAAATCTGTCCGCTTCACCAGAAACATTGCAGTATTAGCATTTGCAGTAGGGAAAAGAACTTTCCCGAAAAACATGCTAAATTTACCTTAAGAATAAAGAACACGGTCCTCTTCGAAAAAAACAGTGTAGGAGAACAGTGTCACAAAAAATACAGACAAAATGTGTAAGTGAGCAACTACTTTCAGAGCCACAAAAAACAACAAACTTATGTTTTATATTTGAATCGTCCCTACCTCTACCATTAATGGTTTTGTAGTAATTCTGCCCATAAATTTCCGCAGACAATATACCACAGAACCAAACTCCTTCCTCTTTATTCTGGGTAAAAGGGTACAGACGATACCTTGGTGCATTACCGCCACCCAGTGGTCTGGAGAGTGAACTAAGAACTGGCAATGAACTGCGCTCTAACTCAGGGGTAGGGGAGAGCGGGGTAAGTTGTCACATGTGACAACTTGCCCCAGTACAAATAAATGCTCAAAAAAATTGTGATATTGTAATTCATTTGTATTTGTAATAAGGTTTTTTAAGAAAGGAAGAAAGGAAGGAGAGGCAGGAATTAAGGAAGGAAGGAAGAAAGTAAGATGGTTCGAAATTATCAACGAAAGACAGAGCGTGGCAGTACACCACCTGACATTCTGTTAAAGGCAGTCAGGCAGGTAAAGATGCAGAACAAATCAATCAGAAGTACAGCAAAGGATTTTGACATAAATTACCGTACTCTAACTCGGTATCGTCAAAAGATTACCAGAGAAGAAATTGAAAGTCAGACAGCCATGCCAACAACAATGGTTGGTTATAGGCCTACAACGCCAAGGAAGATTTTTTCCCCTGATTTGGAAAAGCAGCTTGTTGAGTATATTACTAGGTCAGCTGACATTTATTTTGGTCTGTCACCAAGTGAGGTCAGAAAGCTTGCCTACCAGTTTGCCGTGGCACACGAACTGAAGTTTGTGCCTTTGTGGGCAGAGAAAGAAAAGGCCAGCAAAGAGCGGCTTACAGGCTTTTTAAAGCGGCATACGACATGGTCACTGAGAAAGCCAGAAGCAACTAGCCTTGCCAGGGCAAGTAGCTTCAACAGAGAGAATGTCAATGCTTTCTTTGACAACTTAGAGAAAGTGTTATGCAAATATGAGTTTGGACCAGGAGACATTTGGAATGTTGATGAAACTGTGGTCACCGCTGTACATAAACCAGACAAAGTGTTGGCCAGACGTGGATTCAAACAAGTAGGGTCACTGACCTCTGCTGAAAGGGGAACCCTTGTCACACTGGCCTGTGCTGTCTCAGCCATAGGGAATAGTTTACCTCCATACTTTATTTTCCCGCGTGTCCACTTCTGTGACCATTTCCTGATCAACGGGCCACCCGGCAGCAAAGGAGGGGCAAATTCCTCTGGATGGATGAAAGACACACACTTTGTTGACTTCCTGCAACATTTCAATGAACATACAAAGTGCTCAAAGGAGAAGCCCTGTTTACTCCTTTTGGACAACCACGATTCTCATCCGCTCCGGCAGTAGCCTGCTTTGAGAGGGTTTTTGTGGTTTTTTGGCCTCCCTAGAGCAACTTCGCTTTAGTTTAGCTAAACGTGGTTCAGCAGGAAGTTAATCTCGGGTAAGTAATTGTAAATTTGGTTATTTTAAAAGTTAAATTTAAAGGTTGTTATCGCTGACGCTGCCGGATAATTTTATAATAAAGTACCGATTTAACGCAAGTGTTAATTTAGTGTTTTAGTGTACTCGGCACTTTGTTTTAACTATACGTTAATTAGATCAGCTAAAAGTTTAAATATTCTCTATTAATATACTGGGCTGGGAGTAAAGGACGGGGACATAGTGAGTTAGGTAATTATGGGGCCAGCTCAGTGTTGTGTTTGCAAGATGTTTGCCCTTCTGGATGCTTGCGTCCAGTCGGACTTCGTCTGCGAGCGATGTGGGTTAGTTGACTCACTCATGGTCCAGGTTCGTGACCTAGAGGAGCGACTGGCTCTCATCCAGCATAGCAATGAGTTAAAGGAGAGAGTTAATACGCCTTCTAGGGAGACTGTGTGTACGTCACAAGCGGGGAGGGGGGAGAATGATGAACAGGTAGGTCGAGAGAGCTGGGTGAACGTAGGTCGCAGACGTAGAAAAGGGCGTACACAGTTCACAGAGGCGGCATCACCTGAAGTAACGGTTTCTAACCGCTTTCAGGTGCTTCCAGCTTTAGAGCCGGAAGAGACTGGGGAGGCAGGTGGGCCCTTGGGCACCAAGGAGCCACCTAACCCCAGTAGGAGGGAGGTTGTGGTAGTAGGGGATTCAATTATAAGAGGTGTAGATAGTTATGTGTGCACCCGTGATAGAGGGTCCCGTACGGTGTCTTGCCTGCCTGGTGCCCAGGTAGGGGACCTTCCAGATCGAGTGGACAGGCTTTTGGCCCCAGCCGGGGTGGATCCAGTGGTCGTGGTGCATGTTGGCACCAATGACATAGGAAAGGGCAGAAGGGCTGTTCTGCAAGATAAATTTATAGAAGTCGCGGATAAGCTTAGAAGCAGAACATCCACGGTGGTATTCTCTGGAATACTTCCCGTGCCACGTGCAAGTCAGGCAAAATTAGCTGAGATAAGGGGATTAAATGCGTGGCTAAAATGGTGGTGTAGGAAAGAGGGGTTCAGGTTTATGGGGCACTGGAAGACCTTCTGGAACAGGTGGGACCTGTTCAAGCCGGACGGGTTGCATCTGAACCATAGGGGAACCAGTGTATTGGGGAGGCGTATGTGCAGAATAGTTGAGGAATGTTTAAACTAGGGACTGGGGGGGCAGGGAGGTCAGTTAAGAATTTATGTGGGGAGAGACGGAAAGCCCAAATAAATATTAAAAGTAGACACTGTAAAAGGCCTACCATTAGTGGTCTGTATTTGAATGCTAGGAGTATTAGAAATAAAATTAATGACTTAGAGGCTTTAATTTCTTCAGACAATTACGACATTATAGGAATAACTGAAACATGGATGAGTGACAATGATGGTGATGAATATAATATGGATGGTTATACGTTGTTCCGTAGAGACCGGATAGGCAAGAAGGGAGGTGGTGTTGCAGTATACGTAAAAGAAAACTTGCAGGCAAGGGATCTCACTGATAAAAATAAAAATTCAGAAGCTGTATGGATCAAACTTGATGCTAAAGATTCAAATGGCCTAATTGTCGGGGTTTGTTATAGGGCACCTAATGTAGCTGTAGAGGAAAGCAGTATATTATATGATGATATCAGGATTATGAGTAATAAAAATGATGTGGTGGTTATGGGTGATTTTAATTTACCTGGGATACAGTGGGACACAGTCTCTGGCTCTTCTGTAAATGAACTTGAGATGGTGGAATTAGTACAGGATTGTTTTTTTACTCAGTTTGTTAATACTCCTACCAGGGGAGAAGCCCTTCTTGATCTCGTTTTTTGTAATAACCAGGATAGGATTGGAAAATTAGAGGTTTTAGACCCATTGTACGGTAGTGATCATAACATGGTTAAATTTGAGGTTAATTTTAGTGTCCGAAGAGCAAAGTCTAAATTAAAAGTATACAATGTTAGGAAGGCTAACTTTAATGGTATGAGACGGAAATTAGAAACTGTAAACTGGACAGAGTTAAATAGCAAAACAGTTGAAGAGGCATGGGAATTTTTCAAAAGCACATTGTTGCAAGTGCAAGAGGACTTCATACCTGTTTCCAGCAAAACTAAATCTAGGAAACGACAACCAAGGTGGTTTACTAAGGAAATTAAGAATAAAGTCAGGAGGAAAAGGGCTCTGTTCCACAACTGGAAAATAACTAATGATTTCAAAATCAAGCAGGAGTATCTAAGTCTACAGGCAGAGTTAAAAAATGACATTAGGCTATCAAAGAGGGATGTAGAAAGAAAAATTGCATTGGAGGCTAAGCATGACAGTAAAGGTTTCTTCCAATATTTTAACTCTAAGAGAGCACTAAAAGCTGAAATCACTAATTTGCAGGATAGTAAGGGCCTTATAATTGATAATGAAATTGATATGGTAAACGAGTTTAATGATTATTTTTCAAGGGTGTTCACAATAGAGAACACAAGTAACTTACCACCAATTAATACGAATACAGCATCGTCTTTAACCAATATATGTATAACTGAGGTTGATGTGACACTAAGCCTAGCTAAACTCAAAATAAATAAATCGCAGGGGCCTGATGGCATCTTACCTTTAGTCTTGAAAGAGATGAGGGATATTATTAGCCAACCTTTGACTTTAATATTCCAGAAATCGTTATCTGCGGGTGTGGTACCATCAGATTGGAAGCATGCTAATATAACACCCATATTCAAAAAAGGGGATAGAAGTAATCCAGCAAACTATAGGCCAATCAGTTTAACTAGCATTACTGGAAAAATAATGGAAGCTATAATTCAAGTGAAAATGGTAGAGTACCTAGATGCAAATAACATTATAAAGGATAGCCAACATGGATTTAGGAGAGGTAGATCCTGCTTAACGAATCTGCTTGAGTTCTTTGAGGAAGCTACAAGTGAAATTGATCACAAAAAGGCCTACGATGTGATTTACTTAGATTTCCAGAAAGCCTTTGATGTTGTCCCCCACAAACGGCTCTTGTTAAAGCTTAAAGCTGCAGGAATTTTAGGAACTGTGGCAGCTTGGATCAAAAACTGGCTAACTGATAGGAAGCAGAGAGTAGTTATTAGAGGCACTATGTCACAGTGGGCCTCCGTTTATAGTGGGGTACCGCAGGGTTCAATTTTAGGACCACTATTGTTCCTAATTTACATTAATGATATTGACACGAATACATATAGTAAACTGGTTAAATTTGCAGACGACACTAAGGTGGGCGGGGTAGCAGATACTAATCTAGCAGCAGAGAGGCTTCAACGGGATCTGGATTTAATTAGCGAATGGGCTGATACTTGGCAGATGAAATTTAACACAGATAAATGTAAGGTAATCCATGCAGGGAGCAGAAATATACAGTACAGATATTTTATGGGTTCCACTGAAATAAAGGTAGCTGATTACGAGAAAGATCTCGGTATGTATGTTGATGCTTCCATGTCCCACTCTCGCCAATGTGGGGAAGCAATAAAAAAGGCGAACAGAATGTTGAGTTATATCTCTAGATGTGTGGAGTTTAAGTCAAGGGAGGTGATGTTACACTTATATAATTCCTTGGTAAGACCCCACCTAGAATACTGTGTGCAGGTTTGGTCACCATACCTCAAGATGGACATTGCTGCCTTAGAAAAGGTGCAACGAAGAGCTACAAGAATGATTCCAGGTCTTAGAGGAATGTCTTACGAGGAGAGGTTAGCGGAACTGAATCTGTTCAGCCTTGAGCAAAGGAGACTAAGGGGGGATATGATTCAGGTCTATAAGATTCTAACGGGTCTGGATGCTGTTCAGCCAAATGACTATTTCAATATTAGTCTAAATACTAGAACTCGTGGCCATAAGTGGAAATTAGCGGGAGAACATTTTAAAACAAATTTGAGGAAGCACTTCTTTACACAGCGTGTAGTCAGAGTATGGAATAGTCTTCCTGCTATTGTAGTGGAAGCTAAAACCATGGGTTCCTTTAAATCAGAGCTAGATAAGATTTTAACAACTCTGAGATATTAGCTAAGTTCTCCCCAAACGAGCTTGATGGGCCGAATGGCCTCCTCTCGTTTGTAAATTTCTTATGTTCTTATGTCCATTGATGGACTCAATTATGCCAAAGAAAATGGCATAATCATGCTGTCATTCCCACCCCACTGCTCACATCGGCTCCAACCATTAGACAGGTCTGTCTACGGGCCACTAAAGAGGCACATCAACAGCACGTGTGATGCCTGGATGAGGAACAACCCTGGGAAGACAATGTCTATTTATGACATTCCTGGGATTATGGCAATTGCCTATCCTCTGGCTGCAACCCCATTGAACATTCAGGCTGGCTTTAGGGTGGCTGGGATTCAACCGTACAACAGAAATGTATTTCTGGAAACCGAGTTTGCACCATCCTACGTCACAGATCGCCCAATTCCGGACCCTGCCCTGCCAGGCCCCAGCACCAACTCTGAACTGCCAAGCTCCAGCACCATCTCTATCACCAGCTCACCCTTACCCAGCACTGCAATTACTGACAGCGGACTACCAACTCCAGAGGACATCCGGCCATATCCAAAAGCTGGCCGCCGAAAACCATCCAGCAAAGGAAGAAAACGACGCAAATCAGCAATTCTAACCGACACGCCAGTGAAGCAGCAACTAGAAAAAGAAAAGAATAAGGCTGAATCTAGCAAAAAGCTGTTTCAAAAGAGAGGGAAGCGAGGGGGGGAAACATCTGGACCTACGAAGAACAAGGCAGCTAACAGAAGAAAAATCATTCAAGAGTCATCATCAGATGATGAAGAGTGCTTCTGCCTTGTCTGTGTGGAGCCATTTTCAAACAGTCGTCCAAAAGAGACCTGGGTAAAATGCGTAAAATGCAACAAATGGGCCCATGATGCTTGCACCTCAGGCCAGGCAATTTATGTGCCAGAATTGTGACTCTGAAGTTGAGTCTGATTAATCAGAAATAGGGCATCTGTTTTGTTCAGAGGATAAACATGTTAAGTAAAGCAAGTTATTTGCAGCATTCCATTCAGTTATGATGGATTTATGTGCAAGCCAGAGAACATTTGAGTTTAAAGTTCAAACTAAAGTTTTCTTTCTACTTAATGTTTTGATTAAAATGTGTATTGGATTGAAATAATTGTTTTTTTTCCAAATTCTCTTGGTATAATTGTTCAAATTTCCAGTTTTGGTTTGAATTTAACAATTAAAATCAATAATCACAATTAAGTATTTGTGTTCTTATTTTAAGATAATCTAGTGTGACAACTTACCTGCCGATGGGGCAAATTGTCACAAGTGCACATTCTCCATTCAACAGTCTACAACTCCGTAATGAGATAAGATATGAAAATGTAATGAATACATCATATGTGCCCGAGACTTCCTTCTTTCATTTGGTGAAACATTTATTACGTTGTGATGTATGGTGCTCAGTAAAAGTTAGTCAGTGTGAAAAGTGTGGCAACTTGCGGGGTAAAAAATCATGGTCCCCTCACTAGATTTCACCAATAGGAGGTGGTTTGTGAAACGGGAGGGGGGATCAATCGCATGACCCGTCCTGCTTTCTAACTGAATATACACTGGTTCTGTATGTATGGTCATCCATTCATACATCTGTTCCTTTTATAATGTCCATTGAAGGACACACATAGATACTTCCTCAATAAAGTACAATAAAACTTTATAAAAAAGTTAGTGCTGGACATTTAAAGGATTTACGAAGCTTGATATGATCTTGCAGTTCATTACATTACAATACAATCACCAGACCAGATGACATGAACACACAGCACAATAGAAACAGAACAGAAACAATCACACTACAGACCATCACTGAAAGATAAAAGGAAACAGAAAGCTGATATTTTGCATCATTATCTCTCTATAAGGTGGCAGGATGGTGCAGTAGTTGCACTGTTGCCTCACACCTCTGTGACCTGGGTAGGAGTCTCTGCCAGGGTTCCATGTGTGTGGAGTTTTCATGTTCTCCTCATGCTGTCGTGGGGTTTCCTCAGGGTGGTTTGGTTTCCCCCCAACTCTCCAAAAACATGCTGAGGCTGAATGCAGTTAGAAAATTGCCCATAGGTGTGTGTGTGTGCCCTGTGATGGGTTGGTGCCCCATCCTGGGCTGTTCCCTGCCTTGCGCCTGTAGCCTCTGATATAAGCTCTGGACCCCCTGTGACTCTAAACATGATAAGCACTTTCAGAAAATGGATGGATGCAAATCCTTCTTACCCCCCCCCCCCCCCCCCCCCATATGGCGCCCCTGATTATGTGTAATGCTGTCTTCTGACTGTGGAACATTTTCATCTGAAGCTTAATATAAAATTATAAAATGTAACACATGCATGTTTGAAAACTCTGCATGGCCTCTTGAGCAATGAGGAGGAAAAAATGGTATAAAACTTTCAATGGTATCTATGTTCTCTCTGTGCTTTTTGGACCAATTTATCTGTCTGTAAATGCCACTGTCAGGTATGACGACCAGCAAAGGAGGACACTTGTGCAAATACAGGGTAGAATAGTACTTCTTTTTTTTTTTTTCTTTTTTATTGCCCACCACCACCCCCCCTCTTCCGAGGACTTTATTTTACATTAAATTCAAGAGCAAAGAGTGTGGCTGCTCTGAACTCACCAGTACTGTGGAAGAAGGAGAAAAAAAAAAAAAAAGAAAAACGGGGCGATACAGAAACAACAAGCGTAACAATAACAGACATCAATCACCATGGGGAGAGAGAAAAAAAAAAAAAGGTATACAGAAGTAATAACACTAATGATGTAGGTGGGATGGAAAAAAAATTAAGTATAGGGGAATACAGAATACAAACAACCATAAGAAACATAACACTCGTCAAACAACAAGAATTATAACAACATCAGTGATAATAATAATAATTAATAATGTGACAAATCGGTATTATATATATGTAGCATACACACACGTGATCGTACCCTTATATATGTATATTTCAATTCCTATATCTATAACATACCCTAAAAAGTAATAATAATAATGATATTGATCGCTCAACCATTCTTGTATGCATGTGCAAGTGTAGGTGTGACCTGATTTGTCATTGGATGTGCTGGCATTTAATGCCGTCAGGGGAGGCGGCAGCACCGCCCCCCCCGCCCCCCAGGCCCAAGGCGAAGGCAGGAGAGCCAGGCAACCGAGGCCACCCTACCGTCCCCCCGGCACAAGGGCCCACAGCCACGCATCCCCGAGACAACCACCCACCCAACCCGAGAGGGAGCCCGCGAGGGACTAAGGGGGCGCCAACCCCCGCACAGGGAGGCCCGCAGAGGGAGGACGGGCGGCGAGCCCCCCAGCCCCACCCGCAACCCCCCCACCGAGGCAGGCGGGTCCTGGGCCGAAAGGCCCCACCAACCGGGACCACCCCCCCCCCCCCCCGGCGGACGGCCCCCCACACACCGGAGGAGCCCCAGCCCCCCCAGCCGCCCACCGCAGCGACCCGGCACGCCTCCCCCCCCAACACTGCAGGATGATCCAAGGGGGGCCCATACAAAGAACCCCCCCCCCCACCCGGAAGCGGACCCGCGGCGACCGGGGAGCGGCAGACCCCCCGCCCAGCCCAGACCGAACCCCCCAATCCGCCTGGCAGGGCCCAGAGCGTCCCAAGATTCCCCGGACTGCCCGCCAGGGCCCCACCACGGCGCAGCAGAGCCAAGCACCACCCAGCCCGCAGCCCAAGAGAGGAGGCTGCCCCCACCCGCACAGGGCCAGAGACAGAGAGTTAGGAGCAAACCAAGGCACGAAGCCAAGAACGAGTGACATGTGAGTGTCGGGTGATGAGCGTCGGACAGTACGAGGGCAAGATGGAATTGGGACTCAGGTTTTAGGCATAATCAAGCAAGAAGGGCTGGATGGTCTTGTGGTCTGAAGACAAAAGGCAGGATCAGGAAATGGGCAGGCAGGCAATCAGGTAGAACTGAGATATAGGAAAACGCTGAAACTCTGGAAAAGTCAGGAAGATCTTACATCTGAGCACAACATTAGATGAACTAAACAGTCTACACTCATGAGATCAATTAGAATCAGCTGTGATGGCATAGCTACCCAAAACCAGAAAAATACCAATTCAGACACACGTAACTTGGCCGGGCACCGTATTCAGAAGGGTCAGACCGGGGGTTTCCCTGGGGGCGTGGGCTTCGTGACATCATCCGGGGATCCCCAGGGCTGATCCATGACAGTCATAGTATGCCCAAACCTCATAGAATGCTTTAACACCTTAGAGCTTACTTACCTTTTCAAGCTAACTGATTAACAGAAAATGAAAGAAACACATGATTATCGATTAGAATACAGTCCCAAACTTTAATGATACATTTACAGTTCACTACTTCAGGTTTTCACCTCCAACACTAGATCAAATGTTACTCACAGATTAGACACCTTAGGCAAAACATCAACCCAGCTGTCACGCCCTGCATTCCTCTCCCCTTTTTTTCTCCATTGTGCGGTTCTGACAAGCCACACCTGTTAATCGTTTAACGCTTCCTCTCGGTACAGCCTTTGTGTGGATCACCCCAGGTGCCTCTCATCTGCTCCCTTGTCAGTGGTGTACATAGTGCCTCCCTGTCTTGAGCTCCCCAGTCTGGTCATTAACGTTGCTACCTGTGTCTGCTCCCTAGTTTACCCTGAGTTCTGGACTAATTGTTTCTACCCCGTTTTGACCCCTGTGGTCCCTTTCCTTTTGCCTTGCTTGTTGTTTTCGTTGAATAAAGCTCCTTTTTATTTTTCCCACGCCTGCCTTCACCTCCCTTTCACTATGACATGACAGAATGACCAGACTCAACTGACAAAGCCCTGGCAGCTCCCCAGCCCTCTTGCTGTTCGACAGTCCTACCTTCATTCAGTGAATGATCCTGGAGAACTACGTGTTGTGTGATCCCCATTTATACTGGAGAGACATCAACCCGAGACTGGAACTGTCCTATTTACAGACATGAGCCCCTGCCTGCGGGCCGGCTGCAACCATCGCAACCTGACTTTTGGCTGCTGCTGGCTCCGAGGAAGGGTATCCAGAGAATGACCCTCCGGATAAACTAGAGTGGGACCCTCTAGGTCTGGCCCTGAGTTCTGCACTAGGATTCCCGGTCCTGCCCCAGACTCAAGCTACCCAGGTCTCCCGTCCCAAAAGAACCTCTGGTGTACACGGGGATCCAGGAAGGGGGCCGGCCGAGTCTCGATCTCCCAAAGTGGGAGATGGGGACACGCTACCCGTGGCCACTACATGTCTTTCCAAAAAGAACCTAAATGACATATAAACTTAAAAACCGAAGGATAAAAGTAATGACAATATCATAAAACATATGTAGGTAAAATAAGTATTTATTGACAGATTAACAAATTAAACAGTTACAAGTTCATGACAATCCTTTGTGAAAATTTAATATTTCTAATTCCACCTTCATCTGTGGAAGAGGTGATCACTGTTTACAAAATGCTAGTGGACGTCACACAGAAAAACATTCTGAATAAAGTACACAAAAACATTTGAACAAATTTCAAATGTGTTAAATTTAAGTTCTCCATTTACATAACAGTATGTGCAATGCATGGGTTCATTTTCGTTTCTTCAAGAGTTCAACAAATCCCTGTTTTAACTATATCACTGTTGTCAATTGAATGGATTCTCTCATGTTTTTTTAAGTTACTAGTGGTGGAAAATTTCTTTCCACACACAGTGCAACTATGAGATCTTTCCCCCAAGTTCACTTTAAGGTGTCTTCTGAAATTTGACACATCGGTAAAACATCTTTTCACATGTTTTTTTAAGTTACTAATGTCAGAAAATTTCTTTCCACATACTGTACAAGTGAACGGTTTCTCACCAGAATGAATTCTTTTGTGCACTGTTAGGTGAATCGCTCGAGTAAAACTCTTACCACATTCAGTACAAATGTAAGGTCTCTCAGAGTGATAATGTTGTCTTAAGTGTGCAGCATCCTTAAAACTCTTCCCAGATTTGCCACAGATATTTGACCTTTCTCCAGAATGCTTTAACAGGTGTTTTTTAAAAGTTGCTCGGGTATAAAACCTCATGTCACACTCAGCACACTGATACGGTTTTTCGCCTGAATGGAATCTCATGTGAACTTTTAAGGAATAAGCTACAGTAAACCTCTGTCCACACTCAGAACAAATGTGGGGCTTTTCACCTGAGTGAACCCTCTGGTGTTTCTTTAAGTAGAATCTGGTTGTGAATCCTTTTCCACACTGGTCACAAATGTATGTTTTTTCCGTTAAATGAGTTTCTTCGTGTCTTGCCATATGGGTCCGATTTGCAAAGGTCTTCCCACATTCATTACAACTGTGGATTTTTTCACTTGGAGTTCTTTTGTGGATTTTTAAGGTAGAAGGACTGTTAAAACTGTTTCCACCATCCGAACAGCCATGCTTATTCATTGAGTTATCCTGCTGGTGCTGCTCTATTTGGAATGAGCCAACACAATCACTTTTTTGATTATCATAATCATTTCTGGAAAATGACAACTGATTATCTGAAGTTAATATATCCCTTTCAAATCTCTCTTCTTCATCATCTGTAGACAGCTCAATCTTAGAATTAGTTGCAAACTCAATGAAATCTGATAAGCCATCACTAAGTTCACACTTCACACCTGTTCTGTCACAATCAGCAAACGTATGTCTTACCTGGTCATAGCCTGGATCAATCGTTTCAGTTTTAATTTCCTCAGATGCCAGACATTCTTCTAATTCCACCTTGACAATATTGTGATCCTGCATTACATCTGTATTTTCTATGTGCTTGAAAATTGCTAGACGTCCTCTTGATTTAAATTTGGCTTTAGTAAATATCTCACTGTCGATGCATTGTGTATTGGGGTCTTCTGCCACCTGAATATAATCTGGATCAATATGCTCAGATTTGATTTGTCTTGCATTCAGATAGACTTCATCAATATCAGCATTCTGTATGATGGTTGTATTTGCTGTGTTGACACAATCCAAATCAGATTCAGTGTTACCAGTCATTAACAATTTGCCTCGTGATATTTCACGAAAATGAACTTTAAGGTGTCTTCTTAAGTAAGTTATACACTTAAAATGTTTCCCACAATGGCCACATTTGTTTGGTTTTTCTTTTGAATGAGTTCTCATATGTACTGTTAATCCACTTCCTTGTGCGAAACTTTTCTCACACAATGTGCAACTATATGGCTTCTCACCAGAATGAATTCTCATGTGTATTTTTAAGTGTATTGCCTGAGTAAAGCTCTTTCCACATTCGGTACAGCTGTATGGCTTTTCCCCAGAGTGAACTCTCTTGTGTACTTCTAAGCGAGAAGGGTTTCTAAAATGCTTTCCACAATCCAAACAACCATATTTATTCATATTTGAGTTTTCCTGCTGGTGCTGCTCTATTTGGAATGAGCCAACACAATCACTTTTTTGATTATAATGATCATTTCTGGAAAATGACAACTGCTTCGTATCTGAAGTTAATAAATCCCTTTCAAATCTCTCTTCTTCATCCTCATTACACACCTCAGTCTTAGAATTAGTTGCAAACTCAATAAAATCTGTTAAGCCATCATTTAGTTCACACTTCACACCTGTTCTGTCACAATCAGCAAACTGCGACTCAACATAATGTCTCAACTGATCAGAACCTGGATCAATCAATTCAGTTTTGATTTGTTCAGATGTCAGACATTCTTCTAATCCCACCTTGACAATACTGAGATCCTGCATTGCACTTGAGTTTTCTGTGTGCTTGAAAATTGCTAGACATCCTCTTGACTCAGGTTTGGATTCTGTAAATTTCTCACTATCGACACACTGTGTATTGGGGTCTTCTGCCACCTGAACATAATCTGGATCAATATGCTCAGATTTGATTTGTCTTGCATTCAGATAGACTTCATCAATATCAGCATTCTGTATGATGGTTGTATTTGCTGTGTTGACACAATCCAAATCAGATTCAGTGTTACCAGTCATTAACATTTGGCCTCGTGATTTTTCATGAAAATGAACTTTAAGGTGTCTTCTTAAGTAAGTTATACACTTAAAATGTTTCTCACAATGGCCACATTTGTTTGGTTTTTCTCCTGAATGAGTTCTCATATGTACTGTTAATCCGCTTCCTTGTGCAAAACTTTTCTCACACAGCGTGCAACTATATGGCTTCTCACCAGAATGAATTCTCATGTGTATGTTTAAGTGTGCTGCCTGAGTAAAGCTCTTTCCACATTCAGTACAGCTGTACGGTTTTTCCCCAGAGTGAACTCTTTTGTGTCTAGTTAAGCGAAATAAACAAGTAAAACCCTTTCCACATTCAGTGCAACTGTATGGTTTTTCAGCTAAATGAATTTCACAATGTCTTCGTAAAGAGGCTGCATCCTTAAAACTCTTTCCACACTGACCACAGACATTTGGTCTTTCTCCAGAATGGTTTAAAATGTGGTTCTTGTAGGTTGATCGGGTAAAAAAACTCATTCCACATTCGGTGCACTGATATGGTTTTTCCCCAGAATGAAACCTGATGTGCACTTTTAAAGAATCTGCTGCAGTAAACCTCTGTCCACATTCCGAACATACATAGGGCTTTTCACCTGTGTGAACTCTCTGGTGTCTCTTCAAATACTCTGAACGGGTGAAACCTTTTCCACACTGTCCACAGATGTATTTTTTTTCAGCTGAATGCATTTTCATATGTATTGTTAAGGCAGCTACATTGGGAAATATCTTCCCACATTCATTGCAACCATGTGTTTGTTCACCAGAGTAACAGTTTCTGTCTGTCCTTGTATTGCAAAGTCTTCCATCGCTGAAATCGATTCCATTCAAGTAAAGTTGCTGGTGCTGTTTCTTATCAAATGCATTAGTGGAATTTGTTACAAACTGTGAAGAGCCTAACCAATCAGTATGAATGTCTTTCCTCTGAGATGAAGGAATGGGCTGCTCCTCTTGATGAGCTCCGTTTGATCTCTCTTTACAATCCAATTCTAGTCGTGCCTCTGATTTCTCCTCTATAAATCCATTGGAAACTACTATATCTCCACTTGATTCAGACTTTATTTGGCTGACTGTAATTTCAACCCCATTAGTGCACTGAGAGTCATTGTACTGTGATGGACAAACAGAATCTGGACCAGTCCCTTTCTCTGTTTGATGATACTCCAGGCAAACTCCCAATCCCATCTTCTCAGTGCCGGGATTCTGCATAGCAGCAATATCCCCTGTATGGGTGCAGCCCAGATCAGATTCATTTTTAACACACGAGGCCATGATTCCTCACTTCGCAGGCCAGGACGTCAAGTGTAACATGCTCAGTCCCTCACTACGCTGTTCTCTGAGCTCCTCTTCCTTGTACGTTGTTTTGCTTGTGATCGTCTCTGTGAGCTGCTGTGAATATACACTGTGATTCACCTGTGATGGAGGAGGATTCATTTTACATAGAGCCCCACACTCACCGGAGACTCATCAACCCACACAGCAATGTTCAAGTCCCTGCTACTGAAGCCTATGCTGAATCAGAAAAAGTTAACTTTTTCATCATCAAACAAAACTAATTAGTTACTTGAAGAATATTAGCAGTTTAGTACTGGTGAAGAAGAAGATGAAATAATCTAGCAATATCCATTTAAAAACTACAGAATACCCAAATATATCCCTGTCATTAAAAAAGGAAACTTGTGACTATCTGCCCTGTGAACATTAGTTGCATTAAAAGTCACACAAATGTAAATATTTATGTATCACTTTCCAACTGCATTTTGTTATATGTAGCTTGCAAATATGCGCATTACTATTAAAATATTGGAAGAAAAACGTTATATATACTGAATGACTGACTTCAGTTTTAACATTCACATTATATAAACTAAACACGGTCTCAAACATCAGTCGTTACCGATTATTTGTAGTATTGTGAGTTACTACCTTTCGAATCGTCATATTTTACAATTAAGTCTAATCGGGGAAAAAAAAGATTATTCGCTTTCGATTATTCATTTATGATCCGAAGCATTTTTGCTCAGTAAACCCAACGATCGTAGATATTAAACGTTTGGAAATTCACTAGAAGCTGAGTTGTTTGTTCCACTAATTTATCTTACTAAACTCCGACAGATCTTTAGAAACAGTTGAACTTTAAAGACATTTTTAAAATGGCAAAGGCGCAATATCCAAGTAACAACTAATATTAGTATATATCTAAATACAATGATCATTTTAATTGTTTTAACACAGAATTTCAATGCTGAAATTTTAATAATGCGAAAGTTTTGTTTTTCATAAAATATAAAACTCAGGAAATCATATATAAAATTGTTAATTATTTTCAGTAACGTGTTTACTTAAATTTGCTGAGATTTGGAATTGACGCATATTATTTTTATTTTTAACCTTATAATTTTTAACCTTAGACTAACAAGTCGGATTTTCAAGTAGCATTTGCAGTAGGGAAAAGAACTTTCCAGAAAAATATGCTAAATTACCTTAAGAATAAAGAACACGGTCCTCTTCGAAAAAAACAGTGTAGGAGAACAGTGTCACAAAAAATACAGACAAAATGTGTAAGTGAGCAACTACTTTCAGAGCTACAAAAAATAACAAACTTGTGTTTTATATTTGAATCGTTCCTACCTCTACCATTAATGGTTTTGTAGTAATTCTGCCCATAAATTTCCGCAGACAATATACCACAGAACCAAACTCCTTCCTCTTTATTCTGGTTAAAAGGGTGCAGACGATACCTAGGTGCATTACCGCCACCCAGTGGTCTGGAGAGTGAACTAAAAACTGGCAATGAACTGCGCTCTAACTCAGGGGTACTCAGTTATTTTACCCCGAGATTCAAATTCCATCACTGACAAAAAATCATGGTCCCCTCACTAGATTTCGCCAACAGGAGGTGGTTTGTGAAACGGGAGGGGGGGATCAATCGCATGACCCGTCCTGCTCTCTAACTGAATATATATACACTGGTTCTGTATGTATGGTCATCCATTCATACATCTGTTCCTTTTATAATGTCCATTGTAGGACACACATAGGTACTTCCTCAATAAAGTACAATAAAACTTTATAAAAAGGTAGGGTTGGATATTTAAAGGATTTACGAAGCTTGATATGATCTTGCAGTTCATTACATTACAATACAATCGCCAGACCAGATGACATGAACACACAGCACAATAGAAACAGAACAGAAACAATCACACTACAGACCATCACTGAAAGATAAAAGGAAACAGAAAGCTGATATTTTGCATCATTATCTCTCTATAAGGTGGCAGGATGATGCAGTAGTTGCACTGTTGCCTCACACCTCTGTGACCTGGGTAGGAGTCTCTGCCAGGGTTCCATGTGTGTGGAGTTTTCATGTTCTCCTCATGCTGTCGTGGGGTTTCCTCAGGGTGGTTTGGTTTCCCCCAACTCTCCAAAAACATGCTGAGGCTGAATGCAGTTAGCAAATTGCCCATAGGTGTGTGTGTGTGCCCTGTGATGGGTTGGTGCCCCATCCTGGGCTGTTCCCTGCCTTGCGCCTGTAGCCTCTGATATAAGCTCTGGACCACCTGTGACTCTAAACATGATAAGCACTTTCAGAAAATGGATGGATGGAAATCCTTCTTACCCCCCCCCCCCCAGCCCCCCTGATTATGTGTAATGCTGTCTTCTGACTGTGGAACATTTTCATCTGAAGCTTAATATAAAATTATAAAACGTAACACATGCATGTTTGAAAACTCTGCATGGCCTCTTGAGCAATGAGGAGGAAAAAATGGTATAAAACTTTCAATGACAAAACTGGGTCAAATCACAAACGAAGCCATGATCGAGTGACATGCGAATGTCGGGTGATGAGTGTCGAACAGTACGAGGACAAGATGGAATTGGGACTTAGGTTTTGGCCATAAACAGGCAAGAAGGGCTGGACAGTCTTGTGGTCTGAAGACAAAAGGCAGGATCAGGAAATGGGCAGGCAGGCAATCAGGTAGAACTGAGATATAGGAAAACGCTCAAACTCTGGAAAAATCAGGAAGATCTTACATCTGAGCACAACATTAGATGAACTAAAACAGTCTCCAATCATGAGGTCAATTAGAATCAGCTGTGATGGCATAGCTACCCAAAACCAGAAAAATAGCAATTCAGACACACGTAACCTGGGAGGGCACCGTTTTCAGGATGGTCAGACCGGTCAGGGTTTGCCTAGGGGCGTGGGCTTTGTGACATCATCTGGGGATCCCCGGTGCTGATCCGTGACAGCCACAGTACGCCCAAACCTCATAGAATGCTTTAACACCTTAGAACTTACTTACCTTTTCAAGCTAACTGATTAACAGAAAATGAAAGAAACACATGATTATCGATTGGAATACAGTCCCAAACTTTAATGATACATTTACAATTCTCTAATTCAGATTTTCACCTCCAACACTAGATCAAATGTTACTCACAGATTAGACACCTTAGGCAAAACATCAACCCAGCTGTCACGCCGTGCATTCCTCTCCCCTTGTTTTCTCCATTGTGCGGTTCTGACAAGCCACACCTGTTAATCGTTTAACGCTTCCTCTCGGTACAGCCTTTGTGTGGATCACCCCAGGTGCCTCTCATCTGCTCCCTTGTCAGTGGTGTACATAGTGCCTCCCTGTCTTGAGCTCCCCAGTCTGGTCATTAACGTTGCTACCTGTGTCTGCTCCCTAGTTTACCCTGAGTTCTGGACTAATTGTTTCTACCCCGTTTTGACCCCTGTGGTCCCTTTCCTTTTGCCTTGCTTGTTGTTTTCGTTGAATAAAGCTCCTTTTTATTTTTCCCACGCCTGCCTTCACCTCCCTTTCACTATGACATGACAGAATGACCAGACTCAACTGACAAAGCCCTGGCAGCTCCCCAGCCCTCTTGCTGTTCGACAGTCCTACCTTCATTCAGTGAATGATCCCGGAGAACTACGTGTTGTGTGATCCCCATTTATACTGGAGAGACATCAACCCGAGACTGGAATTCAAAGACTGCGGTATACCTCGAGCGATGGCTCACTCTTTGGTTTCGTCCACACAGACCCTGACCCTCACACAGTTGGACTTCACTGTCCAGGGTCTGTACTGGCGGGTGCAGTATGATCCAGCAATACGGGACTCTTCCTCCTGTCCCCAGAAGTAGTAGAGCTCCACCCAACCCCAAAGGTGTTTGAGACTCCTGCCGTGCTTAGCCCATTTCTCAAGGTACCTGAACTCCGCCCGTTCACAATCTGACTTTTGGCTGCTGCTGGCTCCGAGGAAGGGTATCCAGAGAACGACCCTCCGGATAAACTAGAGTGGGACCCTCTAGGTCTGGCCCTGAGTTCTGCACTAGGATTCCCGGTTCCTGCCCCAGACTCAAGCTACCCAGGTCTCCCGTCCCAAAAGAGCCTCCGGTGTACACGGGGATCCAGGAAGGGGGCCGGCCGAGTCTCGATCTCCCAAAGTGGGAGATGGGGACACACTACCCGTGGCCACTACTTCGGTGCCTCTGGGCCCTCTTGCCCTACTGGCCACTCGGGTCTCTCCGGTTCCTGTTCCTGCCCCCGTTCCTGTTCTCACCCTACAGGTTCCCCCTCAGTAACAGGTCCCTGCCCCAGCACCCAATGACAATGCAGTTAAGCCAGTACCAAAAATGATAATACACTAAATAAAGATGGATTTAAAATAAAATATTGAACGTGATCAAGAAAATATGTTTTAAAATTCAAAAATCAAACATTCAAAACTATGAATGAAATTAATAGCAAATGTAAATTACATAACTGCACTGAGCAAAATGTATAGGTGACATCTTTGTGAAAATACTGGTAAAAATTCCTATTTTTTTCATCCCCTAACTGTACCGGTTTTCTGTAAGATTCCAGAGAGAAAAAAAACAGTTGAAAGGGACTCACTGGGTGATGCTTAATGCATGTGCTTAAGTGGCATGAATGCTTAATGAAATATATACCAGTCATCATTACATGTATGATACAGACAAAATCCATGCAAAAACTTTTCCAGCAACAAAAAGAAAAGCATTTAGGTTCTTTACAAAAAGAACCTAAATGACATATAAACTTAAAAACCGAAGGATAAAAGTAATGACAATATCATAAAACATATGTAGGTAAAATAAGTATTTATTGACAGATTAACAAATTAAACAGTTACAAGTTCATGACAATCCTTTGTGAAAATGTAATATTTCTAATTCCACCTTCATCTGTGGAAGAGGTGATCACTGTTTACAAAAGGCTAGTGGACGTCACAGAAAAACATTCTGAATAAAGTACACAAAAACATTTGAACAAATTTCAAATGTGTTAAATTTAAGTTCTCCATTTACATAACAGTATGTGCAATGCATGTGTTCATTTTCGTTTCTTCAAGAGTTCAACAAATCCATGTTTTAACTATATCACCCTTGTCAATTGAATGGATTCTCTCATGTTTTCTTAAGTTACTACTGGTGGAAAATTTCTTTCCGCACACAGTGCAACCATAAGGTCTTTCCCCCGACTTTACTTTAAGGTGTCTTCTTAAGTAAGTTATACATTTAAAATGTTTCCCACAATGGTCACACTTGTTTGGTTTTTCTTCTGAATGAGTTCTCATATGTACTGTCAATCCACTTCCTTGTGCAAAACTTTTTGCACACAATGTGCAACTATACGGCTTCTCACCAGAATGAATTCTCATGTGTACTTTTAAGTGTATTGCCTGAGTAAAACTCTTTCCACATTCGGTACAGCTGTATGGCTTTTCCCCAGAGTGAACTCTCTTGTGTACTTCTAAGCGAGAAGGGCTTTTAAAATGCTTTCCACAATCCAAACAACCATATTTATTCATATTTGAGTTATCCTGCTGGTGCTGCTCTATTTGGAATGAGTCGACACAATCACTTTTTTGATTATCATGATCATTTCTGGAAAATGACAACTGCTTGGTATCTGGAGTTAATAAATCCCTTTCAAATCTCTCATCCTCATTACACACCTCAGTCTTAGAATTAGTTGCAAAATCAATGAAATCTGTTACGCCTTCACTAAATTCACATTTCACACCTGTTCTGTCACAATCAGCAAGCTGTGACTCATCATTATGTCTCAACTGATCATAGCCTGGATCAATTAATTCAGTTTTAATTTGCTCAGATGGAAGACATTCTTCTAATCCCACCTTGACAATACTGAGATCCTGCATTGCACTTGAGTTTTCTGTGTGCTTGAAAATTCCTAGACATCCTCTTGACTCAGGTTTGGCTTCAGTAAATTTCTCACTATCGACACACTGTGTATTGGGGTCTTCTGCCACCTGAATATAATCTGGATCAATATTCTCAGGTTTAATTTGCCTTGCATTCAGATAGACTTCATCAATATCTGCATTCTGTATGATGGTTGTATGTGCTGTCTCAGCACAATCCGAATCAGATTCAGTCTTAACAGTTAATCTGTCTTGTGATTTTTCACCAGAATGAACATTCAGGTGTTTTTTTAAGTAAGATATACACTTAAAATGTTTCCCACAATGGTCACAAATGCTTGATTTCTCCCCTGAATGAGTTCTCATATGTACTGTTAATCCGCTTCCTTGTGCAAAACTTTTCTCACACAGCGTGCAACTATATGGCTTCTCACCAGAATGAATTCTCATATGTATCTTTAAATATGCTGCCTGAGTAAAACTCTTTCCACATTCAGTACAGCTGTACGGTTTTTCCCCAGAGTGAACTCTCTTGTGTCTAGTTAAGCGAAATAAACAAGTAAAACCCTTTCCACATTCATTGCAATTGTATGGTTTTTCAGCTAAATGAATTTCACAATGTCTTCGTAAATAGATTGCATCCTTAAAACTCTTTCCACACTGACCACAGACATTTGGTCTTTCTCCAGAATGGTTTAAAATGTGGTTCTTGTAGGTAGCTCTGGTAAAAAACCTCATTCCACATTCGGTGCACTGATATGGTTTTTCCCCAGAATGAAATCTCATGTGCACTTTTAAAGAATCTGCTGCAGTAAACCTCTGTCCACATTCCGAACATACATAGGGCTTTTCACCTGTGTGAACTCTCTGGTGTCTCTTCAAGTATACTGGATGGGTGAAACCTTTTCCACACTGTCCACAAATGTATTTTTTTTCAGCTGAATGCATTTTCATATGTCTTGTTAAGGCAGCTACATTGGGAAATATCTTCCCACATTCATTGCAACCATGTGTTTGTTCACCTGAATAACAGGTTCTGTCTGTCCTTGTATTGCAAAGTCTTCCATTGCTCAAATCAATTTCATTCAAGTAAAGTTGCTGGTGCTGTTTCTTATCAAATGCATTAGTGGAACTTGTTACAAACTGTGAAGAGCCTAACCAATCAATATGAATGTCTTTCCTCTGAGATGAAGGAATGGGCTGGTCCTCTTGATGAGCTCCTTTTGATCTCTCTTTACAATCCAATTCTAGTCGTGCCTCTGATTTCTCCTTTATATATCCACTGGAAACTACTATATCTCCACTTGATTCAGACTTTATTTGGCTGACTGTAATGTCAACCCCATTAGTGCACTGAGAGTCATTGTACTGTGATGGACAAACAGAATCTGGACCAGTCCCTTCCTCTGTTTGATGATACTCCAGGCAAACTCCCAATCCCATCTTCTCAGTACCGGGATTCTGCATAGCAGCAATATTCCCTGAATGGGTGCAGCCCGGATCAGATTCATTTTTAACACACAAGGCCATGATTCCTCACTTCGCAGGCCAGGACGTCAAGTGTAACATGCTCAGTCCCTCACTACGCTGTTCTCTGAGCTCCTCTTCCTTGTACGTTGTTTTGCTTGTGATCGTCTCTGTGAGCTGCTGTGAATATACACTGTGATTCACCTGTGATGGAGGAGGATTCATTTTACATAGAGCCCCACACTCACTGGAGACTCATCAACCCACACAGCAGTGATCAAGTCCCTGCTACTGAAGCCTATGCTGAATCAGAAAAAGGTTAGCTTTTTTTGCTTTGACCAACGTAGTTTGTTACTTGAAGAATATTAGCAGTCTAAGAAGAAGAAATAATCTAGAAATTTCCATTTAAAAACAACAGAATGCCAAAATATATCCCTGTTATTAAAAAAGTGAACTTGTGGCGATCTTTCCTGTGAACAACAGCTGCATTAAAAGAACATAAATTTACAAACGAGGAGGCCATTCGGCCCATCAAGCTCATTTGGGAAGAACTTACCTAATAGCTCGGAGTTGTTAAAATCTTATGTAGCTCTGATTTAAAGGGACCCAGGGTTTTAGCATAAGAACACAAATTTAACTAATTTATCACTTTGGAGGTATTCATTCCAACTGCATTTTGTAATATGTAGCTTGCAAATATGCAAATGACTATTAAAATATTGAAGACAAACGTTATATACTGAATGATTCAATCAAATTTTAACATTTAGATTAAATAAACTAAACACGGTCTCAAACAGGAGTCGTTACTGATTATGTGTTAGTATTGAGGGCTATTAGCTTTTCAGTTGTACGTTTAGAATGAACTATAATTTATTTGCTCATTCATGATCTGAAGCATTTTTTTTAACGCAACGACCGTGGATTAAACGTTTGGAAATTCCGTTGCGCTCACTGGAAGCAGAGTCGTTTGTCCCAATAATTTATCTTATTTTACATCGGCAGATCTTTAAAAATAGCTACACTTTAAAGGTATTTTAAAATTCACATGGCGCCTTATCCAGGTAACAGTTAATATCAGGATATATTTAAATACAATTATCATTTTCATTGTTTTAACACAGCATTTCAATGTTGAAAACTTCTTGATCATGTCAAATTTTGATAATGCGAAAGTTTTGTTTTTCATAAAATAGAAAACTCAAGACATATATAAAATTGTTAAATATTTTCAGCAACGTGTTTACTTAAAAAGGCTAATGTAGCTATAGAGGAAAGCAGAATGTTATATGATGATATCAGGATCATGAGTAATAAAAATGATGTGGAGGTTATGGGCGATTTTAATTTACCTGGGATAAAGTGGTACATAGTCTCTGTAAATGAATGTGAGATGGTGGAATTAGTACAGGATTGTTTTTTTACTCAGTTTAATACCCCAACCAGGGGAGAAGCCCTTCTTCGTCTTGATTTCTCTAATAACCAGGATAGGATTGGAAAATTAAAGGTTTTAGAGCCACTGGAAGGTAGTGATCATAGAATAGTTAAATTTGAGGTTAATTTTAGTGTCTGAAGAGCAAAGTCCAAAACAAAAGTGTGGAATACAATGTGAGGAAGGCTACCTTTAACAGTATGAGACTGAAACTAGAAACTGTAAACTGGACGGAGTTAAATAGCAAAACTGTTGAGCCATGGGAATTTTTTAAAAGCACATTGTTGCAAGTGCAAGAGGACTTCATACCTGTTTCCAGAAAAACTAAATCTAGAAAACTGCAACCAAGGTGGTTTACTCTGGAAATTAAGAATAAAGTCAGGAGGAAAAGCTAATTATTTAAAAATAAAGCAGGAGTATCTAAGTCTACAGGTTGAGTTAAAAAATAACATTAGACACTCTAAGAGGAATGTAGAAAGAAAGATTGCATTGGAGGCTAAGGATGACAATAAAAGTCTCTTCCAATATTTTAATTCCAAAAGAGTTCTAAAAGCTGAAATCACTAATTTGCAGGATAGTAAGGGCCTTATAATTGAAAATGAAATTGATATAGTAAATGAGTGTATGATTATTTTACACTGGTGTTCACAGACATCACGAGTAACTTACCACCATTGAGTACGAATACAGCGTCGTCTATGACCAATATATGTATAACTGAGGTTGATGTGATACTAAGCCTAGCTAAACTCAAAATAAATAAATCGCAGGGGCCTGATGGCATCTTACCTTTAGTCTTGAAAGAGATGAGGGATATTATTAGCCAACCTTTAACTTTAATATTCCAGAAATCGTTATCTGCGGGTGTGGTACCTTCAGATTGGAAGCATGCTAATATAACTCCCATATTCAAAAAAGGGGATAGAAGTAATCCAGCAAACTATAGGCCAATCAGTTTAACTAGCATTACTGGAAAAATAATGGAAGCTATAATCCAAGTGAAAATGGTAGATTACCTGGATTCAAATAACATTCTGAGGGATAGCCAACATTGATTTAGGAGAGGTAGATCCTGTTTATCTAATCTACTTGAGTTCTTTGAGGAAGCTACAAGAGAAATTGATCACAAAAAGGCCTACGATGTCATCTACTTAGATTTCAAGGCGGCGTTTGATGTTGTCCCCCACAAACGGCTCTTGCTAAAGCTCAAAGCTGCAGGGATTTTAGGAACTGTAGCAGCTTGGATTGAAAACTGGTTAACAGACAGGAAGCAGCGGGTAGTTATTAGAGGTACAATGTCACAGTGGGCCTGCGTTCATAGTGGGGTACCACGGGGTTCAATTTTAGGACCACTATTGATCCTAATTTACATTAATGATACTGACACCAATATATACAGTAAACTGGTCAAATTTGCAGACGACACCAAGGTGGGTGGTGTAGCAGATACTGATCTAGCAGCAGAGAGGCTACAACAGAATCTTGATTTAATTAGCAACTGGGCTGATACCTGGCAGATGAAATTTAACACATAAATGTAAGGTAATCCATGCAGGGAGCAGAAATATAAAGTACAGATATTTTATGGGTTCCACTGAAATAAAGGTAGGTGATTATCAGAAAGATCTCGGTTTGTATGTTGATGATTCCATGTCCCACTCTCGCCAGTGTGGGGAAGCAATAAAAAAGGCCAATAGGATGTTGGATTACATTTCTAGGTGTGTGGAGTTTAAGTCAAGGGAGGTGATGCTGCAATTACCGTATTTGCCGACGTATAAGACGACCCCCCAACATTTCCACTCAAAATATAGAGTTTGTTATATACTCGCCGTATAAGACTACCCCCTCTTCCGCACACCCCTGTGTGCTATTATTGTTACCGGTATTATACCGGTATTACATGAGTGCTATGGGCACCGGGCGGGTATCGGGAGGCCACTATGGGCACCGGGCGGGCATCGGGAGGCCACTATGGGCACCGGGCGGGCATCGGGAGGCCACTATGGGCACCGGGCGGCCACTATGGGCAGCTATGTCTATCCCAACTGAAGTGCACCCGGCGTATAAGACTACCCCCCCACTTGGAGGCATGTTTTTCAGGGGGAAAAAGTCGTCTTATACGCCGGCAAATACGGTATATAATTCCTTGGTAAGACCCCACCTAGAATATTGTGCGCAGATTTGGTCACCATATCTTAAGAAGAACATTGCTACCGTGGAAAGGGTGCAACGTAGGGCTACTAAAATGATTCCTGGTCTTAGAGCAGGGATGCCCAACTCCAGTCCTGGGGGGCCAGAGCCCTGTGTAGCTTAGTTCTATCCCTGTTCCACCATAAATGATTCAGCTCAAGAGCTGTGTGGTAATTAGCACAAGGAGTTGAATCAGGTGTGTTAAATGAGGGGAAACCCAAAAATGTGCAGGGCTCTGGCCCTCCAGGACTGGAGTTGGACACCCCTGTCTTAGAGGAATGTCTTATGAGGAGAGGTTAGCTGAGCTGAATCTGTATAGCCTTGAGCAAAGGAGACTAAGGGGGGACATGATCCAGGTATATAAGATTCTAACAGGTCTGGATGCTGTTGAGCCAAATGGCTACTTCAATATTAGTTTAAATACTAGACCTCGTGGCCATAAGTGGAAATTAGCGGAAGAACATTTTAAAATGAATTTGAGAAAGTACTTCTTTACAGTGTTAAGTTAGAGTATGGAATAGTCTTCCTATAGTGTAGCGCAAGCTAAAACCCTGGGGTCTTTTAAATCAGAGCTAGATAAGATCTTAACAGCTCTGAGCTATTCGTTAAGTTCTCCCCAAACGAGCTAGACGATCCGAATGGCCTCCTCTCGTTTGTAAATTTCTTATATTCTTATTTGGAAATTACGCATATTACACCGTATGTAAATAATTTAGAAATGGTGGTACGTGACAGTTTTCTACGGAGTGTAGCCATGTATAGTTCTTACAAATAAAAAGCGCATCTGGATACTACTTGAGCAGCGGCTTTGTACCTCGGATTTTCAAGTAGCATTTGCAGTGGGGAAAAAAATTTAATAACAAAAACATGCAACATTTACCTTAAGAATAAAGAACACGGTCCTCTTCGAAAAAAACAGTGTAGGAGAACAGTGTCACAAAAAATACAGACAAAATGTGTAAGTGAGCAACTACTTTCAGAGCTACAAAAAATAACAAACTTGTGTTTTATATTTGAATCGTCCCTACCTCTAACATTAATGGTTTTGTAGTAATCCTGCCTATAGACTTCCGCAGACAATATACCACAGAACACAACTTCTTCCTCTTTGTTCTGGGTAAGAGGGCGCTGCCGATAACTAGGCGCATTATCGCCACACAGCGGCGTGGAGAGTGAACTGGCAATGAACTGTGCTCTAACTCAGGGGTGCTCAGTTATTTTATCCCGAGATTCAAATTCCATCACTGACACAAAACCATGGTTCCCTCACTTTCGTCGACCGGGGTGGTTTGTGAAACGGGAGGGGGGATCAATCGCATGACACGTCCTACTCTCTAACTGAATATACATTGGTTCTGTATGTATGGTCATTCATTCATACATCTATTCCTTTTGTCATGTCCATAGATACTTCCTCAATAAAGTATAATAAAACGTTACAAAACGGGGCGCCCATAGTAGGGTTGGACATTTTAGGGATTAATGATGCTTGATATGATCTTGCAGTTCATTACATTACAATATAATAGAACAGAAAGAAACACACTACGGCCCATCATTAATAGATAAAAGGAAACAGAAAACTAATAATTAGCATTTTGAATCATTATATCCTTTTATATACTTGGTGTTATGTTACGCGGTGCAGGCGAGCAGAACAGCAGGCAAGCTCAGCCGGACTGACAGGCAAACGAGGTTTATTGCTTACAGACGGGCAGGCAGGGACAGGACCAGGCACTACGTCAGACAACGTCAATGACAGAACTAGGGAATACAGGTACAGACGCCGACTAAATACACCAGACGGATAGGAAAGCACAAGGAACAGGTGATGACAATCGGGTAGCCACGTAGGTAATGAGGGGGGCGTGGCACACACAAGGATCGGACGAGCTGGGCGTAACACTTGGCACTCGATATATCATGTGTAATGCTGTCTTCTGAGGACTGGATTATTTTCACTTGAATCTGAATATAGAATTTTAAAAAGAAATAGATATGTGTTTTCAAAAGTTTACATGGCCTCTTTAGCAATGAGGAGTAAAAAAATGGTGTAGAACTTTCGATGGCATCTACAATCTCTCTTTGCTGTTTGGACCAATTTGCAGGTCTCCAAATGCCATAGCATGCCCAAACCACATAGAATGCTTAAACATCTCAGAGTTTACTTACCTTTTTATGATAACTAAGTAACAGTAAATGAAACAGTCAAAGCCATGATTATCGACTGGAATACAATCCCAAACATTAATGACAAATTACAGTACACAAATTGAGTTTTCACCTCCAACACTAGTTCAAAGGTTATTCACAAATAACAATACACCTTAGGCAAAAAAAAACCAAGTCAGTACCACGTGACAAAAAAAAATAGAATTAATATGACAAGTAAATTATATAAACGCACGGAGTAAAACATAAAAGTGACATCTCCTCTCTTTGTAAAATTATTGATTAAAAATACTTATATTTCCCATCCCCGAACTCTACTGGTTTTCTGCATGATTCCAGAGAGAAAAAAAACAGTTGAAAGGGACCCACTGGGTGATGCTTAAGGCGTGTGCTCAAGTGATATGAGTGCTTAATCAAATAGTATATACCTGTTATGGCCAGGCACGTCGAAAGGGAATGACAATCCAGAGTGGCTCCAAGAAAGGGTTTATTAACAAATAGAACAGAATGTAAAGGAGAAACCAGAAAATAAAGGGACCATGAGGGGTCAAAACCAAAACAGGTAATACAAAACACTAACTAAATGAATTATAAAGAAAACAAACAACTAGACAGGGAGCAATACCAGGAATAACAAAACCACGGATACATAGGAACACAGGGGAAAAAAGCACATCTACAAACACGCAGAACAACTACAATGACTGACTAAAGAACAGAATGAGGGCAAGCACTTAAATATACACAATAAGAAGGGTCAACAAAGGGCAGGTGGGGACCATAACCAAAATCAACCAATCAGTTAAGGCACAGGGGAACAACAAGCAGGTGGAATAAATTACAAATAACAACCACTGGATAATAGGAAACATTAACAAACCCTGAGGGCTAAGTACACTAGGAGAGAGAAGGAACATAAATATGAGCAGAACATGATTAAACAAGGCACGGGCAGGGTAGACCATGAACAGGCACACAAACCAAAGGCATAGACAAACAATACTAAATACTAAGGATAGCATAAAACCAATATATTAAAAAAAGGTGAGGCTCACCTCAAGCCATCAAGCTACACGGGGGCTGAGAGAGCAGGAAAACACAGTAGAGAAACTCCGAAGGAGGAAAAGACACATTGGACAGAGCCAGATGGGCAGCGACCCAGACATATATAACAGCTGACATTAAAAGTACAATACAGACCAAATTTATATAAAAAAAAAACCTTCCCAGCAGCAAATATAAATGTATTTAGGTTCTTTATAAAAATATTAATGCTCTAAACTAAAATATAAAAAAACATATATACAAGTTCATGATTATCCTTTGTGAACATTTTATAATTCTAATTACACCTTCATCTGTGTAAGAGGTGATCACTGTTTACAAAAGGCTAGTGGACTTCATTTACACAGGAAAACATTTTTAATAAAGTACACAAAAATATTTCTATATATTTTAAATAATTTAAATTCAAGTTTTGCAAATTTCTGTAGTCTCCATTTACATAACAGTATGTGTGATGCATGTTTTAATCTTTTTCATCAAGAAATCAGGTCTTAAGTCTGTTTTTACTACGTCATCTTTTTCAATTGAATGGGTCCTCTCATGTATTTTTTATGTTACTAATGTCAGAAAAAATTCTTTCTGCACACAGCTCAACGATGAGGTCTTTCCATCAGGTCAACCTTAAGATGTCTTTTTAAATACCACACTTTGGAAAAAAGTTTTCCAATGTTCACAGCAGTTCGGTCCTTCACCTGAATGTACCATCAAGTATTTTTAAAGTAGTTTACTTCTGTAAAACCTTCCCCACAAAAGTTCAGCTGTATGGTTTTTCAACAGAATTAATCGACAAGTGATTTATTAAGCAATCTGCCTGTCTGAAACATTTACCACATGCAGTATAAGTGTTTCTCACCAGAATGATTCCTTTTGTGCACTGTTAGGTGAATTGCTTAAGTAAAACTCTTCCCACGTTCAGTACAAATGTAAGGTCGCTCAGAGTGTATATAAAACCTCATGTCACACTCAGCACACTGATACGGTTTTTCACCTGAATGGAATCTCATGTGAACTTTTAAGGGATAAGCTACAGTAAACCTCTGTCCACACACAGAACAAATGTGGGACTTTTCACCTGAGTGAACCCTCTGCTGTTTTTTTTAAGTAGAATCTGGTTGTAAATCCTTTTCCACACTGGTCACAAATGTATGTTTTTTCCGTTAAATGAGTTTCTTCATGTCTTGCCATATGGGTCCGATTTGCAAAGGTCTTCCCACATTCATTACACCTGTTTATTTTTTCACTTGAATGAGTTCTTTTGTGTATTTTTAAGGTAGAAGGACTTTTAAAACACTTCCCACAATCCAGACAACCATGCTTATTCATATTTGAGTTATCCTGCTGGTGCTGATTTACTTGGAATGAGTCGACACAATCACTTTCTTGATTATTTTGATCATTTCTGGAAAATGAAAACCGCTTGTATCTGAAGATACTATATTCCTTTCACACTTCTCTTTTTCATCCTCCTTACATAACCTAGTCTCAGAATTAGGTGCAAAAACAATTGAATCTGTTAGACCTTCACTAAATTCACCCGTTATTTTGTCACCATCACCAAATTGTGACTTGACATGATGCCTCATCTGGTCATAGCCTGGATCAATTGTTTCAGTTTAGATTTGCTCAAATTTCAGGCATTTTTCTAATCCCACCTTGCCAAAATTGAGGTTCTGCATTGCATCTGAATTTTCCATGTTCTTGAAAATTGCTAGACATCCTCTTGATTTAAATTTTGCTTTGGTAAGTTTCTCACTGTCGATGCATTGTGTATTGGGGTCTTCTGCCATCTGAACATAATCTGGATCAATATGTTCAGATTTGATTTGTCTTGCATTCGGATAGACTTCATCAATATCAGCATTCTGTATGATGGCTGTATATGCTGGGTTGGCACAATCCGAATCAGATTCAGTCTTACCAGTCATTAACAACCTGCCTTGTGATTTTTCACCAAAATGAACTTTAAGGTGTCTTTTTAAGTAAGGCATACACTTGAAATGTTTCCCACACTGGTCACACTTGCTTGGCTTTTCTCCTGAATGAGTTGTCATATGTACTGTTAATGCACTTCCTTGTGCAAAACTTTTCTTACACAATGTGCAGCTATATGGCTTTTCACCAGAATGAATTCTCATATGTATCTTTAAGTTTGTTGCCTGAGTAAAACTCTTGCCACATTCAGAACAGCTATATGGTTTTTCCCCAGAGTGAACTCTCTTGTGGATTTTTAAACTATAAGGCCTTTTAAAACGCTTTCCACAATCCAAACAACCATGCTTATCCATATTTGAATTATCCTGCTGGTGCTGCTCTATTTGGAATGAGCCAACACAATCACTTTTTTGATTATCATGATCATTTCTGGAAAATGACAACTGCTTGGTATCTGAAGTTAATAAATCCCTTTCAAATCTCTCTTCTTCATCCTCATTACACACTTCAGTCTTAGAATTAGTTGCAAAATCAATTAAATCTGTTAAGCCATCACTAAATTCACACTTCACACCTGTTCTGTCACATTCAGCAAACTGTGACTCATCATTATGTCTCAACTGATCATAGCCTGGATCAATCGTTTCAGTTTTAATTTGCTCAGATGCCAGACATACTTCTAATCCCACCTTGACAATATTGTGATTCTGCATTGCATCTGTATTTTCCATGTCCTTGAAATTTGCTAGACGTCCTCTTGCTTTAAATTTGGCTTTAGTAAAATTCTCACTTTCGACACACTGTGTATTGCAGTCTTCTGCCACCTGAACATAATCTGGATCAATATGCTCAGATTTGATTTGTCTTGTATTCTGTATGATGGTTGTATATGCTGAGTTGGCACAATTCGAATCAGATTCATTCTTAACAGTTATTTTTAATCTGCCTTGTGATTTTTCACCAGAATGAATTTTCAGGTGTTTTTTTAAGTAATAGGTACACTTAAAATGTTTCCCACACTGGTCACACTTGCTTGGTTTTTCTTCTGAATGAGTTCTCATATGTACTGTTAATCCGCTTCTTTGTGTAAAACTTTTCTCACACAATGTGCAACTATATGGCTTCTCACCAGAATGAATTCTCATATGCATATTTAAGTTTGCTGTCTGAGTAAAACTCTTTCCACATTCAGTACAGCTGTACGGTTTTTCCCCAGAGTGAACTCTCTTGTGTCTAGTTAAGCGAAATAAACAAGTAAAACCCTTTCCACATTCAGTGCAACTGTATGGTTTTTCAGCTAAATGAATTTCACAATGTCTTCGTAAATAGATTGCATCCTTAAAAGTCCTTCCGCACTGACCACAGACATTTGGTCTTTCTCCAGAATGGTTTAAAATGTGGTTCTTGTAGGTTGCTCGGGTAAAAAACCTCATTCCACATTCGGTGCACTGATATGGTTTTTCCCCAGAATGAAACCTCATGTGCACTTTTAAAGAATCTGCTGCAGTAAACCTCTGTCCACATTCCGAACAGACATGGGGCTTTTCACCTGTGTGAATTCTCTGGTGTTTCTTCAAATACTCTGAACGGGTGAAACCTTTTCCACACTGTCCACAAATGTATGTTTTTTCCGCTGAATGCATTTTCATGTGTCTCGTTAAGGCAGCTACATTTGGAAATATCTTTCCACATTCATTGCAACTTAGTGTTTTTTCACCTGAATAAAGGTTTCTATCTGTCCTTGTAGTCAAAAGTCTTCCATTGCTCAAATCAATTTTATTCCTCTGAGATGAAGGAAGATTACAATCCCATTCTAGTTGTGTGTCTGATTTTTCCCCTACAAATTCATTGGAAACTACTATGTCTCCATTTGATTCAGACTTTATCTGGTGGATTGTAATTTCAACCCCATTAGTGCACTGAGAGTCATTGTACTGTGATGGACAAACAGAATCTGGACCAGTCCCTTTCTCTGTTTGATGATACTCCAGGCAAACTCCCAATCCCATCTTCTCAGTGCCGGGATTCTGCATAGCAGCAATATCCCCTGTATGGGTGCAGCCCAGATCAGATTCATTTTTAACACACAAGGCCATGATTCCTCACTTTGCACGCCAGGACGTCAAGTGTAACATGCTCAGTCCCTCACTACGCTGTTCTCTGAGCTCCTCTTCCTTGTACGTTGTTTTGCTTGTGATCGTCTCTGTGAGCTGCTGGGAATATACACTGTGATCCACCTGTGATGGAGGATGATTTATATTACATAGAGCCCCACACTCACCGGAGACTCATCAACCCACACAGCAGTGTTCAATTTATTGCTACTGAGGTCTATGCTGTATCAGAAAAAAATTAGCTTCTTCATCATTATTATTCGTTTTTTGATCAATGTAATTAGTTACTTGAAGAATATTAACAGTTTATTACTAGTGAAGGCCAAGAAGAAAAAAGGCTATTCAGCCATATCCATTTAAGAATATCAGAATACTCCAGTATATCCCTGTTATTAAATAAGGGAACTCGTGACGATCTTTCCTGTGAACATTAGCTACATTAAAAAGTCACATAATTATTCATGTATCACGTTACAGGTATTCTAATTGCATTTATTATAGCTTGTAAATATGCAAATTACTATTAAAATATTGTAGAAAAACGTTATATATACTGAATGATTGAATCCAATTTTAACATTACAATTAAACGGGCAGTGGTGGTTTAATGGTTAGGGAAGTGCACTTGTAATTGAAAAATTGCAGGTTTGAATACCCGACCAGTAAGGCACCACTAAGGTTCTGCCCCCAAGGACTGCTCCCCGGGGGCTGAATTAGCTGCCCCCTTCTATGTCACATATGGGGTTAAATGCAGAGGACACATTTCGTTGTTGTGCGCTGTGGTGTGTCACAATGACCACTGATCACCAAATTCTAAATAAACATGGTCTCAAACAGGGGTCGTTGTTGATTTTTTTGTTTGCATAGTGAGTTACTAGCTTTTCAATCATAATTTTTTAGAACGAACTATTATTGAAAAAAGGTTTATTTGCTCATTTATGATCCAAAGCATATTTATTCAGTAAACACAACAACGGTGGATATTAAACATTTGGAAATTTCGTTTCGCTCACTAAAAGATGAGTTGTGTGTCTCACTAATTTATCTTATAATAGCTTGACAGATTTTTACAAACAGCTAAACTTCAAAGGTATTTTTCAAATGGTCAAGGCGGAATATTCAAATAATTAATATTAAGATATTTTAAATACAATTATCATTTTCACACTATTAATAAAGCATTTCAATGTTGAAAACTTCTCGATCATGTCAAATTTTAATAAGGCTAAAATTTTGTTTTTCTTACGTATAATGTCCTCAGTTTTATATTTTAACAACGTGAAATATTTTCAGAAAAACGTGTTTGCTTAGATTTGCTGAAATGTGGAAATAACGCATATTGCACCATATGTAAATAGTTTAGAAATGGATCCAAGTGGATTCCCAGACTGATGCTTGATTTTTAACCTTAAACTACCCATTCAGATATTCACGTAAATTTGCAGTCAGGAAAAGAGTTTAATAACAAAAGCATGCAAAATTTACCTTAAGAATAAAGGACACGGTCCCGTTCGAAAAAACTGTACAGTAGAACAATGTCAATACAGACAAAATGTGTAAGTGAGGAAATTAGTTTTAAGTCCTAGAAAAATCAACAAGCTTTTGTTTTATACTGTATTTGAATCTTCCCTACCGCTACCATTAATGGTTTTGCAGTAATCCTGCCCATAAACTTCCGCAGACAATATACCACAGAACGCAACTTCTTCCTCTCTATTCTGGTAGAGTGCGCTGACGATAATTAGGTGCATTACCGCCACCTAGCGGCGTGGAGAGTGAACTGGCAATGAACTGCGCTCTAACTCAGGGGTACTCGGCAGTGCTGCCAGATTGGGCGGGCCCCAGCCCAAATCGGCTTCTTTTTATTTCCTTTAGCGGGTAAAAAATTGACTTGGGCGGGTAATTAAATTTTGGGCTACTATTCCGCACGGGGTTAACGAGGGGGCGTGGCAGCCAGCTGACTAAAGTTGGCAAGTGCGTCTGTCTACGTGACGTCATTGGAAACATGGCATTTTGATTATTTCAATTGATTAAGAAGCAGCATTTTCAACCGGGATTTGGGGGGGTCTTATTCATCTTGGCTCACGCAAATGCATAGTGAATAGTACATAGCATATAGGCCTCTGTTAAGAAACACTGAAATTAGCTTGACCAAGGTTGACTGGATTGGTTTTCTACCCGAAAAACAGCTGAAAACATGGTGATTTCAGTATTTCAGTTGAACCAACCATGTTTCCAATTGGATTTGAGAATCTTGCTCATCTTGGGCCGCACAAATGTGAATTACATAGCAGGTAGACCTCTGTTAGGAAACACTGAAATTAGCCTGGCCAAGGTTTGATTTGTGCCTGAAAAACAACCGGAAACATGGCATGCTGGAAAATTGTGCACACTGATTTGAATAAGAAGCCATGTATCCAAATGGATTTGGGTGACGTTCATCTCGGGCCAGGCTAATTTCAGTGTTTCCTAACAGAGGTCTACCTGCTATCTACTATCTACCGAGGGTATTCTCAGCTGCTTTTGGCTGCTGTTTACATCCCGCCGTGAGCGAACTCCACAGCAGCGCTTGGCAAACTCCACGACGTCATCAGCGCGTTAGAGACGTCTCGTCCAGAAGCTGTATTCATCGTTGCTGGCGACTTCAACCAGTGCAACTTACGGACTGTACTTCCCAAATATTACCAACACGTGGACATTGCCACCCGTGACAAGAACACCTTGGACCATGTTTACAGTAACATACACGGCGCATAAAGGGCTGCACCCCGCCCCCACTTCGGACAGTCAGACCACATTTCTCTGTTCATGTACCCGGCTTACAGGCAGAGACTGAAACAATCAAACCTTGTCACCAAACTTATGAAACGATGGACCTCAGAGACTGAGAGCATCCCGCAGGACTGTTTTGCTCAGACAGACTGGGATGTGTTTAAAACTGTAGCCACTATGGAGGACTATTCTGTCACACAGGACTATGCTGAGTATGTGACTTGATACATTAGCAGTTGTGTTGACGATATCATGCCCACCACACAAGTCAAGACGTTCTCCAACCAGAAGCCCTGGATTAACAGTCAGGTATGACACATGCTGCGTACTCGCTCTCTTGCCTTTAGATCAGGCGATGAGATGGAGTACAAGGCTGTGACGTACAGACTGAGGAAAGCCATCACGGTGCCCAAGAGACAGTACAGAGAGAAGCTAGATGGCTTCTATTCTTCTGCTGACTCCGGGCGGATGTGGCAAGGCCTGCAGCACATCACAGAGTACAGGGCCAACACCATCAGCTTTGCAGGCAGCCTGCTGGATGATCTCAACACCTCCTACACCCGCTGTGAGACCCCCAGCCACAGCACAGAGAGGAGGCATGCATACACCCAGACCACCCGACCCCCCTCCCCCCTATCAACAGTCTCAACAGACTGAGGAAGATCAACCCCTACAAGGCAGCAGGACCAGACAACATCCCTGGGCGGGCCCTCAAAGCATGTGCTAACAAGCTGGCTGATGTTCTCACCTCAATCTTTAACCTTTCCCTCAGCCAGAGCACTGTCCCCACCTGCTTCAAGACCACAACCATTGTCCCCCTTCCCAAGAAAAGCACAGCCACCTGCATGAACGACTACAGACCAGTAGCACTCACTCCAATCATCGCAAAGTGTTTTGAGAGACTGGTGCTGGCCCACATCCAGAGCAACATCCCAGACACTCTGGACCCCCTGCAGCAACAGAAGCCATCGCTGCTGCCCTTCTCTATTCCCCCTCTCACCTGGAAAACAAAGACTCCTACATCAGGATGCTCTTTGTTGATTACAGCTGCGCCTTCAACACGGTCATCCCCTACAAACTCATCAACAAACTGACCACACTCGGCCTGCACCCCACCCTCTGTGACTGGCTCCTGGACTTTTTGACTGGCAGACCTCAGTCTGTCAGGACCGGCAACAGGACTTCGGCCAGCATCACCACAAACACTGGCATCCCACAAGGTTCTATTCTCAGCCCCATCCTCTACACCCTGTTCACCCAAGACCGTGTCGCCTCCCACAAAGACAACATCATCCTGAAGTTTGCAGATGACACCGCAGTGATTGGTTGCATCACTGGAGGGGACGAAACGGTCTACAGGAGAGAGGTGGCCGGTTTGGTGTCATGGTGTGAGGACAACAACATCACGCTCAACACGGACAAGGCAAAGGAGATGATAGTGGACATGAGGAAGAGGAGGCCTCATCAGCCACTGTTCATCCGGGAGCTTGAAGTGGAGAGGATGAGCAGCTTTAAGTACCTGGGCGTCCACATCAGTGAGGACCTCACCTGGTCACTGAACACCACACAACTGGTCAAGAAGGCTCAACAGCGGCTGTACTTCCTGAGGAGGCTGAGGAAGTTTGGTATGTCAACCAAGATCCTCAGCAACTTCTACAGCTGCATCGTGGAGAGCACACTGACCGGCTGCATCACCGTGTGGTACGGCAGCACTACAGCTATGGACTGCAAACACCTGCAGAGAGTGGTGAAGACTGCGGAGAAGATCATCAGGACCCCGCTGCCCTCTTTGCAGAGCAGCTACCACCGCAGAGTCCAGAGGAGAGCTGCCTCCATCCTCAAAGACCCCACACACCCCCCAACAAGGACAGTTCACACTTCTGCCCTCAGGACAGAGGTACATTAGTGTGAAATCTAGAACCTCCCGACTTAACAACTCCTTCTTCCCCACTGCCATCAGACTCCTTAACAGCTGACAGGAGTATGATTAACAGACATCATACTACCACACCATACTACCTCATACTATATATTTTTTTGCACACTAAGCTCTTTTGCACATTGCATTTAAAAGTATTTATTTTTCTATTTCTTTCTATTATATTGTACCTCTGCATTTTTGTGTGGACAGCAAAGTAAGAATTTCATTGCACAGAGAAATGCACATTTCTACTGCACATATGACAATAAACACTTTGAATCTTGAATCTATGTAGTATTTCACATTTGCCTCACCCAACATGAAAAAGACCCCCAATTCCAAATGGAAATGTGCCTTCTTATTCAATTGAAATGATCAAAATGCCATATTTTTTCTAGGTACCAAACCAGTCTAGGCCAGGCTAATTTCAGTGTTTCCTAACACAGGTCTACCTGCTATGTACTATGCATTTCACATTTGCCTGGCCCAAGATGAGTAAGACCCCCAAATCCCAGCTTAAATGTTTTATTGTTACATTATTTTGTGTTTTCAAAATGAACACTGCACTCTGTGGAAGTTGTCAATAAGCTAAATCCAGCCTTGTCTGGTTCTGTATGTATACTCATCCATTAATTTTTTCCATGTGCATTTGTGATTTTCCATGTGCCCGCTGGCCGGCGTAAGAGGTGGAGACAGTGAATGGATGCCACGACGCCACCTTGGGAGTTTCACCCAAGGCAATAATTAAGTTCCGAAATAAGACCTCAACTCACTCACTAAGGACACAAGTTCGTCACGAAACTGGCAGAGAGATGGTTACCAGATATAAATAAAACAAATTTATTTAACAATTAAAAAGCAAATCAATCTCTGGCTGCTGTCCTACATAAATCTGGCTGGGAATATATTACCAGAGTTAAATAGTTGAGCACAAGAGGTAGCCAAACCAGAAACAATTATACAGTGTTCCACACATTCACAATAGCACTCGTGTTAAAAACAATTACACATGTAATACTTTGGCACACCACAGCGCACACAACACACGACAGAAATAGAAAACTAAACAAAACAAAACTCCGCAAAACAAAAACCAACAAAAACAAATAATACCAACAGCACGTTTAGTGCGTGTCCGCACATGGCAGCAGCCGATTCGTCGCGACGTTATGGCGTGGATTGGCGTCGCAAATCACCACCGAAACTGGCCAACCAGGCGCAGGACAGCTCCGAGCTTCAGTCCAATCAGCCTGCTGGAACCTCGCGGAACGCGGATGTTCCGAAGCATTTTTACTCGCAACGACCGTAGATATTAAACGTTTGGAAATTCATTAGAAGCTGAGTTGTTTGTCCCACTAATTTATCTTACTAAACTTTGACGGATCTTTAGAAACAGCTAAACTTAAATGGTTTTTTGGAAATGGTCAAGGCGTAATATGCAGATAACAAATAATATTGGGATATTTATATACAATTATCATTTTCATTATTTAAACAGCATTTTAATGTTTGAAAACCTCTTGATCATGTCAAATTGTAATAAAGCGAAAGTTTTGTTTTCTTATATATAATGTGTTGAGTTTTATATTTTAATAATGATAAATATTTTTAGTAACGTGTTTGCTTAAATTTGCTGAAATTTGGAAATAACGCATATTACACCGTATGTAAATAATTTAGAAATGGTGGTACGTGACAGTTTGCCACGTATGGTTCTTACAAATAAAAAGCGCATCTGGATACTGGAGCAGCGGGTTTGCACCTCCTGTACCTCATGGCATGAATGCAAAAGCCCTCAAACTGATAATGCTGCTGAAAATCTGTCCGCTTCACCACAAATATTTCCAAGTAGATTCCCAGACTGATGCTTAATTTTTCACCTTAGACTAACAATTCGGATTTTCAAGTAGCATTTGTAGTCGGGAAAATAGCTTAATGACAAAAACATGCAAAATTTATATGGTCCTCGATCTTCGGAAAAAAAAACTGTGTAGAAGAATAATGTCACGACAAAAAATCAGCCCAAATATGTAAGTGAGCAAACTGTTTCAGTGCTACAGAAAACCAACAAGCTTGTCTTTTACATTTGAACTGCCCGTATCCCTACCATTAAGTGGCTTTGCGGTAATTCAGCCCGTAGACTTCCGCTAAACAATATACCACAGAACGCAACTTCTTCCTCTTTATTCTTGGTAAAAGGGCGATGACGATAACTAGGTGCATTACCGCCACACAGCGGCGCGGAGAGTGAACTAACAACTGATAACTCAGGGGTACTCAGTTATTTTTATCACGAGATTTAAATTCCATCACTGACACAAAACCATGGTCCCCTCGCTTTCGCCGATCGGGGGTGGTTTGTGAAACGGGAGGGAGGATCAATCGCACGATCTGTCCTGATCTCTAACTGAATATACACCGGTTCTTAAAATAACCAAAAACCAACATACCTTTCCCACAATCACGCTAAATTTTTGGATGGGTATACTTTCACCATCAAATCATTATTTGTAGCACCTGAACTAGGATTAGTAATATCTTTTTTAACATTAGGGCTCAGTATATCATTAGATTAGATTAGATTAGATTAGATTAGACTAGACTTTATTAATCCCACAATGGGGAAATTCTTTGAGAAAACAGCAGCAATAATGAAAAAAGTACAAAAAAGGACAGGATCCATAGGATCAGCAAAAAAATAACAATACAGATAATAAAAACAATAGAAAACAATTTCTAAAACTGTATAAATATATAAGTAAAAATGTAAGAAAAAAAGAAAATTCATGTGTCATGCTGTCTTCTGAGGACTGCAGATTTCATCTGAAGCTATAAATTATAAAAAGTAATAGACGTATGTTTGAAAAACTCTGCATGGCCTCTTGAGCAATGAGGAGGAAAAAATGTTATAAAACTTTTGATGGTATCTATGTCCTGTGCTTTTTGGACCAATTTGCCTTTCTGCAAATGCCACAGTACATAACTTTCACATAAAGCTCACAGAATACTTAAAAACCTCAGAGCTTCCTTACCATTTTATGTTAATGTTAACAGGAATTAGAACAAACACATGATTATCTACTGAAATAGAATCCCAAACTTTAATGACAAATTACAGTTTACAAAGTCAGGTTTTCACCTCCAACATTAGTTCAAATGTTATTCACAAATAAAACACCTTAGGCAAGAAACGAAGCCAGTACCCAATGACAACAAAGTTAAGTCAGTACTAAGTATGATAATACACTAAATTAAGATGATTAAAAAATAAAATACTGGACGTTGACAAGAACATTTAGGTTATAAAATTAAAAAATCAGACGTTCAAAAATACGAATTCATATCAAAAGTAAATTTTATAATTGCACTAAGTAAAACATAAAAGTGATACCTCCTTTCTTTGTGAAATTATTGGTAAAAATGCCTACATTTGTCATCCCCTAACTGTACTGGTTTTCTGTAAGACTCCAGGGAGAAAAAATAAGTTGAAAGGGACTCACTGGGTGATGCTTAATGCATGTGCTCAAATGCTTAAGTGGCATGAATGCTTAATGAAATATATACCAGTCATCATTACATGTATGATACAGACAAAATCCATGCAAAAACTTTTCCAGCAGCAAACAGAAAACCATTTAGGTTCTTTACAAAAATATAAAGACTTATGAACTTAAAAAACTAAAGGATAAAAGTAATGACAATATAATAAAACGAATATCAGAAAATAAATATTTATTGATAGATTAAAATCAAATAGTTACAAGTTCATGATTATCCTTTGTAAAAATTTTATCATTTTAATTCCACCTTTATCTGTGGAAGAGGTGATCACTTAAACTTAAAAAATAAAACAAATGATAAAAACAATGACAATGTAAACATACATAGGCAGAATAAGTATACATTGATAAACAGATTAAATAGTTACACGTTCATGATTAGCATTATAAAATTTTCATGAAGGATAATTGCTTTATCTGTGCAAGAGCTGATCACTCTACAAAAGGCTAGTGGACTTCACTTTACACAGAAAAAATGTTGAATAATTTAAAATACTTAAAATATTTGAACATATTTCAAATATGTTAAACTTAAGTTTTAGAAATTTCTAGGGTATCCATTTAGATAACATTATGTGTGATGCATGTTTTAATTGTTTTCTTCAAGAGTTCAGGCCTAAAATCTCTGTTTTTACTATATCACCTTTTTCAATTGAATGCATTCTCTCGTGTTTTTTTAAGTTACTGATGTCAGAAAACTTCTTTCCGCAAACAGTACAACCATGAGGTCTTTCCCCCGAATGCACTTTAATATGTCTTCTTAAATATGACACATCAGTAAAACATTTTCCACAATGTTCACAGCAGTTGGGTCTTTCACCAGAATGTACCCTCAAATGTTTTTTTAAGCAGTTTACTTGGGTAAAACCTTTCCCACAAAGAGTGCAGCTGTATGGTTTTTCACCAGAATGAATCCACAAGTGATTTGTTAAGCAGTTTGCCTGCCTAAAACATTTACCACATACAGTACAAGTGTACGGTTTCTCACCAGAATGAATCCTTTTGTGCACTGTTAGGTGAATCGCTCGAGTAAAACTCTTACCACATTCAGTACAAATGTAAGGTCTCTCAGAGTGACAATGTCGTCTTAAGGATGCAGCATCCTTAAAACTCTTCCCACATTTACCACAGATATTTGGCCGTTCTCCAGAATGGTTTAACAAGTGGTTTTTAAAAGTTGCTCGGGTATAAAACCTCATGTCACACTCAGCACACTGATACGGTTTTTCGCCTGAATGGAATCTCATGTGAACTTTTAAGGAATAAGCTACAGTAAACCTCTGTCCACACTCAGAACAAATGTGGGGCTTTTCACCTGAGTGAACCCTCTGGTGTTTTTTTAAGTAGGATCTGTTTGTGAATCCTTTTCCACACTGGTGACAAATGTATGTTTTTTCAGTTAAATGAGTTTCTTCGTGTTTTGCCAAATAAGTCCGATTTGCAAAGGTCTTCCCACATTCATTACACCTGTGTGTTTTTTCACTTGAATGAGTTCTTTTGTGTATTTTTAAGGTAGAAGGACTTTTAAAACTCTTTCCACAATCCAAACAACCATGCTTATTCATATTTGAGTTATCCTGCTGGTGCTGCTCTATTTGGAATGAATTTACACAATCGCTTTCTTGATTATTGTGATCATTTCTGGAAAATGACAACTGCCCAGTATCTGGAGGTAATAAAACCCTTTTAAATATCTCTTCTTCACCCTCTTTACACAGCTCAGTCTCAGAATTAGTTGCACACTCAATAAAATCTGTTACGCCATCACTCAGTTCACACTTTACATCTGACATTTTGTCACCATCATCAAACTGGGAATCAACATCGTCTCTCACCTGGTCATAGCTTGGATCAATTGTTTCAGTTTTAATTTGCTCAGATTCCAGACATTCTTGTAATCCCACTGTGACAATATTGAGATCCTGCATTGCATCTGAATTGTCCATGTTCTTGAAAATTGCTAGACGTCCTCTTGATTCAAATTTGGCTTCAGTAAATTTCTCACTATCAATGCACTGTGTATTGGGGTCTTCTGCCACCTGAACATAATCTGGATCAATATGCTCAGATTTGATTTGTCCTGCATTCAGATAGACTTCATCAACATTGGTACTCTGTATGATGGTTGTATATGCTGAATTGGCACAATCTGAATCAGATTCAGTTTTAACAGTCATTGCCAATCTGCCTTGTGATGTTTCACCAAAATGAACTTTAAGGTGTCTTTTCAAGTAAGACATATACTTAAAATGTTTCCCACAATGGTCACACATACTTGGTTTTTCTCCTGAATGAGTTCTCATATGTACTGTTAATCCGCTTCCTTGTGTGAAACTTTTCTCACACAAAGTGCAACTATATGGCTTCTCACCAGAATGAATTCTCATATGTATCTTTAAATTTGCAGCCTGAGTAAAACTCTTTCCACATTCAGTACAGCTGTACGGTTTTTCCCCAGAGTGAACTCTCTTGTGTATAGTTAAGCGGAATAACCTGGTAAAACTCTTTCCACATTCACTACAGCTGTAAGGTTTCTCAGAGTGACAATGTCTTCGTAAAGAGGCTGCATCCTTAAAACTCTTTCCACACTGACCACAGACATTTGGTCTTTCTCCAGAATGGTTTAAAATGTGGTTCTTGTAGGTTGCTCGGGTAAAAAACCTCATTCCACATTCGGTGCACTGATATGGTTTTTCCCCAGAATGAAATCTCATGTGCACTTTTAAAGAATATGACACAGTAAACCTCTGTCCGCATTCCGAACATACATGGGGCTTTTCACCAGTGTGAACTCTCTGGTGTTTCTTCAAGTATGACTGATTAATAAATCCCTTGCCACATTGAGCACAGATGCATTTTTTTTCAGTCGAGTGTGTTTTCGTGTGTCTCGTTAAGGCAGCAGTATTTGTGAAACTCTTTCCACACTCATTACAACTATATGTTTTTTCAACTGAAAGGGTTTTCCTTGATTTTGCTGAAGTCAAATATGATCCATAGCTTACAAAATCCGAAGCAGAGAGAATTCCATTTGAGTTATGTTGCTGGTATAATTTTATATTAAATGTATCAATAGAACTACTTCTGGATTGGTTAGAGCCTGACCAATCAGATTCTTCATGAGTGCAATTCTTATTCAGATAGGAAAAAACAGGCTGATCATCATGAATTAACGTGCCTGCTTCTGATCTCTCTTTATGATCCTGTTCACAATGCTGCACCTCAGGTTTTTCAGTTGTAAATCCACGTGTGCCACAATTGTCTTGGTGGACGGCAACTTCATCTCCATCAGTGTACTGAGAGTCAGTATGTTGTGATGTTTTCTCAGTATCAAGATTCTGCATGGCAGCTGTATCCACTGGATGGGTGAAGCAGAGTTCAGGTTCACTTTTAATACATAGGGTCATGACTTCTGACCTGTTCACCTCTGAAGTCAGTCTGTCACCTGTGACATTTTCTCACTCCTTTATTTGGGTCAACTGCTGTCCTCTAACTGCCTTCTTTCTATCTGACTCTGTGTTACTTGTTGATTCCCTTTGTAAGTCACCGACACCCTCTAAGCATGTGACCATCCTTACCCTAGAATGGAAAAGATTGTACACAGAGCATCATACAAAAATAACCGATTTTACAGAGCAGTTTTCTAATACAGATTCCAAAAAGTAGCAAAAACATAAGTTTTCTTTTATTGTGTTTTTCATTTACGGATTTTTGTTTCCTTTAACAGAGCAATAGTAACCTGGAAGTCGAGAGTTCTAAAGTTCCAAAAGAGATCCAGATGTAGGCCTAGCATATGTAAGTAATGCACTTCCACCCCATTAAAATATACAGCTGTATAAATGGATAAAAGCCAGATATTTTGAATACTAAGCTCAGTATTGCAGACATCAGTGCTACGTCAAATACCACAACGCATCATTCTAAGACTGGTAATCAAGCCTGGTTAATACAACGCATTGTAAACAGCATTCCAAAGTGAATGCTACAAAATTATAAAACGTTACTAATGTACATAGGCTATTCCAATACATCACACTTATTATATACTGTGATTCAAATCAAAGCGTAACACTCGCTAGTCGTTAACCACAGAGGTATCACTTTGAGTTCAGTATAAAGCATCTGTAAACTCTCCAAAAGGGCGCAACAAAACATCTGTATTAACAGAAAATCCACGATGTGAAAATGACCTGGACACACGTTAGTTTCAGTATTATTGTTACTGTTGTTATTATTTTACAAACAGGTGAACGTTTTGTTTTCATGTAGTACAAAATTAACACTGCTTCTCGCATTCAACAGCTGGTTATAAAAGAGACCAAACCTTGCACGTTGTACCATCTGGTTGATGGCTACCGTAATTAATAACATATTTTCATCACTGCTACAACCGATATTCAAATGCACATCGTCCGCCTCAGTGCCAGTCTTTCCAAACGGACTTGCATATTAACGCCTGATTTCGATCGCGGATGTGCGATTACCAATGCGCAGCTTAGCAGCTGGATAATAACCAAATCATGCCGCATTTACCTTGGGAAGCCATGAAAGAGCCCGTTGCTAGAAAACGGTGCTGATGGGCATCATCAGAAAAAGACTTCAGTCCAGCGCAGAAGTGCCAACCAACAGGGCTACTGCCAGTCGTAAATGCTCAACATACTGCGCCGTTTTACGAAATCGCCATACCTGCCCTTTAGATCAAGTGGGTTAGTATTAGTAATAATCCGGGACATAAAATTGCACAACAAATAAAAAAAACTAAATAAATAAAATCACACGAGATGCAGAGTCTTGCTCCAAACAATATGATCGAGTACGTTGGCGACTTATGAAAGATTTACTGCCGCCTACAGCACTGGAGGACGGACATTGGCAGCCTATTATCTATACACCCCCCCATCCCGGGATTGCTTTTTAAGGAAATTAATTTAACTTTACTTTTGTCCGACACAATGAAATTGCAGAAGGTCCAGTACTGCAGCGCTTTTCTTAAAGGAGTTTTCGCAATAATTCCACCGTAATACAAATACTGTGCTGGGAAACACCAGAAGATAGCGAATTAAATCTTGCATCTCTCGGACGCCTTTCCTCGTATTAATCCGTTAATGGTAATAGAAATAATGTGGAGGTATATAGAAATAGTGTCTCTTCAGCAGTGTCGCCCAGTGGTGAATGACTGTAATTACAAACAACGCAAATGGACGTGCAATCCTACTCCACCTGCAGGGACCTTATTTACTTACTTATTACGTGTACCATTACTGGGAATCACACCCACACTCCAAGAGGTGTAAGGCAACACTGCTAACTACAGAGCAATCTGCATCATTCGATTAGAATATGAGCAATTTAGAAACAGTAAACAAATGCTGCTCTCCATTTTTCAACCACTTATGCAATTCTAGGTTTTAGGGTGGGGTGGGGGTATCACATGCATCACAGAGCAAGCACAAAGCAAGACTAAAGGCTTGTGCCATTTCAGCTGACTGCATGTCTTTAGCCAAAGAGAGTAACCTACAAAACGTTTAGAGGACACTTAAACCCCACCCTCTGATTTATGTAGACTTATACATAGAAAGGCATATATCATATATCATTTCATAAAAAATGAGGATTTTATTTAACCTACAAATGCTTTAGAGTCACAAAATCATCACCGGCAAAAATATCACCATCAGCTTAGATACTAAAAAATCCATGAAGTACACTCTTCCACAGAAATATAAAATAACTTACCTAAAGGAAATCTAAAGAAAAGGAAGGCTTCTCCACAACTTTCAAAATAAAATCGCACAAAAAATGTGTATAACATAATACATGGTATAGAGCAGTGTTTCCCGATGTGGTCGCTGGGATCCACAGACACTCCAGCTTTAAACTCCATCCCAGCTCCCTGCCAGACAGCCCGTATAAATGTGTCTGTCGCACACTGGGGCAGGTATGCTTGCTCTCTGGGTTTTTGTTAAAATTAAAACAATGAGAGTCCTGGACTTAAGTGGCAATTTGTGATTTATTTAGGTGCCCGTGAGGGTAAAAATGTGGAAAAAAATTAAGGGGAAAAAAATGATAAAGCTGCACCGAGCCGGAGTGAAGGCAGTACTCAGCTGGGGAGCTTCATGCCCATGACCAGCCCACTTTTTTTCAGGAAAGTGAAAACTGGATAAATAAGGCAATATTTCATTTCTTATTATTCACTGGTTTTATTTGCTTTTTTCAAATATGAACGAAACACAAGTTCTTCACATGTGCGGCATGTTGTACTACTATACAAATTTTTACCTGTAAATGGCTTAAACAACAATAACATAATATCTATAACAGTAGCCATCTATAACGGTAACAGCTGCCTGAGTAGTGTACTGGTCTCTGCAACTTTGTTTATTACCGTCTCATTATCTATCAACATAAGGATTTCCTTCTCTGTGCACATTAGCACAAAGGCCTTTAGTAACTTTAATTCATATATAATACCTGCCCCCTCCGCCGTCCTGGCATCCTCACTGCTCATCAGTCCCTCATTCTTGGCAGAACACCGACTGACAGGGGACTGCTGGTCAGAAACTACAAAATGGTTAAATGGTCATTTTACTGAATACTTAGATCGTGCTTTAGTTTTTTAATATACATTTTATTTCTTAAAATTACATTTGCGCACACATTGATTCGTCATGATAAGCGATAGAAATACGCTATTTGAATCGGTTTAATATTTTGCAACAGGTTAACCACATTTACCTGTTGTCAGTTCTTTTGGTTCTTTTGAAAAAATCTCTCTGATTTTGGCACATTTGGCCGCATCCCCCATGGGCACTATTGTTTGCTTTATGTTTAACAGAATATATTGAAGAGAATCTGGGTTAGGTGTTCAATTTCCACACACACGCAGCCTGAGGATGTACCCAAAGGTGAATTTGCAAGTCCAATCTGCCCCCTTTTTGTATGCTTGTGCACATTCCTGCCCCCTGGTGGGCTTCATACCCCTGATGAATCACAGACATGCTAAAACAGGGGTGGCCAATGTTATCTGCAAAGGGCCGGTATGTATGCAGGTTTTTGGGATAATTACTAAATTAGTTATTACAAATAACTACTAAATTATTAACTAACAAAGCGACTTATTTATGCTCCATTGTTTTGGAGTAGCGGTGCAATTATGTGTGGAGTTTAACCTACGAGCTTAAAGGTGAAGCTGAAATGCTGTGTCCCATCTTGCACCAATATGGAACATATTTAATACTTTGAAGGAAGTCCTGTATTTCTTTAGATTGAAAGTGGCAACAATTATAGGATGGAATGACCTACAAAAATTGTTATTAGCCAGCAGCACTTCTGTGACATAATATTGAGAGCCAGGGCGCTTTACCAAACTAGACTCAAGATTCAAGAAGTTTTATTTCTCACATGCATATACATGTACAACATGCAGTGAAATGCAACCCTGAATCACTCCAGAGACTGATTGGTTTAAATAAAAAAGATAACTAAACATGGTGATATGTATGAGAAGCTGTTTAGACCAAAACTGCATATTTCACTTGCACTTATATACACTCACCTAAAGGATTATTAGGAACACCATACTAATACGGTGTTTGACCCCCTTTCGCCTTCAGAACTGCCTTAATTCTACGTGGCATTGATTCAACAAGGTGCTGAAAGCATTCTTTAGAAATGTTGGCCCATATTGATAGGATAGCATCTTGCAGTTGATGGAGATTTGTGGGATGCGCATCCAGGGCACGAAGCTCCCGTTCCACCACATCCCAAAGATGCTCTATTGGGTTGAGATCTGGTGACTGTGGGGGCCATTTTAGTACAGTGAACTCATTGTCATGTTCAAGAAACCAATTTGAAATGATTCGAGCTTTGTGACATGGTGCATTATCCTGCTGGAAGTAGCCATCAGAGGATGGGTACATGGTGGTCATAAAGGGATGGACATGATCAGAAACAGTGCTCAGGTAGGCCGTGGCATTTAAACGATGCCCAATTGGCACTAAGGGGCCTAAAGTGTGCCAAGAAAACATCCCCACACCATTACACCACCAGCACCAGCCTGCACAGTGGTAACAAGGCATGATGGATCCATGTTCTCATTCTGTTTACGCCAAATTCTGACTCTACCATTTGAATGTCTCAACAGAAATCGAGACTCATCAGACCAGGCAACATTTTTCCAGTCTTCAACTGTCCAATTTTGGTGAGCTCGTGCAAATTGTAGCCTCTTTTTCCTATTTGTAGTGGAGATGAGTGGTACCCGGTGGGGTCTTCTGCTGTTGTAGCCCATCCGCCTCAAGGTTGTGCGTGTTGTGGCTTCACAAATGCTTTGCTGCATACCTCGGTTGTAACGAGTGGTTCAAATTTAAACTCTAAATGCAATTAGAATTGTTATGATGCACGCAGAAGTGCTGCAGATCCGTTCTCAACACAATTGTGAAGTTTCCTGGTGACAATGAAACATGGAGCTGAGCAGACCTCCTGGCCAAGGACAGCATACGAAACAGAGGATGGGCTAACAGTGGCCAATAGGACACTCCAACGCTTCAACTTGAATTCCTGGGAGCCTTATTTTTTGCAATCATTGATTTCATAAGGATTATTAACTATAGTACCATCTTTGGATTTCACATATGAAACAGTAGCAAAGGAGTTACACTGATGGAGCTTGAGCGCTCAGAAATTACTAGGCTTTACTCCATTAACATAGTACCATGTCCTGGGGTGGTGAGCATGAAATTCAGCCTTACACATAAGCAGACCATTAAGTTTGCCCTGCACTCTGGAGATCTGAGACTCTGGGTCCAGATTGCATAGACTCCAAACCATTCAGTCATGTCAAACACATGGATATTTAAACACGCCGGGTTCAGCAGGGAGCTTCTGGTTTCCGTCTCTTCTGACATCATTATACAGCTTTCGGCACTGAGCGGATGATCTGGTGATGTCAGAGAATGAGGACATACTCACTGCTACCTCATCCCATGCCTGTCTCACCTTGAAAGGCTTAGGTGGAACAGTGGTGCTCCGATAAATGATGTGTTCCCACAGGAGCACCTCCGTTTTTGCAGGTGAAAACCGATCAGGCTTGGCAGGCAAACACACCATTGTAATAGCAAGTCACTGTAGCTCATAAACAAGCTTAAAATGCTCTCGATTGTATATGCTGGAAATAGGATATTTTACATAAAATACTATTTTTGCAGTAATGTTACAGACTTTGTCATACACAATATCAGATACACAATACTTTTGAGCTCTGAAGCTTCTGGCAGGTGGGTCGCCAGGAACAGGATTGAGAACCACTGGTCTACGTCAACACTAACTACTGTTTATATGTTACATTACCTTAAATCAAGTGAAACAGACCTCTGTACATCTTCATTTAGGCACTAAAGCTTTTGAGCTAACTGATAGGCTACCCACTAATGTTATATCATGAATTGATATCTGAGAATCACTGCAATCCAAAACAACATCGACAGCAACGGCTATTAAAAAAATATTACCTGGTACAAAGGGCCTCCGTTTGTGATGTCATAAGCGGGAGGGGGCGTGTCCCTTATTCTGATTGGGCGAGGGATTATGACCATATATGGTATCACATGCTTATGCCACAGTTGCGGATATGGGGATTGGTTCATTGCATGTAACACCTAAACATACCTCTGAAAAATTAAGAGTTAGGACAACCAGTTTGTGCCTTGCACTGGTGCAAAGTCTGTTTTTTCTGCTGTCAAAATAGCAAAATGGATTTGGATACACCCATAAACAAGCTTAAAATGCTCTCGATTGTATATGCTGGAAATAGGATATTTTACATAAAATACTATTTTTGCAGTAATGTTACAGACTTTGTCATACACAATATCAGCACTTCTTGTGGGTTGTGATGATTGCCGTTTGTGAGCTGTTTCGGTCCATACATGTAGCGTCCATTCGATTTTCAATGTGAAATAAGTTGATGGAAGTCGGATCACGGGTCGTTTTCGGTTTATCGTGACGGAACAAAAAAAAGAAAAAAACAAACATATTCCGTATTTCGTTTTAATGTTTAATGTTTAATTTGACCCGGATGCTATAGGATCAATATTAATAACACTAAAGGTGCTGGTGGCGATTCACCGTGGAGCGTGCTTGGTACTTCGGTGAGGTAGCACAGTTAATCATGTCGTTGGAGAAGTACCAGGGGTTAATTGTGGCTTTATTAAATGATGGGCTAACGTATAAAAATATAGCTGATCATTTAGTGTGGGATTTTGGACCCCAAGTTGACTTTTCTGAAAGAAGTGTACGACGGTTTTGTGCTGACCGAAATATTACAAAGAAGCTTGATGTTTCTGATGTGCACCTTGAGTTGGAGGTAGCAAAAGCCATTAATGAGGTAAATCAGATTTTTTTGCTATAACAGTGTTAAAACATGACTGATCTGTTAAAACATGATTGACCTATAGGATGAACCCTTACTTATGTTTAAAAAAAGTGTTAGCACTTTAAAAAATTGAAGACGCCTAAATTTCTGGTGGTGTGAGGAATAGACATGCTGACATGCTGAGAAATTGTAAAAAATCACATTATAGACATTTCTAGGTAAGACTTTTGAGCTCTGAAGCTTCTGGCAGGTGGGTTGCCAGGAACAGGATTGAGAACCACTGGTCTACGTCAACACTAACTACTGTTTATATGTTACATTACCTTAAATCAAGTGAAACAGACCTCTGTACATCTTCATTTAGGCACTAAAGCTTTTGAGCTAACTGATAGGCTACCCACTAATGTTATATCATGAATTGATATCTGAGAATCACTGCAATCCAAAACAACATCGACAGCAACGGCTATTAAAAAAATATTACCTGGTACAAAGGGCCTCCGTTTGTGATGTCATAAGCGGAAGGGGGCGTGTCCCTTATTCTGATTGGGCGAGGGATTATGACCATATATGGTATCACATGCTTATGCCACAGTTGCGGATATGGGGATTATGTCCATATATGGTATCATACATGCTTATGCTATGTGATAAGGGGGGCCACATGGTTTGGCTTGACGTTAAACTTTAATAGAACAAAAATACATTACATGTATTTATTAATGTGTTATTTTTAATTACGTTTTAAGGAATAATAAAACATATAGCAGGATGAATGTAAGCTAGCTCCGTCTGCAGTAGACACAAGTGCCCCGTTGTATTTTAAAATGCAGAAAGCACTTAAACTCATTATACTTAGCCAGCATGTTTAAAGTAGAAAAACTTTAGCGTTATTTTAAAAGAAAGAAAAGCCAGAGCAGGCAGAACTTAAACAAGTACAAACATGCCCGAATGAAAGTCAGAAGAGCAAATGTTGAGTTTAAACAAGCACAAGTCCCGAGCGAAACCAATTAACATACAGCACGTCGTTTGACAAGAAACAAAGCACTTACATATTTTAACACAAGTTTTAAAAATGATGCAAGAGCCATTATCAGTTTAACAGTTTATTTCAATGTAAATAGAAAAAGTATTTCACCAAACGCAAAGATCCAGCAATAGCCGCTCTGGGTTCCTACGATGCCGCACAAACAGCGGGGTCAAGGCAGCCATTATCCCACAATGGAGCGAACGCGACACACTGTTGCCAACTCCTCAGCAAGGAATGTCGCTATTGGTTGTCCCAAAAGTCGCTAGAAGTCGCTAAATGATGGCATCACCTAATTTGCATAATGTGCATGTAATTATAATGGACGCTGTAGGAGAGAGGAATAATGTCAAAAGACAAAAGGTGGTTAAAAAACACCCTAAATACATTTAGAACTACAAATGAACTTTCTTCTGTCGATTCTTGTTTTTTTATATCATAATTCCAACCCTCTTCCTATATCCGGGCTTGGGACCGGCAAAAGTGACCCCAAAGAGATACTCTGGCGGAATTACTTATTCTTAAAAACTGTCATACTTGGCGGAGTTTTTGGCAATAAGCCAGGGCAGGATCAGCCAGTGGTGGCTTCGCGCATGCGCAATTAATTTGCAGTCTGGACACGGAAAGGTGAACATTTCCTGCTCTGACTGCAGCTGGGCGGGGCTGCTGCGTGAGGACTGTCCGCCTGTGAATGCTTTGGGACGGGAGGGGAGCCCACGGCAGCACCCGCTGCTCGGTGAGGAGAGTAATGGTGCGTTCGTTTTTCTCTCGAAACTCGGAAATTCCGAGTTGAGTGACATCACGTCCGACAATCTCCCGTTCGAGCTACCCACATCTCGGAACAAACATGGCTGCCTCCATGAACACGTTGCTGTGTGTTGTTGCTTTATATTTTAGCAGGTTTGGAGTTTTCCAAATGGAGAAATTGGAGAAATGGAGATTTTTCCGAGAGACAAACAAGAAACACAAACTAGTCAAACAACATTAAAAGCTTTATAAAATATTTTAGTACATTCATAGCGATATTCTTTTTTCGAACGGTAAGCAAACTACAAACAAACCAAGTCGCCATGTTGAAATTACGTCACAGGGGCAACTCGGGCAACAAAATCTGGTCCAACTTCAACGTCATAAAAGGGGCGTGTTTCCGACGGGAAGTGACGTTTTTCGTGACGTTTTCATCCGAGTTCCGACTTGGAGAGAAATAATCGAACGCACCATAAGAATGATACGTGCTTCCACGTCAGAGTCTCCAAAAGTCTCCAATAACACTTGAAAAAGTCGCTAGTCGCTTTTTTGAAATTGAGTCGCAAGAGAGGTCTAAAAACTCGCTAAATATAGCGACAAAGTCGCTAAGTTGGCAACACTGACCCGACATGCTACCTCCCAGTTCAAAAATTGCGCGTCAACTGATTGTTAGTGATGGCCGATTCGCGAACGAATCGTTCTTTTTAACTCGTTTTTTTAGTGAATGGGTTGAACCGATTCGTAAGTCTGAACGAATCGATTTTTAAAATTATTTAAAAACATTTTTAAAACTGATCTTTGGCTATTCAACATCTAAAAGCATCCCCTGCAATTTCGGATTTTTCATGTTCCGTCATCACTTTTAGATTCTTCTTATGTTCATCACTTACTGTCTTAAAATGGATGAGAGAGGGATATAGGGCTCTCGAAGGAACAAACAGGCACGCTTAGGTTCACTCAAATACACTTTAATAAGTAATACAAAATGATCTCACATTAACACCAATACTGAGCTATCATATTGAAGGCAATGCAAAATAACTCGTACTACAACGGATATCAAATAATATATATCTTATAGCTAATAGTATTAGGTGCAAAGGTATGAATATATATAGAAAAGAAGCAATTACACATACAAGAAGCAAGGAAACATAAAAAGTTATGAAATATTATCACAAGCGGCGATAATTTACTCACAACAATCAAGGGAAAGCATAAGCAGTTGCAAAGCTATTTACACTCGGACGTGCTATCATCACCCACCTTCATGGACTGGGGAGCCCTTTCAGTCCTGGCAGGAGACCAACACGTGAGTTCCGAGAAAGTGCCGGGCGATGCGCGCTCTATCCCACGGCTGAACTCCGGTCAGTACTGGGTTCTCCCCCTTCCTTTATACTAAATTTAGAGTTGCGTGTGGGCAGGGGGTAAGCTGGCCAGGCTCACCCCTTCCCCCCAGGCAATATATGGTGCTCCAATTCCCCCTTTAGTCCGAGTGATTCTGCTTGCGATAATACAATACAATGGGCGTCCTGGCGCCAGGTGTCTTTGCGCAACGCCTCCCTGTTCCCCCCTAAAGGCAATATAGGGTGCTGTATACCGACCCCCCACCCTATCTCCCGAAACCAAGATAAGCATCCTGCATGCCGATCTAATGGCCCAGATGAGCATCCTGGCTTCTTTTATGAGCCCAAGTTATTTACGGCAAAATTAGGTTTTACAGGGGATCGGTAAATAACTTGTTCGTGCATGTAGTGTATGGACTAACTTTTGTGCGGAGTTGTCTCTTCTGTGTTCCCTGTGGTTCAAGCCTGAAAGGTGTTCGTCAGTTTTATGTGCATTGATATGCCTGTTCACAGTTGGCTGTGAGGCTCTCCGAAGCTGACAGTAAAGTCACTAACTCCCAGCCCGTGTCTGTTCTAATTAATCCATTCCGGTGTTCAAAAACACCAAAAACTGGCGACGAGTCCGAACCTGCACGCAAACGAGAGTCCCCGGCTGCACTGACGGTTTTCGCGGAGACGGCGGAGCGAGGAAAACCAAGGTAAAAAGACGCCCACGAGTACAAGCTAAGCTAACGGCTAAACGCGGAGGAACAGATGGCACACATAGGGAAAATAGAAGAGTTTGACGGCACAAATGAAGACTGGGAAGTATATATTGAGAGAGTTGAACTGTATTTCACAGCAAATGACGTGGAGGAGGAAAAAAAAGTCCCCACACTTCTTAGCCTCATAGGCGCTAAGACGTATAACCTGCTCAGAAACTTGCTTACCCCCGAAAAGCCTGCCACGAAGACGTTCCAAAGCATTGTAAACCACCTGAACCCAAAACCCCTAGTGATTGCGGAGAGATTCCGTTTTCACAACAGGAACCAGTACAAACACAAAAGCATCACTGAGTATATTGCTGAGCTGCGCAAACTGACTCAGTTCTGTGAATTTGGAACAGGACTTTCTGATGCATTGCGTGACAGACTGGTTTGTGGCATGCATTGTGGAAGCACACAAAAAAGACTCTTGTCAGAAAAGGATCTTACTCTAGAAAGAGCATTAGCTACTGCAGTGTCTATGGAGACCGCTGCCAAAGATGCCTTGGAGCTACAAAAATGGGCTGTGGATAATGGGCTACATAAAATATCAATGAATGATGCCAAAGGACATAAACAGAAGTGCTACAGGTGTGGCAAAACATCACACAATGCTAATGATTGCTGGTTTAAGGACAAAAACTGCAGAAGGTGTAATAGACCTGGACATATTGAGCGGGTGTGCAAACAGAAATCCACCAGTAAGCAAGCACATGAAAAAGATAAAAGAACAAAACGCAGGGACAAACATATACATAATGTGACTGAAGATGAAGGTGAATCAACTTCAGAGTCTGATACTAATGAACTGGGCTGTTTAAGGTTGCATAGTATAACTGAGAGTGAAGATAGAAAAACTATCTGGGTTACACCAGATGTGTCTGGTGTGAGATCAAAGATGGAGCTAGATACCGGGTCAGCTTTATCAGTCATTTCATATGCTGACTACAAGAGGCTGCTCCCCAACCTACCATTGTTAAAAACATCTGTGCACCTAAAAACCTACACTGGTCAAAAGGTGTGCCCAAAGGGTAAACTTAAGGTGACAGTGACATACGAAGGGAAAACACTGCAGTTGATGCTGTATGTGCTAGAGAAGGGTGGACCACCACTGCTCGGACGTGAGTGGCTAAGAAAGATTAAACTGGACTGGTACACCATTAAGGCCTTAAAATGGTCGCAAACAGAAAACGACAGTCCCCATAGAACCACACAAAAACTGCCACAGCTACTTAATGCCCATGAGAAGGTGTTTGCAGAGGGCATAGGCAGGCTAAAAGGAATAAAAGCAAAAATCGAGCTGAATGGAAATGCATTGCCTAAATTCCACAAAGCTCGTACCCTCCCATACGCACTGCGTCCAAAGGTGGAGGCCGAACTTCAAAGCTTGGTAGCATCTGGTATCCTATCAAACGTGGAACATAGTGATTGGGCAACGCCTATTGTCCCTGTGCTTAAGAAGGGAAAGGCTGAATCGGTTCGTATATGCGGAGATTTCAAAGTGAGCATCAATCCTATGCTGCGTACTGTGCAGTACCCACTGCCACGTATTGAGGACATTTTTGCTACATTGGCAGGTGGTGAGAAATTCTCAAAGGTTGACTTAGCACAAGCTTACCTGCAAATGGAGGTGGAGGAGTCAAGCCGAAAACTTCTCACCATCAACACCCATAAAGGCCTTTTCCAATACAATAGACTTGTATTTGGCATTGCATCAGCCCCCGCACTCTGGCAGAGAGCGATGGATCAAGTGCTGCAAGATATTCCGGGTACACAGTGTTACCTCGATGATATCATTGTGACCGGCAAAAATGACGACGAACATCTAACTAACCTCAATAAGGTACTTACCAGGCTGAGTGAGTATGGCCTGCGTGCTAAGAGAAGCAAGTGTGAATTTTTCAAGAGTGAAATCTCATACTGTGGACATGTTATTGATAAGCTGGGCTTACACAAATCTCAAGAAAAGGTCGAAGCAGTGCTCCAGGCACCTAAACCGGAGAACGTGTCACAGCTCAGGTCCTATTTAGGCCTTGTGAATTACTACCATAAGTTTCTCCCAGACCTAGCCACTGTGTTGTACCCACTTAACACACTGCTGCGAACTGGAGTACAATGGAAGTGGTCAAAGGAATGTGACAGGGCATTCCTAGAAACAAAGAGACTAATGACTTCAGATAAACTACTCATTCACTACGACCCATCAGACTGGCTTGTGACGCTAGCCCATATGGGATTGGCTGTGTCTTGTCACACATTATGGAAGATGGATCGGAACAACCAGTGGCGTTTGCCTCAAGGTCAATGACGAGCGCTGAACGCAATTATGCTCAAATTATCCTCAGCATAGTATGGGGTGTCAAAAAGTTTCACCATTACCTATATGGACAAACATTTACGATTGTGACTGACCATCAACCCCTGGTGTCGATTTTTAATCCCCAGAAGGGAATCTCAGTGATGACAGCTGCACGGTTGCAGCGATGGGCACTTTTTTTAGGAGCTCACTCATCCAAGATTGACTTCAAGGGAACCAGTCAACATAGCAACGCTGATGGCTTGTCCCGCCTGCCACTGCCTTTGAGAGAGAGTGAAAAGACGACTTCTCCAGACCCCGTGGAGATGTTTCATATAACAGTAGTGGACAAGCTGCCTGTAACAAATACTGAAATACAAAAATACACCAGAAGTGATCCGATATTATCAAAGGTATATGAAATTACCATGCGAGGATGGCCAGTGCATGGTGACCCCATGTTTCCAGAGTATTCAGCAAGACGAGACCAACTCTCCATTCGTCATGGAACGGTGCTGTGCAGCTTCCGAGTTGTAGTTCCCCCAAAACTACAAGCCAGGGTGTGAGAGACCCTACATGAAGGGCACCTTGGCACAGTCAAGATGAAAAGCCTAGCCCGGAGCTATGTTTGGTGGCCGGGTATAGACAAGCAGATCGAGGATCTTGCCAAAGGCTGCTCGGGTTGCCACAGTGTTCGAAACACACCACCTCCAGCACCCTTCCACCCCTGGGAATGGCCATCTGCACCATGGCAAAGGGTACATATTGACTTTGCTGGACCATTTTTGAAATCCATGTTTCTGATTGCTGTTGACGCCCATTCAAAGTGGCCAGAAGTGATTCGGATGAAGTCAACCACATCAGAAAAGACTGTGAGTATTCTCAGATCCATCTTTGCCAGAAATGGCTTACCTGAACAAATTGTGAGTGACAACGGTCCCCAGTTCACTTCAGAGGTGTTCTCTGTATTTATGAAGAAAAATGGCATCAAACATTTCAAGTCAGCACCTTACCATCCAGCGACGAATGGATTAGCTGAACGGTTTGTCCAGACCTTCAAAAAGTCCATGAAGGCGATGGACAGGGAGGACATCCCTCTCCAGCACAAAGTGGACAACTTCCTCTTTGCCTACAGAAACTCTGTGCATGCAACAACAAGTCAAACACCTGCAATGCTATTGCTTGGCAGAAACCTTAGGTCCCGCATGGATCTCCTGAAACCAAATCTACGGAGGGACGTGCAGAATAAACAATTTAGCCACATGTCAAACAGGGCTGCAAGGGATTTTGAGGTTGGACAGGAAGTCCTGGCACGTGACTACCAGGGAGGCAAGTGGACACCTGGTACAATAGCCACAAGAGCAGGTTCACTATCATACACAGTTGATGTTGGTGAACAAACATGGAGACGTCATGTGGATCAGATTCTGGATGTACAGCCCAAAAATGACACTCAGCCAGCTCCAGACCCACCTTTCGATGACAATCAGACCGCAACCACCAGTGGGTTGCCTGCGACCGTGACCTTTGCCCCAGACAAAAGCCCTGTTACCCCACAGGTCCAAAGGCGTTACTCAGAAAGGAACAGAATGCCCCCAAAGAGACTGAACTTGTAGTGTTCCAATGTTCACCTATGGACTGTTGGAAAAAAAATAAATAAAAAAATCTGTATTGCATATTGGGGAAGAATGTTTTGTTATAAGGGTAATATGAAGTGTTTATCTAAAAGGGGAGGAAGTGTAGTGTATGGACTAACTTTTGTGCGGAGTTGTCTCTCCTGTGTTCCCTGTGGTTCAAGCCTGAAAGGTGTTCGTCAGTTTTATGTGCATTGATATGCCTGTTCACAGTTGGCTGTGAGGCTCTCCGAAGCTGACAGTAAACTCCCAGCCCGTGTCTGTTCTAATTAATCCATTCCGGTGTTCAAAAACACCACAGTGCAGTGTAGTGACATTTGGGGTGAATCATGGACGATTGATCCAAATTTCAGGATGATTAGTCCACACGCGATCAGAATTAATCCATAATTATAACTTAATATTATAGTAAAAGGATTAATTCCATATCACGTCGGTGACGTAATCATCTGTGAATTTATCCTAATACACTTACATTCGTCACTTTTGCGTTCGTAGACTTCCGTCTAGTGCAGAGAACACCCAAACGGCCGAGTACCTGGTCTCTAACTCGCTCCAAAAAACCCGAGAGCCTGTTCAATGAACGAATCGAACTTACGGGTTTTCGGACACTCGGTGACTCAAAAGAACTTGTTCGATGAACGAATCGGAATTTACGGGTTTTCGGACACTCGGTCGGTGAATCAAACGAATGGTTTGCGAACTGATCCCAAAAGGCATTGCGGCGTTTATTGCGGAAATACAGTTACGTTTATGAATAGGGTAAAATAAATGCATCTATTGCCGATTTATGAAAGCAGTAAGTTATTAAATTTATATATATTAATCAATAAAATAACGCACTTATTGCATTTGGTGTTTATACAACTGTTTGTACACATTTATTTGAGCTTATTGTATGTGACTGCTTACAGTATTATTACTTTGTCATGTTCATTTCAAGGGTCTAATTCAGGGGTGGCCAATCTTATCTGCAAAGGGCCGGTGTGTATGCAGGTTTTTGGGATAACCTGTAGGTCAGCTGTTCAAACTCAGGTGTGAGGACTCTTCAGCCACTCAGTCCTCTAATTAGTAATCTAATTAGGGAGTTGCAGCGAAAACCCGCATACACACCAGCCCTTTGCGGATAAGATTGGCCACCCCTGGTCTAATTGGTCGCACATGTCTTTTCTTGTATTAAAATAAAAGTGAAAATGTGTCCTATTTCTCCAGCGAAATTGCTACAAAGACTAAACTGAATGCAATCAACAATGTAAAAACAAATCATACTTAAACAAGGCATATGTCCTGTAATAAATATTTTATTCGTGCTAATGCTATTATTATTATTATTGTTATTATACCTATATGGTTCAGTCACTTACACTTGTGCACAATATGCTTGCAATTATTTTAAAAACAAATTATCACAAGTATATAGGCCTATATTTTTATATTAACATAATAAAGTAATACTAAACAATAACACAAACCGACAAATAAAACACTTTTAAATTCAAATGCCTACGAGTTTTTTTTACACATTTCTGCAGAAATAACTTTGTCACCTCTCTGGTGGGGAAGGAGCCTGAGCTGGTGCGCGAGGCTGCGAGGTTCCGACTAGATATAGTTGGGCTCGCCTCGACGCACGGCTTGGGCTCTGGAACCAGTCTCCTCGAAGGGGGTTGGACCCTCTTCCACTCTGGAGTTGCTCACGGGGAGAGGCGCCGAGCTGGGGTGGGCATACTTATTGCTCCCTGGCTGGGCACCTGTACATTGGGGTTTACCGCAGTAGACAAGAGGGTAGCCTCCCTTCGCCTTCGAGTGGGGGGACGGGTCCTGACTGTTGTTTGCGCTTATGCGCCAAACGGCAGTTCAGAATACCCACCCTTTTTGGAGTCCTTGGAAGGGGTGTTGGAGAGCGCTCCCCCCGGGGACTCTCTTGTTCTGCTGGGGGACTTCAATGCCCATGTGGGCAATGACAGTGAGACCTGGAGTGGCGTGATTGGGAGGAACGGCCCCCCCGATCTGAACCCGAGTGGTGTTTTATTATTGGACTTCTGTGCCCGTCACGGATTGTCCATAATGAACACCATGTTCAAGCATAAGGGTGTCCATATGTGCACTTGGCACCAGGACACTCTAGGCCGCAGTTCGATGATCGAACGCGGCCGCATGTATTGGACACTCGGGTGAGGAGAGGGGCGGAGCTGTCAACCGATCACCACCTGGTGGTGGGTTGGCTCCGCTGGTGGGGGAGGAAGCCGGTCAGACCTGGCAGACCGAAGCGTATAGTGCGGGTCTGCTGGGAACGTCTGGCGGAATCCCCTGTCAGGGGGAGTTTCAACTCCTACCTCCGGCAGAACTTCGCCCATGTCCCGGGGGAGGCGGGGGACATTGAGTCCGAATGGGTCATGTTCCGCGCCTCCATTGTCGAGGCGGCTGACCGGAGCTGTGGCCGTAAGGTGGTAGGTGCTTGTCGCGCCGGCAATCCCCGAACCCGCTGGTGGACACCGGCAGTGAGGGATGCCGTCAAGCTGAAGAAGGAGTCCTATCGGGCCTTTTTAGCCTGTGGGACTCTGGAAGCAGCTAATGAGTACCGGCTGGCCAAGCGGAAAGCGGCTTCGGCGGTTGCTGAGGCAAAAACTCGGGTATGGGAGGAGTTTGGCGAGGCCATGGAGAACGACTTCCGTACGGCTTAGAGGAGATTCTGGTCCACCATCCGGCGTCTCAGGGCGGGAAAGCGGTGCAGCATCAACACTATTTATGGTGGGGATGGTGCACTGCTGACCTCAGCTCGGGATGTTGTGGGTCGGTGGAAGGAATACTTCGAAGACCTCCTCAATCCCACCGACACGCCTTCCAATGAGGAAGCAGAGTCTGGGGGCTTGGGGGTGGACTCGCCTATCTCTGGGGCAGAGGTCGCTGAGGTGGTTAAAAAGCTCCTCGGTGGCCGGGCCCCGGGGGTGGATGAGATCCGCCCGGAGTTCCTCAAGGCTCTGGATGTTGCGGGGCTGTCTTGGTTGACACGCATCTGCGGCATCGCGTGGACATCGGGGGCGGTGCCTCTGGATTGGCAGACCGGGGTGGTGGTCCCCCTCTTCAAGAAAGGGGACCGGAGGGTGTGTTCCAACTATAGGGGGATCACACTCCTCAGCCTCCCTGGTAAGGTCTATTCGGGGGTGCTGGAGAGGAGGGTCCGTCGGATAGTCGAACCTCGGATTCAGGAGGAGCAGTGTGGTTTTCGGCCTGGCCGTGGAACAGTGGACCAGCTCTCCAGTTTGCCCAACCAGTCTACATGTGCTTTGTGGACTTGGAGAAGGCATTCGACCGCGTCCCTCGGGGAGTCCTGTGGGGAGTTCTCCGGGAGTATGGGGTGCCGGGCTGCCTTATAAGGGCTGTTCAGTCCCTGTACAACCGGTGTCAGAGCTTGGTCCGCATTGCCGGCAGTAAGTCGGACTCGTTCCCGGTGAGGGTTGGACTACGCCAGGGCTGCCCTTTATCACCGATTCTGTTCATAACTTTTATGGACAGAATTTCTAGGCGCAGCCGGGGCGTTGAGAGTGTCCGGTTTGGTGACCTCAGGATTGGGTCTCTGCTTTTTGCAGATGATGTGGTTCTGTTGGCTTCATCAGACCGCGACCTTCGGCTCTCACTGGAGTGGTTCGCAGCCGAGTGTGAAGCGGCTGGAATGAAAATCAGCACCTCCAAATCCGAGACCATGGTCCTCAGCCGGAAAAGGGTGGAGTGCTCTCTCCGGGTCAGGGAGGAGGTCCTTCCCCAAGTGGAGGAGTTTAAGTATCTCGGGGTCTTGTTCACGAGTGAGGGAAGGATGGAGCGGGAGATCGACAGGCGGATCGGTGCGGCGTCAGCAGTGATGCGGGCGCTGCATCGGTCTGTCGTGGTGAAGAAGGAGCTGATCCAAAAGGCAAAGCTCTCGATTTACCAGTCGATCTACGTTCCTACCCTCACCTATGGTCACGAGCTTTGGGTAGTGACCGAAAGAACGAGATCGCGAGTGCAAGCGGCTGAAATGAGTTTTCTCCGCAGGGTGGCTGGGCTCTCCCTTAGAGATAGGGTGAGGAGCTCAGTCATTCGGGAGAGACTCAGAGTAGAGTCGCTGCTCCTCCGCATTGAGAGGAGCCAGATGAGGTGGCTCGGGCATCTGCTTAGGATGCCTCCTGGACGCCTCCCTGGTGAGGTGTTCCGGGCATGTCCCACTGGGAGGAGGCCCCGGGGAAGACCCAGGACACGCTGGAGGGACTATGTCTCTCGGCTGGCCTGGGAACGCCTCGGGATTCCCCCAGAGGAGCTGGAGGAAGTGGCTGGGGAGAGGGAAGTCTGGGTTTCCCTGCTGAGGCTACTGCCCCCGCGACCCGACCTCGGATAAGCGGAAGTTAATGGATGGATGGATGGATGTTTTCTCCATTTGCTTTTAACCCCACATGGTCCTTTTGTTTTGTAGTTTACCTGGTGTGTTCAGTTTCCCCAATAAATCCCTTTGCCTTATAGCTTTGAAGTGGATTGTCACTTCCTGGAAGAAGAGATATTGTATCTCAATGGAACCTTCCTGGTAAAATAAAGGATGGATGGATGGATAGATAGATAGCTAGTGTTACGTATGTATTGTAGTGGTGTAGTATTAGTGATAGCCCAGTTCGACCTCATCGCTTTTACCTTGTACCCCACACTCGAACAATTCGATGTGTGCCGTAAGGACGATCTGCTGCAAATTGGAGAGTTCTTTAATGTTTTTGTTCCCGCTGAGGCTTTCAAGCGGATTATTAAACAAACCCTGCTTGATGAGTTGATTCGGCAAGGTATTCTGCCTGAGTTGGGTGGGTCCCCGAGTGTTGCTGCTACCCCAGTTCGGTTGTCTTCTGCAGTGGAGGCCAGCAGCGACGATCTAGGGGTTCAACACCGCATGGATCTTGGAAATCCTTGCTCAACCAGGGAGGACCTGATGCTTACGATTAAGCTAAGGGAGCTTGAAGTTGAGATCAAGAGACAGGAGCACCAGGCTCAGCTACTCCGTCTCCAGGCTGTGGAAGTTGAGGCTGAGAAAGAAGTAGAGTTGTGGCAGTTGAGCATGGATGAAAGTAAGCCGGTGCCTCTTCCGCCTAAGGTACCCACGCCAGGTACGACTCCTCAATCCGGCTGCCCCACCCTAGACCAAGCTGATGCCCCAGACGCTCCTAGGCCTAGGCCCCGGTCTCCCTTGAGCTCGCCTGTCTCCCCAGAAATTGATAAGTCGAGCTTTGATGTTAGTCAACACATTGGTCTTGTTCCTGTGTTTCGGGAAAATGAGGTAGACGCCTACTTTTCCTTATGTGATCCAGAAAAAAACTTAGTCCCACCAATGATGTGTTAGCAACCCCAGATCGCAGACGAAAGACGTGAACAAGCCCTACCTCGATCGTTCAGTACCTCGCCCCTTGCTCGTTTCCGTTCAGCCTCCCACTCCTATTGGAATTGTATCTGTTAAGTTATTCGGCAGAGACTAATGACTTGCATCTTGGAAGAAATTGTTTACCCTGTGCTGGTCTCCCTAACTCAGAAGCTCTGCAGTACCTTTCAGCCCGACTCAACCATCTGCCCCAGTCCACCCAAGCCGACATTTCTTCCCTGGTGAGATGTGTTCAATCCCTATTTTCGGACACCCCTTCACGCACCCCTGTTGGTCAGCACGACATAGATGTTGGTGCTCACCCTCCCATTAAGCAGCACCCGTATCGGGTTAACCCTCAGAAACGATCTCAATTATGGCGTGAAACTCCTTGTAATTTTGGTTATTTTAATTTTCTTTTCTTTTCTGTGATCCTGTTTTGGCTGTTATGTATGGGGGGGGGTGTTACGTGCTGTAAATTTCGGGTATGTGCCGTAAGTTCAGGAGGATGCCCTACAGCAGGGTTATTCAACTCACGGTCCTCGAAGTCCGAGCACTGCTGGTTTTCCAGCCTTCCTTTACCTGTCAGTTAGGTGTGAAGCCTCTGACCAATCAGAATCAGTAATTATTAAACAACTACCTGGGAGAACTGAAAACACAGCCTGGATTTGGAATCGAGGTCCAGAGTTGAAGAACCCTGCCCTACAGGTTCTCTGGACGTCCTGCCCAGTCGCCTTCGTCAGCCTCTCCTTCGACTCCGCCTTCTGGACCTGGACCTTACTCCCACGCCTTCGGAGCGGTTTCCGGTTCGCCGACAGAAACGGCGTGTGTAAGGGTGATTGCCTTTTTGTTTTTGCATGTCGTTGGGATTACTTTTTGGTTAGGAAGTAAGGCTTAGGCATTGTTTCGTTTTACACCTTTTGCTTTCACTTAGGTTTAGCTTAGATTGGGGCTGTATTGTTTTTGTTTATTTCTTTGGCCTTTGTCTCACCTGAAGTCTGTTACACCTAGTGTTTGTAAAGTGTCTGTCTGTGGAAAAACTATTAAAAACCATAAAAAGACTCCCTTTGTGTCCCATGTTCCCTTCTCCTAGCCCCTGGGTGTCTTGTCCTTCCCATTCCCTCCTTCCCTTCCATGCTGTTAGGTTCCAACCCTAGACTGGAGCGTAACAATAGATTGCTGTAAATGTAGACAATATGGTTTGCTTTTAAATGACAGAATAGAATAGACAGAATAGATCGGCAGTGTCAGAAAATGTAATGTGATGGATGTGAGTTGAAGATGCTGTGCAGGCGTATGAGGTAAAATCTGGTAGGTGGTATGGCTCGAGTAGTGACAACACCAACTGTTTATCTCAGGGCATTTAACTTATTTAGGTTATATCTGCCATCTACAATTTTTGTTTACAAAGCTTAAAAGACAAACAGAAATGCAGTTTTTATTTGTTTCAATATTCGATTCTTCATAAGGTATTTATGCAGTATTAAACTATAATTAGGCTAACTCTGGGCTGTGTAATAAAAAGAATCGTTAATCGCAATTATTTCTATGACAATTAATTAGCTAAACTAAAATTTCATGACCGTGAAGGCCCTATCTGCAAATAAGTATAGTACCTTATTCAAAACCCAGAAGCAAACACACACATATACACACTGTTAAAATCCACTAGAGGTCACTGTTATCCAAGTCAAAAACCAAATGTAGCTGTAGAACTAGGTTTTCCCATAAGAGAAACATGGCGCGTTTGATAACATAAATAGTTTGGTTCAAGGTACCAACTTCAAATTTTGTCCATTTACCATATGATTATTTTATGGCAGATGGGCAATATTATGGGCAATATTGACTTGAAATATACAGGGGTTAAATAATTTTTAGTGCTTATGTCAGACATTTTGATTTCTTTCAGATATGCACCTAGTTGCTAAGAAAGTACAACATGAATATTTATATATCCAAATTTTAAATATGTGGTTGAGTGTGAATATAGTGGGCAAAAGTTGCTCTGTGGGTCACTTATTTTTTGAAGTTAAAGAATCTAACTGTAGCATTACTCTTTGGATTGATGGCTGAAAGACTTGACTGATGGTTCACAATATATTTAAAATAAATTAATCACACAAAAAAAAACCCAAAATAACGTATGAGCTTGTGCCTTTACCAGGGGGGGGTGCTTAAACCATTTACAAAATATTATAAAGCAAATGAAAAACACGTTCTCCGCTTAGCTTAGCGACGTGTTTTTGTAAACGAAAAACCGGAAGTCCCTCACAAAAAGGGGTTCCACTAACAACATGGGAAATAAAACTACATAAGCATAAATGCATATACATGAATACAGAATACAAACGTGTATAAAAATATGCAATACGCAACTCAATATGTTTTGTAACATTAATTAGCTTGTCCCATGTGTCAAACCCTGGGGTTATTTACACTCCCACCAAAATTATGTGTGTTCCAAACAATACCCACAAACACAAATAATTTTCACATCTGTATCATTTGGAAAATAAACCATAAACATCAGTGAACTGTACTAAAGTAGCTTCTACTAACAAGACTAACTTCTGCACTGGACGTTCTAGCACTGACAGTTTACCAAGGTGTTCCAGTTTCTTGTTAAGTCTCTTATCTCCTATACATATTTTACCTTTTCTTACCAGTCCATCTTCATCAGTGACAGTCTCTAAAATCCGTCCAAGTTTCCATTCACATCTGGGTAACAAGTCATCCACAACCATCACTATACACTCACCTAAAGGATTATTAGGAACACCTGTTCAATTTCTCATTAATGCAATTATCTAATCAACCAATCACATGGCAGTTGCTTCAATGCATTTAGGGGTGTGGTCCTGGTCAAAACAATCTCCTGAACTCCAAACTGAATGTCAGAATGGGAAAGAAAGGTGATTTAAGCAATATTGAGCGTGGCATGGTTGTTGGTGCCAGACGGGCCGGTCTGAGTATTTCACAATCTGCTCAGTTACTGGGATTTTCACGCACAACCATTTCTAGGGTTTACAAAGAATGGTGTGCAAAGGGAAAAACATCCAGTATGCGGCAGTCCTGTGGACGAAAATGCCTTGTTGATGCTAGAGGTCAGAGGAGAATGGGCCGACTGATTCAAGCTGATAGAAGAGCAACTTTGACTGAAATAACCACTCGTTACAACCGAGGTATGCAGCAAAGCATTTGTGAAGCCACAACACGCACAACCTTGAGGCGGATGGGCTACAACAGCAGAAGACCCCACCGGGTACCACTCATCTCCACTACAAATAGGAAAAAGAGGCTACAATTTGCACGAGCTCACCAAAATTGGACAGTTGAAGTCTGGCAAAATGTTGCCTGGTCTGATGAGTCTCGATTTCTGTTGAGACATTCAAATGGTAGAGTCAGAATTTGGCGTAAAAAGAATGAGAACATGGATCCATCATGCCTTGTTACCACTGTGCAGGCTGGTGGTGGTGGTGTAATGGTGTGGGGATGTTTTCTTGGCACACTTTAGGCCCCTTAGTGCCAATTGGGCATTGTTTAAATGCCACGGCCTACCTGAGCATTGTTTCTGACCATGTCCATCCCTTTATGACCACCATGTACCCATCCTCTGATGGCTACTTCCAGCAGGATAATGCACCTTGTCACAAAGCTCAAATTGGTTTTTTGAACATGACAATGAGTTCACTGTACTACAATGGCCCCCACAGTCACCAGATCTCAACCCAATAGAGCATCTTTGGGATGTGGTGGAACGGGAGCTTCGTGCCCTTGATGTGCATCCCACAAATCTCCATCAATTGCAAGATGCTATCCTATCAATATGGGCCAACATTTCTAAAGAATGCTTTCAGCACCTTGTTGAAACAATGCCACGTAGAATTAAGGCAGTTCTGATGGCGAAAGGGGGTCAAACACCGTATTAGTATGGTGTTCCTAATAATCCTTTAGGTGAGTGTATCTCCCACTTGTAAATTTCTCTTCTGCGTGTGCCAACGCTGTCTCGCAATAATGTTGTGGAGATACTCCCTTTTCCAGCGACT